>NC_140355.1:22356650-22992713 GCF_963514085.1 Chelon labrosus
ATGATCTGCTGGAGACAGTCTGGTTGTCTCTGATATAACAACCTCTACTGTTGAGTAGGTGGTCTTTAATGTGACCCAGGACTCATTGTGTGTTCACACTACCAAAGGAAGGAGGTCACATGTGTCCCAGACCACCTCCACAACAGGGAAGAGGAGTTTAACTCATTTGTAACACTTAGAATATTCATATTAAACAATACACAATAGATATGAGGAATAAGAATAATAATTTGCTAGGCTACTATATGTAATTTTGGGCTAAGGTTCGACTCATGGAGCTGTGTGAAGATCAATGAAGCACAAGACACAGTACTGATGTTACCGGTTTTGTATTGAATATTCTTAGAACAAAAAAATACTTGAAATGCATCAAGAAAAACAATGAGCAAAATTATAAAGCCAAAACAATAACACAAAAATCTCACAGTTGCAATGCAATAGTTTATGTTCAGTCCTACTAGTAGTGGTTTCAGTAAAAGTTCATTAAATGCACCTCTAAGTCTCAAATTCAAACCTTTCAATCACTTAAATCAAAAGCAGTATGAAATGGCAGTTCTTTGTTCATGAGGTGAACAGTGAATGCAGTATATGATGTGATGTTCCTACCACACCATTGAGAAAGGGCATGAAGCAGGTAGGCTTGAGGCCTGCCAATAGGTGGGGTGGGTGAATGGGTGAATCCTCAAATCCTTTCAGAAGTTGTCCAGTTCTTTCAAAGGGGTAGCTCGCCATCAATCTCGATTCTCTCCATCCATAAAAGCCTAACCTGTTTTGCAAACAGGCATCATTAGAACCATCATCATCATCATCATCATCATCAGTCTTTCCACATTAATGTATGCGCTTTCCTCAGTCTCACCAGTGTTAAGCCAAATGTCACTATCCAGAAATCCAAGGCAGCAGTAGAAATGGTTGGGTAATGGAATGGTGGAGGCCTGTTAGCATTAGCATTTGTTAGCTCTGATACTGAACAGTTTCCAACTTGTTTCAGTTGAGATGTGACTCACCAATCCAAGGAGAAGTCCTGTTTCCAAATTCCTGCTGGTTTACGATACAGATTCTGATGTGGAGTGATATGGTGCGATCGAGTGGCTGCTGTGTGTCTGAATGAAGCTGAGTTCACTTCAAACAAAGGAAGGGGTGAATACCAGGTGGAAAGGACTGCAGGTGATTGGCTCAGGTGACAATGAGGAAGTCCAGTGCTTTGAAGGTGTCTGATTGGCTGTTTCCTGTTCCTGTTTTCCTTCAGGTTGTGATTTGCGTTGGCCAACAATAAACTATGGCAGAGTGACTTAAGTTACCAGTGCTACACATTCATTCAACAACTAGTAGAAATGATCACATGACTCAGTGATGTCTGTTCATTAGTAATGAGAAAAGATTCTGGCCTTGGAGCTGAGAACCAAACTAAACTAGAAACTAATCTGAACTCGATTTCCTTTCCTTTCCATTTCCTTTCTTGCCTCCTTCCATCCTTCCCTCATTCCCTTCCTTCCCTCCCTCTTTTGGTCCTCCCTCCCTCCCTCCCTCCCTTCCATCTTTCCCTCTTTCCCTTCTTCCTACTTTCTTTCCCTAAGTACTTCCCTCTGTCCATACTTCCTTCCTTCTTCATTCGTTCGTTCGTATGTTCCTTCCTTCTTTCTTTCTTTCCCTCCCTATTTCTCTCCTTCCTTCCTCCTTCCCTCCTTTATTCCTTTCTTCCCTCCCTCCCACCCTTCCTTCTTTCCTTTCGCTCTCCTCCTTCCTTCTTTCCTTTCTTGTTTTGTTTCTTGCTTCCCTCTCTCTCTCCTTCCTTCATTCTTTCCCTACGTACTTCCCTCTGTCCTTACTGCCTTCCTAATATCCTTCCATCCTTCCTTCCTTCCTTTTTTCTTTATGTTTTCTTTCCTCCCTTCCCTCTTTCCTTCCATACTTCCATCCTCTCTTCCTTCCTTCATTGCTTTCTTTTCTTCCTTCGTTTCTTTCCTTGCCTCTCTCATTCATCTTCCTTCCTTCTTTCCTTCCTTCCTTCCTTCCTTCCTTCTCTAAAATAACTTCCATCCTAAATCAATCAGATCTTAACATGTGAGAGTCTTTCCATCTTGTTCCAACATCTGGATCATGTCTCCAAGTCAACAACCAGCTGTTGATGGTCCTGATCCAGCGGTAGGTAGAGTATAATAACCTAGTCTAAAAAGTGTTGGGTCCCACAAGGACAGCAGGGCCTCAGGGTGCGAGTATTACACAAGAGTTTGGTCCCCGCAATGTAACAAAAACTAGAACACACACACACATACATTTTTCTTTTTGTTTTACGTCACAATGAAACTCTCTGACATGAAACATGATCATGAAACGTTTTCATTATTATATAAAAGCTTTGTCCTCTGGCGCCATCATCTGGTCAAAACACCCCAACATTCCCATGAGCCTCAGCTTCAGACTAGATGTCAACATGCTAAATACATGCTAACACGCATTTGTGTTTAAACACTAAAAACAGCCTCAGAGCTGATAGTTTTACTTGTTAATAATCTCTTTTCAGTCTCATAATAAGCCGTGACGTCTTCAGTAACAGTAGAAACTCTTTCTCCAGCAAGACAAGAGTCAAGCTGAGTTTTGATGGGATCGATTTAAAATGATCCACAAGGTATTTCCATCTGGCGACACGGCCGTAAAGTCTCGTGTTTGGAGCCAAAGAATAAGACACATGTTCCTGATGGAGAGAGTCGGGCTGAAAGACAGAAATATAAATCAGTGGCTTGGGTCTGGTTCAGTTTGGGACTTTTCCACGTTAAGAAAAACCTCCTCAGAGGCCAAAGATGGAGATTTTCTGCCCGTTTCATTGAGCTGCTACAGTATTCACACCGTCCCTAAAGACAGATACAGATCATTTTAGCTCTAAATGCACTGAAAACGTCTGGTTACTGAGTGTTGGCTCAATTTTCATGCCACCAGTAGTACATGTACCTACTTGATGAGGTTACTTTTGTCCCTTTAGGCCATAAAATCATCACATCTTTGAACTGTTGCCGTAAAAGATACTTTAACTCATGAAAATCACAGTTTGTTGCATCTAAATTAACTTTAAGAAATATTACTTAATGCATAAATCTGTCTTTTTCTTCTATTTTTTAAGGAAATGATTTAGGCTTCCAACGAGCTTTCATAAAAATGTTTATTAAAATAATTTAAAGCGTAATTACATTAGAAAATATTTAACATTTCTTATTAATTCCACTCCCTTTGTGGCACTTTAACAACCCTCAGAGATATTGGTGACAGTGCCATGGTTTGGAGATGCTCTCAGTCTCTTCTGTGCGCATTTACGCATCATGTGCGGTAGTGGTGATGAGGCACCAGCGGCAGCGGCGCAAACAGCTGGAGCGGAGCGCGCTGCTGGCAGTAGAGAGGGCTGTAGGACAGAGGATGCGCGGAGAAGGTGGAGGTGAAGCCGTGCTGCAGCTGCTCCTCCTCGGCCTCCGTCCCCAGCAGACGCTCCTTCTTCCACTTGGTGCGTCGGTTCTGAAACCAGATCTTGACCTGGGTCTCGGAGAGGCGCAGGGCCGAGGCGATGGCGTGCCGCTCCAGCACTGACAGGTAGTGGCACCTCTGGAAGCTGTGCTCCATCACCTGCAGCTGCTCCAGCGTGAACGCGGTGCGGATCCGACGGCTCTTCTGGAGCTTCCCCGGACACGGAGCCTCCTCGTCCGGGCTCTCATCTGCAGGTCTGGGTTCATCTGTGGGCTCATCATGAGCTCCTGGAAAAGAAAAGAAAGTTAGTGAATATTTATTTATAAAGTTAACTACTGTTAATCAGATATTTTTCTCTTTTCATCCTCACCTGTAGCTGCTGCCTCCTCAGCTCTGATTATTTTCCTCGTAAACTTCGTGGGGTCCAGGATATCTGCCACAGAGAACGGCGTCCTGTGGATGAGTGGTACTTTGGCTGCAGCCGGCTGCATCTCAGCTGTGGACCGACCGAAGGGAGAGCAGGTGTCAGTGGCTGCCTTCCTCCTCCTCCTCCTCCTTCTTATACCCAGAGACAGCCTCTGCACACGCCGCCGGGGAACTTGCAAATTTACATTTCATTCAAAAAAGTTACCCAAATGAAGCGTCGCGTCGCAGGAACAATCACGTCCTCTGTCCTTTCTGTGTGTGGACGCACGCAGACACGCTCCGGCCCCGTGGGACCCCCCGTGTGCGGGCACTTCAACATGTAAATGCGCGCTCCCAGCTGGAAGCATGAAGGGGGGGACACCGAGCAGGTTATTTATTGCCGGGCATCTGGTTAAAATGTGCCCCGTCTCTGTCCCTCCGTGTTCCTCTTTGTGGCTCTGCTTGTCATTATTTGCAAATGGGAGATTTTACGCTGGTAGGACACGTGAACGCCGGTTGTGATGCTAATTCATGGACTCATCAAAGGGAAAGTTTGAGCCTGCTGGTTTCCATGGTGACGTCTGTCCCGTTGAGTCCTCACAAAGCCTGAAGGTTTAATGAGAAGCCCGCAGACAACTTTATGGGAGCTGTTGACCATCTGAGGCTGCAGAGCTCAGGATCCTCCATCACTGATTATTTACTGATTATTTACAGATGAAAAGATTGATTTAAGACATTCATGAAGTTAAAAAAATATTTTCTGGTTTCAGCTTCTTGAGGATGAAGAGTTTCTACTTGTCTCAGAGCTTTAACATGCATTTCATTTTTTATTGTCTGTCTGAAGAAACTAGAAACTTAAATAAATCTAGTTTCTGCTCTGAATAGCAGGTGTTTATAAGAATGAATAAAACTAATAAATAATGATTATTGATGCACATTATGTGTCAGGAAATGCCAAATGATGTAGTTGTTCACAAGTGTTTTTAGTTTTCATTATTTGAGTTGCTGTGTTTTATTTGATTTAATGTACTTTTATTGTGTAGTACTGAGTTTGTTGTTACTTTAAACGCACTAGAACTTTCGAATTAAGGAAGGAAGGAGGAAGGAAAGAAAGACAATGAAGCAAGGAAGGAAGGAAGGAAGGAAAGTGAAGGAAGGAAGGAAAGAAAGACAAGGAAGCAAGGAAGTAAGGAAGGAAGGAAGGAAGGAAAGACAAGGAAGCAAGGAAGTAAGGAAGGAAGTAAGGAAAGAGAAGGAAGCAAGGAAGGAAGGAAGGAAGGTGAAGGAAGGAAGGAAGGAAAGACAAGGAAACAAGGAAGGAAGGAAGGAAAGTGAAGGAAGGAAAGAAAGACAAGGAAGCAAGGAAGGAAGGAAGGAAGGAAGGAAAGAGAAGGAAACAAGGAAGTAAGGAAGGAAAGTGAAGGAAGGAAGGAAGGAAGGAAGGAAGGAAAGAGAAGGAAGCAAGGAAGGAAGGAAGAGAAGAAGGAAGGAAGGAAAGAGAAGGAAGCAAGGAAGGAAGGAAGGAAAGTGAAGGAAGGAAGGAAGGAAAGACAAGGAAGCAAGGAAGGAAGGAAGGAAAGTGAATGAAGGAAGGAAGGAAAGAGAAGGAAGTAAGGAAGGAAGGAAGGAAAATGAAGGAAGTAAGGAAGGAAGGAAAGTGAAGGAAGTAAGGAAGGAAGGAAGGAAAGTGAAGGAAGGAAGGAAAGAAAGACAAGGAAGCAAGGAAGTAAGGAAGGAAGGAAGAGAGGAAGGAAGGAAGGAAAGAGAAGGAAGCAAGGAAGGAAGGAAGGAAGGAAGAGAGGAAGGAAGGAAGGAAAGTGAAGGAAGCAAGGAAGGAAGGAAGAGAGGAAGGAGGAAGGACGGAAAGACAAGGAAGGAAGGAGGGAAGGAAGGAAGGGAGGAGGGAAGGAAAGAAACTGGGTTATGTATCAAGACAACAAGCCTAAGAACACAAGTGGTTCAAGAAAAGAAGGAAGGAAGGAAGGAACGAAAGAACAAAGGAAGGGAAGAGAGAAGAAAAGAGAAGGAAGCAAGGAAGGAAGGAAGGAAGGAAGGAAGAGAAACTGGGTCATGCAGCAAGACAACGAGAACCAAGAACACAAGTGGTTCTACAAAAGAACAGTTAAAGAAGAACAAGATGAATGTTTAGGAACGGCCAAGTCAAAGTCCTGACCTTAATCCAATAGAAATGTTGTGGAAGGACCTGAAGCAAGCAGTTGATGTGAGGAAACCCACCAACATCTCAGAACTGAAGTGGTTCTGTTCTGAGGAATGGGCTAAAATTCCTCCAAGCTGCTGTAGACCACTGATCAGCTGTTACCAGAAACCTTCAGTAGCTGGTAACTGCTGATCACTGATCTTTGTTCACTTTCTGGACTCATGTTAAAACATTTTGACTCGTTGTTATTCATGTCTTTCCTGCGTTTACATTATATTGCCATCTTAACTTTCCTCTCAGAGCCTCATTTAGTTAACGGTCCAGGTAAGTGTCCTGTCTTTAAAGCTCATAGATTCCTAATAACTCCTCCCTTGGTCGCTGTAAATGTTCCTGTGGAGGTAGAAGCCGTGAAGGAGGCAGCTGTTGGTGAGCTCCCAGCTACAGACACCTACAGAGAGGCTGGCATTGAAGACCGGACAGAGGGGACGGCACTCCGGGACAATTAGCAGATGTCCCCAGTGGTCCTGACCCTCTCTGACCCTGGGCTCTGGGGGGACGAGGGGACGAGGGGACGAGGAAAATATAAAGTTCTGACTGTATCTGGAAGGTCTCAACTCTGAATCCAGTCAGGATTAGATGATTCTACTGTGTTTTCATTGAGGAGATCGTTGTCATGGTTTGGGGAGATGACACATCATTTTAGAACAAGCTGTAGAGTCCGTTGCATTCATTGAGAGCAAACAGAAACATTTAAATCAGCACTCACTGGCCAAAACATTAGGTACACCAAGTTCTGGTATTCAGGTTTAGCCTCGTGTGATGATCTTCTCTAGATAACTGTCCTGATGTCCTGGAGCTGAGTTTACCTCTGAAATCTTTACATACAGACCAGACCTAAAGTATTTGCACATTTCCTTCTTTAGGTTCTGTTATTTTCACATTTAGTCTCAAATAAAGCAACAGATTCTCCAGTAAAGTGGCACATTGAGTAGGTTTACATCAGACCAGATGGAACTGTGTGGGAGATGGATTCCTTTTAGAGTTTGATGTTTTTCTCCATGAAACTTTATTTCCTAACTTCCTCTTCCAGTTTCTTTTTGCGTCTTGGTTTGATGAGCTGCTGCCTCTGCTCTTTGGTCTCTGACGTTTACCAGGACACTGGTCTGAATCCTCTGCAGGTCTTCATCCAGGTGAACATTCTTGATTGAACTGGCTTTAATCTTTAAAGCGACTGAATCTTCTTCCAAACTTCTCCTGAAGCAGAAACAATCATCTCGTCGCTTCCTCTCTCCTGACCCGACGTCACAGATGTGTCCCCCCCGCCGGAGGAGGAAAGGGGAGGAGAGGACACGACTATTATCTCCCCAACAATGACTCTGAGGCCTTTACTGCAAACACCCAGGGGTGCTTTATCATTCCAGAGACGTCTTCTGGCACACTTGTCTTTGTCCTCCACGTAGTTTTACTGCTGCAGGAACGTCTTAAACTACTCTGACAGAATGTGGTGGTGGTGGTGGTGGTGGTGGGGGGGGGGGGGGGGGGGGGGGGGTTCTCTGGCAGCAGTAACCGAAAAGAAGACACATGTTGAAGTGTTCGTGTCAGGATACTGGAATGCTTCAATTATCTGTTCATGATGTCCAGTAGGTTCAGAGGAGTTAGAAACATCTGTAGGACCTGATCTATAGTTAGATTCCTTCATTAATTCTAAACCATCGTCCCGACTAAACGAAGCTTCTTCCATTAATAAACAGCTCCACATTAAACCTAAAATCATCTTTAATTAACAGGATATGTGCCTCAGTCTTTTAACGTTGCTCTAATTAAGACCCAGATGTTTTCAGTAAACTTTAGGCCGATATAAAACCTTCCTTTTATTTCTAAAAACTCGTTTGCTAATCAGCTGATTCGTCGTTTCAAACAGGAACGGTTTGTTGGAACAGTTTCAGTTTTAGAGCTCAAGTTTCTTAAGCTTTTTAATATAGATTATAGTTAGAGAAACACAGGTGTAGGCTGCTGGGGGACGTCCTGTCATCAAGTTATCCACTCCTATCTGAATGCATCATTCTCCAACCTGCATTTTATTAATCCTTCCAATGGATTTAATATGTATTTACTTCTGTCTCTATTTCTTGTAAATTTGTTCATATGCACATTTTGTAAATTTTTTCGCCTATACTATTTTATTTTATTTTACTGTTTTTATTTTTATTTCATTTTTATTTGTTTGGTTGTTTGTATTTTTATTTATATGATTATTTTTATTTTTATTTTTTTAATCTTCACTTGTTTCATTATTTTTATTTTTATTTGTTTCATTATTTTTTATTTCATTTTTAGTTTTATTTATTTGATTATTTTATTTGTGGAATCATTTAATTTTTTTAATTTTTAATTTTTAATTTGTTTATTTATTTTTAATTTGTTTATTTATTTTTATTTTTAATTTGTTTAATTATTTTTATTTTTATTTATTTGTGTGATTATTTTATTTGTTTGATTATTTTTATTTGTTTAATAATTTAATTTAATTTAATTTAATTTTTTAACTATCTTCATCCATCTGTTTTTCTTTTTACTTGTGGCTACCAGAGTGGTTTTTTTTTTATGTTTCCACTTGAGCAACCGTGGCCAGACAACTTCCCTTAACGCTCCTATAACAGTTTTATGTCTCTGAGCTCAAACAGATTATTAAACTGAACTGAATGTGACACCAGATTTTTAACTGTCAGATATAAACAACATGATTTTAGAGCAAATGCTAAAATCAATAACAGGACTGGATTCATCCGCTGATAAAAATAGTCCCAAACAAATGTTCTGTCCACGTTTTAGGAAACGACTGAACCTCAGTTAAAGGACAGAAAACATGACCATAAATAAACTGAAGCTGAAGGTTTGAGTCACTGCAACGAGTCAGATAAAAATAAAAGTTGATGTGTTTGTGTCCTGGTCATCTACAACCACAGCCTGAAGTCTGAGAAGAAAGGATTAAAGGAGTAAAACATTTTAGATGAAGTCAGAATGTCTCAGAGCTTCATCTACAACCATCAGACCAGTCACTACTTTATTTTAGCAGATATTACTTTTGTACTTTAATAAAACTTTGTCAGCGTTTGTCTTTCTACTCTTTTCAACTCTGGGTTCAGACACGAGTCCCTCTGCTGGACAAACCTGAGCAGAGAAACCTGCAGAGCAACCTGCAGAGCAACCTGCAGAGCAACCTGCAGACATAAATTAAAAGTTGACCTGAAGTCTAAAACATTTATTTAATGAGTTGATTTCATCTAAGTGAATTTAATCATCTTAAAATGTTCATGTCTGTTAATTATTCCAGGTCAAAGGTTTTAATATTACACGTCTGAATATTTATTTCTTTAATAAATAACAAATGATCTGAGGACATCAAGTGTTCAGATGTTTAAAACCTTTAAACTTTGATTTTATTTCCACAGACGTTTGAAAAATGATGAAATATTCCAGATTTTCTGTCTCTGGTCTGTTTCTCTATTTAATAAGTTTAATCTTTGAGTTTATTTCATCTTAAAATGTTCACTTCTGTTAAATATTACAGGTTATTTTAACTATTTATTTTTGTAAAAATTACACATTTAAATATGAATTCCTTTAATAAATAATAAATGATTTGAGGGCTTGAAGTATTTTTCTTTTTATCTAACCAAACGTCTAAAACCTTCAAACTTTGATTTTTAGTTCCACAGACATTTAGAAAATTAATTTAGAAAATATTGACATTTTACATTTTACGTTTTCATTTTTTAACACAGATTTTCCGTTTTTTCCCCCCCCTCCATTTCCTAAGTTTAATCTTTGAGTTTAAATCATCTTAAAATGTTCACCTCTGTTAATCATTCCAGGTTTTTTTTTTTATTGTATATATACATATATCTATATCTATATCTATATCTATATATAGATATAGATATAGATATATAGATATATGAATATTAATTACTTTAAGCTAAAACTAACTGTTTGAGGATGTGAAGTACTCCGATGTCTTTTTATATTTTAATTTATTTTTTTCGGACCACAAATCTAAAATCTTCATACTTTGATTTTAACAATTTGGAATTATTATTATTATTACTATTATTATTATTATTTACATTTTTATGTTCAGAAATAAACATATTTAAAATAAAGGTTTTAATTGTAAAGCTTTAAATGTTGTCTTGTGTTCATTCCTCTGTGTCAGAGGTTATTTCTAATCTTTAACTGTAACAGCTGGACTCATTAACAGCTGTAACAATGTTTTAACAATGTTAAAATGTTTTCCAGTTAAATCAGAATCTTTCAGTAGAATCAGTGAACAGACACAGAGCAGCAGCAGCAGCAGTCGTCATGGAGACGTGTATAGAAATATATTTTGTCAGATAAATGCTTGTCGTCCTTTACAATCAGATCAAACCACAGAGGAAGTGATTCCAGATACAGAGACGTACGACGACTCCTCATTCTTCAGTAAAGTCCAGTCATGCAGAGAACAGAGAACAGAGAACAGAGAATAGAGAACAGAGAACAGAGAACAGAGAACAGCTGACACACACATGCAGGAAAAAAAAACTAAAATAAAGATGAATCTGATGTTTGGCCCCAAAAATAAAACTGGAAGACATCAGAGTTTAGTAAAGATGTAAAATAAAGTTTATTGGATAAATAATCCTAATATAGTCCGTCCTGTATGGAAAACTTTAAATGCTAAAATAAATAATAATTAAAAAAAACCCAGCAGTGAAAACACTCTAATGTAACAGCCCTGGTTCTGGTGTTCAGCTTTAGTTTCTAATAACTGATTCAACTGTTTCAACTCAACATTATTTATGTTCAGAATGAATTCACTGGTGTACCTAATGAACTGGCCACTGAGTGTAAACTTTTATATCTGTAACTAAATAAACAGTAAACAGTGTAGATCCTCTACATGACAGCGTGTAGATTTACTGAAGCTGTTAAACTTGTTTTCATTAAGGCGTTAAATCTTCCATACGTCCTAAAAAATAATAAATAATATATCTTTATAAATTCATCCAACCTCTCAGTCATTCCTCAGACCTGAACCAGTTTTATCTTTTAATATTTTATTTCTCCATATTACTCTGAAAGCTCTGACAGTTAATTAAATCACTACAAGAATGAACATTTTGCAGGAGAAAATCTAAGGAGATAAATCTGAGCCTCAAGTTTCATTAACTGGAAAATTAAAGAAATAAAAATTTAAACTGAAAACTCAAATTTTGAACTTTGAACTCAAACTAAAAGTGAGCGCAGGGAAAGTTTCCATCAGTGTTTTCAAGTTCAAACTAAATAATATGAAGAGTTTAGAGGAGAATATTTATTCTATTAAATAAACTAATATCATTAGTTCTATCCTCAGACAATGGACTGAACCAAACTTTCCCACAATCAACTGAAAGTTTCCGTAATAAATATTCAGATTGATTTTATTTATTTCAGAATCAGATGTTAAAAACACAAGACGAATTTATTTTAATTTTTCACTTTCATTGATATTATATTATATTATATTATAGTCAGTTGAAGATTTTGTGTTTTCAGATTCACGTTCAAATCTGAAACTGAAAAAAAGGTTTAAATATAATATAATATAATATAATATAATATAATATAATGAAAGTGAAAAATTAAAATAATTTATTTAAAAGAATTCCAGACCTGAATCAAAGCTACAAAATTGTCTTTAAATTGAAATAAACTGTCCCTACATTTACTTTTAGTCTGAGTTCAAATTTTGAGTTTTCAATTTAAATGTTTTTTATTTATTTATTATTTCTAGGTTATATTTGTCTCCATATAAATCTACCTGGACTTGTACATTTTTACCTTTTTTTAATATATATATATATATATTTTATAAACTCATCCATCAATCTTCTTTTAAAGTCGTAAACTCAGACACATTAATAATTAAAATAACTGCTGGCTGTCAGACAGTTTGTCCTGAATAATATTTAAAGGAGAAAATAAAAAAATGACAAAGAAATAAAAGAGAAATAACATAAAACTAATAAACCTGATGGTTCCAGGCCTCGACATTCGGTTAAACTCTAAAAGATTTGGCGGCGAGCTCTGCTAGCTTAGCTTAATCGCCATGGTAACGCTTGTTTTTACATAAAGGAGGAGCGGCAGCATGCAGGGCTGTGATTGGTCGGACAGGAAACTACATGCAGCTCCAAGACACAGAGGAAATAAAGAAGCCGTGAATGCGTCGGTCCCGTGCAGCTACATGCAGACACTTTATAACAGACCACATGAACATTCATCACAGTCATCGTCAACACGAGAAATAAAAGGGATTAAAAAACAGCTCTTTGTTGTTTTACTTTACAAGGTTTAGAAAATAAATCTGTGTCCGTCCACAGAAACCAAAAAAAAAAAAAACATCACCCCGACTCTTCATCATAATAATAATAATCAGAATGTACAATAAATATATATAAATAAGAAAGTTTTACAGTGTTCACAGTTCAAACGTGTGCAGCTAGCTCTGGTTTGTCTTCTTGCTGCGTTTGCTGGGACTTGGACCGGGTTCAGGCTTCAGCTCCCGATACTGCATCTGCACCAACACAACCAGGACCTGGATTAGTCTCTGGAGGCGTTCATAGAAATGATAGCTCCCTAGCCTGCGAGCTAATAGTAGCTCTTTCTAGCCTATCAGCTAATAGTAGCTCTTTCTAGCCTATCAGCTAACAGTAGCTCTTTCTAGCCTCCCAGCTAACAGTAGCTCTTTCTAGCCCCCGGCTAACAGTAGCTCTTTCTAGCCTATCAGCTAACAGTAGCTCTTCCTAGCTTCCTGGCCTCCTAGCTAACATTAGCTCTTCCTAGCTTCCTAGCTAACATTAGCTCTTCCTAGCTCCCTAGCCGTTGTGCTAAGTTCCTGTGAAGTTACCCACCACTTGATAGTCCGAGGGAACTCTGGAGAGGAAGTCCAGGAGCTCGTTGTTGTCGATCAAGTACGGATTACGAAGCTTCTTGGTGAATTTATTCACACCTACAGGAAACAGAGATCACTTCATCACTATCACATCCATCCATCCATCCGTCCACGAATCCCTTCCTCCATCTATACCTCCATTAATCCATCCATCCATCCCTCCCTCTCTCAGTCCATCCATCCATGAATCCACGCGTCATCCATCCATCCCTCCATCTGTCCAAACCTTAATAATAAATCTATCCATCCATCCATGAATCCATGAATCCATGCATCCATCCATCTCTCCATCCATCCATCCAATCCTCCCTCCATCCTTCCCTCCCTCCCTGACCCCTTCCCTCCCCCAGGTCTTACCCCATGCTAGTATGAGGTATCTGAGGGGAATGAGGTAGAGCAGGAAGGTGGCCAAACATAAGGCAGTGATCGCCAACCAGCTCAGAAAAGGCACGGTCCAGTTCACGGTGCTGCACAACCAAACAGAGAACAACAACATTAAAAAAAAAAACGTAACAGAATTAGAAGAACGTGAAGAACGTTAGCGACGCCTACTTCTTCATCCTCTCTCCAAACGACGCCACGTCGTCCAGGGCACTCTGAACGCTGACGAAGACTTCCTGGATGGCGTACAGTCTGTCCATGAAGCCCATGTGCTCCGAGTCCTGACCAACGACAAAGACACGTTCACACAGAGACCAAAACCTGATCCATGATTAGACCTGAGCAGACGAGATATCTTCACATAGCTGTTTATCATCCTTTATTTATAAAACTAAAAGATGGAGGGAGACATTACAGCTTGTTCTAAAATATGTATCATCTTCCCAAGTCTATAGATATCTGGATAGATAGAAGTTAAAAATCTAGAGTCTCTTTAGAGAATCTTTACATGTAACCTAAGCGACAGAGACAACAGCAACTGGGAGTATGGAGGAAAATGAGGGTTACTAATATAACCAGGGTTCTATGAATTCACCATTTCCCACAGAGAGAGTGTTCATGAAAAGTTTCAAAGACTACAAATGACAGAAGAGAAAGCAATGTTTTTGTAATTCCTCTCACTGCCTGTAGGGGGCAGAGGAAGCTAAACACTGCAGCTTTAATTCTTGAAGGTGTCACGGTGACCTGAATATGTCTGGGGAAATAATCTAGTTTGATAGAAATGTGCTTCCACGACTAAAACACTGACGATATCTCCAAACTAATGGAATGAATTGATTCAAGAAGTCAGTAGCGATGCCCCGCTCCTATCCTGGAGAAGATCTTTAGTTTTGTTTTTTAAAGGACTCTACCTTGTCGTCTTTATCATCATCGTCATCTTCCCAGTCAAACATGGCCTCCATGGACTGCAGCAGAAACAGAAACCACCATCAGTCAAGAGTCTGAGAGACGTTCACAGAAGCCGTGTTGGTGTTTTCTCACCACGTCAGCTGATTCCTTGCAGAAGAAATAGTTCCAGACGAGCAGCAGCACCAGAGCCAGCGGCAGCATGTAGAGCTCGAAGTTCCACACCACCACCACGAAGAGCTGACGACGGGAGGAGGAAGAGACGCTCAACAACACAAGACAACGCGTTTGGGTTTTTTATTTATGAACGGGAGCCGCTCATACCACGAAGGCGATGATGCTCCTCTGGGCCGACTCCCACTCGAAACAGCTTTTGATGTAGGCGCCGTAGCTGATCAGGACCATGATGCACCGCTTCACTCGGTTGAAGTTCTGCTGCAGCAACTTCACGAGGTGGAAAACACAAAAAAATCAAAGCATCAGAACTGGAGTTTAACCCAAACGGGCTGAAGTAGCAGGAAGTCAAAGCAGATACCTGTTTGGAGACTTTGGGTTCCTCCTCGATGTATTTCTGCTCTGCAGGCTTCACCGTCCTTAAAGCTGCTTTAACCTGAACAAACAAACAAACAAACATGCTCAAGCTAAGTTAACTCAGGCTCATCCCTTTATCCCCTACGCCCTCGTCCACGTTTAGCTGCGTCCTAACACCAAGGAGCCTGGACAGGCCTAACATGATGTCTTCCTTTATTTGTATAATGACAATAAAGTCTTATCGATCAGTTTTCTATGTTTACATGTGTTCTTCAGCCTCGAGGAGGTCAGGCTGAACCCACAGAGACACGACGGGACGCTCACCGTGTTGTAGATGACGTCGATCTCCAGGTAGATGGCTCCTTTGGTCAGACCCGTCAGACACTTATTCTTCAGCATGTAGCGCTTCTGCTCGCCGTTACGCACCTGACGGACAGACGGGACGGGTTAGAGTCTGGTTGGTGTTTACATGAGACGTTAATGAAGTTATTATGAAGTTTCAGGAACAACATCTATTTCAACGCCCGCCCTCCCTGTCTCCTTTTTTTTCTATTTGAGGAAGCTTTCTGAGAGTCGCTCCACAAATTCCTCTCCACCTTAAGTTGTGTAACGATCTTAACTCTTCTAGTTTAACTTGCTAGATTATAAGTTGCCGCTGAATATAATAATAATAACGTTGAAATGTCACAGTTCTTACATCTTCTTTGCTTCTTTACATCTTCTTAAAGTGATAGATAGATAGATTTTTATTTGTCACATGCACAGTTATACATAGTACAATGTACAGTGAAATGTGTTGTTGTACCTGCAGCCTGTAGTAAAAAGAAATAAAAAGAAAGAAATATAGTACTACAGTAAACAGTAGTATGCACACAAGGTAAGCAATATAAGTGTAATGTACACCAATAGAGAATTAAATATAAGAATAAAAAATAAAAATAAAAATAAAATAATAATATAGACTGAATAAAAATAAAAATATAGACTGGTAAACTTGGGGGGGGGGGGGGGGGGTTGTATATGTACATCAATTTACAGTGTTAGCAGCTTCATGAATAAAGTGCAGTGATATTTAAGTCCAGTTAAGGCTCAGAGTTGAGCAGGCGGATGGCATGGGGATAGAAACTCTTCTTCAGCCTCTCAGTCTTTGTCCTCAGGCATCGGAAGCGCCGGCCTGATGGCAGTAGAGAGAAGAGAGAGTGTCCGGGGTGACTGGGCTGTTTCAGGATCTTTGTGGCCCTTAACCTGCAACGCTTGGTGTAAATGTCCTGCAGGTTGGGGAGGGGAGTTCTGGTGGTCCGCTCCGCTGAACGGACCACCCTCTTGAGGGCCAGGAAGTCCTGCCTGGTACAGTTTCCCATCCAGGTGGTGATTGGACGTTATTAGTAAATGAAACATTAAATGTGTAGAATAAGTCCCAACACTTAGCTAAATGTGTTCAGTGTTTTCAGGACACATATCCTGGGATGTCATTCATTCATTCATTCGTTCATTCTGCTCACATTTAATAAAGGAATGGCCACTTTTCCCAGGAAGTCTGCGCTCCTGTCTCGGTCCTCGTCAAACACGGTCACCTCCAGCACCGAGTGAATGTCTTTCACATTACTGAAGAGAGGGAAGAGAGGGACGATGAGTGGTGTTCACTTCACGTCTGATTTAGCTTTCTGTGAACCGACACCTCGTTTAAAACCAATGCTTAAAGAGTGACTCCACCAGTGTTAGTGCTGCACTTCACTGAATGACAAGTGATATTAAAAGAACAAGGCTAGTAGGCTAGGAAAAATAACTCAGCTTGGAGGCTAGGAAGCTTGGGAGAGCTACTGTTAGCTGGTAGGCTAGGAAGAGACACTATTAACTGGGAGGTTCGGGAAACTATGAAGAGATGAAATTAACTACGAGGCTACGAAGCTAGGAAGAGCAGCTGTTAGCTAGGAGGCTCAGGAAGCTAGGAAAAACTACTATTAGCTTGGAGGCTAGGAAGCTTTTAAGAGCTACTATTAGCTGGAAGGCTTGGAAGCTAGGAAGAGTAACTGTTAGCTTGGAGGCTAGGAATCTAGGAACAGCTACCATTAGCTGGGAGGTTACGAAGCTAAGAAGAGCTACTATTAGCTTGTAGGCTAGGTAGCTAAGAGTGTAGGGCCTCTACTGAGTCATGCTGATGGATCTTCTGTGTGACCTTTGAGCTTCGTTTTAGCAGTTAGCAAACAACAACAACAACAACAACAACAAGGACACTGAGGTGAACTCACAAGGTGAAGGCTTTGTTCCACTCTGGGTTGAGATTCTTGTAAACAGTGTGTGTCTGCAGTCTGTCGTTGTTCAGCTCCAGAACACAGAAAGGATCACTTTTACCTAAAAACACCGAAACAAGTGATTAAAGCAAAACATCTGTAGGCAGAGAAGTTGTTGTGTTCTCCAGATGTTTCTTACCGGTTACATCTGCAGCCATGAGTCCTTCCGCCCTCAACACCTTCACCTGCACCACGCCCACATCTTTGAGGTGAGAGAAGGACTGCTTCACACCCTGGAGAAGGAACGTGAGCAGAAACATTGAAGCTGGAATCAACATTTAACCCAAAGGTAAAATAAATCAAATCTGGTCCGAGTGCTGCTTACGTATCGTTTGTGGATCTCCCTGCGCTCCTGAGGGTCGTCCAGCGGCGTGATGGACAGATCTGCGATGGAGACGGAGGCCGAGGCAGTCAGCGTGACCAGCAGCACCAGGACGCCCTGGGCCTCCTCCAGAGGCAGCTCCAGGTGATGGGTCTTCTCCCTGGACAGGGTGGAGAGGTCCAGCTGGCATCTAGACCACAACACACATTTAATCACAACCAAAGTCTGTCTCTGGGACATCTCTACATATGATCTTGTAGAAGTCTTTGTTCTCCAGGTCTGAAATCTAAAAACTGCTGCACAGAAGTTTGTAAAAGTTGTGAAACCTTGAAACTTTACTGGTAAACTTTTCAACACAAGGGACGAAACTGTGAAATTGTACTGAGTTTGGTCATAACTCTTCTAATTTAACTTCAAACAGATCACCAGTATGGAGGAGAGGAGATGATGGAAGCTTCTTTGTCTCTAAAATAAAGAAGAACCTTTCTTTCCTTCCTTCCTTCTCTTTCCATCCTTTCTTCCTTCCTTCCTTCCTTCCTTCCTTAAATAAATCAGATCTTAACATGTGAGAGTCTTTCCATCTTGTTCCAACATCTGGATCATGTCTCCAAGTCAACCAGCAGCTGTTGATGGTTCTGATCCAGCGGTAGGTAGAGATCCATTAGAGACAGCAGCTGGTACAATATTCTACTGACCACATGATGGCGCTGCTGATTTACAGACACACAAACTGAGATCAGATCTCAAGTGCTGGCTGGGGACGCATGTGGAGACACTTTTAGATTAAGACCAGGTAGATGGACAGGTGAGACCAGGTGAGATGTGGATTGTACAAGTACAGAGAAGAACGCTCCATCCAGCTGCAGAGGCTCAACATGTCTCACCTGTCGTCTTGTTGCCTCTTTTTAATTGTTGCTCAACTTTTAATTGAACTTGTTGTTAGAAGTTTCAAACAATCATAGAAGCTGTATAAGCATGGCGAAAAAGGTTTCGGGTGCACATGTAAACTGTTGTAGATGTCACCCACCAGGGGGCGCTGCAAACAACAGGTCTCTGACACCCACATAGAGCGACTGACCGTCCCATGAAGTCGTCCCGTCTGCTGGTGTCTTTGTCCCACACGGTGATCTCCAGCATCCCTCCAGCCTCCTCATACATGTGCAGGTCAAACTGCTCCCTCCACTGAGGATTCAGGGTCTTCTGCACCACCTGAACCAACACAAACATTCAGAAATACGCCTCAGCAAAACATCAACGTGTCTCCCCGGTGGTCCATGGCCGACGTCCCACCTTGCTCTTGTATTTCTGGGGTCCCAGCCTGAACTTGACGTAGGGGTCGCTCAGACCATTGGTGTCCGTGGCGATGAAGTTTCGACCTTCGATCAGCGCGATGCTGACGATCCCCCTCCACAGCTGGGACTTCCGGTGCACCTCAGAGAGTCGCAGTGACTGCTGTTGCTGGCCACACAGACAAAGAGGTTTATTCATCACATGGCAGGAGAACGGACGACAGGCAGGACTCTGTTCTCCATAAATATAGAAATGAGAAATTATAAATAAAGGCTGTCATATACAGATTTAAGTGAAGTTTCCTGAATGTTATCAGGCCAGAGCACCCGGAGAGAACCCACGCAGACACAGGGAGAACATACAAACTCCACATGGATTAGAACCCAGAACCTTCTTACTGTGAGGCATCAGTGCTAACCTCCACACCACCATCAAATCAGCGAATAAGAAGATACCCAGTTTATCCTGACAACATCAGGATGGAAACAGTTTGAAGAACAGAGTCCTGACTTCAGCCGGTGGATGGCAATGATCAGACCTGGAAGCCAGACCAACATCCACCGCCTGCAAATATTTTGTGGTTGAAAGTTTATGTGGAGTCTGGGAAAATGATTCTGCTCCAGCAAAGATCGTTTGGGGGCAGTGATGGAGCATAGACTGTATATAAATATGGACACCACGTCTCCTCTTCCTCTCATTGGTCAAACTGACTCTATTTTCCCGGGGATACGGGCGGCGCCATCTTATGAGTTTGGATCCAGAGTCTGATCAGTACGGTCTGAGGGCGGAGCCACGTGGAGCCGTGATATCGATGCCCCGCCCACACTTCCTCCAGACTCACTCACATTTTAGTTTAATTAATACTACGCTCTGCTCTACCTCCACCTGTTACAAGGAGATGCTGGATTATACACTGGACTTATTAATTTATTTATTACAATTCTCATGGTCCCACAGGACTGCTTTACATGTGGTTGACATGGCAACTGGTGGTCGCCATTATGTCACATCCTGTTTCCATAGCGTCAAATAACTAAAACGAAACATATCCAAAAAGACTGACACTTGAACGTTCATTAACATTATATTAACTACCTAAAATGACAGAAACCAAATTGAAGTGTATTATAGTTTGGCCCAAGTCCCACCCACTAACATGGAGGAGGTGGAGCTTATGACCTATACTGCAGCCAGACACCAGGGGGAGCTCTACTTGATTTGACTTCACTTTAGAGGAGCAGTTCTGCCGTCCATCTTTATACCGTCTATGTGATGGACAGATGAGTACGAGAGAACAACTAAATGTCTCTGATTGGTTGGAGGACTGTCCAGCTGATGCAGAGGTTTTATTTTATTCTCTGCATCAGCTGAACCACGCCTCATAATGAAATCCAGATGATACCAGACTCTGATTCTGATAGGAAATGACACATGTCCATACAAACCAAGAATGACCTGAACCACATATGTCCAACTACAAACACAGACACCAGGACAGTGAAGCTGTACACACAGGTGGTGGTGGTGATGATGATGATGATGATGATGATGATGATTTACCTTAGTGGATCGTTTCCAGGACCTCCTGAGCAGCATGGTCTGAATGTACATTAAAATACATTATTTAAAATGAAACTATTGTAACTGTATTTATATTAAAGAACAGATGAAATCATTTTAAGCCACTAGTGGGAGCTATAGGACGCCTGTGTCTCTGACTACAAGGAGCTAAAGCAAAGGATGGAGGGAAGGGAAAGGGGTAGCTTTAATTAATCTCCAAAAACCAAAGCACTTTTTTACGTGTTATTGAGCCTCTGGTCTGATTTCAGTTTGCCTCATATTTATTCACCTCCATCTCTCTTTCCTGCTGCCATTTATCACTGTGGCTAAGACTTATTATTAATTTATATCCTGAATAAAACATGAGCGGGACGGACTGAGGATGCTGGAAGCTGTCCTCTGATGCTTGACCGAGGATGGAAACAGTGATTACACCTCAGCGGACCAAACAAAGTCCAGGACATTTCATATTTATAAAAATAAGTCCGGCTTGTCGTTCTGTTTGCAACATAACGCCACCTGGTTCCAAATGATCCTTAATTACCCAATAATTATAATATAGCAGATTTGTAAACTTGAATTTTGTTGTCGAAGAAAAAAGATTAACAAATGTCCACAACCTGCACCTGCATGTGTCCAGAGGATCTAAAAAAATATGTCCCTCAGGAGAAGGAGGAGACCAAAACGGGAGCAAAAAGGAGAGCAAATATTGAACTCATTAAGAGAAAACAAACTTATGTAAAGAAAAGGCAAACAGCTGCTCATTTACATGTAAAGCACTTCATTTATCTATATGTGCAACATGTAGATAAATAACGTATATTTAATTTGCACCTTTTCATCTGTGAGACACTGAGATCAGAAATCCGTCTTTGTTCATCTTTATTTGATTGAGATGAAGAAAGACGAGGCGTTCATATCCCAGAGAGCAGAGTGATGAGTTAAAAGGTGGTTTCACTAATTATTACCTAATGAGGCTGACAGGGCTCTGCACTACAACGGGAGGTGAAGCTAGAGGGAGCCACTAATCACTGCTACACTCACTTTATCCACATAAGGCTTCCAGCGATACGTCTTAACCTCGCTCTGCTGCAGGAAACACAAACACGGCTTTTTACTACAGTCTCATAAAAGTCTGTGTTTTTATACCAAACACCTGCAGAGATGTAAAATTACTCAGGTACTTTATTTGATAAGTATATAGATTATTAATTATTTGATTTTGATCATCTAATTTTAATTAATTTATACATTTTTTTCATATATTAGAAATGTATTAATTTATTTATCTATTAATTTTATTTTTGGGAATTTTATTTTATGATTAATGCTGCAGAAATATGCTTAAAATCTTAATAACAATTTAAAAATAACATCTATACATAAATAAATACATATGATGCTTTATTTAATTTCAGTATAAATGTTTTCAGGGACATTTTTGAGACTTTCTATTATATTTACGTAAATTAGAATTTTTATTTTATATTATTACTACGTGTGTGTGTGATAGAGGGAGAGATTAAAACATTAAACTGTAGATTCATCTGTTAAAACATTGACTCTCAGCCTTTTCAGTTTGTGCCAGACGTACCGATGAGTCCCGTCGCTCATCGATGGGACTTTCTTTAGGCGTCAGATTGACGGCCAGCTCCAGAGTACCGAGGTCCTGGTCGGGACACTGAGGGTCCTTCAGCTCCAGAGTCACAGGGATCGTCCTGTAACACATTTTGGACCTGCTGGTCACAGATGTCTTCAACAAAAAGACACACAGCGACTACAAAAGGGTCCAAACAGGCACAGAAAGTTACAATACAACTACAAAGATGCACAAAACAACCACAAAACAGGACAAAAAAGACATAGAGACACACACAGACCAACAACATGCAAACTATACAAATACAGAGAGACACATAACAGCTGTACAGAGAGACGCAGCACAAGCAAAGTGATAACACAACTCCAAAGAGACAAAACAACTACAAAGAGACACAAAACAATCACAAAGAGACACAACACAACCACAAAGAGACACAAATCAACCATAGATGGACACAGGAGGAGCATAAATAGGTAGAGAACAACTACAGAGACATAACACAAAGTGTTTGCAGCTACAAAGAGACTCACAACAACCACAGGAGGATGTATTCTTTGGAGATTTAACAACTGTTACTGCCAGCCGACCTTTCCAGTCACACTTAGTGCTAAGGCAACAATGTTCTGTTGTAATATGAGAGTTTTATTTATAAAAGAGACAAACATATGAGTCCAAATGTGGCCATGGACATGTGACAGACCTCTGCTGCTCCAGAGACTCCAGGTTGAGAAACGCTGAACCCATGAAGTCATCCTGGCGGCAGAAGTCGTAGTCGAACACCTGCAGGAGAAACAAAAAACCTCCAGTGAGTGTGACGCTCGGTAACAAGAGTTTCCTGAGTGTGTTTGTTCCCGTTTTTACCTTCACATACAGCGGCTCGCTCAGAGTGTCCGTCACTAACGACACTTTCTCGTCCCACACCGGGTTGAGGTTTTTGTAGATGGTTTTGCTCTTGAACACATCTTTGCCGGCCAGCTTGAACTTGACGTAGGGATCACTGGTGCCTAAAAACAACACAAATGAAGTCGTCACAGACCTCACAACGTCAAAGAAAGAAAAGAGAGAAACTACACCGCCGCACCTCCTCGGTCTCTGATGGCCAGGTTGTTTCCTCTCTTCAGCTCGATCTCCAGCTTGAACATCCCTGAGCTGGGGGCAGAGACCCCCGATGAACACGGAGCTCCAACACCCTGTTACAGAAACAGATGCATTAATTACAAGAGACAGTCAGCGTGCCCACCGCAGCACTCTCAGAGGAAACTCACCGACATTTCTCTACACGACACTGAAGCGTAGCCCTCTACTTTACCTCTGCATCCACTGCTAACCAGTGAAGCATCTCATACAGCTCGGTAAGTCGTCCCCGATGTAAAAACTGAAAGGAAACTACATGCGAGAAGCTTCCTCCTAACCGACCACAGGACTGTTGAGCTGCTCGTTATTTCCCAGTTCTTGTACTGCAGCATCAGAGCTCAACACAGTGTGGCACAACAGATATTTAAGATCTGATAAGAGTGTTGCAAGACAGGAAGAAGGCTTGCAACAGACTGTCGGCTGTCTCACCTGCAGCAACTACATGTTGGTACATTTACAACATGCAGCTTCATTTATAAAATTAGCCAACACAAACACAAAGCACACAGGGATTAATAAAAGCAACAACAAAATAACACAAAATGACGACAAAGATCCAGAAAAACAACTAAAACGGGACAAAAACTTCAACCAAGAGTCAAAAAATGACTGAAAACGACTACAAAGAGATGCAAAGTTACAACGAAGCCACAAATTATAGTGGAGAGATTCACAAATGATTACCACGAAAAACCAATGGACTACAAAGAGATGCTAAATTACCAAAAAGATCCAAACCAAACAACTGTAAAGAGACAAAAACTCAAACTAAGAGACACAAAACGACAGAAAAAGACACAAAGAAACCATTGCAAATAGATACGAAATAGTAGAAACGTCCTCAAAATGGCTACAAATAGTCACTAGAAGGTGACAAAGAAAATGACAATAAAGAGACACAAAACATCTAGAAGAAGATAAAAACACACAACAGAGCAGCAAAGAGACACGTCATTACCACTAAGGAACAAACCAAACAGCTACAAAGAGACAACACTTCAAGTAAGAGACACAAAATGACTGAAAGAGACAACAAAGAGTCCATAGATGACTGTAAACAATAAGACATAAGCACACAACACTACAAAGACACACTAACAGACAAAAAAGAGACACTAGAAGGTGACAAAGACACTCTAAATTACTACGAAGTGACGCAAAATCCACCACAAACATACACAAAACATCTAAAAGAAGACCAGAGCCGCAAAGATAGACAAAGAGTTGGTGGAAGGTAAAAACAGATCCACAAAATGACGACAAATAGACACTAAATGGCACCAAAAAAAGACAAAATTCACTACACAGGGACACAAAACAACCAACCTACAGGCAGAATACAAAGAGACCTTAGAAGACTACAAAAATACGGCAGTAGACTACAAAGAGACACTAAATTTACCACAAAAACAACAACAAAAAACAATTAAAAAGAGACACCATAGATGTATAAAGATGGACGGAGGAACTGCTCCTCTAAAGTGCATCAATGCATCAAGTGTCAGCTTTTTGGATAAGTTATCTCTGGAAAAATAGCATCAGTTTGGCCAACGCAAAGAAGAGGAGATGTGTAGTCCATGTTTATATACAGTCTATGTTCTACACAGAGACACTGCAAAGAAAACATTGAGTACAAGGAGTTAAAATATGAATAGTGAAACTACAGAGATGTGAAATCTGATCTGACGATGTAGATTCTGAGAGCACAGAGTTGAGACGCCCTGAAATGTGACGCATCAAAAATGTGTTTTTTACTTAAAGTGGCCCCTGTGATGTTTTATTTACTGCTCTCTGTGCAGGTTGAAGCTGATCATATGTCGTTTATCCTCGGCTGCTTTTATTGCTGCAGATTAGAAACATGACCCCATATCTGAAAGCCTGTTCCGGCCTGAATGTAAGAAACCGTGATAATCAAACATTAATCTGTTTATTCTAAAAGCAGGAGAACAGCTGCTTCCTGTCAACTCCCACTAACAGAGACGCTCCCATCAGTACATCTACAATGTGATCATAAACGGACAAAAGACCAAACCACTGGCCGCCGCCGCCGCCGCCGCCGCCGCCTTCTCGCCAGAGTCCAGTCAAAGAGGTGGAGCTTGAGGACACCCACCTGTCACTCAAAGCAGCCACGCCCCTTAATTCTGCAGAAACCTTAACAGAATTAAAACAGGCAGAGCCCGGAATCGCTATTCAGTTAAAGATATTTTCAGTATTCTGTGGATCTCCGTCACATGCCCACTAATCTGTAATCTCTCGCATGACTGGTCTTGTGCAACTAGATTTCCTGTTTGTGTTGATGATTGTGTCTCATCTAGAAATAACATTTCTGTACAACTACATTATTTTTTAAACTATGTTTAAGTCCTCAAAAACCTTTCACGAACACTTTCTAAATTCAGTTTCATATTGTTTTTGTCCAGATATATGGTGAATTCATAGAACCCTGGTTACATTAGTAGCTCAATGAACACGTCGTCCATTCTGCCAGTTGCTGTAGTCTCTGTCAACAATCATTGCTGGTTTCATGCAACGAATTTCAACAGACACCAGAGTTTAGACTTCATCAGCTCTGAGGGCGGAGCCACGTTATCGATGCTCCACCTCCACCAGTTACAAAAAATAAATGTTGGATTATACGTTGAACTTATTTTTTTATTTGTTTTGTCTACCCTCACGTTCCTATGGGACTGCTTCACATAGCGGTTGTCATGGCAACTGTCAATCATCACGATGTCACATCCTGTTTTTAAAGAGTCAAAAGAAACGTCTCAGAAAAATAAACACTTGAACATTCATCAACATGTGACGTGTTATGTGACGTGTATTTTAGTGTTTTAGTTTGGCCCAAGTCCCGCCCACTAACATGGAGGAGGCGGGGCTTATGAACTATACTGCAGCCAGACACCAGGGGGAGCTCCACTTGCTTTGGCTTCACTTTTGAAGAGTTGTCATGGCGTCCACTTCTTTTACAGTCTATGGTGTGAACCAGCAGCTTAGACCAAAGTCTAATAAAGAAGATCTGTCCAACCATCGTTAGCCATTCTCATTTTCTCCGTCACTACTTTCGTCCACCGTCTCTGAGCCAATCATTCCCCCGTCCATGTCTCCATGGTTCTCCCATAAAGCCTTCATCAGATGTTCCTCCAACCACCTCCAGACTTCATTTACTTCTCCAACACCTCCAGCTTCTATATCTACCTTCATCTCCTGGGATTCGGCTTTAACCATTGAACCGTACATGCTCATGTTTCATCTCATGAATATTCACTCTGATTAAAATCACCGTCTCGAGAAGCATCATTTCAGCTTCTACCTCACTCAACCACAAATCCGTTACACACACACACGTATTATGAAACAGATTTCCTTCCCACGGCTGAAAACCTGTGAAGTGTGTCAAGCGCTGCTCTGGGGTTTTGCAAGTTGTGGAAATTCCACCGGGTCTGAGTCATAAAGAGAGTGAAACCATCCCGTGCAAGGTGAAGAGGTTATGTGGTAAAAATAAATAATAATAACAACGTTATGTGGCCTCCGTCCTCGGCCGGAGGCAAGTGGGGTAAGACCAGTTAAGACTGATGATGTTAAATAAGGAGATAAAGTCTGACCAACGGGCTGTTGGGAGGAGAGGAGGAGGAGATCCAGGTCAACGTTACCACATAATACCATCTTATACACAGATATGTTATATGCAAACATGTGAGCAAGCAGCAGCAGCAGCAGAATAGACTCCATCTGGAATTTATTATGAGGCGAATACTGCAACCAATCAGAGCAAAGAAGCATGTGACATTAACTGTTAGTCCTTTAAAGTTATTTCCTGTTAATATCTTTAACAGATGCCAACGTCAACTCTAAACATCTCGCTTCTCCGACGTCTGTCCATCACCACATTAAGCCCCACCCCCAAATGATCCGATTGGCCCGGCAGATCTTTGCAGGAGCAGAATCAGTTCCCAACGGAGAGAGAACAAAAGATTTGTAGTAGTTGTGTACTTGGCTTGTCTTCCAGGCTGTGATCATGCAGATTTAATGAAGAGATAATGAGTCATATTTGTGTTAGGAACTTGTTCAGCTGTCCCCAAGTCACAAAAATAATAAATAAATAAATCATTAACCCTTTATGGGACGAGGAACCACAGTTGGTAATTTCAGTAAATGTGGTCTGCAAGGTCCTCTCTGCTTTATTAGGTGCTAAGAAGAAGAAGTGTCCTAATGTTGTCTAATGTGATAATGTGAATGTTGAGTCTGAATCAGCTCTAATGTTATAATGGTCTAAATACATGTTTATATTTATTTACCACTTAAAGGGGAACTACTGTTTTTTATAACCTGGACCTTATTTCTGGCATAAAATACGATTGTTTTCTCACCCATATAACTTTGGTGGTCATTCCTGCCTGTGGCCATCAAACTTTATAACTCCTCCCGCTGAGTGTTAGTCACTCACCTTTAACACTTCAGATGCCGTTAATTTATTTGCAACCTCTTACCTCTGTATTTTGTGAATACTTGTGCAATATTGTTCTTTTACTTTAAAATGCATCTTACTTATTTTTATATATTTTTGTACAACTTTTATTCTATTGTATTTGCTCTGTTAACTAGCAACTGTCACTTTATGGGAGCAACAACAAAACAATTTCCTTGAAGGATTAATAAAGTATTCTGATTCTGATTCTGATTTATAGTCGTTCGGAAGATATTTAGATCAGTGTATATCCATATAGTGGGAGTGATTGGGGCACCGAAACGCAGCCTCTAAATAACGCATTATCTGCCACGAAACTCATTCATTTCACCAATATTTTGTTATGATACTGTAGTGCTATTCCCCGCTGAGAACCATCTGTTAGGACTTTGGAGCTGAACATTTTTGTTGAAACGACCAAAAAGTAAGATTTTAATCTATTGCCCTGATTTTTTATTTATGTTTGCCAACTTGGGGTTGGGGTTATAAACTCAAATATGGCACATTATCTCCTTATTTTTTTTTTTTTATGTATTTTTATTACATTATCTCCTTATCATAGCTGCATGATAACAGCCTGGACACCAGACCAAGTACAACTACACAACTGCTACAAATCTGGAGTCTCTCTGTTGGGATTCATTTTCAGAAATGGACGAAAATGGATGGCAAGTTAATACATCTTTATATTATCTTATTATCTTGATTTTATAATATGTCTGGGGCCTCATCTTATCATTATGTCTTTACCTCAAGTTAACATCCTAACTGGTAGCCTGGTGGCCTCTAGACGACAACAGTTGCCTAGAAACGGTGCAGATGGTCTACAATAAAGATCTGATGGCTGAAACAAATGCGGTCTGAGGACAGTCAGACTAACAACATGTATCTCATCTGTTTAATCTCCACACAAACTGTCTGTGGATTTAGGGCGAGGTGGAAAAAAAACAACAGTTCATCCACCCGCCCTGAAGCGACAAACTGTGTTTTTTACATTTGTCTCCGTGCGTGCAGTAGATTTAACACTTTAGTTCTGTGGGTGTTCGGTGTGGACGGCAGCAGTTTGTCCAGTTTTCCTGTCTTTATGTAAAGAGACTGATATTTGTCTCATCTGACTCCACAGACAGAAAGGAATCAAGTTTATTTCTCAAAGTTTAACTTAGAGTTTAATGGTGGCACTGATGTAGACGGCGTTCTCTTTTTGTATTTTGGCGTTGAAGGATTGTTTAGAGGACGCTAAATATGACGTCCTCTACAAATAGTATCTCTGTCAGACGACTACAGCACCTCAACGCACGTCCCGGGGCGACGCTTTGCCTCGTGCAGACTTTACGACTTCCTGGTGGCACTGCACCAACAATTCTTAACTCACGCTTCATGTAATCTCCCTGGAAGGTTTGATCGGGGCAAACACATGAATGCAGCGGCCAAAAACCTCAACGGTGCAGAACTGAGTTAACAAGCTGCTTAGAGATTAGGGATTAACTGCCCCGTGGCCCGAGTAAATCAGGAAGCAAGTCAACGGGCTGAGAATAGAGTCAGATCGCACACAATCCCATCAGCTAACACTCACTATTTTTAACACGACGCCTATTTTAGGGGCGTGCATTAGTGTTTACACTCACATCTGTGCTTCAGGGTGCAACGGACCAGTTAATTAGATCCGTGACTCATTTATGTGGCTGCACTTTTATTAACTGATTAGTTAATTAATTCATAGATTTGATCTAAACAGCAGCTAAACCTGTTTCATCATATAAATCAAAACACAGTTTAGAAGCTGGAAGAAGAAACGATTATCAAACAATTAGCAAACAATCGTCTGTGTCAGGCTGCATCCTGCTGGGGATGGCTGCTGCCATCAAGGAGTGTCATTGCTATGGGGTGGGGGTGCCTGGTCTGGTCTAGGTGGGTGCTACATGTCTAAGTAACATCCACACCAATGAATGCCAGGTCCAGAAGTTTCCCAGCAGAACATTGAACTGTCACAAGATGGTTTAAACATTATTTACTTCTCCTGTCATAATGTTGTGGCTGGTCGCTGTGTTTACTTTCCTGTCCGTAGTAACCTGATCTATATTTGAAGTGTTGTGAGTGCTCCACCCGTCAAAACAAGAAGTGGAAATTAAAGACGCTGGTGAGGGAGGCTGAGTCACTAAGAGCAGTGAGCTCTATGTATATTTATAAAGCAGATGGCTTCATAAAGTAATGGTTCGACCTCTTGGGGCCATTAACCTGAGCACTGCTTCTATTACAGATCGATACTGTAACTAAAAGGTGAACACGTAGGAAGTGGAAAATGTGTTTTAGAGAAGCTCAAAGGCATCCTGAATCTGTCTGAATGACTAAGGAAGTGGACACAGAACCAGAACCACAAAAGTGTTTCAAACCTTGAGTGACGTCAGAGAAAATTAAAACTGCGGTCTAAGTATTTCCTGTTTAGCAAAACACCAACTGCCCTGTTTTCAGCAGCTCTGCAGATACAGTTAGAGTCACGTGCAGGAAGCTGTAGCTCTTTAATGACATTGACTAAGAGAGGCGCCTGGCTGTCCAAATGATCTACATCTTACAAAACATCTGCTTTACAAGCTAATTAACATTTAAGTGCATTCCAGAGGTGAAAACAACACCCTATAGCTGAGCCTTAAACATTTTAACTGTGGCTCATGGGTATTGTAGGATTCAGACACCATGATGATGAAAAGCCTGAAATTGACCTTTAGAGTCTGGCGGCTGGTCTCTAGTGGACATCCCAGACTCTGGTTGCCTAGGTAACCATCTTCATCTTCTATACCCGTTTAGTCCTGTTAAGGGTCACGGGGGTCCCAGCTGTCATCGGGCGAGAGGCAGGGGTACACCCTGGACAGGTCGCCAGTCCATCGCAGGGCCAACACAGAGACAGACAACCATTCACACTCACACTCACACTCACACCTACGGCCAATTTAGAATCACCAATTAACCTAATGAGCATGTCTTTGGATGGTGGGAGGAAGCCGGAGTACCCAGAGAGAACATGCAAACTCCACACAGAAAGGCCAGCCGGCCCATGGATTCGAACCGGTGACCTTCTTGCTGTGAGGCATCAGTGCTAACCACCTCGCCACTGTGCCGCCCTGCCTAGGTAACCCTCTTGGATATATCCCAGTAAAAAGCTTTGCCAATGCATGAATGGAGCTACCGCCAACGACGCCAACGACACTCCATCTGGGTGCCACTATCATCACGGTGGATCTGGTGATAGGAACCAAAATGGTGGACGGTGTTTGCTTCAGGTAAACGATTGAGGAGGTCTGTGTTTGAGTCATATGTCAATCAGTTGAATCAGGCGCTCCCATTGGTCCTCGAATTTTAACTTTTCAGCTTCACCCAAATTCAGGTCTCCAAAGCTTTTTCTTCCTATCATCGCTACAACTCTGAACTTTATCAACTTCCGTATTCTCTTGTAACGCTCTATTCTCCTAAGCTAAGCTGTCATAGCCACAGGAAACCCTCAGAGACAAGACAAACAACACATGGACACTGTTTGTTTGTCTTTGTCAGTAACAAAGGACCATAAATATTACTTCAGTCTGACTTCACTACAGTAAACACCTTGCTGAGTAACCACCGACGCTCTGGAGGAAAGACGACCATCAGATCCTACAAGAAGTTGAACTGTTCCGTGCTCTTGTACAAAGACAAACATGGCCATCAACCAGCAGCTCGTTTTGCTCATATGCAACAACATTTAAGGCCTAAATAAATAAAAAAAAAGTGAAAAAGCTCAATCTGAGCCAACTAAGAATCACTGGCTAGATCTGAAGAGTCTTTACCTGTCACACACTACAAGAGTCTTAACCTGGTTTATCGTCCTGTTAACTAATAGTTTGTAGTTTCTCGGCGTAATTTATCACACTAATACATATAAACATATAAACTCAGGGAACAGATCATCAAAAATAAGAACGGATACTAAATATTTAAAAATAAAAATAAATTATGTGATGACTGTATTTTTTATACATATTTATATTTTATATCTCCGTACTTCTAAGGTTCTAACTTTTAGCAGAAATTTAGCATAGCTAGCTTGTAAGTGGGCGGGGGCAATTTGGACCCTGAGAGGAATTGGTGGCCAATCCTGTGTTAAGATGAGGTTAGGACCGCCCACCTAATTAGCATACAAGGCTATAAATAAAACACCCCAATGTAAAGAAATGTGTTTAAGACATTCATTTAAGTATTTATCTCTCAAAAGTATTTATTTTTACAGCTATTCCTGCATTATTATTATTATATATATATATATATGTATGTTTATGTTTATATATAAAACAGCGTCAGTATAGTCTGTATGTACTCAACACATCCTCATTGCTCTCCGTTGATGTGCAGCATATTTGTCCAGCTTACAGCTTGTACGGCTTTTTTAACCCTGATCCTTGTCTGGGTCAACGCTCGCTCTCGGGAGGGTGGTGAGTATTGATCGAGTCAGATTGGACCTGATAAGAGATCTGGAAGGAAAACTATAAATATCTCTCAGGCTGTACAAGTGTCGCCTTTAATTCGTCTTTATATGAGAGATACTTCCTCTTATTATTATTATTATTATTCATAGAGGTTTGGTTTCAGTAGATATCACAGAGTCAAGTGTAAAAAGCACAAGAGACGAACACAAAGTTGATGGAGAGATGAATTAATAATGAAGGCTGGCTGTTCAGCTTTTAGGAACCATATTTCAAGTTTGGATTTTATTATCAATTTAAAAACCAGAAAGAGAAGTAAAAGAGAAAACAGTGGTTATTTGACTCATACAAAAGCAGAAGTTTTTGACATCAGTCAGTGATATTAAATATTTTCTGTTGGTCTAAACAGAGCACAGTCATGACTCTGGAACAATATTCAGATTTAATTTTAGACTTTCTGACTCAAGGTATCTGGTCATCTGGATTTCTCTCTGAATCTGGAGAAGAACCAGGTTTATTCAGAGCTGAACACAATGATCCATGCCTGGAAAACAACTTCTTCTTCTTCTACAAAAACTTCTGGTTTTATATGAATCAAATGACGACTTTTTTCTCCTTTAGTTCTCCTTTTTTCATAGATTAAAGGACGAAAGGTAAAACCCAACGTCAAACACCAAAAACCACACGGACCAGTTAATGAGCCGAGCGCTCTCACCGACAGCAGGCGTCCACATGTGACGGCGAGGGAGAAGGGGTCATCACCGGAGGCACAGCGGAATAACCCTCGAAGAGCTAGACGTGAATCTGCCACCGGGGCCTCGCCGATAAGGAGATCCAGGGTCGAGCAGGACGCAGGGGAAGATGGAGAAAGGTCAAAAAGGCAAAAAAAATAAAGTATCTCCCAAGAAAAGGTGAGGCGGCTGAGACGGTGTGATGAAGGAACTGCATGAAAGAAGCTGGTGAGAGGGAGGGAGGGAGGAAGGTGAGGAGCAGCGCTGGCTGGCTCGACTTTAATCCTTTTTTCTGTGGATTAACTCTGACTGACGGGCGGCAATAAAGGCTCCGCTGAAGGAAAACAATGAGAGAGGAGACTGTTAAGGTCTCAGACGGGAAGTGACCTCCATGTCGGACTCAAAGCTCAGAAATAAGCCTAGACCTGAACGAGGGAATAACGTTGACCTGTTTGTAGCCGGTATTACTGAGGTGTAGGGTTCTCTCCAGGTTCTCCAGCTTCCTCCCACCGTCCGAAGACATGCTGGTTAGGTTAACTGGTGATTCTAAATTGGTCGTAGGTGTGGATATAAGTGCGAATGGTTGTTTGACGTTCTGTGTTAGCCCACTGATTGGCCACTGCACGAAGCCTTCTCCAGCACATCCCAAAGATTCTCAATGGGGTTAAGGTCTGGACTCTGTGGTGGCCAATCCAAGTGTGAACATGATGTCTCATGCTCCCTGAACCACTCTTTCACAATCTGAGCCCCATGAATCCTGACATTGTCATCTTGGAATATGATCCATTGATGGAATAACCTGGTCATTCAGTATATTCAGGTAGTCAGCTGACCTCATTCTTTGGACACATAATGTTGCTGAACCTAGACCTGAGCAACTGCAGCAACCCCATATCATAGCACTGCCCCCACAGGCTTGTACAGTAGACACTAGGCATGATGGGTGCATCACTTCATCTGCCTCTCTTCTTGCCCTGATGCCCCCATCACTCTGGAACAAGGTAAATCTGGACTCATCAGACCACATGACCTTCTTCCATTGCTCCAGAGTCCAATCTTTATGCTCCCTAGCTAATTGAAGCCTTTTTTTATTTTAGATCTTCCATAAATCAAAATCACGTCCATGTAGCGTCAAAACTTCTCCTTCCTCTTTGTTAGCCAGCATCAAAGCTGCCACACAACAAATAACGAAGTAGATGACATTTTCTTCTGCATTAGTGACGGTTGGCTAGTGTCAAAGCTGCCAAACAACTATGCGAGGCCCCGGTGGCAGAAAAAAGGAGAGCCAGAATCCAATGTCTAACCACGTCTGCTGTGTATACTACCACCAATAAAATGACGAAACGGAATCCATGGAGTCCACTCAGTCAGAGGCTGCACCCAAACAACAACAACAAACACTGAACGTTTAAAAGAAGAGAAAAGTTTCCTGGAGACAGCGTCAAGGAGAAACATCTTCCAGAGAGGGTTAGGGAGTTTATGGCAGCGTTGGATGACCAGAACATTTCTGGAGTAGAGAACACAAGGTACCAGCTACCCTCTCCACACTACATTAACTTTGACTGAAAGATTTATTGGACTGAATCCAGTCCACTCTAGGAGAAGACAAGGAAGACAAGGACAGACTTTAGGAAGACACAGGAGACCAACTCTAGGAGAAGACAAGGAAGACAAGGACAGTCTTTAGGAGGCTACAGGAGACCAACTCTAGGAGAAGACAAGGAAGACAAGGACAGACTTTAGGAAGCTACAGGAGACCAACTCTAGGAGAAGACAAGGAAGACAAGGACGGACTTTAGGAAGCTACAGGAGACCAACTCTAGGAGAAGACAAGGAAGACAAGGACGGACTTTAGGAAGCTACAGGAGACCAACTCTAGGACATTTAACATCAGATCAGGATCGGGACATCCCTGCAAGAAATATTAGACAACGGATGGATGAGACACTAAAGACCTGAGTAACTCAGACGAGGGCAAAGTGCCAGATGACTCAGCTGCTGCTCCGTGACCCCGTGACACATTTAATCCACAGCGACTCCAGCGTCCAGAACTTAAAGGAAGCGAACTGCACACATCAAGAACACCTCCAGAGGTCCATTAGAGTCCAGACCTTGACGGGTCGGGGCGACAGGCCGAGAGCTTGTCACAGCTGTCACTTCACATCCTTGTTATAGAAGAGACTCTTGCTTTGATGGCGACCTGACAACCAGCGAACAACACACCAGCCTGTGACTGAGGATCTGGAGCAGGGATGGGTGAAGCAACTTTTTTGGGATGTGTTTTTTGTGCAACAGAACAAGATGTCAACACAAATTTGACACAGTATCTCCTTATTATAGCTGAATGACCAACTACACTATTACTACAGCAGAAAGTTCATCTGGAGTCTCTCTGTTGGGAACTGATTCTGCTCCTGCAAAGATCTTGTGATGGACAGAAGACTAACAGTAGTCTCTGATTGGTTGGAGGAGTATCCAGTTGACTCTGAGGTATTTTTCTGTTACCAGACTCATACTCTGATAAGAGCTGGGTCTGCTAATCCCGCTAACGCTCCCTGACAGGGATAAACGCTACCTGAGCTCAGTCATGGTCCAGCTGACTCCACACACAAAGAAAGACAAACACTTCCTGATAATATTATCCAACCTGCCGGGTATTTTTACTGTCAGACTCCGACGGTTTCTTCCCCCCCTTGCCGCTCCACAAAACACATCTGACACATCATCAATAGCCAATCGCGCGGCGGCCACTGTGCAGCATCCCCATAAAGCACGGGCCTCACGGGCCGTTCAATATCCTCTCAGCTCCGGTGTGACTTACAGCTACCATTATCTGTGGCTGCGTCTGTTTACTGTCTCCAAAGAAGGACGGTGGTATTTATACAGAGCTGCATGCAGGAGACATAAAGCAGAAGAAGTCATGCAGCGCTGCCTTTCTAGCGCCTGACATGTGACCATGCAGGTCAGCACAGGTAGAGACTCATGAGAGGTAGACAAAGAGATCTTCAGGGAGAGGGGGATGTATGATGTCCACCTACCAACCTCCAGAAAAAAAGTGAAAGCAAGCTGCAATGAGCTCCGTTTAACCCTTTCCAAGGTGGAGCTCCCTCGACTGGAAGCAACACAACAAACCTCACAAACCTTTAAGCTGGTGCATAGATGGTCTGGAGTGCTGTGGAGTTGAATTAGCTTACAACTGAATGGCTGTGATTGGTTGGAGGACCATCTAAAACACGCCCAGTAATGAAATCGAGATGGTGTTTAACCAGACCTCTTGGAAATGGATTCATCTTTGCTGTGCTTCATTTCGGGTTGGAGCAAATATGGCAGAGCTGCAGGATCAACAACCTCGGCGTCAAAAACCTGAAGCGATCTCACTGAGGCTGGAGCTGTTAATAGTTTCATAAAATAGCTCAAGGCTCAAAGTGTTAATTGAATACTGCTTTTTTTTTGTAATTAATCATGTGATGTGGCTAAAATGTGGAAAAATGACTTCCCCCTAAGCCGATTAAACGAAGGGGTGGAAGTGCCTGTTAAACTGCGTCGTCAGCCGAACAGATTTTATTTGCCTTCTGCTACTTTCTGCATAAAGATCCTTGTGATCTCTGTCGCTTCTTGCAGGCCTGTCACAGCTCCAGCTTCCTAAATACTTCATCTCTTCTCCGGTGAATCATTCAGCAGCTGTGACCGGCTGAGTCTCTCCACAGCGCTGCTTGAAGACTTTCTATAACTGGAGCCCCCTTCCCAAACACACTTGGACCGTCTCCAACTTTGCTTCCCAAAAAAAAAATAAAAAAAATAAAAGGTACAACCATGAGGTTTGTGTTTCTTCTTTGCTCTGCCTGTCCAGCTGACTACTGTCCACACTCTCCTCTCTCAGTGGTGGTCTAAAAGCCTCAGGGTGGTTACGATGGAATACTGAATTATTTACATTTGACCGAAATCACAAAGTTGCAGTCGCATGTGAATAAATGAGACTTATTCAAAGAAGGAAACACGGTGCTGATTACTGATCCTCGGATTCATTGCTTTCATTTCCTGCATCAGTGAAATCATCTGTCGCCAGATTGCACAACAAGACTTTGGATGGTATTTTGACAGAGAACAGCTGCACAGCTGCAACAGCTGCTGAATGCAAAGAAACCAGGTGAAAATGTCTTTCATAACTAAGTCATGTTGTTTTGAAACTGAAATATCTCTTAATGAATCAAATGTCGAGCGACACCCAGCCCTAGCTGATTAAGTTAAGTTTAAAATCTAGTGTCTCTGTTGAGATTTGTAACATGAAACCAGCAATGATTGTTAACCATTGCAACGGACATTACAGCAACTTGGAGTACAAAACTCCGGTAGCTGACGTCACCCTGCACCAGCAATCACAACGATGCCATATTGGCAGGAAAGCGCTCTTTTCGAATTACTAGTCAGTTGACAACTGCAGCAACTAACTAACTTGTCCTTGTACTGGTTAGATCCAAAAATGGTCGACAACTGTTGTGCCCCAGGACGCCAGAATAGTCGGGGATGAGCAAAGGGGAAATCGTTTTATAGGATTCACCAAAGATCACGCAAGACGTCAGACTGCAATAAAACACTCAAGAAGCAGGAACAAGAATGTCGCGTCAGCTCTTTCAGTGCTTGAAAAAAGCACACCATGTTGCATGATAACGGTCCGTGATATCTAATCTGTCGAGTTTTGTCTGTTTAAAGTGCTCAGTAAACTCTGACGGCCTGAAATCTGCGCTGGCGTCATTCATTTATCCTCAGAGTTTTCCTGCCAATATGGCAGCGTCAACAAAAAAAGCTCTATGGAGGAGTTTATAGTGGAAAACTGAGAGTTACTGATGTAACCAGGGTTCTATGAATTCACCATCACTCCAGAAAGAGAAGGAAACTGAATTTAGGACGAGTTCATGAAACGTTTGATGCTCCAGATAAAAAAAAAAGAAGGAAAGACTGAAACACAACAAAGAGGAGAAAGTAACATTGTTTTTGTAATTCCTCTCACTGCCTGAAGGGGGCGAAAAAAGTTAAACGCTGCAGCTTTAATGCTTTTAAAGCTGTTATGGTGCACCTGAATAACAAAATTAAAGCTTCTGCCTCAGCAAGAAGAAGAACAGCAGAATTTAAGCATACATACTGAGTCTTATTTTAGAAAAACAATCATGGCAGTAATGATGTTCACGCTAGCGCTGCCAGAGTGAACACTGCTACTCAAGCAAGAGCCATTCAGAGGTCAAAGGTCATATTAGCTGACCCACGTCACCCTCTGTATGCTGAGTTCGCCGTCTGGAAAGAGGTATACCTTCCCTAAGAGGAGCAAATCAAACAGATATCTCAGCGGTAGGGTTTCTAAATAAGCTTTAGTGTCCTTGACCTGTAGGCTCCATATATGGTCATGATAACTCACCTGATGACATTTATTATTTATATCTATGTTTCTGTGTATTCTACTGTTTTATGATATGAATTCGGCTGTCTACTGCAAAACAAATTGCCCAAATTGGGACAATAAAGACTTTCTAATCTAATCTAATCTAGTTAAATCTTGTACCTACAGTTATCCCGGGGGAATATCAATATATAATATGAACAGTATACATTCACTGTGCACTTCTGTATATCCTCTGTTGTTCTGTGTTGTGTCGTGACATGCCGTAGTGCAGCAGATACATTAAACTGCAAACAAACCTAAAAACGATTTTCCTACTTGCAGCAGCAGCAGCAGCACCATTAAACATCTCAGTTCCATCTTTGTTCCTGGACCTGATTCATCTCCCACAATTAGTTTCATCTGTTTCCCGCAGTAAACACCGCCTCCATTTCCTCTGCACGCTGCAGTGTGAGACGACGGCATTCATCACAAATCCAACATTACGTCTCTCTTTTTTTTTTTTTTCCCAGTCAGAAGCAGTGAATTCTGGGAACTGGAATAATCCTCTGTTCTTTCTGTCTTGGCTCAGCAACCCACTGGTTTGTTTTAGTGAAATCAGCGGTTAGTTTAGGGCTCTGTTTGGTGGATTTTTGTTTGGTTTCGCCGCTGCAGGGTTTCCCCCGGAGGCTGAGGAGCTACATATTTACCGTGGTCCTGCTTACGGCCCAAGATAAAAACTAAGTTTATCTTTTCACATGACTCTAGTAAATCCGGTAAAACAAGTTAATATTTTGAACTGGATCCGTGTTAGAGAAGGGGGCTTGTTGTAATTCTAGTTTGGGGTTTTATTGAAGTAAAAATTGTATTTATGCGCCCTAGTCATCACATACATACAAGCTGCTCCGTTGAAATACTGTGTTACTTGTACAAATGTAGGATTATCTAAATGTTCTAATGTATTATTATAATTATTTATACATTAATTTGGAGCTGGTTTAGCTGGAGGCATATTCATTTGTTTTATATAAGACATCAAAAATTAAACAGAAAGGCACATTTTCAGGACAGAGAAGCTGCCACAACCGAAACACGAGAGGCGTTTCTGTGGGATAGAGGTGAAATCTGGTGGAGACAACTGGAGGCTACAGCTGCATTAGCCGTCACAGCCACAGCTTAGATTCAGATTACAACACAAACTGAACCATTCTGCTGCGTTACAGTACGTGGATGTTTATAGACAAAGGCGTGCAGAGATCCCGACCTAGACCAGAAGAAGTCCTCAGATGACCATTGAGTGAGTAAAGCTTACGCATATAACACCATGTTTGTCCAACAGAGTCATGGCTACAGGCTAGGGCGGCGACGTTGAACGAACGTCTTTGTTAAAATAAAACTTTTGCTCAGATACTTGTTGATTTTCTTTCTGTGTTCTGGTCACAAAACAGCACAGCGGGTTGAACCTCTATGAGCTGCCCAAATGCATCCTGGGGCTTGTAGGCAGTCAGAGCAGGACAATCAGAAAACTTTCTGTGTCAGAGTAGAACAGTTTAATCTGACTACAGTCACCGTGACGCAGTAAATATCCACATGAGCATGAGTACAGTAGTTGGTAGATGTACTGAGTTACTCTAAACAATAGTAAACATGAGAGTGAAACTTTTATTGTCTGTTTGAGAAGCACACAGAACATAGAAATCAGTGTGAGCATTTATCAGAGCTGACATGATTGACGGATTAATCACTGATCAGTTTAAAAAGTTGCTGCTTTGATCGATTAGTCACGTTTGATTGAATCATGTTTGGTTTTATAAAAACAGAATTAGATCTGATCCTTAATATAAATATAGTTGTAGCCTCGTGGTTCTTTTTGCAGAATGCACTGTGCCATTCATTATTAGATGATTTATTATTGATGCATTTCATTTTTAATGTATTAATTATTAATGCACTGTTATCTGTTTATCTCGTAGTTTGTTTCTTACTCCGTGTCAACACTGCATGTCTGCAATAGCAGCAACAAAACGGAAACTAAACTAAAGCATGCCATCATCAGTTAACCTGTCAATCAACCGTCTGTTAATGGAGGTAAATACTCAGTTAAAAGCCAAGTTAAGCCTCCGTGTTTACCTGGGAGCTCCCCGGCTGCTCGTCGTCCGGCTGCGCGTCCTCCGCTGCTGCGGCAGCTGTTGCAGCGTCGTCCCCGCTGCTGTTGCCCGAAGCCTCGGCCAGGCTCTCCGGGCACGCGGAGCCCAGCGAGGCGCTCTTGTGGTGGGACTGCACCAGCTGAGCCACCGTGGGTTTATTGGGGCTGCAGGACCTGAGCTTGATGGACGACAGCAGCTTGTCCCGGACGAGCCCGGCGCCGCTCCCGGCCGCTTTGCCGCAGACCTGAGCCTCCTTCGGTTCCGCCTCGCTCGCGTCCGCGTCCACCTGAGAGGAGAAGAGCAGGTCGGGCTGCGAGGAGGACATCCCCCGGTCCAGGTCGGCGTTCTCCCTCCATCTCAGCTTCCTGAACACCCACATACGCTCCTTCTTGTCTTCGGGCTCCTTGGCGCCCAGCTTGGGGCTGAGCAGGGGCTTGGCTTTGGCTTGCAACTGTTTCCACATCGTGTTGTGGTGGGACGAGCCGCTCTCATTCTCGTCCCCTTCACCGCGCTCCATCCCCGCGGCGACGGACAGGCTCCTGATCTGCCGACACTCTTACGCAACCTGTGTTGATCCAGCCTCCTCACACCGCGGCCAATGCGCGGAAACTGGAGCGCAAACACTGGGCATGCTCTGGCTGCACCGCTGGCTGAGCGTCCGGGGGTCCCCCAGCCTCTTTTCCACGGAAGCGGAAGACCCAGGGCCGGTCCCAGATTCCCGGAAGCCCCTCTGCCAAGACTCTAGTGTGCCCCCCTCCACCCACAACAACTTTGAAGTGCTGCCATGTTCAATAAGCTCCACTAGGGGCCCCTCATTTAGCTCTGATAAGATTAATGTTCCCCTCGAGGGAGTCTGTGCTTTAGACAAAGGCGAGCAGAGTCCAAGACCATTAGGACCAAGACCACGCATGACCCGTGAGTGTTAATTAAAGAGAAAAGCAAATTGTCACATTCGAGCAGCAGCCATCATGAAATTTGAGGTGTTTTTGTAGGATGCAGGTGAAATCCAGTGGAGACAACTCGAGGCTGCAGCTGCATCTATGTCTCAGCGACTGATGGCGTCTTTGCTCAGATTCAGATTACAACACAAACTGGATCATTCTGCTGCGTTAAACACAGTCTAGAGTACTTTAGTCAGCTCAGTTTCATGGAAGTTTGTTGACAAAGCTGCACAGAGTCCTTCTTCACGGTCCCAACCAGGACCAGCAGGACCGTGTTTGTCCAACAGAGTCATGGCTACAGGCTAGGGCGGTGATGAACAGCAATGTTGAACAAACGGCTTTCCTGTAACTTTTGCTCAGTTTGTGTAATTTTGTTTTTCTCTGTTCTAGGTAAGAAAAACAGCGAGGTAACGCTTTAGACAGCCAAGCGTCTAACCCACTGACAGGTCGTACATTAGATTTATATCAACCTATAAATCTGCAAGTACACGAGTAACTTGAATACAAGCACAGTGATATATCAACAGTTTAAACCACCTTAAGAGTCACTCTACAAGTCCTCCTTAACGTCTTGTTCTAAAACAGAACACCAAGGCCTCTGTGTGGGTCGGCTGGTGTCACTCACCTGAAGACACAGTTTAGCAAACAACCACAGTGACAAGACGTCAATTAGCATGTAGCTAACATGACGTAGCATCACTGCAGTGTTGGAATACAGTGCTGTTCGTTGCTACTCAGAACAGAACAGATAAGAGCACAGGATCAGGACCTGGATCAGGGTCTGGAATAGGGTCTGGATTAAAGTCTGGATCAAGGACTGGATCAGCGTATGGATTAGAGTCTGGCTCAGTATCAGGATCAGGGTCTGGATCAGGACCTGGATTAAAGTCTGGATTAAAGTCTGGATCACCGCCTGAATAAGTGTCTGGATCAGTTCAGGGTCTGGATTAAGGTCTGGATCGGGATCTGGATTAGGGTCTGGATCAAGGTTTGGATCAGGGCCTGGATTAGGGTTTAGATCAGGGTCTGGATCAGGACTTGGATTAGGGTCTGGATTAAGGTCTGGGCTCAGCTGGTGAAGTCCCACCACAAGAGCACTTCACTGGGCTGGATCAGAGTCTAGATTAAGGTCTGGATCAAGGTCAGAATCAGGGCCTGGATTCGGGACTGGATCAGGGTCTGGATCAGGGTCTGGATCAGGGTCTAGATCAGGGTCTGGATCAGGATCTAGATCAGGGACTCCAGAGGAACTTCTTTCAGTGGCAAAAGTTCTGTGGTCGTGGAAAGTTCAGGCTTTTTCTTTTTAACAATAAAATAAAATAAAACTAAGAAACAAACAGAGACTCCAGATGAAAACCAACATTTTTCTTTATTTTTGAACCTTTTTCTAACTTGTTCTTGTTTTACAGAGTTTCTCAAAAGGGTTGTTTAATCAAAACATTATTAGTACAATGATTGTGCTGGGGCTGATAGTCGTGTAGTTAAATCTGCAGCAGGATGCAAAGAAAAAACAACATGTGGAATAACGACGGTACTAAACTAAAGGCACAGAAACCCAACAAATGTCATGTATGTAAACTCTGCGGGGATTATCTGGAGATTATCCAGAGTATAGATGTATTTATCTTGGCTTTACTGCCTCATAAACTCCTCATAGTCAAAGAGAAAACGTTTGAACTCACTCACACCCAGATTAAAACGTCACTGATGGAGATCGACTCCTGTTCTGATCCTGTGGATTTATTATTTCAAGGTTTTTCAGATCTCACATTCTTCTTCCTTCGTTACGGCCCAATGCAACTTGATTTTAAAATACTCTGTGAGGTCGGTGTGTTGTCCCGTCAGTGGCTGATCTGAGGCTAAAGGTTCAGCTGGAACTGAAGCCGAATCAAGAGACGTCACTGGAGGACGTTTGAGATGTTTTAACGGATTCATGCAACTTGATTATTGCCTCACGTGAACTTCAGCATTAATATGAAAAAAAGGACAAAGATTGAAGAAAAAGGAGGAGGAGGAGGAGAAGGAGGAGGACAATGAGATGGTGGAAAATATTAAGAGGGAGAAGATTGAGGAGGAGGTGGAAAAGAAGGATGAAAAAAATAAATGAAGAATCGGGATAAGAAGGAGGAGGAGGAGATGGAGATGATCAAGGAAATGAGTAGAAGAAGAAGTAACAGGAGGAGGAGGAGGAAGATGAGAAAGGGGAGGAGAAGGAGAAGAAGGAGGAGGAAGAGATGGATAGGATCAAGGAAATGAGTAGAAGAAGAAGTAACAGGAGGAGGAGGAGGAAGAGAAGAAAGAGGAGGGGAAGAAGAAGGAGGAGGTGGAATAGCAGAAAAATAAGAAGAGTAAGAAGGAGGAGGAGAAGAAGGAGGAAAGGGATGTAGTAGTATCTCCTTCTCTATCTCCTCCTCCATCCTCCTCCATCCTCCTCGTCCTCCTCCTCCTCCATGTCCTCCTCCAGTCCTGAATGTGTAGAGTCTTAGAAGACGACAAAGATGTCTCCACGTCTCCATCGTCTCTGTCCACATTGATTCCATCTTGGTTCATCTTTGTTTTTCTACCTCCATGTTTCTGTCTCCCTGTTAAGCCCCGCCCTCCAAACAATCTGATTGGTCCAGCAGATCTTTACAGGAGCAGAATCAGTTCCCGACAGAGAGACTCCAGACCAACAACTAAAAGCTGAAATAAAAGCTCTTCTTCTTCGTTCTTAAAAAAAAAAAGACCAAACATAGTGAATGTTTACCAGGATTTAACGTCAGGAATCTAATCTAAGTGACTGTAAACGTCTGCCTTTCTCTTCCAATCGTTTTTTAAGGACAGATAAACCCTGACTCAGGATCAGCTCGTTAAAACATCAGCAACTCTTTAAGCTGCCGTGGGTCGACACGTACAGCAGCTTCTCACACTATCAGCACATAAACTAGCAAAGGAACTGAGGGCGTGGTGCGTCGGACTCATTCTGTGTTTCATGTGCAGCTCTACTGTGATCTACAGGTGAAAAAGTGCAAAACTACTTCCTATTGCCTAACGAGACTCACTTGGCTAATGACTGCGTTAAACTCGGCATGCGTCTGTGGTTCGGGGAGGTTTCTTCTCGTCGGTGTCGGTGTCGGTGTCGGTGTCGGCGTGGAGGGGTCGCTGTGTGACTTTAGGCCAGGGCTGTGGTCACACCAGAGGTCAGAGGTCACAGGTCCTGCTCGTGCATCTGCTGCTGCATCTTCTGGAGCATCTGCTGCATCCTCCTCAGCTGCAGAGGAAACGAGGGGGAGACGGAGGGAGACGGGGGGAGACGGAGGGAGAAGGAGGGAGACGGCTTACGCAACAGCACATATAGGTCATCAATTTCAATCAGCGTCTGCGTTACGTAACACCATGCATTATTCACCGCCTGAGTTTTATAGCACACTCACTTCTTCATCTTTCCTCTTGATGATTTTCTCCGTCTCCACGTCCGGAGTGGACAGCGGCAGGATCGGGATGGGACTCTCCACCCGCTGGTCTGCGTTCATCTTACTGGAACATGAAGGATGAGACGGCCGCTCTTTAATTCAAAGTGATCCATCATAATGAGCGTCCAACTGTGAGAAACTGATTCAGGATGATTCTGTCTCTTAACTACACCATCTAAACACTTTAGATATTTTATATTTTATTAATTCAACTCAATATAGTTGTATTTATATAGCTTCAATAGCAGTACAAATTGTCTCAAGACACTTTACAACATCTAGTCTGAAACCCCCAGAGCTTTTAGGTTTTTATACGTTATCAAGCACATTTTAAATAATCATGTCTGATTTTGAGATATAATTCTAAAAGTGAAATAAAAAGTCTAAATTTTATCTTAAAATTAAGACAAATTTTGACTTTTTATCACGTGTGTAGTTGGTCACTTTTAATAACTGATGATAATTGATGATCATTTACATATTTTAAGGCATCATTTTGTCTTTTAATATATTTTATATTCTTTTACTTCATCATACTTTATATCTAAGTATGTATTGCTCTATTATGATCAATTTTCATTTCATAATTTATTTATTTATTATTTATTTATGTGCTTTACAACTACGTAAAGGATTCATATTCTCAACATTTTTATCATAATTTGGACTTTTTCAATCCAGATTATGAATAAATATGTAAAACAATTTTATTTGGGTCAAAATTCTGGGATTAAAAAGACAACATTTTGATTTGAGTTTAGATTTTTTAAATCAAGTCAAAACTATAAATATACATAAATCTCTTCTTAATGTCTCCATTGACTCCCACATAAACAGGCCTTCTACCAGGAGTAACTCTGTGATCAGTGTCTCCTCATCAAACTTTTTTCTCATAAAGCGTGTCCTCCCACCTGGTCATGGTCTGGATGCACTGAGCCCTGTAGTTCTCGTAGTGACCGTCGCTGGTCGTGTCCTTCAGGTCGTGCATGTGGGTTCTGATCAGCATCGTCCTCAGCTTCACGAAGTCGCAGTGGGACGGGTTCTCCACTTAAAAGTCAAACACTGTTTTACCGCAAGGCTTTGATTTGGTTAGTAAATCTAATACTGATATAAATGAATGGTTTAGAAACGTGATAAGATAAAAACTAAACCGACGTCATGACTACGGTCCCTACGTTTTAATCCTACAGCTCCAGAGTTTAGAGTTTCTCACCCTCCACGATGCCCCAGGGGTAGAGTCTCCCTCTCACTCTCTGACCTCGAGCTTCGACGACAGCGTTGCTGCCGATCACAGCGAACGGAGTGCTCTCCTAAAATCACCCAGGACCAGAGACGTGAGACAGAAGTACAGCTGAATATCCTGCTCTTTTAGCATTTTACTCGGCTAAGAGTGAAAGCATATAATTAAAAAACATTAACGAGGAAAGGTCCTTCTAACAGAGAACGATCGATGTTGATTGGGAAACGTGTGTCCTAAACCTCTCTCTCTCTCTCTCTCTCTCTCTCTCTCTCTCTCTCTCTCTCTCGGTTCATCTCTGTTCTCAAAAAGGAACCCTCTGCATCCCTCTTTTTTCTTGTCTTCCTCTTCCACCTTTAATTACAGGAACCAGGGGACGAGGATCCCAAGACCTTTTCATCCCATCCTCTTGACCCCTTTTCCTCCCTTTCCCTCGAGCCTTTTCATACCATCTCCTCAACCCCTTCTCATTCCTTTTCATCCCTTTTCATCCCATCCTCTCCGACCCTTTTCATCCCATCCCCTTGACTCCTTTCATCCCTTTTTAACCCTTCCCCTCGACACCTTTTCATCCCATCCCCTCCAACCCTTCTCACCCCCCCCCCATCCATTTCGCCCATGACCTGTCTACCAATAAGCGTATGTGCATCCATTAAGGCATGGTCTTTGTTAGTGAAATAGTTTTTAGACGATTAGAATCACCTTCAGCTCTTTATCTTGACGCTTGAACTCCTCGTCCTCATCTGAGTCGCAGTCAGGGAACTGGTAGATCTTTATCCCGTATTTATCGATCTCCTCCCTCAGCTGGAAGAACAAAAACACATAGAGATGAGGTGGATAACGATATAAACCCTCCTACAGAGTCCTTAAATACCCCAAACGAAGGAATGAGTCGTCCTCCGACCATGTCGAAACATTTACTTTAACAAAATCACGTTATTAATTCAAACAAACTTATAACAATGACGTGTCTTTAACGTCTGCTATATGATACACCGGTTTAATTCAGAGCAGGATTATAAATGCAAACCCCCAGCAGCCACCAACAGAAAGGTCAGTGCATTAATTCAGCTTTTACGTTGCACATATAAAACTGTCATAAATGACATTTATTTATACTCGTACCCGCTCCTTGAGTTTCTTTATCTCCAGGGGGGTGAGGCAGTCAGCCTTGGCGATGAGAGGAACCACGTTCACTTTGTCCTGGAGAACCTTCATGAACTCTATGTCGACTGGACGAAGCCTGCAGGAGGACGAGGACTTCACTGAGCACGTTCATGTACGAGCATGTGGACAGATACGTATATATAGGGTATATTTATGTATTTATATATGACAGTGTGGGTGTTACCCGTGTCCAAACGGAGGTATGAAGTAGAGGCAGCAGTGCACTCTGTTGTCCTGGATGTTCTTCCTGTTCAGTCCGCTCTCGTCTCTGAAGTACTGTTCAAACTGCTGGTTGATGTAATCAGTGATGGGCCTCCAGCTACGAAACATGAAGGCATCAATGTGTATTTTAATAGAAACAGAGCTGGTGTGGAAGCTGTAAATCAAACTAAAGTGTGAAGCCAAGCTGCAGCCTCCAGAGCTTAACAATAAGCCAGATAAACTGCAGTTCCTATAACGGCCACTAGATGCTGGCTACGACAACGAGTCAGTCTCCACAAGCTGTTTTAATTAGATCAAGGATTCAAGTTGTGCAGGATTAAAGACGTGCATGTTTAGACAAAAGGTTTCTCAGTGGTCCAAACCAAACAAACCGACCAAAACTTCATGCTAATGATGCTCTGAGCTTCTCTACTGGTGTAAATCGTTAGACGTGTAAAAGTTAAGTTTTTAATAACATCTATTTAGACTGAAAACCAGACCAGACTTCTCCACATTACAATACTTTGTGCAGTCCTACAAAGACCTGCCGGACCAATCAAAATGTTGGGGGCGGGGCTTAATGCTGAGATGGACAGCAGTCAAACAGGTAATCTGAGAGACGGCTAAAGTAAAGCTGATGGATAACCAGTTGTTATCCCGTCTGTTATAAAAGACGCTGACGGAGAAATAACTTTAAAGGGCGAACAGCTAACGGTGATTAAGGGATTCGTGGAGAAGCACACGTCAGGTAATTTAACGCACCGACTGGTTGGACTACACCGTCCCGTTGGGTGAAACATGAGCCTCAGTGAAAACCAGATATTGATCCTATGACAGGACAGCTAAACCTGATAAACAAGCAGAGAGGAAGAGAGGTCCTGTGTGGGCGCAGAGGAGCTGGAAAATACAACGCCTTTTACTTTAGTTACCACGGTAACCAAGTGATCTTTTGCTAAAAAACACACACTACAGGACGTCCAGCTTTTTGAAAAAAATAAAATAAAATCCTCTGATTGGTTTGTTTTATTTTCTTATTGTTAACCCTGAGATAACTGATGTTCATGTCCAAGCCTGGGATACGCTGATCAGATCAGCCATAACATTATGACCACTGATCATCTGGTAAGAATCATGGCTCCTGTCAGTGGGTCGAAATGTATCAGGGAACAGGCTGAACATTGAGGAGGAAGAGAGGAAGAGCGGATGAAGAGCAAGAGGAAAAGGAGAAGGTGGAGGAGGATGAAAAGGAGGAGCGTGAAGGGGGAGGAGAGGAGGAGAAGGAGGAGGAAGAAGAAAAAGAGGAGTAAGAGTAAGAGGTCAGCAGTGTTCCAAGGAAGGAGAAGAACCAGGAACTGGGTCACGGACCAAGAATCTTAAGGAAGACGAAGAGGAGAAAGGAGAAGAAAAGAAGGAGGTAGGGGAGGAAAAAGAGGAGAGGGAAAAGGAAGAGGAGGAGAAGAAACGAGGAAGAGATGAAGATGAGAGGGATGAAGAAGAGGAGGAAGAGGAGGAGATTAACGGTGGTCCAAGGAAGGAGAACAACCAGAAACTGGGTCATGGAGCAAGGATCATTGAGGAGGAGGAGGAGGAGGAGGAAGAGGAGGAGGAGGAAGAGGACTCACCACTCTGAGTTGTTGACAGCGTCTCCAAAACCCGGCGTGTCCACGATGGTCAGCTTCAGCTTCACCCCCTTCTCCTCGATGTCCACCGTGTGTTTGGTGATCTCCACCGTCTGACTGATGCGCTCTGACAACCAGAGGACGAGAGGACGAGAGGACAGAGGACAGAGGACAGAGATAAAGACGAGTGTCTCTCTGTTGTCCAACATGAGATCGGAGACACGAGGACTAAAGGTTCGGAGGCGTCTGATTGGCCGGTCAGTGACTCACCCTCAGCGTTGAGCAGCTTCCTGTCTTTGTGTAGATCAGTGAGGAAGAGACTGTTGACCAGAGTGGACTTCCCCAGACCAGACTCACCTGGAACAGGTAGAGGTGGAGTCATTTAGAATGTCCTGTGGTTAGTTCACTGACTGTAGAACCTGTGGGATAAATGACTCTCTGTGGTTGTGTCTACTGTTTCTCTCACCTGCCACCATGAGCGTGAAGTCAAACCCTTTTTTCACGGACTTCCTGTGAACCTGGTTCGGCAGCGTGGCGAAACCAACGTACTCCTTTTCCTGGAAACAAACAAACAGACAAACATTAAACGCATCGTGAGCCCACGTCGGGTCAGAGCTGCTGTGTTAGTAGGACAATCCCATGATTCCCTTTCATGCCTTATTGAAGAGCGGTAGTGCCCTGAGGTCCTTGAAGTATTCATGATACAGTATGTCAGGCAGCTACTGGAGGAGGGGGCGGGGCCAACAGTTAATATAAGGAATAAAACTAAAACAGGAGAATGATGGGTTTAAACTAAATCAAAGAACATGAATTAAAATGCATCTTTATCTTTATCTTTATCTTTGTTTTTATCTTTGTTTTTATCTATATCTTTGTTTTTATCTATATCTTTATCTATATCTCTGTTTTTATCTTTATCTTTGTTTTTATCTCTGTTTTTTATCTTTATCTCATTATCAGTGTTTCTGTTTCCATATTAACATTTAGTCTGAGGATGCGTTCGCTGTCGCGCCCACACAGAAAAACACAGATCCAGACGGTGGGTCGCTCTGACTCAGCCTCAGCGCTGGCGTCCAACATGAAACCAAAAATAATAAAATAATAAAAGACAGAACCATGCAGCAGAATGGAGGCTAGAAACAGTTTAATAAAGTAGATAAATATAAAAAATAAAGACGTGTCAGGTTATCTGTACGTTGTCTCCTCTGGCTCTGAATTAAAACCACATATCTTTCTCTAGGTTTTCCTCTTTTAAGCGTCTTAATTAATGATTTGCATTCAGTCTTATGGAGTAATTCTTTCTGAAAACAGATTTGAATATTTTTTCTGATCTTTAAGTTTAGAAAACATCACACTGCTTCAATATAACCACATATATTTAAGATCTGAATCAACATTTATCCACAGGAGGATAAACGTCCTATTGTTTAGTGAAATTTTAATCTAAATGACCAAATATTTATATATTTTTTAATTGAATCTAATTTTTATTATAATATCTTTTCACATTTTCTGAATTTAAGTCGATTTAACGTTTGAAAAATCAATATTTCAAACTGAACTGAGGATAAAGAGCTGTCTGTGGTTAGTTCACTGACTCTAGTAACAGCAGGATAAATGCACGTTTTCACTAGTGTGCCTAATAGACTGGCCAGTGAGTGTGAATTTAAATTGTATTCCCTCAGTAATGAGACTTTTCTTTGTTTATTTTTATTAACAGAGACTTTTCTTTGCTCTCAGAGACTTTACAGCTTGTTCTAAATGATGCGACGCCTCCTGAAGTTATGACTTCGGCCTCCAAACACACAAAGACCCACCTGAATCAACATCTCTCTCTTATATTAAACTAAAGCTGAACCTTAGTGGAGACTAGATTTAGAGCAGAATGCATTAACTAGTGTACCTAATAAAGTGGCACATGCCTTTAGCTGCAGCAGGTGGGAACACTGATGGTCTGCAGAGAGAGGAGGTGAGAGTCAGGAGGAGACTCTGGATCTATGCTGAGGTAAATAAACTGAAAAACACACCCGGATGTGTCTCCTTCCACTGACGGAGGAGACAAGGAGGAGACAAGGAGGAGACAAAGAGTCTCCCTGAGCTGCAGAACAAAGGAGACTCTGCATCGTTGTGTCCTGGGGGGTCTTACCTCTCCATCATCTGAGACACGGAGACAGATTCCAGAAGACATCAGAGGAGGAGAGGAGGAGCGCCACATCCAGCCAGCATCCATCCATCCATCCATCCATCCGGAGGAGGAAGAGGAGGAGGAGGAGGAGGAGGAGGAGGAGGAGAAAAAATAAAAACGATTCAATAAATCAGGGTGCGTTTCATTTCCACATCAGTTACCTGCGGGGGGGTTCTTACCTGAGCGGGGAGCGCGGCTCTTGTACCTGCTGCTGGTCGTCATCCTCGACACAGCTGGCGTCCAGGCTGAGCAAGGAGCGGGGAGGGGGGGCGGAGACAGCGGACAATATCTGTCCCTTACAGCGGCTGGAGGAGGAGGAGGAGGAGGAGGAGGAGGAGGAAGATGATGAAGCCCTGAATGAATCTCTGAGGATCCAGAGCCTCTGTCACATCTGGGTCTCCGTCGTCGTGTTTCTCTCCACGCTGCGTGGACGCAGACTGATCCACGGATGCACGGATGATGATGATGATGACGATGATGAAGATGGGGGAGTGAAACCTGTTGCAGTTCGTGTGAGTGACCAGGAGGTGGCGGCAGAGCTCCGCCCTCAGACAAAGAACTAGACTGAGAGATGAATGAATGAATGAATGTGGTAAAAACAAGTAGAATGAAAAAGTAAAATATAATAGAAGCTTCATAACAGGTGAAAGGCTAGACATTCAAAATATTTCATAATTAAACATTTTATTATTTATTTTATTTTATTAATTAAACTAAATGTATTGCACATTTAGTTTAATTCACTAAAAATAAAACAAAAATTATTAAAAACCTGTCTAGGTAAACAAGTCTGAAACCTTTGAGTTTGACAACTTTAACTGAATCTTCACACACTGGCCAGTTTATTAGGTACACTAGTGAACACATTCTCATATAACAGTCCTGCTCTGGTGTTCAGCTTTAGTTTAAAATAACTGAGACAGATGTTGATTCTACTTTTAATTTTTAAGACCATGACTTGAGGAGATGATGCATATTTTAGAACAAGCTGTAAATATTCTTTCACGCACTGAGAGTAAAGTAAAATATCTCTTCATTTTAACACTCCCTGGCCAGTTCATTAGGTACACTAACTCCATCCTCCACAATGATCATCCAGGTGAATCACCACCTTTCTGACTCTGTTTCTGCATCAGCTGAACATTAGATCAGTCATGAAGGAGGATTTAGATTAAATTGCATTCTCTAGTGTACCTAATGAAGTGGCCAGTGACTGTATGTTTCTATTTTTGATCAAAAAATAAATAAATTAGGATTTCCTATGTGCACAGTGACCAGTCTGTGGAGCCAAAAATAAAGAATAAATAAAATACAAACACAATTGTATTCTGACATTTGAAGGGAGTCTAATTTCTCCTGAGGCTGATCTGTTTGAAGGATCTGTTTGAGAGCGAGCTAGAGAGATGAAAGCTTGACTTATTTATTTAAACCCCACACACAGATGTGAACACACTCACATCCTGACAGGAACTGAAGTGTTTTAAGGAAAATATCCACCAACAATGCAGCATTGTGTTGCTCCGTGTGGGATGCCACCCACCGATACGACCGGGCAAACAGGTGCCAAATATATATATATATACACAGAGCCACTTAGACAAACAGAACCCAATCAGACACATACAAATGTATTTATTTACTGAAAAGAAGTGAGCTTATATAACATATCTGTGATGCAAAAGTAAGTGGAACTATTATTTTTTAGTATCTGGAACTAAACAGCAGCTAAACATTTTCAGTAACTGCTGATCTGCCTTCTATTGAAGCTCGGAGGAATTTGATGAATAATGAATTTTCTTGATTAAATAAATGAACAATTTAATTTAATTTAATTAGTTTAGTTGGGTTCTTGTCTTCTTCTTTCATTCTGCTGATGGTTTGGAGTATATTTTTTTTAATAAGCTGCTCCAGAGCAGGACGTGGCATCACTTCCTGCCTCCAGTTTGACTTTCTAATCAGCATCGACTGTGTTTGCTTCAGCGACGGTGAGTGATTCAAACACAACAGGACAGAACAGAACAAGGGGTTTTGGTGAGATTTGAGTTTGACGGCTACCTGAGGGAGGAGGAGACGGCCGGTGAACAATGTGGGGAGCGTGGGACTGCAGGAGGGAGCAGGGCGCCATGACGGGCTCTGTTTCCTGTAGCTATAGCACGGCTGGTGGTGGTGGTGGAGGGGGTGGAGGTCAGACAATGAGCGACCTTCCCTCCCACCCTCCCTTGCGGACCTCTTCTGATCTCAGACTCCCCCAAACACAAACCAAATAACAGCGTAATTTCTGTTTATTTACTTAAAACAAACAGGGGTTAACATTTTGGCCTCGGATGCTTCTACTCAGGACATTTCACAGTAACTTTAGGAATAAAGAATAAACAAATATTAATTCTACTGAGATACTAAAAGGATATTTTTAAAGTTTAAATATTAGGTAAGGTGAAACTAGCAGCTGCTGTTTCAAAGCCTTTCATCTATTCCCATTTTAAAGCTTTAAAGGATAAATTCACAGTTTTCCAGTCCACATGTCCCTCAGGATTTAATATGAACAGAGAACCAGGGTTTACTTCCTGTATTCATTCCTCCTGTCCAGATGCTTGTCTGGATTTGTCTGGAATAAAAAATGAAAATGATAGAATGATAGATAGTCGCCAGTTTGCACAAATTCACTTTAGATTACTGTAATTACGTCACGTTTTGGGCTATGGGGAAAATTCCTCCGGTTTCTGAAAGATGAGACGTTAACGGTTTAGAGCCGGAGTTGTGTCATTATCCGTGCACTTTTATACCATGCACTAAATTGCAGATATTTGAAAGCTCAAATGTGCAAAGACACTCACTCACAGGATGTTTTCTGACCTTTTTATAGATGAAGTAAGCAAAATTAAAGGTGTTAAAAGGCTTAAATGTTAAAGCAACAAATGTCCTGAAGCTTCATCTAGACTTCAACCAACAGAAGATTCTCTTTCCTCTTTCTGCATAAACTCTGAGCTCACTGTATGTTTATGCTGGAGGTGGAGGTGGAGGTGGGGGGGTCATGTATGTACTGCACCCGTGTGCCCATGTGAGTGTTTCCTCCCCACAGACAAGGTCACGCAATGACTTCAGCTCGGAAACAGGCTAACGCAGGAAGACCGAAGCTTGTCGGCGTACAATAGCCCATCACATGTGCTCTCCGTGCGTTCCTCGGCCGCCATCGAGCACGCCGCCTTGCAGGAGGAAGTGCTTATTGTTCTGAGTGAGCGTTTTCACGTTTTCCCTGGTAGAGGGACAATGAAGGCCGAGGAGGGAAGGGCAGAGACAGATGCAGGAGGAGCGCAGGTTTTATTTCTTCTCTGTAAAGTATTAAAACGTTTCTGAGAATTTCTCGTTCCCAGCGTGCGATGAAGGAAATGTAAACCTGAGAATAGACACGACTGTCTCTTCACTCGACACGACAACATTTCATGACTTCAAAAACTCTGAAAACATCCGACATGAATGAAAGAGCAGAGAGCAGAGAGACGTGCAGCGTCCAGGAATAGAAAGAGAAACAAGGAGGGGAAAAAAAAGGGGAGAATTAGTGCACCGGTCGTGTTATCTCTCTGATTGTGCTCCACAGAGACGGGAAATGGTGTTGCTGCACACAGGAAATGACCGGATGGCAGAGATAAGGCGGGAAAAACGGCTCCGGAAATCAAAACAAGTCCATGCAGGCAAAGATGCAGCAGAGAGGACGAGTTAGTCCACGGAAACGTCTCAAACCACTCCCCGAGGCGTCAGCCAAACCTAAAAGACTCAAGAGTCAACAAATTAGGTTTTCATATCAGAAGAGAGGAACGTCTTTAACCTCATTTCATTCTCTGCAACAGAAGAAAGTAAAATGAGACCTCAGACCTCATCTTGCATCTCGTAGAAGTGTTGGGTCTCATCTTTTTAATCTTTCAGAGTACCGGTTTGTTTGAAAACAACGTTTAAAAGAAATCTGAGCTGAGACCCATCCATCCAACCTGAGCTCCTCCTGAATCCCTATTGATTTCTATAGAAAATGGTATTAACGCTGAAAACAGTTTAACATCTGGTTGGACCCTGACACAGTTTCAGCTGTTCTTCTAACAGGCCATGAATTTCATTCTTTAACCCGGTTTCTCTCCGTCATCGTATCCAGGTCACGTGTATTGGATTTGCATCGACTGGACCGCCGCCTGGAGAGCCCATTAGCCTCCATGCTCAGCGACATGTTCAGTCACACACTGCATTATCAGCATGTTAAGTGTTTCTCAAAGGCAGACTGCACCAGATTAGACCAGAATACACATAAACTGACTATTCATTCTGGTGGAAAGCTCGGTGGGTGGTAATGTTTATGTTCCTGGCAGGTGAAGAACCTCTGATTGGAGTACTCGGATACTTTACTGACATAAAACCAGTCAATCACAAGTAAAATATGTTTTCAAAATGTCAGGAAAGTATCTGAGGTTGGGTCTGGGTGGCAACAAGTTCATTAGGGAAGTCCAGATATCCGTCTTCCCGTGCAACACAGGCCAGACAAGATATGTAATCCCTCCGGTGAATACTGGGTCTCAGCTTGTCTCCGCAGGGAGGTGTCCAGGAGGAATCCTACACGAGATGCCGGAATCACCTCCACTGGAGCCTTTCGACGTAAATGAGCAGGAACTAATTTTTTCCATACATCTGTTGCTCCATTCTACCATGACTTGTGAACAACGCCTTGAGAAACTCTTTCGCTTAAAGCAGAAACCCACCCCAAACTGTGAAAGAAGATATCAATCGTTTTCCAGCGGCGCACCAACCATGGCCTTTAGACTTGGAGGTGTAGACTCTCGTCCCTGTTGCTTTGCACACAGCTACAAACCGTTCCAGTGCAAATGTCTGACGACCCAACAGAACGACATCATCTGCAAAACCAGACACCCTCCTCACTCCTGCTCCTCCTTGAGATCCTGTAAATGAAGACCATAAACAGCAGTTATAGGCAGAAACTTGCTTGACTTAATGCTGAGGATATGGACACAGATCTTACTTTGGTTATACAAGGACTCGATGGCTTGTGGCAACTCCCCTCCCCCCACAGAATTCCCTGGAGAACCCGGTTGTAAGCCTTCTCCAACACCACAAATCACATTGTCAAATTCCCATGATCCACAAAGAAACTCTGTAAGGGGGAGGAGCTTGTCCATCATCCAACTCTGGTCAAAGATTCTTTCTGGTAATTCTTCTTCTGCTTTTCACTTGATGCAAGAACCCACCTCAAACTTTAAGAAAAGGTATCCACCGTTTTCCAGCGGAGCACCAACCATGGCCTTAAGACTTGGAGGAGCAGACTCGGTCCTGGTTGCTTCGCACTCAGCTTCAAACCATCCCAGTGGAAAGGTCTGTCCAAACAGAACCACATCGGATACAGCTCCTGGTTTGATTATACAAGGACAAACTCCTTCAGTACCCTCGACAGAAGCCCACAAAACACATATAGACACGACTGTCAAACCATTATCTCCTGAGAAACTCTGCGAGGGTAAAGAGCTTGTCCATTCTCATCAAACATAACATCTTAAAAGATCTCCAGGGCTTTTACAAAGATCAATGCAAACATAAATCAGACAAAACAATTAATGTCATCCTGATTGAAAATGAAAGCAGAGCCGCGAGGAGCTGAATTCACACAGGATGACTAAGCTGAACGAATGCGTCACGTCCTCTGTTTGTTTTAACAGGTGGAATGAGTCACCGGAGGAAGAGGAGGCACGGTGGACATGAAAGAGCCTCCACCACGGGACACGTCTTATCAGGCAGGTTAATGACTTTCTAGTGTCGGGATTTCCTCCGGCCTGACTCATCTTAATGTGACTACAGTTAATTAGACTGGACTGAATCTTGCCTTCAGGTTATTTGTGCTGTTTCAGGATATCATAACACTAACTGATGACACTAACGCATAAAAACAAGGTAGAAATGCAAATGCAATGTTCCAAAGAACTTAAAGTCTGCTGCTGCTGCCATCAGAGAGAAATAAATGACAGAATAAACATTCACTGCAAAACGCTTTGAGATAAATTCACCTTTAAACACGTTTGACTGATGGATCATTAAGTTCAACAACATTATTCTTGTTTGGTGAGAAAGAGGAGTAAGGATGTGTGTAACTCGCATAAAGGATTCAGGTCTTCAGGTTTGGTTTGACGTACTTTCAAATGAAGCAGCTTGTAAGCTAGAAGAACTAGAAGAAGAAGAATTAGGAGAAGAAGAACAAGAAGAATAGCAAGTAGCTCTTAGCTTTATTTCAAGGTTTTCAGGTTTGTAATGTCATGTTTTAAGAGTTAGAAGATGAACTATAAGAAGTAGAAATTAAAAGAAGAATTAGAAGAGGAATCAGGAGAACAACTACAAGAAAAGTTTGAAGAAGAAGAAAGAAAGAAAGAAAGAAGAACTAGGAGAATTAGAGGAAGAAGAAATAATAGATAGAAGAATGACAACTCGTAAAAGAATTAGAGGAAGTATTAGGAGAAGAAGAATGAGAAGAAGAGTTAGGTTGTCAGATTTAGTTTGACATATTTCCAAATGAAGTAGCCTGCAAATAATGTCATGTTTAAAGAGTTAGAAGATGAACCTGACCAATTAGAAACAGAAGAAGAAGAACTAGAGGAAGAAGAGCAAGTAGCACGTATTAAAAATTCATGTTTGTTATTTATTTATCCTTATTTCAAGGGGTTCAGATTTAGAAGAATTAGAAGAAGAAGAAGAGAAAGTAGAAGAAGGAGAACTAGAAGAAGATATTAAAAGAAGAATTAGAGGAGGAACCAGGAGAAGGTTTAGAAGAAAAGTTAGAAGAAGAAGAAGAAGAATTGGAGGAATAGCTAGGTTTATTCTGACATATGACAACGAAATAGTCATGTTTTAGGAGTTTTGAAGTAAAACCTCATGAATTAAAAATAGAAGAGGAAGAAATTAAAAGAAGAATTAGAAGAGGAATCAAGAGAACAATTCCAAGAAAAGTTTGAAGAAGAAGAAAGAAAGACGAAGAACTAGAAGAGTTATACAAAGGAAAAAAGGAAAACTAGTAAAAGAATTAGAAGAAGTTTTAGAAGAAGAAGAATGAGAAGAATGAGAAGAAGAGCTAGGTTGTCAGGTTTAGTTTGGCATATTTCCAAATGAAGTAGCCTGCAAATAATGTCATGTTTAAAGAGTTAGAAGTGGAACTAGAAGAATTTCAAGAAGAAGAAGAATTAAGAGAAGAATTAGAGGAGGAACCAGAAGAGGGTTTAGAAGAAAAGTTAGAAGAAGAAGAAGAAGAAGAAGAACTAAAAGAAGCTGAAGAAGAATCAGACATTTACAAACTATACACTTCTTTCCGGCTCCAGTGTTACTGATCTACTGTTGACAAAAGAAACACAACAAAACACAAACCACTGATTGTCTTCTACCACGTGCCAAATCACCGGACAAACGCACAACACAACACCAAGGCCTCACACCTCGGCAAGTGCCAAACAGCCGCGGCAGGTGACATGTCATTGTGGATAATAAAAAGGAGTTGATGTGGAAAAGGAGGAGGAGAACATTCCCGGAGCAGCTCGGAGAACAATGGAGTCGAAGGGAAGTGATAAGAGTCAGGACATCCTAACACTGCTGCATCTCGACCCCTCCACCCGCTGCTAACACGTCAGTCAGCTGCACACAAACACCAACCAGCAATGCAACCACACACTCAGGCAAAGAAAAGAAATCTGGATGGAGATGGTGGCGCTGAGCAAGTGAACGTAAAGTGAGTTGAATTGAGCTGGGTCTAGTAACATGAAGTGGACCCAGAGCAGAGGTAGGAGATGGATCTGTGTTCAACTAAAGTCAGATAAAGGTGAACAGTGATGTGAAGCTGGAGACGAATTTTGGGATAAATTTGAAGCTAGTGAAGGAAAGTGAAGTGGAGTGGGACTGAGGTTAAGTTAGGGAGGAGATGAAGCTGGGTTCAGTGAAGTGAAATCAAGTGGAGTTCATTCCTCCCAATTAAACTGTGCACCAGACGGTTTGATCTCTACCTTCTTCCTCTAGTTCTTCTAGTTCTTCTTCTTTCTTTCTTTGATCTGTTCTTGTAATTGTTCTCTGATTCCTATTCTAATTCTTCCTGTTGTTTCAGAACCCCTAACAGCTGTTTGTTGACTTGGGGAGATGACCCAGATTTTGGAACAAGATGGAAAGTCTCTCTCTCGTTAAGTTCTTCTTTATTTTAGAGACAAAGCTCAGGTAGGTGTTACCAGGTCTTGTTTTATTAGCCACTGACATACAAGACGGTATCGTCTGCACAAACACAAACACTACAGAAAAGTCACGAGCTGTGTTTCATGTAATAGTCAAGTTATTTATAAAGCACATTTAAAACGAAGAGCTCAATAGAGTGTCTTACAGTCACAGGAACAAGACGAACCTCACGACTTGGTTGATTGTTGTCCCTTAAAACCATCAAACTCATGGTAGTGTGCACCAGACAGTTCGATCTCTACCTTCATGTCGTTTCAGAACCATGAACAGCTGTTTGTTGACTTAGGGACATGATCCAGATTTTGGAATAAGCTGGAAAATCTCTCACACAAGTTAAACTCTAATTTATATCTTGATCTAGAGCTGAACCCCGACAACGTCCGTACATGTCGTGATTTTGCTGCTAAAGTTTAAATGAAGTGAAGCTGAAGTTCAGTTTGTAGATGGAGTAACGTGGAGTTAGTTTCAGAGAAGAGACATAAAGTGGTGATTTTGTCAGAATGAAACTCAAGCATATAAATCAAGTGTTTCCCTTTTTTGTTTTAATGCTTTATCAATCTTCATAAAATATCTCCCGGTGTTTCTGTGCATGAACTGACGCTTCGTATCTCAACAGCGAGTGAACCAGACGAGCTGGAAGTCTTTTCTTTGTGTCTGTAAACACAACATATGCCACAGAAACAGGAGGAAGCATCTGGCTTTCTGAAGACGCACACAGACCCGTGCACACACACACATTTAGCACACAAACACAAAGTGGTTTGAATCCCTGTTTTCATTCTGCTGGCAGCGGTCTCGGTCTGTGCTGATTAACACTGATGCTTCTGGTGTTCTGGAGCCAACAGGAACAACAGCTTTCATGACCCACTCACCTACTACGTGACATCACGACACATTCTGCTTCGTGTGTGAACGTGTTCGTGCATTTTTGAAATAATGAAGTTTCCAGCTGGAGAGCTGATTGTGTTTCCCTGAAGGAATGTTGTTTGTCAGCATGTTGACGTCCATTCTGGACCATCACCTGCTACCTCTGTCCTTAATCTGAGAACACTATCAAAGGTTATCAACGGCACTGTGCAGATGTCACATTAACACCAGGGCTCACTGATCAGGTCTATAGAGTCCAGGTTAAACAGGTCCGGCTGTGAACACTGATCTGGTCTCTAGAGTCCAGGTTAGAGTCCAGGTGTGAACACTGATCTGGTCTCTAGTATCCAGGTTAGAGTCCAGGTGTGAACACTGATCTGGTCTCTAGAGTCCAGGTTAAACAGGTCCAGGTGTGAACACTGATCTGGTCTCTAGAGTCCAGGTTAGAGTCCAGGTGTGAACACTGATCTGGTCTCTAGTATCCAGGTTAGAGTCAAGGTGTGAACACTGATCTGGTCTCTAGAGTCCAGGTTAAACAGGTCCAGGTGTGAACACTGATCTGGTCTCTAGTGTCCAGGTTAAACAGGTCCACGTGTGAACACTGATCTGGTCTCTAGAGTCCAGGTTAAACAGGTCCAGGTGTGAACACTGATCTGGTCTCTAGAGTCCAGGTTAAACAGGTCCAGGCGTGAACACTGATCTGGTCTCTAGTGTCCAGGTTAAACAGGTCCAGGTGTGAACACTGATCTGGCCTCTAGAGTCCAGGTTAAACAGGTCCAGGTGTGAACACTGATCTGGTCTCTAGAGTCCAGGTTAAACAGGTCCAGGTGTGAACACTGATCTGGTGTCAGTCCACATGTGGAGGTGGTCTGGGACACATGTGACCTCCTTCCTTTGGTAGTGTGAACACACAATGAGTCCTGGGTCACATTAAAGACCACCTACTCGGCTGTGTCGGCTGATCTGAGGAAGAGGAGTTTAACTCCTTCATTCAACCACTAGTAGAAATGATCACATGAATCAGTGATGTCTGTTCATTAGTAATGAGAGCCTTTTAAAAGAGTCTGGCGTTGGAGCTGAGAACCAAACTAAACTAGAAACTAATCTGAACTAGAATCAACTCTGGATCATGTCTCCAAGTCCACAACCAGCTGTTGATGGTTCTGATCCAGCGGTAGGTAGAGATCCATTAGAGACAGCAGCTGGTACAATATTCTACTGACCACATGATGGCGCTGCTGATTTACAGACACACAAACTGAGATCAGATCTCAAGTGCTGGCTGGGGACGCATGTGGAGACACATTTAGATTAAGACCAGGTAGATGGACACAGGGACTTAGAGAACGGATCAGGTTGGATGTTAATACCAGGTGTGAACTGGGGTCACAAATCTGGCATCACATTGTGAATCAAACAGCAAACCCTGTACAACCATCCGTCACGTGACGACAAATGTTTACAGTTAAACTCACGTTTTCTCCTAATTTGATGCAGAACAAACAAAGGACTAATGCTACATTAGTCATAGCACTACAAGGCATCCACTTTATCTTGGCATCACAGCTCTTCCTCCACCCTGTTTGTGTTTATCTGCAGTGGAATTTAAATGGGTGAGTCGTCCTCCCCCTCCTCTGATAGCGGTGGTCTGATTCAGCCCCATCAGTCAGTGCTGTAACCCTGTGACTAAAACCGAAACACTGAGGTTGTTGCAGTAATTGCAGTAGGTGTGGTCCAAATTTTATCAGCACGCTTCACTTTCTCTGCCGTAAACATTAAAAAGCAATCACACACAGACGAAGGCGAAACTTAACCTACATTCAGGAGGGTATTTTCAGACTCTTTATCAAGAAGCGAAAGAAGATGAATCGAGTTTGGGCGGGATCTAAGTTTAAAATTACTTCTGGGCCTAAAGTGTTTGTGTCCTTGTGAATAACAGATTCATCCAACTTAGAGGGAAGTTTAAGATTAAACTTTAATTGTGAGTGAGTTATTTTTCAGTTGTGCATTCAGACAAAAGGCTTTAGTCATTTATATGCAACAAACATGTGGAATTACAATCATCTGAACAGTGGTGGTTCCATCAGGGCCTGCAAAGTCTTCTCTGCTGGCCTAAACTTAATATTTTTCCCATTAATCTTACTAAATAATTTCTCAGTAGTTTATTCTTTTTGTGTTCTGTCTTGTCTGCACAAAAAGACAAGACAGAACACAGCTACACTGACAGAAGCAGCTGTGCTGCTTCTGTCAGTGTAGCTTAGCATTAGAGCTTTTATCCAATCATATTTCATCATCATGTTGCTGGGCCTTCACAGTTAAAACTGAAACACATTGTAATGACGCTGTTCCTTTAACCAATCACATTTCTAGTTGGTATTGTTAGTCCTTCTCTGTGGCCTACGGTAGCGTCAGCGTTTTACCGTCCTCTGATTGGACGCTCAGAGAGCCGGTCCGTTTAAGCTAAGCTAGCGGTTCGTGTTCATCTGTTGCTAGCTGCACAACGTTAACGTTTTGATAGCTATTTGTTGAAGCCACCATGGAGGAAGGAGGAGAGGCTATCCATTTGGTTGCAGATCTTCTTAAAAAGACATTTTCACGGCGGACTTTGAAGGAAAAGCTGGATATTGTGAGGAAAGGCCGCCCAACCCTGGAGCTAGCTAGCCTGACCCAGCCGGGGAAACTTTCAGGTCAGCAACTATGAGCGCTACCCTTGGTTGACAGGCTCTGAGGAAAACTCTAAATAGTTTCTAAAGTTCTAGTGAGTAAAATTAATTATATTTACATCTGTTATGAATTTTTTTGTCATTTTATTGGGTCAACATTGATGCTTCTGCTGGATTTGATGTATGTGGCACTGGTGGCTGCAGTAAATTGTTCTTAGTGAGTTTCTTTCTTTAGTAATGACATTCATCTCTCTATATGAGATGCCTGCCTACGATGAAACATCCTGTTTTATTTCGTATTCTTATGATGTTGATGGTTTCTACAGCAGTGGCATCATAATAGTTGTATTAAGACGTATTCTGAATACGCCTATCTGAATAGGACTAGGTGGAAAATGCACGGCCCCCCACTGGATCTGCATAAACTTGAACACTACAGAAAAGTAATGATCTGTGTTAGGATAGGATAGTTGATAGGAACAAGACGAACCTCACAACTTGGTCGGGTTGTTTCCTAATATGGACGATAATCTAAAGACACTTGGTCACGATGTCACCTACGGTATAAATAAACATGAAAATAACAGACACTCTACCATGTTCTACCAAGAATGTATTGTGATGTACTAAACATACACTGGCCAGTTCATTAGGTACACTATTGAACGTACCCTGGTCGACAGCTTCCTATATACATCATGGAAGCATAACTGATAAGATGGGTATGCACATGGCTCAATACATTGGTCGGGACACCAGGGGAGCAAAGTATCAGCTATTTGCAGATAAAGCAGTCACCCAAGACTGTAAGACCAGAAAGACCAACCTGTGCACCGCCTGGATTGACCACAAGAAAGCCTACAATGCCTCACACACAAAGCTTGAATAAAGAAGTCTCATCTAAGTACTTTAAACATTGCTGTTTTCCGCTACATGAAGTTATTGCCTTCTGATTTTTTACTGACACATATTTAAACAGTGGACAGTAGAGTGGATAATAGATTAGCATTTAGTTAAAACTGTGTATAAGTCCAAATATAAAGTAATACAGTAAACAATTCAAATTGCAAGCTTGTAATGTATTCCTTCCTCTCTGTCAGTCACATATACTAGTTGCATATGTTGCATTTGTGAAAGATTGTTGAATTACAATAATTATTAATAAACCACCAACTGTATCTAGTTCCTGCTGTTGACTTGTTAAATCTAGTTCTCCTTTTCTTAGTGCCTTATTTCTGATAAAAAAAAAACAACAACAACAACAACAACAAACATTTCACACTCGTGAGATGAGTTTGACTAGACACTAGAACGACTCCCATGGGACTGGAGGAATCTGACCTCTGCTGCTCTCAAACATCTGCAGAAACACCTGTATGATTTTTCGGTGTTAAAGTAAGTCTTTTATTTATTTATTTGTTTATTTTAAATCATATTAATCAACCCTGACCCTATCCACAAAAGTTTTAAAAAGGCAACTGGACTTGTAGAGTTCTTTGAGAACAGAAACTGGTGCAGCTTCTGGTTGTTAACACAACGAGCAAGTTTCATTAGGAGTTTCCTATTTAAACCTCAAACATCCCACCAGTCCCTTAGAACTGAAGAAGCTACTTGGTTGAAATGTCTTCTCAAAAAACTCTACAAGTCCAGTTGCCTTTTTAAACCTTTTTGCATTATACAATGACCTGGATGACTGAGAACCTTCACAGACAACCCTAACCCTAAACACAAGAAGAACTTCAACACAAGTTTTTTATTCAGATGCCGTGGATGCATGTATTTCTTTTTTAAGCTGTGCAGTCTAAGTGAGACTTTTATTCTCTGGTTAAATAATTGTATGCTGCTGTACTGTCAGCTGAACTTTGGAAGGGAGTGGGTGCTTCAGTGAAACCACATGACTTCCTCTCTGCTGCCTTTCAACGAGCCAGTGACGCAGATAAGAACAACTTCCCGTATGAACCATGAAATGGGAGAGAGTATAACTCTTAATACAGGACTAAATTCACTTTAAGATTAAAAAGGTAAGAGTTTTGTTGCACAACTAACCTCTAGTTTAGTCCGGCAACATGTGAACAGTATGTGATGTAAATCATTGATCAGTGTTGTATTTGACAGAAACTGTTTCTTTCTCTTGTCCACAGACCTGATTCACTCGCTCCTTCATCGCTGTGCAGACCTCACCCCAACAATCGCCATGGCAACGTGAGTAACATTAAAATGACGTATTAAAAAACATAAATCTATTACTCAGAAAAGTACATTTGAAGAGGTAAAAATGAGACACTAGACTTGGTCATGGTCAACCGAGCTGCTCTGCTAGCTAAGCTAATACTAATGCTAATGCTAACATCAAAGAAAGAAGAGTAGAAGTTACTTTATTTGAAAGTGTCTCCTTCATAGTTCAGGCCAGACCAGAAGCACTCAGTTAACTTTCATAATGTGCTTCACTCACCGCTGTCTGCCCTTTTGTTTGTCTTCTTCCTCTTCCTCTTTTTTCTGAAACTTCTTCTCATTTTGAATTGTTGTCTAATTTGAGGGTTGAGTGGTGTGTCGGTCTGGGGGCCTCTTAAGAATGTCTTTAGTGTCATTGAAAACTTCTGTAGTTTGATGGAGGGATGAGGTTCTGATGCTGGAATGATGCAGTGTTGTTTCATCTCATTTAAACAAAACTATTCTACTTTGGTCTCATCTGTCCACTAAACATTGTCCCAATAGTCTTCTGTCTTGTCCACATGATGTTTAGAAATGTTCTTCTTGGAGAGCAGTGTCTTTGTCCATCACACCATGGTTGTTCAGTGGATTCATCAACAGTAACATTAGCCAATGAGAGAGAGGCCTTTAGCTGCTTAGAAGCATACCTGTCAAGTTTTGGATTTAAAAATAAGGGAAATTTTCCGGCGCCTGCCGCAAGCAGTCCCACCACCCCAACCAAGCTCCAGTATCCCTTATATCAGGGGTGCCCACATTTTTCTGGCTTGCGAGCTACTTTTACAATGACCAAGTCAAAGTGATCTACCCATATATATATATATATATATATATACACATTTTTTTTTTTAATTGTCATATTAATAGTTGTTACAGTGTTAAAAGCTCTATCCATCTTTGTTTTTATTTTTATCAAGAAAAATTGGTGCACTGCACCTTTACAAAAATAGCGCTGTCTCTTTAAGAAAGACGGTAGTCTGGAGTTGTTGCGTGGCTGTGGATGTGTGCCTCTGAACTGAGGGCATGTTGCAACTATAAAGTAAAAATAAAGATGAAGCTTTGTCTTGCTGTTTGTTTTGGAGTTGCAATGGATGCATGTTTTAGACTAACATCAAAAAAAAAAAATTCAATGGCACGCGATCTACCCGCACTACCATCGCGATCTACAGTACCTGTAGTATGCTACTGCAGGTGGTAGTTATCGCGAGGCTAGTGACAGAGCTCAGATTGGGAATATTTTTATTTTATTTTTTTTTCTCCGCCCAGGCCCGGGGTATTATTATTTTTTAATAACGCATGTTAAAATACGGGAGATTTACGGGAAAATACTAATACGGGAGGACGGCGGGAAAGAAGGGTAAAATACGGGACTTTCCCGGCCAAAACGGGATACTTGACAGGTATGCTTAGAAGTTCCCCTGGGTTCCTTTGGGACCACTCAGACTATTATGGAGTGATCTTTGTTGGTGGAACAGTCCTGTGGAGGGGAACAGTCGTCTTCAATCTGTCTGGGTTCCAAACTCCTTTGAGATGGTTCTGGAACCTTTTCCAGCCTGATGAGCAACAACAACTCTTTTTCTGAGCTCCTCAGAAAGCTCCTTTGTTCGTTGCTTGATAGATTCCTTAATCCACCCATTAGTTAGTTATTTGAAAAGAGCAGGAATGGTTCTAGGGTCCACCGGATCAGGAGCTTCACCCTGAAATCTTCAGGTCTTCAGGAGTTTCAGGTCGTACTTTGAAGACAAATAAGACTTACTTTATACCTGCTGTGGCATTTTGTGAAGGAAAGTGCAGTTACCAATGAAAAATTATTTCCATTATAATGACTCTTAAAATGTGTTCTCTCCACTACAGGGATACTTACACATCGTCAAAATTTGGAGGTATCATCTCAAAATGTGACGAGATCAAAGAAGGATCTCCTTCCTGCTACAAGCTAACAACAAAGATAGAGACCATCGGGAATTTAAGAAGAGTGACCTTTGGTAGAAGAAATGTGGACATGCCCAAGAAAACCATCCTACTTGTCGGTGAAACAGGAACGGGAAAGTCTACTCTGGTCAACTTTCTGGTCAACTACAGCATGGGAGTGAAGTTTGAGGATGAAGTCTGGTTCCACATCCTAGAGGAGGAGAAAAAAAGGCAGTCAGAAAGTCAGACATCAGATGTGATCGTGTACGAGATCTTTGGTTTTGAGGGTAAAACTCTGCCCTACTCTCTGACCATCATTGATACTCCTGGATATGGAAGCACCAAAACTATAGAACATGATGTCGTTGTCAGTCAAAGATTATTTGACTGGTTTCGATCAGAGGATGGAGTTGATGAAGTGGATGTAGTGGGTCTGGTGATGAAGGCCACCGAGAATCGACTCAGTGACCGACTGTCATACGTCTTTAATTCAGTGATGTCTCTGTTTGGAAAAGACCTGGATAAAAACATCGTAGCTCTCATGACACACTCGGACGGAATAACACCTTCAGATGCCCTTGAAGCTCTTAAAGACGCAAAGATTAAATGTGCCAAAAACGAGGAGGAACAGCCCATTCACTTCCTGTTTAACAACCGCCAGCATCTAGACCGATCACAGCATAGGCAAAAACTAGAAGAGGCACATCAAACATCGATAAGTGGAATGCAGGGACTCATTGCTTTCATGGAAAAGACTGCTCCTCAGAAACTGAAGGAAACTGCGGATGTTCTGAATGAACGCATCACACTGACGGCCTGCATCCAAAACCTGCAAGACAGAATTCTCATGTCTGTACTAAAGCAGAGAGAGCTCAAACAGACTGAAGAAGCTCTGAAGAAACACGAACAAGAAATGAAGATGAATAAAGAGTTCACCATAGAAGTTGACGAGGCCTACAAAGACAAAGAAGCTACTGATGGTAGGATGTGGGGACTGGTGTTCTTTGAAGGAGTTGTCCGTTGCAAACATTGTAAGGAAAACTGTCACTATCCCGGATGCACGGTGGCCTGGAAACCTGAACATTGTGAGGTGATGAAGAAAGGCCGCTGTACGGTTTGTAGCAGGAAGTGTCTCGCGTCGGCTCACGTGAAAGACAAATGGATGTATGTGGAAAAGACGCGGAAGGTTAAGAAAACACTGACAGATGTGAAAAGGATGTATGATAAAAATAAAGCAGAAGCTGCAAAGAAAATCAGCCTTTTGGAAAGTCTTCAACAAGAAATAGAAAACCTTGAAAAAGACAAAGAAGCGTGGCTGGAGGAGGCCTACCAGCACGTTGAAAGACTGCAGCTGATCGCCCTGAATGTTGATTCAGTGTCAACTCATGTCCACTTGGACTTCCTCATTGAAAGGTTGAAAAAGAAAGGAGACACAGGGAAAGTCCAAAAGTTGAAAGAAATGGCACAAAGGGTCAACAAAGAATTCCAGAGTGGGATCCAGTACGCTGCAAGACTGTGGAAAAAATCGAGAAAAAATGAGGATGAAATGATGGACACCGCAGTCTAGACTAGGACAAATCTACAGAGATAATTCAGTTTATTATATTATTACACCAGTTTGAACCTACGGACAACATTAACATTGGGTCTAGTGTGTTGGTTCAGACTAAAGGTTAAATGCGTTAACCCTCAATGAACATAATCATCTTGCATGTTTTTGTAAATATCTTCAAAGTTTTGTTTCACGAATCATTTGAAATGATCAGGTTGATGTTTCTGTCTTCATTGAATGAAAATCATGTGTAATGTTTCCATGAGTTTAACAATAATATTCCAGATCGATATTTTGTTGTTCCGATTAATTCAGCTTCCAACATTTTGTAAATAACTTGTGCACTCTTGATTATCTTTCATCAAGTTGATCAGTTTCAGTTATTGACTCAATGAGAATGAAAGCTGAAGAAACCATTGTTTCATGATTGTCAAGTCAGCCTGTCTGTGATTTAAAAGCTTATTCTCCAGATTTCTGTCAAGTTCTGTCTAAATAAATAAATAGTTTGCGAACATATGCTAGCTCTGATATTTTCTTGCTTTCAAGTTGTATTTTGAGTTGTTCCTAAAGTGTTTTGTATGTGTCTGTGTCAGGCTGCATCCTGCTGGGGATGGCTGCTACCATCAAGGAATGTAGACAAAGAGAAGTATCATCCACACCAATGAATGCCAGGTCCAGAAGTTTCCCAGCAAAACACTGAATTGTCACAAGATGGTCAATGTTATTTACTTCTCCAGTCAGTGATCATAATGTTGTGGCTGACAGATGTATAACAGTAATTGTACAATAGTATTATAGACTATTCAGACCTGCTCACAGAGTCTGCAGTGGCATTGTCAGAATTGCCCACCAGCTAACAGAACAGTAAAAAACTTTTTGTACCTCTTTTTATACTTTATTTAATGTGTTCCCTTTGTTTAATGAGTTTTCTCAAACATGTTTATTACTAGAGACATCTGTTATCCTTATTTGTCTGGTCCTTCAGACCTCATGAAAGCCATAAACATGAGTTATTTACAAACACCTGTGTCTTACCTTCTCTAGTGAGCGTAAACCCAAGTTAACATACAAAGTCTCATCCAAAATGCCCGGGTGACGGGTAACTGCAGTACACTGATACTCTTTTTACACACTTTTAAGTCACCTGACCTTACTAGCATATATCAATGAATTATGAGTAATTTCACTTTGAGCTCCTAATATTCTTCACACAGAAAAGTGTCCACCCCTTCTCTCTTTCTGACTGTGCTGTGGGAGCAACATGTCTCTGTGTTTTTAAAGAGTATAGGAGGTGGACTAAACTGATCCTTGTAGGAAGTCATAATACTGAGCTGATGAATTGTTTCAGCTTCCTTTGTTTTCATATATTTTGGATGTAAAAGATGAGTTAAAAAAAAGTTGAGTAAAATGAAAATACTCAAGTAAATCACAAGTGCCTTGACAGAAGAGTAAATTTTGCTGTGGGTTCTTTAAATAGTCTATTAGGAGACCAGTTAAGTGATCGGGTTAAATTACAAATGATTTGGTTCAGTAACACACACACGCCGGGCCAATCAGATTGTTTGGGAGCGGGGCTTTATGTGGTGATGGACAGAAGAGTAACAGCAGTCATACATGTCACCTGAGTGCCAGTGAAATTATTTTAAAACAAAAAATGACTCACTGTTGAAGCCTCTCGTGGACATTAGAGGAACTGCAGCTTAACTCTGACTTGGAGTTTACATCTGTGAACTTCATACGGACTTATTTTCCAAGACGGTGCTGCTGTTTCAAGAACACTAGGAATTTCGTTGTAGTATCTTGAGATGGGAATTCATTTAAATGCTGACAGGGAGAAATCAAATAGTTACCATGACCTGGAGAACCTCCACAGAAAGATTCCTCCAACTACATGTGAGTGTCTGGTCGTTACAGTTTTTTTACAATCACTTTGCTACTATTTTCAGAACCTTGATGTCATTTTTCACAACTCTAGACACAAAACTCACAACCAATGATCAAAATGCACATTTTTCAAAACTCTAACCCTTTTCTCAATTGCTTGGATACAATACACATAAAACTTAGATCATTTGTTCATTAAAAAAAAATCACCTGTTCAATATGATACAACTTAACATCAAAATACTACTATTTCAAAAGGCAATTCACACATTACATTTCAAATGAGTGTCTATTCATTTCCTTACAATGATCTAACTATCAATTGATACAACTGCTCAAAATGATAAGTAACTGTTGCATTACTCTTACTGTAACATCAAAGTACTACTATTTCAAAAGCCAATTCACACATTACATTTCAAATGAGTGTCTATTCATTTCTTTACAATGATCTAACTATCAATTGATACAAAATGATAAGTAACTGTTGCATTACTCTAAATGCATAGTTGTATGGAAACAGACAAACAATCTTCCATGTCCAATCATGAAAGCTTCAAGATACTTTACGTAACGAGATTCATTGTCACCAATTAGTGTCGAGCATGAACCAATTAGACTACAATATCCATGGATGACGCCTGCAATGACATCACAGCAGACCACTGTCAGGCCTGGATTCGCCATGCCCGAAGGTTTTTTCCAAGATGTTTGGCTAATGAAAACATCCATTGTGATGTAGATGAGAACCTGTGGCCAAATCCACAACACAGAGTTGATGACAATGTAGAAGTGCAGTAATCACTCCTGTTTTGTTTCTTACATGTACAGTACAAGCAAGCAAGTTGAGGAACACTGCATTTGATGTTTTACAGTACTGTCTTTTATTTTCTACTGTATTTCATAGCTAATTACAGTATTTTTGCTTTGATTCAAATACTGTAAACCTATGTTGTGATTGTACTGTCTTGAATTTCCCCTTGGGGATCAATAAAGTATCTATCAATCTATCTATCTCTATCTAGTGTTTTGCATCAATATACTGCATTACAAACTTTGTAGTATTCTCTCTACTACTGCAGTACTTTTACAGAGATGTATTTACTGTACTGTACATGTAGTACCATAATGAAACCTGTATCACCTATTTTGTTCTACAATATTTAATGATTGTACGAACAATGACACAGTGAAACTATCGGTTGCTTGTGTGTGGGTGATCTATAGTTCTGTTTCAATGGTATTTCACAGTAAATTTGTTTTTTGAACCAATGATTGTGCAAGTGCAAGATTTATTTAAAGATTTGAATGCACAATGCAATGTTTTGAACATTAGACAGCCTGTGTTATAAGTGATAACCGTTTTGAGTTTTGTGTCTAGAGTTGTGAAAAATGACATCAAGGTTCTGAAAATAGTAGCAAAGTGATTGTAAAAAACTGTAACAGACCCTAGTCTTAGATGTTCATATTTAAAACTTAACTCAACACCAGAAGAACATAAGAAAGTGGTTAAAAGTTAAATGAATAAAAGCCACTGACATATAAGACAGTATCATCTGCACAGTGGTGGTTAATCAGGGCCAGAAAAGTCTTCTCTGCTGGTGTTGGGCCTGGGTACTAAGGCACTCAGGTGTAGTATTCATGGCTATCATGAATAATTAATAATTATCAAAAAGAATTATTTATTATTAGATAATTGGATCTGAATTACTAGATCACCTCGGGGCACCACCCTTCTAGGAAGGGAAAAGATAGCCAATCAATCAAAATGTGTCAAAATGGCCGCTGGTTGTAGGTGTGTCAAGATGGAACTCAAGCACTTTAAGGCGGGGACACTGTGGTGTCCGGTCAGGTGCATCACGTGCAACAGTTATCTCTGGTGGAAAGGCGGGGGCTGAGCAAACCTGGTGTGTTCTGGTCCCCCCTTCGGAGAGATGGGCATGGATGGGAGAGTCATGTGTCGCAGGATGAAAAGAACAATGGGCAGAATATCTTCTGGAGGATAAACTACATGTCTCTTCACGGTCTATGTCAGAGAGATGGGACGTCAGGTAACTGTTACCTCGGTCTCTCAGAGGAGGTTGAGGAGCTGACTCCATTCCCAGGAACTTAGGGTCGGCTGGAAATTGTTCCCATCCTCTAACTGTAGAGGGTGTTAACCTTTCACTACAGGAGGAGTGTGAATCGGAATAACTAGAATCACATTGGCTTAATGACTGTGGTGGGGAAAAACAACCCGATTTAAGCCTTAAATATTCTTCTTTGTGTGCACAAAGATCTGACTCTGCTGAGTGCAGGTCTGATAAGTAGCACATAGCTTTATTACTGGCCGTTTGTACCTCATGGAGGAAACAAGCAGTTTGCGCTTTAAGGGACTCTACTTCTTTCTCTAGGGCTACTTTGCTCTGAAAGGCAAGGCTGGATTGCCTGTGAAAGCTCAGAAGCAAACATCTTAACAATGGGCCTTTGGATGCAGTCTGCGCATCACACCTGTCTTTCAGTAGAGAATCTATCTCATCCCTGAACTCACTGAAATTCAACTTATTAATGAATTCAGGGTAACCTGGGTTTAGGCTCTGTGCAAGGGAAGAAATTAATTGCTCTACACAGGGGTTCTCCATTGTTATGTGGGACGGAGTTGTCAAAAACAACAACAACAAAGCAATGGGGTTAGCAATGCTATGCTAAGTAGCTATGCAAATTTGGTAACACAGTAAATGCAAATTTACTCAACAAAACTCAACATGCAATAAATGAAATGCAGGGAAGTAACAGAGACGTGATTCTTAAAGTTAACTTAGGCTGGAACACGTGTTAGTAGCAGCTAAGTATATAACTTATATTTCACTGGGCTGGTAGCACACTGTGGCTCTATCTCAGACTCCGTATCTTACTTAGGCTGAATGCATGGCAGTAACAGCCAGCACAAGTTCTTTCACACAGGGCTGATGGCACGCTGTGGTTTTATTCAACAGAGGAGCACTTAAACTAACAGGAAACAGCTTGACTGGATTGCATTGAATACGTGGTATTTAAATGCTGAAATTCTTAAAACTACGAAAAGCAGGTTCAACTTGTATTAGCTAGCAGCAAAAGCAACTCTTAATGTACCACTATGGGACTTAAGACGGTAGTTATTAATAACGAATTATTAATAAATTATCGATTTATGAACCTCATAAATTATCACCACGCTGCAGCTGTTTGTTAGTACAACTGGATATCTACTCCTGTGGTAGACTAGTGGGATTGAACGTTAAGACTTCTGGCAAGTCTATAAGTTGTTAAAAATATTTTTGGCTTTGGCCAAAATTATGCTGTAATTAATATTGCACAATTATGAATAACAGTGCTCTACCTCACACGGGGCACCATTTATGTTGGGCCTGGGTACTAAGGCACTCGATATTGGGGTTTGGCTATCATGAATAATTAATAATTATCAAAAAGAATTATTTATTATTAAATAATTGGATCTGAATTACTAGATCACCTCGGGGCACCACTCTTCGAGAAAGGGAAAAGATAGCCTACCAATCAAATCGGTCTCATAAATTATACTAAATTGTCAATTTGGATTTCTGATTAATAATTAACTTAATAACTATAACCAAAATCACCACGTTAACAACTAGTTAAAGTTGAAGGAATTTGGAGTTCTTGACAGTGCAGAGGTTGCCAATATTCACTCTTGTGCAATATTAAACAGACAGGTATGTTTAAAAGACATTTATTAACAAGAATAAAAGTAAACATACAATCTAACTACAGTGTACTCTATACAGGTGTGTGTGTGTGTGTGTGTGTGCGTGTGTGCGTGTGTGTCAAAATGGCCGCTGGTTGTAGGTGTGTCAAGATGGACGCTGGTTGTGGGTGTGTCAAGATGGACGCTGGTTGTGGGTGTGTCACGATGGCCGCTGGGGCCTTGAGGTCTTGAACACAAAGGAAACAATGGCTGCTGAGTAGGGACATTCAGACGATGTGCTGGCCAGCAGATGTGTGGAATGTGATAAGGGTTTATGAGGTGCCAGGTTAGAGGAAGAATGGTTAGTTTAGCATGCAAGAGACCCTGAGTCTATGTGTTGCATAATCTAAACTAACATCAAACCACTATACTATAACAACTCAATAAAAACAAATATCACATCAATCAACGTTGCTTAGCTTAGCTTGACTAGGCCCAGGTCATACTACCAGATTTGGTGGAAAAGTCAATTTCTGACGTGTTGCTCCTTTAGCTGGCAGTTCCTGATGGAAGGCCAAACTGGGAAAAGTTGTAGTCCTTGCTGTGTGTTCCTGATGGCAGACGTTGGAGGGAAACCGGCCGCTCCTTAAAGTCCTTTGATGTGGCTTGTTAGCAGCTCGGTGCTAACTAGCTGCGTGGCTCCTGTTGTTCAGGGGTTTAGCCTGCAAACCTTCTGTTTGTTGGCTAAAAGAGCTGGTGCAGATTCCTCAAGCAGGATCTCGCTTCGCTGATGTAAGGAGAACAGGCCTGGGGTAGCTGCTCTTTGTTAGCATGCTACCTGGCAGCCAGCTGCAGCCAAGCAGCTGGGGGTCTCCACATGGAGGTGTGGAGTTGGAGGGAGAGTAAGAGAGTAAGAGGGTAAGAGAGAGAACACAGGCCAAACAGTGCATTTTATATGACCTGATGATCTCAGAGGTCACATGCTACTGTCGGCCAGTGAACTGCTGGGTCAGTTTTCACACCTGGAGCATTGTGGGACTTGGGGTTTCCAGTGCCTCCCTTTGTTTCCAAGAAAAAGACAAAACATGTGGTTAACTTGATTATGCATGGTGAGCTTGCATAGCTCACCAACAGGTTCACGTTCCAACACTGGAATAAACTTTATTAAAATCACTGGCTTACATTTTAATATTTTCCCATTAATCTTATTAATTGATTCCCAAAAGTTTATTCTATTCATGTTATGTCTTGTCTGTCTCTCAGCTGTGGTGCTTCTGTCAGTGTAGCTTAGCATTAGAGTTTTTATCCAATCATATTTCAACCATCATGTGTTGCTGGAGTCAAAGAAATCTGCCTGGCCTTCACAATTAAAACTGGAACACAGTGTAATGATGCTGTTCCTTTAACCAATCACATTTCTAGTTGGTATTCTTAGTCCTTCTCTGTGGCCTACGGTAGCATCAGCATTTTACCATCCTCTGATTGGATGGTCAGAGAGTCACTCCGTTTAAGCTAAGCTAGCAGTTCATGTTCATCTGTTTCTAGCTGCACAACGTTAACGTTTTGATAGCTATTTGTTGAAGCCACCATGGAGGAAGGAGGAGAGGCTATTGATTTGGTTGCAGATCTTCTTAAAAAGACATTTTCACGGTGGACTTTGAAGCAAAAGCTGGATATTGTGAGGAAAGGCCGCCCAACCCTGGAGCTAGCTAGCCTGACCCAGTCGGGGAAACTTTCAGGTCAGCAACTATGAGCGCTACCCTTGGTTGACAGGCTCTGAGGAGAACTCTAAATAGTTTCTAAAGTTCTGGTGAGTAAAATGAATTATATTTACATCTGTTATGTATATCTTTGTTGACATTGATGCTTCTGCTGGTGGCTGCAGTGAATTGTTAGGGCTGCCAACTTCCTGAAAAATAAATAAGGGACACCTCATTGGCAGGGCCGGCCTACTCGATTGCCTTCACCTTTCCCGGCGTAGTGAATTTTTTTTTTTAGCTTATTTGTGTGTGAAACAATTTTTCAACTATTTGACTCGAACCTGAACCTTTTTTTTTTTAATCGACCCTAATCCTAAACACAAGAAGAACTTTAACACCAGTTAGTTATTTAGATGACTTGGATGTTAAATCCTTCAAAATCTGTTTTTTAATCTAATTGATCTTTTTTTCTCTTGTTAAAAATGATATGCTGCTATACTGTGAGCTGAACTTTGGAAGGGAGTGGGTGCTTCAGTGAAACCATATGACCTCCTCTCTGCTGCCATTCAACGAGCCAGTGATGCAGATAAGAATACCTTCCTATATGAGCCATGAAATTACTTGGTTTTCGAAGAGTATAAATCTTAATACAGTACAACTAAATTCACTTTAAAATTAAAAGGTAAGAGTTTTGTTGCACAACTAACCTCTAGTTTAGTCCAACAAAATGTGAACAGTATATGATGTTCACTGATCAGGTATCAGTGTTGTATTTGACAGAAACTGTTTCTTTCTCTTGTCCACAGACCTGATTCACTCGCTCCTTCATCACTGTGCAGACCTCACCCAGACAATCGCCATGGCAACGTGAATAACATTAAAATGACGTATTAAAAAACATAAATCTATTACTCAGATAAGTACATTTGAAGAGGTAAAAATGAGACACTACACTTGGTCATGGTCAACCGAGCTGCTCTGCTAGCTAAGCTAACTAATGCTAACGTCAAAGAAAGAAGAGCAGAAGTTACTTTCTTCAAAAGTGTCTCCTTCATACTTCAGGCCAGACCAGAAACACTCAGTTAACTTTCATGATGTGCTTCACTCACCACTGTCTCGTTTCTCTTCCTCTTCCTCTTTTTTTTTCTGAAACTACTTTTCATTTTGAATTGTTTTCTAACTTGAGGGTTGAGTCTCTTTGAGAGGTCTCCTACTGTCATTGAAAACTTAACACATTGCCACTTCTATAGTTTGAAATTTTCTATCCCTCGGGGGCCTTCTCCTGACCTGGGCCCCCAGCAGTTGTCTGCCTTACCTTTACAGCTTAGAACAAAGGTTGAAAGGTGAGGTGATGTAAAGATACTCTGTGAACTTAAAGGTATGTCTTCATGCAAGTGTTCTGCAACAAGATATTATGGTTTGCCCTTTCATTTACAACACAGTCTGATTGTGGACTTAAAGTAAAAAGGCCACAAAACGCTTAAAAAGGTCATTACCTTCTCTAGTGAGCATAAACCCAAGTTAACATACAAAGGCTCATCCACAATGCCCGGGTGACGGGTAACTGCAGTACACTGATACTCTTGTCACACACTTTTAAGTCACCTGACCTTACTCGCATAATCAGTTATGAGTAATTTCACTTTGAGCGCCGTATATTCTTCACATAGAAAAGTGTCCACCCCTCTCTCTTTCTGACTGTGCTCTGGGAGCAACATGTCTCTGTGTCTTTAAAGACAATAGCAGGTGGACTAAACTGATCCTTGTAGGAAGTCATAATACTGAATTGATGAATTGTTTCAACTTCCTTTGTTTACAGGATTCATCTGTAAGAACAAGTTTTCAGATATTTTGAATGTAAAAGTCTAAGTTGAGAAAAAAGAAGTTGAATAAAATGAAAATACTCAAGTAAATCACAAGTGCCTCACCAAAAGAGTAAATGTTGCTGTGGGTTCTTTAACTAGTCTATTAGGAGACCAGTTAAGTGATCGGATTAAATTACAAATGATTCAGGATTGATCCACGTTAGGAGTCAGACATATATATGTACATTTTTGTAACATCAAAGAATGCTACAGCTTTCTCTCATCACGCCGCTGACTTTGCAGCATGTGACGGATGTGTACGTCTCACTGGTGAGTCACTTAAAGCACAAAAACAAAAAGAGAGTTGACGTTTCACAAGGAGGACAATGGAGCGTGTCAACGTGGTCGCCTTGTCCTCTGCTCTGACTACATCCTGAGGGGAAATTATGTCGTCTGGATAACAAGGTTTGAAAATCAGCTTCGGCCGAATAGCAAAATCAGCTCCAGCAAAGATCTGCCGGGCCAATCAGATTGTTTGGGGGTGGGGCTTAATGTGGTAACAGCAATTATACATGTCACCTGAGCGCCAGTTAAAGTAGTTTAAAACTAAAATTGACTCATTGTTGGAGCCTCTACTGGACAGGAAGCTGAAGCTTGACTCTGACTTGGAGTTTAGATCTATGAGCTTCATACAGACGTCTTTTCCAAGACGGTGCTGCTGTTTCAAGAACACGTAGGAATTTCTTTGTACTATCTTGTGATGGAAATTCATTTAACCCTCATATTGTCTTCGGGTCAATTTGACCCGATTTCAAAATGTAAACTGTCATAACTTTGGTTTTCTTCCATATAATTGCCTGAAAATTACATGGATGGTCCCCTGCTATGGTCTTTATAGCTCCAATTAATTATGACTATATTTGTTAAATTATGTGTGTTTTATCAAAATTTATAACACTGGTTGTCTTCCCGGGTCAATTTGACCCGGTCATATTTAATGGTGCAATGGGCCACACTATTGTGGTTTTCAGCACAATTAACACACACACAAACATATACAACCACCCACACACACCCACCCATCCACACAGCCACCCCCACACCCCCACAACCCCCCTGTCACACCCCCACCCCCGCACATACACACATACACACATACACACACAAAAACACACACACACGCATACACGTACACACAAACCCCTACACACATATATAAACACACACACACACCCACACACACACACATCCACACACACACACACACACACACCCCCCACAAAACCAAAATCACACACATATACACGTACACACACGTATACACATACACACACATGCAGTGTAATATTTCCAGTCTCTGATGTCCATTCAACCTCTAGACAACACAAAATGTCAAAGCTAAACATTTGTGAACATGTTAATTTCACACCTGTGATTTGTCTTTCTCCAATTCTAGACAAGATAACTATAAACAACAAACTGAGATTATAAATACACTATAATTGCACTGTATTTCTGTGTTTATTATTTTATAAAGAAGGTCAAAGAAAGAGTTTTTAAAATAAATGCTGAACTTTGCAAATTATATTTCTTTACTCTCTTATTTATGAAAACAAGTGCATCAGTAAATGTTGACCTTAGGGTATCCTGACTAATGGTTTACATATACAAATCAGTAGTTATGCCAAATAACTAATAATATCTTCTATATTAGGTTTATTTTCATAAAACACGTCTAAAAGAAGTTTAAAATGTGTGGTGATGACTTGTCATGAAGTAGGCCAAAAAATATGTAACACAGAATGGTGTAATAATTTTACATTCAGTAATACACGGGATAAGATGTTATAATCCCTTGTGCCAAAATCCCAGGCAAAACACATTTAGAGGCCCTGTTCAGCTAAGAGACCCTACCAAACCTATGGTCATATAATATGACAATTAACCTATAATCTACATAAACTAAGTAACAGCTGCTGGCTTGTAAGCCCATTGAGCAGCATAGTTCAGACATTGTAAGACATAAACTAACTAAACGCTGCTGGCTTGTATGGCCCGCTCAGCAGCTAACCATAGCTACCACGTAACAAGAAGACAACAGCAGTATGCAGCATGTCATTGGGGTTTTCGAGTGGGCACCTCCCTTCACCGATGTTTCGTTAAGTTAGGCCCACGACACCTCGAGAAGGCTTAACAGTGACTTCCAGCGTCCTGGAGTCACCCCCCTCCACACCGCCACTGCACAACCCTGTTTCCCTCACCATTCGATGTCTATCAACAGCTAATATAGTAACTAATAACCACGTAACAAACAAGCAAATCTACCATGATTCGCCCCGTTGATGCGGACTGAACCACGAGCCAAACAAACAAATCTACCGTGATTCGCCCCGTTGATGCGGACTGAACCACGAGCCAAACAAACAAATCTACCGTGATTCGCCCCGTTGATGCGGACTGAACCACGTAACAAACAAGCAAATCTACCGTGATTCGTCCCGTTGCTGCGGGCCGAAAACACGTAACAAACAAATCGCGTAACAAACAAATCGAGGCCTACATGCGGCCTTCCTTACCTTAGCTAGTTCCCCAGCTAGCAATTTTACACATTTACATTGAAACCAATTGAAAAAGCCCGGGTCAAATTGACCCGGGAGGACAAAAGGTGTGACTATTTGCTGCCATTAAAAAAATCAAAAAGGTTTCAAAACAATATCCTGCCTGAACATTGACATATACCAGCCTGTGATAATGGATCAACACATATGCCTTTAATCATAAGCATAGTGAAAATAATTCAGAATTTCAGCTTTTTTTTTACTCAAAAACGAGTTGTACTTTTTTGTAAATTAGGTGTATCGTACCATAAACTACAAAACTAAATATAAAATTTATGTTAATGTGTTGGAAACAAGTTCAATTAAAAGGTGAAACAAAATTTCTTTTAGAAAAATTTATACATCATGTTTTATAAGCAGTCAAAACAGCCCGGGTCAAATTGACCCGGGAGGACAAAAGGTGCGTAGTAAACGCGAAGACAATACAAGGGTTAAATGCTGACAGGGAGAAAGAAAATAGTCACCGTGACCTGGAGAACCTCCACAGATAGATTCCTCCAACTGTTTGTGAGTGTCTGGTTGTTAACAGACCCTAGTCGTAGATGTTCATATTTAAAACCTAAACTCACCACCAGAAGAACATAAGAAAGTGGTTAAAAGTTTAATGGATAAAAGCCACTGACATACAAGACAGTATCATCTGCACAGTGGTGGTTCATCAGGGCCTTCTCTGCTGGAATAAACTTTATTAAAATCACTGGTTTACATTATAAAATTTTTCCCATTAATCTTATTAAATTATTCCCAAAAGTTTATTCTATTCATGTTATGTCTTGTCTGTCTCTCAGCTGTGGTGCTTCTGTCAGTGTAGCTTAGCATTAGAGCTTTTATCCAATCATATTTCATCATCATGTTGCTGGGCCTTCACAATTAAAACTGAAACACATTGTAATGACGCTGTTCCTTTAACCAATCACATTTCTAGTTGGTATTCTTAGTCCTTCTCTGTGGCCTATGGTAGCATCAGCGTTTTACCGTCCTCTGATTGGACGGTCAGAGAGCTGCTCCGCTTAAGCTAAGCTAGCGGTTCATGTTCATCTGTTGCTAGCTGCACAACGTTAACGTTTTGATAGCTATTTGTTGAAGCCACCATGGAGGAAGGAGGAGAGGCTATCCATTTGGTTGCAGATCTTCTTAAAAAGACATTTTCACGGCGGACTTTGAAGCAAAAGCTGGATATTGTGAGGAAAGGCCGCCCAACCCTGGAGCTAGCTAGCCTGACCCAGCCGGGGAAACTTTCAGGTCAGCAATCAGCGCTACCCTTGGTTGACAGGCTCTGAGGAGAACTCTAAATAGTACTGGTGAGTAAAATTAATTATATTTACATCTGTTATGTATATTTGATGTGTCGCTGGTGGCTGCAGTGAATTGTTAGGATTGCCAACTCCCTGAAAAATCAATAAGGGACACCTCATTGGCAGGGCCAACCTACTCGATTGCCTTCACCCATCCCGGCATGGTGAATTTTTTTAGCCCCTATTTGTCTGTGTGTGAAACGATTTTTGAACTATTTGACTTGAACCTGAATTGAATTAGATGCATATTTTTGAGTGATATGAAGACATGCAAAAGAAATTATTAGTCAACAATTTATTTTGAATACCACATAACAAAATTAACAGAAACCTGTCCTGCTTAATTTAAAACTCTATAAATAAATATAAAACCATAGAAAGCAGAACATTCCTCTTGTAATAGTGCAATAAGAAAAGGGCAAACAGAAAGTGTGAGGAAAAGTTGTTGCTTTGTTGTCTTCTGGTATCTTCTTCGCAATCAACAGTACCTCAACCAGTGAGCCGAGTGGGATTCCCACTGTCAGCTCATTGGTCCATAGACATATTTACATAGACGCCTCATTGAGCGGGTTGGCTCGTTGTTGTGATACATCAACGTCGACGCCATATTGGAGGAGGCAGCTTTGTCCCGCGAACCAATACGAGTCAGTGTAGTGAACTTTATTAACCGTCTTCTACAAAGTGCTATAAGTTAATGCCTCTCATTTACACACAAATTGATATATTCAGGAACCAAAAACAACATCTGTAATGTTACATTTTATTCATTCATTCATTCATTCATCTTCTGTAACTGCTTATTCCTGTTAAGAGTCGCGGGGTCTGCTGGAGTCTATCCCAGCTGTCATTGGGCAAGAGGCAGGGTACACCCTGGACAGGTCTCCAGTCTATCACAGGGCTAACACAGAAAGACACTCACACCTACGTCCAATTTAGAATCACCAATGAACCTAACCAGCATGTCTTTGGACGTTGGGAGGAAGCTGGAGAACCTGGAGAGAACCCACGCAGACACAGGGAGAACATGCAAACTCTGCACAGAAAGGAACCAGTCGGCCATGATGGATTAGAACCCGGGACCTTCTCGCTGTGAGGCATCAGTGCTAACCACCTCGCCACTGTGCCGCCTCATGTTACATTCATGTAACATTAATGTTTTTGGTTTTAATGTACGAGCTGTAGGGGGTGCTACAACCACTACATGTTTATATCTCACAAACCACCACAGTAAATGCATACAAGTCCACCAAATTTCGTTGCTTCCAACCCACCTGACTTTCATTCAAAGTATTCCTCCGCAGACAACGTATAAAATAGCTGCAGAAATGACTGTTGTTAGTTGCAGTTCAAGTCTCATTCGCATTGGATAAATGTGGTTAGATGATAACGAGGAGGGGGGATTAAACAACCAGAGATCAAGATAGCAGATGCTGACAACTACAAGTGCTGAGGCCGCTGAGATGAGATTAATATTCTTTGAATGCTCTGGGCCGGTTCACTTCAATCGTCAGGTGAAATGTGAATGTGAATTTATAAAACAATCAGAAATAAAGAACCAAGAAAAGGAGAAGTATGAAATAGATGGCATTTGCAGTTTATTGTCTTCTTCCTTCTCCAGTCGACAGAACAAGAACTGGATCAACCACCTGATGGCATCTTCCTCTCTGTCAGTCACATGTACTGGTTGCTTACATTGCATTTGTGATTGTTGAATTGCTCGTGCAATAAACCACCAACTGCATCTAGTTCCTACTGTTGACTTCTTAAATCTAGTTCTCCTTTTCTTAGTGCCTTATTTCTGAAACAACATTTCACACTCATGATATGAGTTTGACTAGACACTAGAACGACTCCCACAGGACCGGGGGAATCTGACCTCTGCTGCTCTCAAACATCTGCAGAAACACCTGTATGATATTTCTGTGATAAAGTAAGTCTGTAACATGTTTTTTTATTTTTTTTATTTTTTTTAAATCATATTAATCAACCCTAACCCTAAACACAACTTTGATACAAGTTTGTTATTCAGATGATGTGGATTCATGTATTTCTGTTTTAAGCTGTGCACTCTAATAAGAAAAATGAATAAGGTTTAAAATAAATGTTAAATCATTGTCGAATTGCAAAGGGTGTTCTCTTCTTCATGGTTTGATCCTTCAAAATTAGATTTTAAGCCTAAGTGAGATTTTTATTTTCTTAAATAATCGTATGCTACTGTAATCTTTGGAAGTGAGTGATTGCTTCAGTGAAACCACACGACTTCCTCTCTGCTGCCATTCCAGGAGCGACGCAGACAAGAGCAACTTGAGCAAATGGGAGAGAGTATAACTCTTAATACAGGACTAACTTCACTTTAAGATTAAAAAGGTAAGAGTTTTGTTGCACAACTAACCTCTAGTTTAGTCCAACAACATGTGAACAGTATGTGATGTAAATCATTGATCAGGTATCAGTGTTGTATTTGATAGAAGCTGTTGTCTGTTGTCTTTTGTCCACAGACCTGATTCACTTGCTCCTCCATCAATCCTCCACAATCGCCATGGCAACGTGAGTAACATTAAAATGACGTATTAAAAAAAATAATAAAATAAAATTACTCAGATAAGTGCATTTGAAGAGGTAAAAATGAGACACTAGACTTGGTCACGGTCAACCAAGCTGCTCTGCTGCTCTTTCTCTTTTTTTCTGAAACTTCTTTTCCTTTTTAATTGTTTTCTAATTTGAGAGTTGAGTCTCTTAGAGAGGTCTCCTACTGTCATTAAAAACTTAACACATTGCCACATCTATAGTTTGAAATCTTTTATCCCTGATTGTGAACTTAAAGTAAAAAGGCCACAAAACACTTAAAAAGGTCATTTAGGGTCAGATAAATAACTTGGGTAGAGCTGTCTAGATTTATCTGGCAGTTAACATACGTACTTTAAAAGTCTGACTATTAACTGAATATACAGTGCTAATTAAAAGTATCTGGACACTTCACCATTTTCTACATTTATGCATAAAAAAACGACTCAAAACATCAACGGATGTCCTGAAAGTAGACAAAGAGAATCCAGTCAACAAGTGATATTTGGTATTTGTTTATACAGGAAAATGAGCCAATATTACATATCAGTGCCTCCTTGTTTCCAGTATCTGCTGTGACCTCCTTGTAACTAAATGTTTCTGGTAACTGCTGATCAGTGGTCTACAGCAGCTTGGAGGAATTTTAGCCCATTCCTCAGAACAGAACCACTTCAGTTCTGAGATGTTGGTGGGTTTCCTCACATCAACTGCTTGCTTCAGGTCCTTCCACAACATTTCTATTGGATTAAGGTCAGGACTTTGACTTGGCCGTTCCTAAACATTCATCTTGTTCTTCTTTAACCGTTCTTTTGTAGAACCACTTGTGTTCTTGGGCTCGTTGTCTTGCTGCATGACCCACTTTCTCTTCACATTCAGCTCATGGACAGATGTCCTGATATTTTCTTTTAGAGTTCACTGGTAGAATTCAGAATTCATTGGTCCATCAATGATGACAAGCCGTCCTGGTCCAGATGCAGCAGAACAGGCCCAAACCAGGACATTAGCACCCCCATGTTTGATGGAGGGATGAGGTTCTGATGCTGGAATGATGCAGTGTTGTTTCATCTCATTTAAACCAAACTATTCTACTTTGGTCTCATCTGTCATCTGTGGAGGGGAACAGTCGTCTTCAATCTGTCTGACTGTGGATTATTTGTGGGTTCCAAACTCTTTAGAGATGGTTCTGGAACCTTTTCCAGCCTGATGAGCAACAACAACTCTTTCTCTGAGCTCCTCAGAAAGCTCCTTTGTCCACAAACGTGTTGTGAAGATCAGACTGAGACAAATCCCTGATTTATTGAAACTAAACCAGGAACTGAACCACACCTGAGTCTCATTACATTGATGGAGACACTTCTGAACACATGGACTCTGATTGGACCTTGAGATTAACTTGGAATCCTGGAGGAGCACCTCACTGATATTTAATACTGGCACATTTTCCTGAATAAGGAAAGCATTATGTTTCTGTTCCATGTGTCTGATTGGATTCTCTTTGTCTACTTTCAGGACTTGTGTTAAAATCTGCTGATGTTTTGAGTCATATTTATGCAGAAATGTAGAAAACTCTCAAGGATTCAGCAACATTTAAGCAGCTCTGTAGTTATTCAAATTACAGATTCCTTAATCCACCCATTAGTTACTAAGGTGAAAAGAGCAGGAATGGTTTTAGGATCCACCGGATCAGGAGCTTCACCCTGAAATCTTAGACTCAACTTCAGGTCGTACTTTGAATTATACATAAATACTTCAATAGAAAGAAGTTGTAGAAGAAAAACTCGCCCCCAGACAAATAAGACCTACTTTATACCTGTTGTGGCATTTTGTGAATTAAAGTTCAGTTACCAATGAAAAGAGACTGGTGACAAAAATGATTTCCATTATAATGACTCTTAAGATGTGTTCTCTCCACTACAGGGATACTTACACATGGTCAAAATTTAGACGTATCATCTCAAAATGTGACGAGATCAAAGAAGGATCTCCTTCCTGCTACAAGCTAACAACAAAGACAGAGACCATCGGGAATTTAAGAAGAGTGACCTTTGGTAGAAGAAATGTGGACACACCCAAGAAAACCATCCTACTCGTTGGTGAAACAGGAGCGGGAAAATCTACTCTGGTCAACTTTCTGGTCAACTACAGCATGGGAGTGAAGTTTGAGGATGAAGTCTGGTTCCACATCCTAGAGGAGGAGAATAAAAGGCAGTCAGAAAGTCAGACAACAGATGTGATCGTGTACGAGATCTTTGGTTTTGAGGGTAAAACTCTGCCCTACTCTCTGACCATCATTGATACTCCTGGATATGGAAGCACCAAAACTATAGAACATGATGTCGTTGTCAGTCAAAGATTATTTGACTGGTTTCGATCAGAGGATGGAGTTGATGAAGTGGATGTAGTGGGTCTGGTGATGAAGGCCACCGAGAATCGACTCAGTGACCGACTGTCATACGTCTTTAATTCAGTGATGTCTCTGTTTGGAAAAGACCTGGAGAAAAACATCGTAGCTCTCATGACACACTGGCATGGGATAAAACCTACCAATGCCCTTGACGCTCTTAAAGACGCAAAGATTAAATGTGCCAAAAACGAGGAGGAACAGCCCATTCACTTCCTGTTTAATAACTGCCAGCATCTAGACCGATCACAGCAAAGGCAAAAACTAGAAGAGGCATACGAAACATCGGTGAGTGGAATGCAGGGACTCATTGCTTTCATGGAAAAAACTGCTCCTCAGAAACTGGAGGAAACTGTGGATGTTCTGAAGGAACGCATCAGACTGACGGCCTGCATCCAAAACCTGCAAGACAGAATTCACATGTCTGTACTAAAGCAGAGAGTGCTCAAACAGACTGAAGAAGCTCTGAAGAAACACGACCAAGAAATAAAGATGAATAAAGAGTTCACTATAGAAGTTGATGAGGCCTACAAAGAAAAAGAAGCTACTGATGGTAGGATGTGGGGACTGGTGTTCTTTGAAGGAGTTGTCCGTTGCGAACATTGTGAGGAAAACTGTCACTATCCCGGATGCACGGTGGCCTGGAAACCTGAACACTGTGAGGTGATGAAGAAAGGCCGCTGTACGGTTTGTAGCAGGAAGTGTCTCGCATCGGCTCACGTGAAAGACAAATGGAAGTATGTGGAAAAGACGCGGAAGGTTAAGAAAACACTGACAGACGTGAAAAGCATGTATGATAAAAATAAAGTAGAAGCTGCAAAGAAAAACGACCTTTTGGAAAGTCTTCAACAAGAAATACAAAACCTTGAAAAAGACAAAGAAGCGTGGCTGGAGGAGGCCTACCAGCACGTTGAAAGACTGCAGCTGATCGCCCTGAGTGTTGATTCAGTGTCAACTCATGTCCACTTGGACTTCCTCATTGAGAAGTTGAAAAATAAAGGAGACACAGAGAAGGTCCAAAACTTGAAAGAAATGGCACAACGGGTCAACAAAGAATTCCAGAGTGGGATCCAGTATGCTGCAAGACTGTGGAAAAAGTCTTGCAGCGTAAAAAAAAATGAGGAAGAAATGATGGACACAGAAGTCTAGACTCAGACAAATCTACAGAGATAATTCAGTTTATTATATTATTACACCAGTTTGAATCTACGGACAACGTTAACATTGGGTCTAGTGTGTTGGTTCAGACTAAAGGTTAAATGTGTTAACCCTCAATGAACATAATCATCTTGCATGTTTTTGTAAATATGTTCAAAGTTTTGTTTCATGAATCATTTGAAATGATCAGGTTGATGTTTCTGTCTTCATTGAATGAAAATCATGTGTAATTTTTTCATTAGTTTTACAATAACATTCCAGATCAATATTTTATTGTTCCGATTAATTCTGCTTCCAACATTTTGTAAATAACTTGTGCACTCGTGATTATCTTTCATCAAGTTGATCAGTTTCAGTTATTGACCCGATGAGAATGAAAGCTGAAGAAACCATTGTTTCATGATTGTTGAGCCAGCCTGTCTGTGATTTAAAAGCTTATTCTCCAGATTTCTGTCAAGTGGGTGCAGTGAAAATGAAGCTGCTGATGGCACCGAGGCCCGCTCTGACACTCTGATTTAGCCATGGCAGGAGAGTGCAGCAGTAAAAAAGTTATCAAAATTAGTTTACTTATTTGATACACTACATATACTATATTATCATTTGATTACACTTAAGTTCAAATCACATAGTAATTATAAAGTAAAAGAGTAGTTTCAAATTATTTATACTTTCTTCTCATTAGAATATCCTTGCGGTCATTACAATGTGTGTTGTTATTGTTGTTTGAAGTCCTCATCACTCATTGAAGTTGAAAGAGATGGATTCCATCCCACCATGCATCGTATGTGCTAGTAACCTCTCCATGGTGGTGGCCCTCTACTGTGCGCTCAGCACATGGGTTGAAGATCATTCCTCTTGTCAACTGTTACTACTATTACATTATTATGATTGCTTTGTCTTGTTTACTGTAATTCCACTTTGAAGGTTTCATATTTACCTTCATACGTTTAGTCTGATACTGATTGCCTATAATCGTCATATTGAATTGTTATGTAATCTTCATGTATTACTGTTATTGATTCATATGTTGTACCAAGTGATTACACACCCTTATGACATCATCTGGATGAGACTAGACTTTGGGTTTTCCTCCATGACATTGAGGTTTTTCCTGTAGGTCTGACTCCATGGTTAGTGCAGGGGTCTTTTTACCTCCTCTCGTCAAGAAAGGGGGGGGCTTCCTGTAAGTAGGTTCATGTGGCTGTGATTTCCAACGTGAGCCCTTCTAACACTTAGGTGTTTCAGGGGTTCTTTATCCCATTGAGGGTTTGCCTCCAGCGGTCCTTGTTGACTGGAAGGTGGGATTCATGGGTCACATGTTAGATAAGCTGACATGCTATATAAGAGGGGTGTGAATATTATTATTATATTAATCATGATATTATTTGACTCAAGTGATTCTGTGTTTAATTGTGTTTTTATTTTACAACACCATCTTTATCAATGTTGATGCATTTATTTGTTTAATTGTTCATTACATTTTACGTTTGATCTCACTGGGTTCTTGTGTTGCGTGATGGTCTTTGACTCACCCTTAAGGTGCTAAATTATAGTGTATTGATCTTATGATCAATAAGAGGGGATTGTTAGAGAATAATTTCACTTCCCTATGGATAGTTTGTGTAGTCAGTAGTCAATCCATCTGTGTCATAGTGTAGTTAATGTTAGATTATTGCTGGGGTCAGTTATCTGCCCTGTTTTCTCTCTGAGGAACATGCCAAGAACATGGTCCCTCTTTGGCGTCTTCAATCTCACTCTCTGGCTGTCTACAGACACAGCTGTAGCGTTAGATGATAACGCTCTCCATCACTGGATGACACTTTGTATTTCCTAGCTGGTGTGAATCCTTATCTTCATGTTTATGCACTATAGCCAATTGGATGTTAACACATCTCCCCTTTGCTGCCTCGGCCAACCTTTCCAGTGTAAGAATCTGAGCTTTACTGTTTGACCCTTAGAACTGAGGTGGACTCATGCACTTATGTTGTGATGACAAATCTTCTGTTCTCCTCAGTCGAGTATAAATAAACTCCTTCAGCATAAGACACACAGGACTCTGGTACTTCTTCTTCATCTGCATCACCACAAATTCCTCCCCAACTTTGTCTAATGAGTTTTCTCAGACATGTTTATTACTAGAGACATCTGTTATCCTTATTTGTCTGGTCCTTCAGACCTCATGAAAGCCATGAACATGAGTTATTTACAAACACCTGTGTCTTACCTTCTCTCGTGAGCATAAACCCAAGTTAACATACAAAGGCTCATCCACAATGCCCGGGTGACGGGTAACTGCAGTACACTGGTAATCTTTTTACACACTTTTAAGTCACCTGACCTTACTAGCATAATCAATGAATCATGAGTAATTTCACTTTGAGCTCCTTATTTTCCTCACATAGAAAAGTGTCCACCCCTTCTGTCTTTCTGACTGTGCTGTGGGAGCAACATGTCTCTGTGTCTTTAAAGACAATAGCAGGTGGACTAAACTGATCCTTGTAGGAAGTCATTATACTGAGCTGATGAATTGTTTCAACTTCCTTTGTTAACAGGATTCATCTGTAAGAAAATGTTTTCAGATATTTTGGATGTAAAAGATGTAAAAATGGAGAAAAAAAAGAATTTGAATTAAATGAAAATACTCAAGTAAATCACAAGTGCCTCAACAGAAGAGTAAATGTTGCTGTGGGTTCTTTAACTAGTCTATTAGGAGACCAGTTAAGTGATCGGATTAAAGTACAAATGATTCAGGACTGACCCACGTTAGGAGTCAGACATATACTGTAGATGTACATTTTTGTAACATCAAAGAAAGCTGCAGCTTTCTCTCATCGCGCCGCTGACTTTGCAGCATGTGACGGATGTGTACGTCTCACTGGTGAGTCACTTAAAGCTCAAAAACAAAAAGAGAGTTGACATTTCACAAGGAGGACAATGGAGCGTGTCAACGTGGTCGCCTTGTCCTCTGCTCTGACTACATCCTGAGGGGAAATGATGTCGTCTGGATAACAAGGTTTGAAAATCAGCGAAATCAGTTCCAAATATGTGAACGAATAAATCTCACGTGAACTTCCTTGTCCTCAATTTTTTATTTATTTAGTTATTTGTGGCAGAAAGTTGTTCTGGAGTCTCTCTATCAGGAACTGATTCTGCTCCAGCAAAGATCTGCCGGGCCAATCAGATCGCTTGGGGGTGGGGCTTAATGTGGTAACAGCAGTCATACATGTCACCTGAGCATCAGTTAAATTAGTTTAAAACAAAAACGTACTCAGTGTTGGAGCCTCTAGTGGACATTAGAGGAACTGCAGCTTGACTCTGACTTGGAGTTTAAAGCAACACTAAAGAGTTTTTAGTACCTTAAAATAATGTTTCAAAAAATAGTTTCAGTGATTTATCACCTCAAAACTGGGTGAAAGCCAATTCTGTAATCGCTTTGCGGCCCTCTATTGGCTGTAACCGCACTATGTAACTTTGCTTCGTCGGGTAGCGTTTTTGTAGTTCTAAAAAGACTACAAATTTGACCTGCTTTACGGCAACGCGGCTACAAAATCCGGTAGGTTGAGGCTCAAATCAGTGAGAGAGTGAATCAGATCAGTGAGAGAACACTCAGCAGGTGTGTGGAAGATACCAGCTAGATAGTTTTTAAATTGTCATCATGACAGAGCCTGCAAAGAAAAGGAGGAGTGTAGTGTCCGATGAGGCGAAGAAAAGAAAACGAGAGCATGATAAAGAAAGAGCTAAAACGAGAGTGAATATCGGACCGGCTCATACTCGATGGCGACTTGGCTTTGCTGCTGCTGGACTTGTAAGTAATACCGGTAATCTTTTTTTCAAACAGTGTGCATCGGTGTACAATACATTGTCAATTATTTTTTCGGCTCATCTTAGCTAAGGCGTTAGCTATTGTGCTAATATAACTATCACTATGGCTCATGTTAGCTAAGGTGTTCGCTATTGTACGTAACTATCGCTAAGCTAAATATCGCTGTAACTATCACTGCAAGCTAAGACAATAACTGCCAAAATAACCCCAAATGTTTGATCGTTCCCAAAGTTGTTGATTCGTAGTTCACAACGGTCTCTGAAACTTTTTTCAACAACATTCACAAGATTTTCACAGACAATGCAAATGGCTATTACATGCTAAACTGTTAGGCAATACGTTTCTTTATTTTTCATCCTTATGTAAACCTATCTGGCTATTGCTAATCTGCCGTTTCAAATTTACAGTTTCACACAGAAATAAAAATAGCAAGCAATGTCATTATTTTGTTTTACTTCATTCTAATGTTGCAATACATCATACTTTCGTAAAATCATGCAACCTACTCTACCTTGTCACTGGACATCCTTCAAATCGTTGATTGTTTCCAAAGCCGGTTCTGCATAAACAAATAACGTGCCTGCGACAGTAGGATGCAGTAGGCTAACTTATTTACGACGGAAGTAATGGACAATTACACTTCCAACCAGTAGGGGGACCGAAGAGGAAAACTTCTTTAGTGCTGCTTTAAACCTGTGAGCTTCATATGGACTTATTTTCCAAGACGGTGCTGATGTTTCAAGAACAAATAGGAATTTAGTTGTGGTATCTAGTGATGGAAATTCATTTAAATGGTGACAGGGAGAAAGAAAATAGTTAAGATGACCTGGAGAACCTCCACAGATAGATTCCTCCAACTACATGTGAGTGTCTGGTTGTTAACAGATATTTAAAACCTAAACTCAACAAACTGCTTCAAGAAAACTCTACAAGTCCAGTTGTGTTTGTTTCAGCTTGTTTTTTTGGATGACTGAGAACCTTCACAGACATTAATGATTATTTTATGCACTGTAAAACATCTAGTTGTGTTAAATAAACTGTTCTTTAATTATTATTTGTCTGTTTGGAGTTAAAGTTGTTTCTGCTGATCATCTGCACCAGTCTGACTCATAATCACTGTTTATGTGATTCAGACTGAATCAGAGGGACACACCGCGCATGCTCCTCCTCCCTAAAACCACTCACACGCACCAGTGCGCTCACGGACACGCGCATCATCAAGGCGGCATCTCCTGCGCGCTCCTGATTGGCCGAGACAGAGACGCATTCGCTGCTGATTGGCCCAGAGTTCGTGGGGTTTGTTTTGATGGAGGCGCAGCAGCGGAGTCTGTGAGATAAACGGGAAACCCTCGGAGCTGATCCGCTCAGAGACCACGGAGGACCCGAGAAGACCAGAGACAGGCTGCAAAGATGCTCGCTGCGTGTTTGGAGTTCCTCGGCCTGGCGCTCTGCGTCCTGGGCTCGCTGCTGGTCATGGTCGCGTGCGGGCTGCCCATGTGGAAGGTGAGCGCCTTCATCGACTCCAACATCGTGGTGGCTCAGACCATCTGGGACGGCCTGTGGATGACCTGCGTGGTGCAGAGCACCGGCCAGATGCAGTGCAAAGTCCACGACTCGGTTCTGGCCCTGGCGCAGGACCTGCAGACGGCCCGGGCCCTCACCATCATCTCCGCCGTGCTGGGGGTCGTGGCTCTGACGGTGACGGTGGCCGGGGCGCAGTGCACCAACTGCATCAAGGATGAGACGGTGAAGGCGAGGGTGGTGAACGCCGGAGGGGTGATCTACATCATCAGCGGCTTGCTCGTGCTGGTGCCGCTCTGCTGGATGGCCAACAACATCATCGTGGGCTTCCACGACCCGCGGATCGCGTCCTCCCAGAAGAGGGAGATCGGCGCCGCCATCTACGTGGGCTGGGCGGCCGCCGCGCTGCTGCTGGTCGGCGGGACCCTGCTGTGCTGCTCCTTCTCCCAGGTGGTCCGAGGCTCCTATCCCATCAAATACGCGCCCACCAAGACGATCTCAGTCAACGGGGACTTCGACAAGAAGCATTACGTGTAAAGCCCGGGTTTAGAGAGGGGGACTTGGTTTTTATTTTTATTTTGGCGCATTTGTGCCAAAGATCTCTTCAGACTTCGGTGGTACACTGAAGTGGTGCTCACTCTGCGGCTGCAGCATCAAATATGTGCAACTGAACTGAATGTATTTTAAGCACCAGGCTGCACCAGTTCATCTTAATCCGGTTTGGTTAAAAGTGAGCAGATTGAGCAGCTCAAACATTTAATGATCATTAAAAGATTTGCCAGAGGCTGACGGTGTTGGTGTCCGGGGGCTGCAGCGGGGCAGGGGGTGGGATGGGGTGGGGGGGCAGGCTGCTGACTGTGGGGTGTCATCATCAGGTTTCATTCTGAGTTTCTGGTTCCCACCGTGGACGCGCAGCCACGCAGCGAGGCCCACTCAGACCGATGTGCACTCATGTCGTGATCAAAGCAGGGAATTAGCATTTGAATAGATGTACAGTGGTTTGTACTTCCTGTCATTATTTCTTTTTTTACAGACTTACTTTTTCTAATAAAGAACAAAAAAAAAAAAAAAACACATGACTGTCTGTCCTCCTCATTTATATCCTGATATTTGTCATATTTAAACAGAGAAATGATTCCTGAGATTAAAAAAAAGTCTCAAATTAAAAGTCAGTTTTGACATTTTTATCATTTTTAATCCAAGTTCTGTTGAAGAAATTAAAATAATTCACTTTAATTCTGCAAATTGCATCAGTTTTTTTTATTTTGAAACCATAATAGAGTTGCACGTTCTAAGTGCAACAATCTCCTGCAAAAAACAGCGACTTTATTTGACCACATGAGAATTAAACGTTTAAATTTAAGTTGCTGCAGATGCAAGAAAAAAAACAACAAAACAAGGTGCATGAAGAGGAAGGAAAGACGAAAGAGTTCAACCAGAGGGAAGAGCAAAGGTTGGTCATTAAAAGATTTTTTAAAAAAAGACAAAATTTAAGAATTTAAGTTGGAATACGTTCAAACGACCAACAAGGAGAAGTGGAAACAGTTCAGATGGAGTCATGTTTGGTTCAGGATGAGCTGGAGTCATCAGGAAAGTTAACTAATAACTAATCTCTGTCACATATGTGAAGATGATCCCTCAGAGTCGCTCCTCAAACGAGGTCAAAGGTCACGTTTTCAGAAAGCAGGTCGCTCCAGATAAAGATCTGACCTGTGCTCATGAAATGAAGGAAGCAAATAAGAGCCAAGAAGGTGACGTCAAAGTAATCAGGGCCTTGGTTCACACACCCCGGCGGAGCAGTAAACGAGCGGCGTGGCCCAGGACGGAGCATGCGAGGCCGCCCCCGAACAATGCGCCCCGCAGACTGGGGGGTGTGGGGAGGGGGGGTGTGGGGAGGGGAGGGGAGGGGAGGGGAGGGGAGAGGGTGCAACTCCAGCGTCAGGAAGTGTGGCCTAGATCTGGAGCAGTGGAGCAATCAGTGGCCTGAACACAAAAAGTAGAGCATGTACACAAACAGAGTGGGGAACAACAACAGAACAGAACACGCTGATGGACAACAACCTCCCGTGACGACAAACAAATTAACTCAAACTGAAAAGACGGAGAAGCTGTTGGAACAATCTGAGGCCACATTATCAGCATATCAGTGCAAACTAATCACAAGTTTAAAGGGGACAAGACGTTACCCTGCTGCAAGACGCATGGGACAACCCGACAGCTGCACAGAAACGACTTATATTCCACATTTCTGCATAAGAATGACTCAAAACACCTGAGTCTCATCAACAGGTATGGAGCATAGTCTGTATATAAACATGGACACCACGTCTCCTCTTCCTCTCATTGGTCAAACTGACTCTATGTTCCCAGGGATACGGGCGGCGCCATCTTGTGAGTTTGGATCCAGAGTCTGATCAGTACGGTCTGAGGGCGGAGCCACGTGGAGCCGTGATATTGATGCCCCGCCCACACTTCCTCCAGACTCACTCATGTTTTAGTTTAATTAATACTACGCTCTGCTCTACCTCCACCTGTTACAAGGACATGATGATTATACACTGGACTTATTTTTTTTTTATTCATTTTTTACAACTCTCAGGGTCCCAGGGGACCGCTTCACGGAGCGGTTGTCGTGGCAACTGGTAGTCGCCATTACATCCTGTTTCTTTACACTTAAACATTCATCAACATTATATTAACTACCTAAAATGACAGAAACCATCCTTGAAAAAAAAATATTTGACGTGTATTTTAGTGTTTTAGTTTGGCCCAAGTCCCGCCCACTAACATGGAGGAGGTGGAGCTTATGATCTATACTGCAGCCAGCCACCGGGGGAGCTCTACTTGCTTTGGCTTCACTTAAGAGGAGCTGTTCCACCGTCCATCTTTATAAACAGTGGTATGTTCTGAACAGATTTAGTCTATAAGCATCAATTTCTAATCCTACAGGTTGCACTTTAACGCATCTTCTTATTTTTAAATATTGAGCTAGTTCTGAGACGATCCAAGATGGCGGCTCTGCAACGTGAAGTCAGACGGATGTGTGCTCTCAGGTTTCCACCCTCTTGACAGGGTTTACGCCAATGATGCTCAAATCTGTCGGCCTGTTACCGATGAGACACGGGAAATAAATATTCTAATTTAACGACCAGTTAGCTTACTGTAGGAAACGTTAAGATATAATTAAAGGATGAGGCCATTTAAAATAAAACTACAAAAAACTGTAATTACTTGTGAACTTGAGGCTTAAAGATTTCAAGGTTTAAAAACAGCAAGAGGGCTCTGTGTTCATATGAATGTTGTGGTAAACCAACAAATCAAAAGGATTGTTTTATCTTACCTTACCTGAAGGCAGCATCACACTTTAAAGGACAAGATGGCGGCGTCTGGTTCTCCTACACTTTGGCTTCACTTTTGTACAACAGACGTTTCTCCACAGCAGCTTATAGTTTCTCACGGATCAGTTTTATTATGTTGCAACACAATCTCACCTACAAATGACTGTCATCGTGTTTTTTGTGATCATCTGCAGACAATAAATTACAATAAAATATGTACAAGGTGTTGAGGCACAAGAGGCGGACACACTGCAGTTCATTCCTAAAGCCTCTTCACATTATTTAACCTGCTTCAAACCGTCTTTATCTCCATTATTATTATATTATTCAAGTATCTGACTAACACCCAGGGAACAGAGTCAGTGTGAACAGGGGAGAGGACGGAAGTCAGAATGTGGGACATGAAGGCACTCTGTCGCCCTCTGGTGGTTGGACCTGAGAAAACGTTTCTCCTGGTGTTAAATGTGAGAGACGGAGTCAGGACTAAATAAACCTGGTTATGGTACATGTGACCTGAAAGGGTCAGTTCACCCAAATCAATAAACACATCTTTATAAGAGCCTCCAGTTCATCTGGATCCAAACTACACTTTAATTTTATTTGATTATTTGTATGTTTTCCTCAGTTGATTTCACCTCCTCTAGTTGCATCCTTCACAACTTTCTACATTTCTGCATGAAAATGACTCAAAACATCCTGAAAGTAGACAAAGAGAACCCAATCAGACACGTGAAACTGAAATATTAGACTTGTGTCTGTGTTTATGCAGGGAGTGAGCCAATATTACATATCAGAGAGGAGCTCTTCTAGGATCCAATCAGAGTCCACGTGTTCAGAAGTGTTTCCATCAATGTAATGAGACTCAGGTGTGGTTCAGTTCCTGGTTTAGTTTCAATAAATCAGGGATTTGTCTCAGTCTGATCTTCACAACACATGTTTGTGAACAAAGGAGCTTTCTGAGGAGCTCAGAGAAAGAGTTGTTGTTGCTCATCAGGCTGGAAAAGGTTCCAGAACCATCTCTAAAGAGTTTGGTGGACCACTCCACAGGAGTCCACCAGGAGTGGTTGGTGGACCACAGGAGTGGTCCACCAACAAAGATCACTCCATAATAGTCTGAGAGGTCCCAAAGGAACCCAGGGGAACTTCTAAGCAGCTAAAGGCCTCTCTCTCATTGGCTGATGTTAATGTTGATGAATCCACTGAACAACCATGGTGTGATGGACAAAGACACTGCTCTCCAAGAAGAACATTTCTAAACATCATGTGGACAAGACAGAAGACTATTGGGACAATGTTTAGTGGACAGATGAGACCAAAGTAGAATAGTTTGGTTTAAATGAGATGAACCAACACTGCATCATTCCAGCATCAGAACCTCATCCCTCCATCAAACATGGGGGTGCTAATGTCCTGGTTTGGGCCTGTCCTGCTGCATCTGGACCAGGACGGCTTGTCCTCATTGATGGACCAATGAATTCTGAATTCTACCAGTGAACTCTAAAAGAAAATGTCAGGACATCTGTCCATGAGCTGAATGTGAAGAGAAACTGGGTCATGCAGCAAGACAACGAGAACCAAGAACACAAGTGGTTCTACAAAAGAACGGTTAGAGAAGAACAAGATGAATGTTTAGGAACGGCCAAGTCAAAGTCCTGACCTTAATCCAATAGAAATGTTGTGGAAGGACCTGAAGCAAGCAGTTGATGTGAGGAAACCCACCAACATCTCAGAACTGAAGTGGTTCTGTTCTGAGGAATGGGCTAAAATTCCTCCAAGCTGCTGTAGACCACTGATCAGCTGTTTACTGTAAACCGGGACTAATTTTTGCAACTCACATATGATTCATTTTATTAAATAATCAAATACACAGCTAGAATATTTCCGTTTCATGTTTTTGACTGGGTTCTCTTTGTCTACTTTCAGGATGTTTTGAGTCATTTCTATGCAGAAAAGTAGAAAATTCTGAAGGACGCAAACATTTTTAAAGCAGCTCTTTATGTTTTATTAATATCTACAGTTCACATATGTACAGTATTTCTATAAGTCTGATTTATTACACACAGGTCGAACTGACCCTTTAATCTGATGACCCATGTAGGGCAGTGAAGGCAACTTAAACTCAACAGTGTACTGAAATTGATTCCTGGATTTCTTTGACACATGAGGCAGATATGAATCTCTTCTCAACTTTTGTGGCGTTGATGTGAAGAAAGTCCCGTCAAAAAAAATAATGAAGTATAAAATCTGCACCTGAGCTCATGATTTCATGTTTGAGCGAATCACACTGGCGTCTTTCTGTCTGTGGGCGGACCGTCTCAATCACATGTGCCTATAACTGGTATTCCTTCAGCAGCTGGCCGGCGATGACCAGCCTCTGGATCTCACTGGTGCCCTCATAGATCTCTGTGATGCGAGCGTCCCGGTAGTGCCTCTCGGCAGGCATGTCCGTCACATAGCCCATCCCACCCAGAACCTGGATGGCCTGATTTGAGGTGCACATAGAGGAGCATTATAAAGTGATCATGGAGGGTTTGTTTGTTGGTCTTATTGTTTTGTGTTGTCGTGGGTTCGTTACCTGATGAGAGCAGAAGGTCGCGGCTTCAGACGCTGCTAGCTTGGCCATGGCTGCTTCCTGCAAGGTAGAGATGCGTTCAATGTCTGCTATTCTGCAGGAAATCAAATGTACGCCACAGGCGACCAGAACGTACCTTAGTGAAGGCTTTCTTTGAATCTCGAAGGAGAGCCGCCTTCCAGGTGAGCAGACGAGCGCTCTCTATCGCCACGGCCATGTCCGCCAGTTTGAACTAAGCAATGCAGAAAAAAAAAAAAAAAAAAACACTGGAGGAGACGCCACAAAACTCTAACTGAAGTTTCAAGTGAAAGAAGGAGGAGGAGGAGGAGGAAGAGAAACAGGAAGAAGAAGCAGCAGGAGATGAGCACGATGGAGAAGGAGAAGGAGAACAAGAGGAAGAAGAAGAAGAGGACAACAACAATGGTCCAAGGAAAGAGAAGAACCAGAGACAGGGTCATGGACGAAGGATTGCTGATGAACACGAGGAGAGAAAGTTGAGTTACTAAAAAATTCTGTCTTTTCTAAGATGTCACAAAACTAATGGACCGTTAGAGACGGGGGTTCAGACTGGGGGAGGTTCAGACCAGGGGGGGTCAGATCAGGGGAGGGTTCAGACTAGGGCGGGTTCAGACTGGGGGGGTTCAGACCAGGGGTCTCCTCTACCTGTATGGCCTGCAGTTTCCCGATGGGCGCTCCAAACGCCGTCCTTTTATGGGCGTAGTCGGCCGAGCAGTCCAGAGCAGCCTGAGCGATGCCGAGAGCTTGAGCCGCGATGCCGATCCGACCGCTGTCCAGGGTTTGCTGAGAGACACAAAGACACTTGCGTTACGTGGGACAAACATTTTCCTTCCATCTCATGTCTGCAGCTTGTTCGTGCTCTTATTTTGAAAAGCATACCATGGCGATTTTGAAGCCTGCTCCCCGTGGACCCAGCATGTTCCCCAGCGGTACCCTGCAGTCCTCCAGGATGATGTTAGCGGTGGACGAGGCTCTGATGCCCAGCTTGTCCTCCTTTTTGCCCAGAGAGAGTCCCGGGTGTGGCATGGGGATGAGGAACGCACTGATACCCTGGAGGAGGATAAACAACATTCACCGTTACCACCTGACCCATCCGTCGACTCTTCTTCTTCTTCTACTTTAAGAGGTGCAGCGGTGCCCTGCCTTGTGTTTGAGCGACTTGTCGGTGGTGGCGAAGACGACGGTGGCCGAGGCGTCCCAGCTGTTGGTGATCCAGGCTTTGGTTCCGTTCAGGACCCACTCATCTCCGTCCTGACGAGCCACGGTGGAGGCTGCTCCAGCGTCGCTGCCGTTACCTGGAAACACAACGAAGACCCAAACATCTGACATGTTAATAGATCTGGTTAAATTAGGACGGATCAGAGGAGGAGGAGCTAGAGGAGGAGCTAGAGGAGGAGCTAGAGAGGAAGAGCTGGAAGAAGAGCTAGAGAGGAAGAGCTAGAGAGGAAGAGCTAGAGAGGAAGAGCTACAGGGGAAGAGCGAGAGAGGAAGAGCGAGAGAGGAAGAGCTACAGGGGAAGAGCTACAGGGGAAGAGCTACAGGGGAAGAGCGAGAGAGGAAGAGCGAGAGAGGAAGAGCGAGAGAGGAAGAGCGAGAGGGGAAGAGCTAGAGGGGAAGAGCTAGAGGGGATGAGCTACAGGGGATGAGCCAGAGGAAGAGCTAAAGAGGAAGAGCTAGAGAGGAGCTAGAGAAGAGGAGGGAGAAAGGAGGAGGAGGAAGAGGAAGACGAGGAGCGAGAGGAAGAGGAAGAAAGGGGAGAGAGAAAGAGGAGGAAGAAGAAGAAAAGGGAGAGAGAAAGAGGAGGAGGAAGAAGAAGAAAAGGAAAAAGAAAAGGAAGTAGAAAGAAGGGGTGGAGGAAGACAAGGAGAGAAAAGAAGAGGAGGGATGAAGACGAAGAGGAGGAAGAAAAAGAAGAAGAAAGACGAGAAAGCAGAAGAATAAGAAAGAGGAGGAGAAAGAAGGAGAACAGAAGGAAAACGAAGAGGAGGAGGAAGAGGAAGAGGAGGATGAAACGAAGAGGAGGATGAAGAGGAAGACATAAACATTCACCTGGCTCACTGAGGGCGAAGCAGCCCACCTTCTCCCCGGTGGTGAACGGACTGATCCACTGCTTCTTCTGCTCCTCGGTCCCAAACTTCAGTACGGGTCCGATGTAGAGAGACTGAGGACACAAGAGACAGGAGGACATCATTGACACCATGGAGACATGACAGATGACGGTGTCCTCTGAGCTCTGAACCCACGTTGTTCACGGACACCACCACCCCGGTGCTGGCGCAGCCTCTGCTGATCTCCTCCATAGCCAGACTGTAGGCCAGGTAGTCCATCCCAGCTCCACCCAGCTCCTCTGGGACCTCCATCGCCATGACGCCCATCGCCCCCAGCTCCTGGATCTGGACAGACCACATGATGATAATGAGTGTGGAGGCATAAGGACAGAGGAGCTCTGGGACGTCAGGTCTGTGTGTGGTGGTACCTGTTTCTTGGGGTAGGTGTGGTCTTTGTCCAGCTTGGCGGCGATGGGGGACAGTTCTCTGTCCGCGTAGTCTCTGCAGGTCTGTCTCAGTATCTGATGTGTCTCTGGTAGCTCTGCCAGCTGGGACAGACTCCGACAGCCGCTGAGACACAAGCTGAGAGCTGAGGGACAGTTTAGTGTTAGTGACACAGTCACAATAAAAAACTCCTGGTGGATGAGGGTGGTAACCATGGTAACCTCTACTAGTCAACATCAGGTGAGGGACAGAAACATGGAGGTAGAGAAACAAGATGAACCAAGATGGACTCTATGTGGACAGAGACGATGGAGACGTGGAGACATGGAGACATCTTGGTCGTCTTCTAAGACTCTACACATTCAGGACTGGAGGAGGACATGGAGGAGGACATGGAGGAGGACATGGAGGAGGACATGGAGGAGGAGGACATGGAGGAGGAGGACATGGAGGAGGAGATACTACTGCTACTCCTACTTCCTTCTCCTTCTCCTTCACCTCCTCCTCCTTCCTTTCTCTTAATTTCTGTCTCCTCTTCCTCCTCCTTCTAGAGAGAAAGATAGAAGATACTACTTTCTTTTCCTCCTTCTATCTCCTTTAACCTTCCTGCCCTCCTTCTCCTTCTCCTTCTCTTTCTTCTCCATCTTCTTCTCCTCATCTCCCTCCTCCTCCTCCTACATCATCTTTTTCTTACTGTCCACCTCCTTCCCCTTCTCTTTCATGTTTTTCTTCCTCTCTTCCTACTTCTCCTCAATCGCTCTCCTCTTCTTCTTCTCCTCCTTCTACATCATCTTTTTCTTATCGTCCTTCATCTTCCTCCTCGCTCTTTCTTCTTCTCCTCCTCCTCCTACTACTACTACATCATCTTTTTCTTATTGTCCTCCTTCTTCCCTTTCTTCTTTTTCTTTGTCCCCCTCCTCCTCCTCCTCCTCCTCTTCCTCCTCTTCCTCCTCCTGTTCTATTTCCAGTAGATGTGATGCTCCTCTTCATCAGTAAACGTCTCTAGTGGTGAATGTTTTGACGTGAACACATGAATCTGATCATTTTAACGGTGAATAAAAACACCCAGACGCTTTTAACGCTGATAGAATAAATGATTTAATCCTCGTGTTGTGGAGAAAAGACTCTTTGATTAATTAGTTGGATGATGACGAAGATGATGATGATGATGATGATGGACGTGGACAATGCGACCCAGCTGCAGCTTCAGAGACGCCTACAGCGAACCAGAGGTGACGCTTGACGGTCACAATGAGATCTGATCTGATCTGACGGGAAAGATCCTCATTCATCAGGTCGTGGTACGAATAGAAAAATAAATGTTATTTTATGTTAGCTTTGGATTCATTCACTTGTCTTAGACTTAGTTAAATTAATATTTTGTTTAATTGTTTTCTCATATATATTTGTTTCATTTAGATGATGACGCTTTAAAGATCATTTTTAGTAAATTACCTGTCAATTATTTTGCTAATCCATAATTACTTTAACCTCTCTGCGTCCTCATATGGGGACATCAAGTTTTAGGTTTTTTGCAGCTTATTCTGCTTCATTTAAACCTGTTGTCCTCAGAGTAGATGCTTTATTCTGCCATCTAGTGGTAGCAAAGGGTCAGTACAACTAGTCGATGTAAAAACATTTCATTCTCCAGTCGATCACGGGACAAAAGTGGACGAGCTACAAAACCTCATCCACTTTTACAGTTGAAACTTGTTTATTTATGCTTGATATGACATGCAAATTTACTATTCTATCAATAGTAACAAGCTACAAAGTCGCTAATTATTAATTTCCCTTGTGGATGAATAAAGTTTATCTCAAGGTTCAAGGTCCAAAGTTCTTTATTTAGCCATTTGTGCAAAAACCAACAGTCCAGGCACATTGGAAATCTTGTGCAGGGCTCTCAGAGTCAACAGTTCAGTTAAAAAGAGAAGTATAAAATATAGAAATAACTATACAACAAAAAATATAGAAACAATATACAACTGTAATATTACAAAATAAGACGTATGAAGGGGTTACGCAGAAGGTGATGATGTGTAAGTCTAATTAGTAGGTACTCGTTTGAGGACATTGGGATTTTATTGTTTGTGATTCTGTCTTTACACAGGTGTGTTCAGGTATTAAAATAAGCAGTTTCATATTTTGTTACATATTGGTGACTTTATTATAATATACAGTATAAACCCCATGTCCACATATGAGGACATCGCTCTCTTTTTTTATTTTTTATTTTCAAAAACTACTTCCTGTTCAAAGATGATGCTTAGTTTTTATACTTCTTGGGTCCTACTAATCTCAAATACCTTGAAGAAATTAAAAATTAAACAGAAGCAGATTAAAAGCTCGAGTCTCAGGAGGTTAAGAGACGGTTTTATGATCTCAGACTTTGACACTTTCAGATTATCTTTTATTATTTTTATTATTATTATTATTGGAACATAGATAAGGTAACTGCTGCCATCTGACAACACCATGCAGTATATTTATTATTTGTAGCAGAAGTTTAATACTTAGTCACATACTGAAACTTCTGCTAAACTGTCTTTGAACGCACCACCGGCTAAAGGGGTTAGCTGGGGTTATCTAGGTGAAAGGTCGTCGTCCCCATCTGCCTTCACCTTCATCTCAGTTTAACACTTTTAAAAACTTTAAATTTAACATAAACATGTAGACACAACCCGTCCTGATGTCCTCTGCGACTCTGGAGCTTTTAGAAGTTAATTTATAGCAGCTAGCTGACTTGTAACCTTACTTAGGTTGTTAGCCGGGGGGCTAACTATGAGAAACACGTTAGCATTAAGCTAACAGCTGCTTTATTTAAATGGCATTTGATCAAATAGGATCTATTTAATGTTTCCGGTCTGGACATTAGTCACATATTTAAATAAGACAAGGACTTCACTTATGATCAGGACCCAGAGCTATGTAGCATTTTAAGCTAACTGTGCATGTTATGTATGGTATTTCCATCCACACGCAGCTAATATGAAGCTAACACGTCTTCTACAGGTAAATAAAGTTTTTCATGATAATATTTAACTGTTCTGTCTTTTATTTTTTTAACGTACTCACCTTTTCTTGCTTTAAATAGTGCAGCCATGGTGTCTTCTCTTCACACAACCTCCAGTAGATTGTTTAACAGCGGCGTCCTGCTGCCTTTACGTGCTGTCGGGATTCTTGCAACCTCAAGGCGGCACTTGCAAACTAAACTTTTAAGACTTGAAATATTATAACATTATTAAAATAAATAAGTCGAAAATCTTCATTATGAGGATCTATTGTTACAGACTTGGATTTTATGCTACACCATTGTAATGTACACACATGCTAAGCTAAATTGTTATACAACTTCCGAGCGGGGGTGTTGATAATTTCAAGGAACCGTGAAGGCAACCACGTTAAGAGGCTGGCCACGGCGTGTTCAGGGAACCCCGGAAAATAGGCAACCTCCAGAAAAACACATAAAAAACTAAAAATAATGAATAAATAAAACTGGATTTGATATTACAGTAAAAAAAATATATATATTATTTATTTATTGGTGGACACTAAATATTATAAATTATGTTAACCTGGCAAATAATGTTATTAGATTAATATATTATTTGCAGTGTTTTTCAGTTATTCCCTTTATTTAACTTTATTTGACTACTTTTGCATTTACTTCAGTTAAAGATTTACTTCTTTGAGTTTTAAAAAAAGAAACCAGCAAAAATCAGAAATATTTTTTTTTTGAGAATTTTTCCGTAAACCTCATATTATTTTTCATATTTCCTCTTTTTGTATTTTTATGTGTAATGTTGCCGTTAATTGAGATCGGACAAAACTAAATATGTACTGTAGGAGTTATAATCCAGATATTCTAATGATTAAAATGAATAAATGCGATGCAGTCAGGGAGGGTTGAGGTTTTTCACAACATCTTTATTTTCTTAGCACCATAAAAAGTCACTTAAGGTCGTCCAAAGTGTTGTCTGCTCTCATTCTGCCTTTCCTTCGGGATGGAGCGATGGTGGTGGTGGTGGTGATGGTGGTGGAGGAAAGGATTGGAGACCGGAGAGAGAGAGAGAGAGAGAGAGAGAGTGGGGGCTCGTCGCTTGGAGAGATAAAAAGCTGAGGGGGCTGCGACAGCGCCGCTCACTTGCTGGCGGAGGTGAAGGTGAAGCAGCCTCTCTGGTGGAACTGCATGTCCCTGATGCGGCGCATGGACTGGATCTGGGGCTGGAAGGCGCAGAAGTCGTTGTAGTGTCTGTAGTCGCCGCACTCAAACAGGTACTGGTAGCCTCTGTATCCGGGGTACTGGTATCCCACCCAACTGAGGCCGGCATGGAGGGAGGAGAGGGGGAGGAGAGTTAATGACCACGATCTTCACGGAGCCGGTAATACATTTATTTGTTTCTAGACGTCACTGAGGAGGTTTAAAGAGTTCTTGGTGTTATTTCTGTGATCCCAGACGTATACTAGAAGCTTTATTGGTGCTTAAGGTGGTTCTAGTGGTTAGTGAAGGGTTGATGTTCTACAGAGGAAGTTCTAAAGGTCTTTCAAGAGGTTGAAGATGTCATCTAGATAGTCTAGTGTTCACATGTATGGGGTTTTAAGGGTTTTTGTGAGAGGTAGTTTGTGATTGAGGAGGTTCTACAGACTCTACAGGACGTTCTAAGGTTAACTGAAGGGTTCTGGTGATTACCAAATAGGTCCTTTAGGTTATGAATCATTTACATGCTTCTAGATGTCCTTAATGAGGTTCTACAAGGTTCTAATAGAGTTTGGCATTGGAAAATACTGACATATTCTAGTGAGAAGGAGGTTCTAGAGGTCCACTATTTAGTTCTGATCCTTTAGGAGGTCTGTATGGTTCTCTGTGTGTCCTTAAAGATGTTCTCATAGTAAATGAGGAGGTTCTGGAGGTCCTTTAAGAAGGTCCACGGCTTGCGATTGAGGAGGTTTCACAGCCCCTTTAGGACGTTATAGGATTATCTAAAGGGTTCTAGTGATCACCAAATAGGTGAATAAATCCCTTGCAAAGTTCTAGTGGACAGTGAGGTGGTTCTAGATGCTCTTAAGTAGCTCCTAGGGGTAAGTGAGGATGGTTGGTTGGCACTGAGGAGGTTCTAGAGGTTAATTTCTTCCTTCATTAGGTTCTAGAAGTGCTTAATTGGTGATAGCAATCATTAAAGACTTTATTACTGGAGGTTCTACAAGGTTCTTATTGCTCCAGCCTCCAGGGTAAACTTAGAAGGTCTCAGGTTCTTGTAAAAAGTTCTACTGATCACTAAGGAGGTTCCAAAGGTTGATTATTAAGTTTCTGTGGTCACTGAGGTCATTCTAGAGGTCCTTCAGGACGCCTTAGAGTTTATCTGTAAGGTTCTAGTTGTCAGTGAGGAGATCTCTGGGTGTCCTCAAAGACGTTCTAGTGGCCAATGATGAGCTGCCTTTAGAGGGCCCATGGGTTGTTCTAGTGGTTGGTTCTAGTGGTCATTCTGTGGTTTCAGGAGTTATCAGAGTTTCTGAATCTTTATCATCTACACATTCAAACAATAACATTAATCCCTGATGAAGAGTTTCACTCAGAGCAGCTGTGATAAGAACAGTAAAGATGAAGAGGAGCGTGTTCCTCTGGGCTTAAAGCTCATGTTTGTAGAGAGAACAGGAGTCAGTCAGCGTGGAGCCTCTCTGTGGTGTTGACCCGTGGAGGCCTGCAGCGTCCTCCAGAGCTACGTCTAAAACAATGTTTACAGAACAGAGACTCTGCTCTATTCCTACGTGGGACCCCCCCTCTGGGCTGATTCCTCCCTGTCACACAGAGCATCATGTACAGAACCGATCCTGCAGCCGTAAGACAAGACAAGGTGTTTGCACTCACGCTCCTCCTGGGACCCTCACGCTGCCCACTCTGTCACAGAAGCCGTGCGCCCAGAGGGTGGGCACGTCGTCCTCCTGGATCTCCATCTTGTTGCCCTTGAAGTCGGAGAGCTCGTACAGGCAGATCTTGTGCTCCATGCTGTCCTGTAGGGGGTCGGGAGGGAGGAAGGAGTTAAAAACGCCTCAGGTTTGAGTTTGTTTGTTGTTGTAATGACACCGTCTCTCCAGAGGGGGCGGCGTTGAGCTATGGTAGGAAGTTTACTGCAGACTTCAGCTCATGAAGGGGCGCCTTTAAAGCCACTGCTCACTGCTAACATGCTAATGATAGCATGTCAGATTAAATAATAAAAGATAAAAGGGTTTAAAATGTCCTACAGAGGCCTCCGTACAGAGGACTAGGGTAAAAACAAGGCAGAACATTATTTAACATTATTATTGACAGCCGATTAAATATTTCTGCTGTTTTTGAAGCATAAATGTCAAACTTTGAACAGTTTCAGCTTCTAAAAATCATTTCAGATAATAAATAAATAAACTGAGTTCAGGTTTGTTAAAGCCAGATGTGTGAAGAGGTACATTTGGACTCAAACTGCCCTAAAATGATCAAATTAACACTCTGTTCTCTACAATTATATATAAAAACAACTGATTATTGAGTATAATTTATAGAAACCAGCCCATTATTGATTATAAAGAACCCAAACCCACTGATTATTGATCGTACTATCATTAACCATCAGCCCTGAATGCCTCAGTCTAGATTTCTGCCGTCTAAGGAGCATTTCATCTCATTTTTTAAGCAGTATTTGTGTTAAATGTTCGATCCCGTGGTTCTCTGGTCGTACCATGCGGATGGGCCTGAGGGACATGAGGCAGTCACTGCGGTAGGAGTTGCTCCAGGTATCCCAGCGAGGATACTCTCCCTTCTCCAGGATGAACATCTCCCCACGGAAGTTAGTCTGCTCGAAGGCAACAAAGCTGGAGAGGTGGGGCGGGTGTGGGGGTGAGGAGGTGGACAGGCAGGAGGGAAAGGGGGAGACGGGATATACAGGGGGTGAGGAAAGAATTAGAGGAAAGAAACATATTTAAAGAGCAGAGCAAAGCGTGACTCTCTCTGGGCTGGCGTCACTTACGGGCCGCACTCCACGATGATACTACGCACTCTGTCCATGCCACGGTCACACACGTTCATACACTCGTTCTGGACCTCCATCATCCTGCCCTGGAAGTTCTCCTGGTCGAAGAGCATGATCTGGACACGAGGAGAAAGATCAGCCAAAGGGTTTAGGTGAAGCTTTTAGCTGCTTAGCTGCACAGAGTTAATAAAACTAAAGAAGTTATAGACCAGGACTCATCCTGGCACACAGGCTCTGTTAGAGACCAACACTTGTTATTATCAGATCTGCAGAATGAGTAGATTCACTGACAACATAAAAACATTTGACTCATTCTAGGTGGATTTTAATGCTAGATTTTTACCCGCACTGCTTTAAATAAGTTCTTCTCTCTCCACTATTTGCAATAAACCAACACTAAATTCACCTACTTTCATATTTCTTCATATTTTTCCACTATTCCAGTATTTTCATGCACTTTTTTTTGCACTTATATTGAAGAATCTTTGTTTTAATCATTAGTATAATTCTCCTGATTATCTCAAATAAAGATCAACCACTCCTCAGGCCTTTAAACGTCCCATCACCAGTAAACCAGAGGGTCATTTAACCAGAGAACAAACATGACTCACTCTGTAGGATCCCATGCCGGGCTCGCCGGTCTTGGTGGCCTTGCTGGTGGCAGCTGGGGCTGGAGCTCCCTTGTCCTTGGCGTCGGTGCCCTGGCTGGAGGCGGACTTGGTGGTCTGAGACATGGTGAGGGGCTTCAGGAGAGTCTGGGTGAGAGAGGGAGGAACACAAATAGAGGTGTAAAATAAAAATCAAAGTGTCGGAGGTGTTGACGTTGTGAGAGAGGGCTGGGGGTTTTGGGGTGTGAACTAAAAGTCTGCTCTTTGGGTTTGAGGCTCATTTGGGCGCCGGACGGACTCTCCCCCAGGACGGGGGTGCTTTGGCCGGGGCGTGGCGGTTCAGGGAGTGGGCCCTGGTGCATGTCTGGTGCAGGTGTGTCCTTACCTGCGTTAGTTTAGCTTGCAGTGCCGTGTGAGGGAGGCTGGCTCGTGCTGGTCCCCTGCAACACCCGACCCCAGCTTTTATACCCTGGCAAAGGCCGAACATAGAGGCTCACGGCACAATAGAAACCCCCCCGTCATCAGTGTTGGCCCGCGGGGTCATCGCATAGCCTGGAAACCCCTCTGCCTGCCCGTAAGCATTTCACAGTCAAAGGAAAGCACTGAGCGAGGCACTTTCCCGCGTGCTGCAGCGCTCGGCCTGAAAGCTGGAGCTGCATGTGGAGAGCAGGAATGCAACGGTGGAGAGGAGACAAAGAGCGGATCCAGACCCTCTGTCACCTACACAGAGACACTCTGCAGCTCTGGACCTGACAACAGACACGCAAATAAAGAAAGAGATAAATGAAGGACTGGTCTGATTAAAGATGGACAACGATGTGACGAACTTCACATCAAACTTTATAGACGCAGGAATGAACCGATGCTAAAGTTATTAAAGAGTTTATGAATCATGTTCTAATATTTCACTAATATTTCACTAATAGCAGCAAAGACAAACTTTATTTCAACTATTAATTAAACATTAATAATATTTCAGCTCTTTCTGAAGAATAAATATCAAACTTTCTCTGATTTCAGCTTCGAAAAGTCATTTTTCTTTATCAGATAAGATAATAAACCTCTGGTTTGTTAAAGCCTCACGTTTGAAGACGTTTATTTGGACTTTATGAATTTAAAAAGTTCAAATTAATGTCCTAATCTCTCCCATTTAACATAGGAAACTGTCCCTAATGTCCCCACGGGTATAAATAAAGACCTGATCACTGATTATAATTGATAATAACCAATTAATCATTGATTTTAATTGGTGTAAACTATTGTTTTTATGATTATAATTGATAAAAACCTATTGAACATTGATTATAATTGTGGCTGCAGAGGACACAAATAAATAATCCAGTCCCTCTGTCATCTACAAAGGAAGACACAGAAATATTCTTTAGCTCTGGTCTCGGTTTTAAAGAGACACAAATAAATAAATAAATAAATAAATAAAGACACACATGGAGAACGTGAACGGCCACTCTTTTATATTTTGTATAAAACGAAGCACAGAATAAAAGTTTTTCCACCTTTGTATAAGTTATTTCAGAGCGGTGTCACCACAGACGTGCTCTCTTATTTTAACAGTGACGTGCATCACGTTCATAAAGAACCACACGTCTCTCCTCTTTGTGCAGCGGCTGCTTGTCTTGACTCATATTTTTATTTTATCATCCGTGCACGACGCCACAGTCACAGACTCCTGCTCCTCCATGATAATCTGAATCAGATCTACGCTCACGCCTGCAAGGAATTTGTTTTTGTGTGACGATGAGGTCGAGTTGAAAAATACTGAAGGAGCCGTGGAGTGTACAGACGATTATAAACAGGATCCAGTCGCTCTGAGCGCGAGACTTTACATTAATGTGATTACAGCGATTTACAGAGGTGGATGAGAAGCTGAAGAGAGAGAGAGAGCAGAGTGGGCTGATCCACTCAGGGATTAAATGGTGCTGTGGTCTAACTCTACACCCAGGTTAAAGTTTACATCTTATTTGACATCGTTAGAGCTGAACTAGAGGCTGATGCTGCTGCTGCTGCTGCTGCTGCTGCTGCTGCTGTTGGTGACTCTGGGATTAAGGCGGATGGATTACGTCTGGATTATATCACCTCAGCTGTGATTATTTCCACGCGGGAAGCAGCGGGATTAAAGTGTGTGATACATGCAGATTAGGTGTGAACTAATCCCGCTGTGTAATCCCGTCAGACAAGGCTATGGCTCAATATCAGATTTTGTTTTTAAAAGACAAATTCTGCGGCGTCTGACGTCTCCATCTGCTCCATCCAGGCTGAAGGTCGGCCTCACGGTCACAGTTTTAGTTCCTGTAAGTTCCCGAAACAGAAGCTCGCTGCACGTTTGACCAAACTGGAGGAAATAGCACAATACAAAAAGTAGTGGGGAGTATATTTAAGTGTTGGATCGAGACACGATTTAGAGCTTGAGTGAATATTTGTTGCAGCAGGATGCTGTGTGACTTAAAACACTTAAATATTTCTGGGCGACAACGGATTAATTTAGAATTTAACAGAAGGTTCTCAGTCGTGAAGAAGATGAAACAACCAGACTTGTTGAGATTTCTTGACAAAGACAAAGACGGTGAAGTAACGCAAAACAGAGAAAGACACAAATAGGAGAGGACGGAAAGTGATTACAAAGACATGAAACACATCCACAGGTGAGACTCTAGTCATGTGAGTTTCAGTTTTTTAGAACTCGGATGAAACATCTTCTAGAAACACACCAAGTGCAGTTGTCTGGATATATAAAACAAAACATTTAAATCATAGATGGTATAAAGATGGATGGTGGAACTGCTCCTGTAAAGTGAAGCCAAACTAAGTAGAGCTCCCCCTGGTGTCTGGCTGCAGTGTAGGTCATAAGCTCCACCCCCTCAATGTTAGTGGGGGCGGGACTTGGGTCACATTAAAAGGATGGTTTCTGTCATTTTAGGTAGTTAATAAAATGTTAATGAATGTTCAAGTGTCAATTTTTTGGATAAGTTTCGTTTTAGTTATTTGACGCTAAAGAAACAGGATGTGACATAATTTGCGACCACCAGTTGCCATGCCAACTGCTCCGTAAAACGCTCCTATGGGACCGTGAGAGTTGTAAAAAATAAATACATAAACAAATCCAGTGTATAATCCATCATCTCCTTGTAGCAGGTGGAGGTAGAGCAGAGCGTAGTATTAATTAAACTAAAACATGAGTGAGTCTGGAGGAAGTGTGGGCGGGGCATCAATATCACGGCTCCACGTGGCTCCGCCCTCAGACCGTACTGATCAGACTCTGGATCCAAACTCACAAGATGGCGCCGCCCGTATCCCCGGGAAACTAGAGTCAGTTTGACCAATGAGAGGAAGACGAGATGTGGTGTCCATATTTATATACAGTCTATGCTTTAAATGTGGAATGATGCATATCTATATTGCACATTAATCCTCCCCCGTCCTCCTGGAAGGATTTCATAGACCTTTGACACCCAGAGACTTTCCCTTTCTACCCATCTGCTCAGGTCTCTGCACAAGTGACGATGCAGGACTCTGGTGACCGAGGCATCGTCTGACTCGTGCTGTCGTCTTCATTAGAGGAGGCCTGTTGACCTTCTCCTAGCTCTGCTATCAGTCGGCTAACGAGGACAGATTCACACAAAGCCTAATATAATATGATATAATATAATCCGTTTCTGTCTCTGTTGCTCCAGAGTTTGAGCTGGTGAGTTTTATCTGGAAATGGCTGATTGTTTACTGACATTCCCTCGTGCTCAGAGGAAATGAAGCTGTTTAGAGATGTGTGCTGCCCGGTACAAGTGGCTCCACTCTCCTGTTTACAAGAGGCTGATTATGCAACGACACACACCGGCCAGTGTTTCTGTCTCTGTGAGGACATTCCATTCACATAATGCCTTCCCTAGAACCTAACCCCTAACCCCTAACCCTAACGCTAACCCTAACTGTACCTGTAGTATTAAATAGTAGTAAAAAATACCTCTACATCAACACACACTATCACACCATTTAGAGTTTCGTTATGGTCCTCCAACCAATCAGAGCCACTTAGCTGATCGGATGCTAACCCTCTGCTAAAGGATGCTAACCCTCTGCTAAAGGATGCTAACTCTCTGCTAAAGGATGCTAACACCCACTGACAGTGGAACAGTCATGAAAATCTACCTGGTTTAGTTTTAGAGGTCTACATGAGCAGAAAGACACTGCTGGACAGCAGCGCTAACATGCTAGCTGTTAGCATTGCACGTTAGCATGCAGTTTTCATTAAGGGGCGGGGTTTAAGTCGATGCATCATCTGAATAGTCCTCCAACCAATCACAGACATTCAGTTGTGAACTAATTCAACACGACTAATGTTAATCTTCTGTCAATCACCACACTGAGCCCCGCCCCCCAAACAATCTGATTGGCCCAGCAGATCTTTGCAGGATTAGAATCAGTTCCCAACAGAGAGACTCCAGATAAACTTTCCACCACGAAATAATTTGAAGATGAAGTTGGTCTGTCTTTGAGACTTCGAGGCGTCTTAACCTTCCTCTTGTCTTTCTGGGTCAAATTTGACCCGTCTCAGGTGTTTCTACGTCACATTATTCTGACATAAAGACACGTTTTATTTTAGACTTCATAACGAGTCAAACAGAACGGGTGATTTATGACCAGGACGGACAAAAGTCACATGGACGACGAGGGAGGTTTTAACCGTCAGTGAGGACAACATGGTCCTGCAACGTCAGCTGAGGGAAGAAAACATGATCAGAACAGATACAGGTGAGAATCTGGTCATTGACAGACACGTGGACAGATGGACACCACCCACAGATGTCCCCCCCCCCCAGTCTATTAGAGCTGGAGACTTGGATGAAACATCTTCTAGAAACCCAACAAGTCCAGATTCAGCTTGTCTTTTTGGATAAACCCTGACCTGGATGACTGAGAAGCTTAAAATCTGAACAAGTTTTAATCCTTAAAAGGTTGTGAAGCCAAAATGGACAAAACGGTCTCTGAACAGCAGCAAGACAACACACACAGAACTCTTTGTGTGTTGGACATGGCTTGTGTTTCCGTGATCTCTGGTTTTGGAGAGTTGCATTTAAAGAAAATGCTTTTATCTCATTATTTTAATTAAATAATTGTTAAATTTATTTATTTAATTATTTATTTAGATAGGGACAGTGCATATTGATGGACATCAGTACAAGTAAAGGTCAGTTTATTACAGAGTTGTCAAGGGGAATATTAATGTCCTACATACATACATACTGTCCCTCTGTACTTTTTATTTTGTTTAGCCGGTTTATGGTTGAGAAATACGTGGATACCTGAGCAGGTAAGACTGGAAGGAGCATTAAAGGGACGGAGAACAGAGCTGAACTATATTTTAAGTCATTTATTTTTTTGTTTTCTTCAAAGTTAAATTCATATTTTTTTAGTTTTAGGCTGAAGAAACCTGAATACATGAATCCTTTTACGCCAGAAACTCTGAATGTGTTGAAAACTTGATGAAATGATGAAAACTTTCATCATAAATAAGACGTGAAGCCGTCGCTCCATCCTCCGATCCGTCTCCTCACCTCAGACCTGTCTCTCCAATATTCCTGTGTCTCCATGTCCACGTCCCCCCCCACCCCCTGGCTTGATAATGTGGCGTCTGCACTTCTGTCCCTCCACAGATTAGCCACGCTTTTGTCGGGGGGGACAAAGAGAAAGCCCCTCCCATGCTGCTGAGCCGGGGCTTTCGGCATGGCCCCTTGCCAGGGGAGGCTTTAAAAGGGTGGGGGCGCGTGGCTCCTCTCACTCTCACGGCAGGACAACCCAAGGGCATCAAAGCAAGGTGAGTCCCTGTCCCTCCACAGCCAGCACCGCCAGGTGAGGCAGCAGCCCCTCACATGCACACACCTACATCCAACCCCCCCTCATCCTCTCCCCCATAACAACAAGAGCCACTTGGGCTCCATCGCTGCTCCCAGCGGGCGAGATAAACATGGTGATGGTGGAAAGTCTGAGTAACGGCAGCAGAGGGGGGCGGAGGGGGGTATGGTCAGAAAATCAAGATAAAGAGATAGAACGGGTGGAGAGAGCCAAAAAGACGCCTCGGTGACCCTCTTCTTCTTCTGGGAACAAACTATAAATAGACGCTGAAGCTTCTGGACATGGTGCTGCTGGGGCTTTTCCAACATTTGAGCATTTTGCACACAGAGGCCGATTACGTGCCAAGACTGACTTGGATTTAAAGCTCTCGATGTTGTTTTGCAGTGTGAACTCTATTTCTGCATCAGAATCACATGCATGTTTTGCTAAACTCTCAGACCATGTGTCCCATGTTTCCTCCTTCCAGACAAGATGACTCACCATTGCACCAAGTTCTCCGGCCACTGGAAGGTGAGTCTACAGACGTACCAACAGGGACCTTCAAAACCTGTGCTGAGATGAGGCCGTTAAATGGGACGCCATATACAAAGAAAACAAACACATTAATATCATGAGCATTTGCTAAAAGTCTCCCAGTTTGGTTCCGTTACCGACTAGGACACTGATTTGAGCTGGTATGTTTTGTGACACCCGGCTGTGTCTTTGTCTTCCCGCGGCAGATCATTGTCTTTGATGAGGAGTGCTTCCAGGGCCGCCGCCATGAGTTCACCTCCGAGTGCTGCAACGTGATGGAGTTCGGCTTCGAGAGCGTGCGCTCCCTCAGGGTGGAGAGTGGAGCGTGAGTAAACAGATCTCTGCACACGGGAACGGGAATGTGTCAGTGAAGGTTGAAGGGCTTAATAATAATGAGTCGCTGCTTTCTTTGCCTTGATCCTCAGCTGGGTGGGCTACGAGCACGCCTCCTACCAGGGACAGCAGTTTGTCCTGGAGAGGGGAGAGTACCCCCAGTGTGACGCCTACGGAGGCAGCAACGCCTACCACATTGAGAGAATGACCTCCTTCAGACCTATCGCCTGTGCTGTACGTCACCTCTTGTTTGTCGCTTCAGAAAATATTGTCTTTGAGCGTTTGACAGAACATAAATCTGGACTAACCGGTTTGCTCTTTTGTTTGCTCCAGAACCACAGAGAGTGTCGTATGACTATCTATGAGCGTGAGAACTTCCTGGGCCGCAAGGGTGAGCTTAGCGACGACTACCCCTCCCTCCAGGCCATGGGCTGGTGCAACAACGAAGTTGGCTCTTTCAGGATCCAGTCTGGAGCGTGAGTGTCCACAGCTGCTTTCCTTCCACTTTTCTATTTCAAGCTCAAAACAACAAAAAAAAATATGTAATCCAGCTCAGACTTTCACAACAGGCGCCTCTTGCAACATCTCATGTGTGCTTCCCTCTCTCATTCTCCCTCTCTGCGATGTCCCAACAGATTTGTGTGCTACCAGTACCCTGGTTACCGTGGATACCAGTATATCATGGAGTGTGATCGTCACTGTGGAGAGTACAAACACTTCAGGGAGTTTGGCTCCCACTGCCAGACCCCTCAGATCCAGTCCATCCGCCGTATTCAGCAGTAACAACTTACACCAGAGCCCTTTTCTCCCATGTGACCCTTCACCTCTGACCCCTGCTGCTTCCCAGTGCTGAATAAACTGTTTTTCTTAAACCATACTGACTTCCACCGAATGTTTCTGTTTTTCTAGTGGATAGATGAACCGACTTGTTGGATTACAGTCACATTCACATTCTTTATACCATGGTGTACAGAGGCTAGCTGGCAATAAAGGTCAAGTTGAAAACACTTGTGGCTCAAATCTGAGTTTATATTTTATTTTAAAACAAAAGAAACAGCCCAGATCTCAGTCTGATTATTAGTTATGAATAAATTACTCACTCACTTTTCAGCTGGTTTAGACTTAGACGATATGATCAAACAAAAAAAGTAAATATACCAAGTACCGCCTCAGTTGCATAAGAAAAACGTTTTATGTTTAGGAACGGCCAAGTCAAAGTCCTGACCTTAATCCAATAGAAATGTTGTGGAAGGACCTGAAGCAAGCAGTTGATGTGAGGAAACCCACCAACATCTCAGAACTGAAGTGGTTCTGTTCTGAGGAATGGGCTAAAATTCCTCCAAGCTGCTGTAGATGGCAGATCAGCAGTTACCTAGAAACCGGACACTGAAAACGACGATTGATTTACTTTTGCAGCTCATAGATATGTAATATTGGCTAATTTACCCAAATAAACAAATACACAAATATAATATTTCTGTTTCATGTTTTTTTATTGGGTTCTCTTTGTCTACTTTTAGGACTTATGTTAAAAACTGCTGATGTTTTGAGTCATTTTTATGCAGAAATGTAGAAAATTCCTTTTACCAGAACTATAAAGAACTGTTGGTTGCAGCAGAATTTAACACAAATATTTCTAAATCAATTATTGCTTAAAAATGAGAAAAACTTGTGTATATATATATATATATATATACACACACATATATATATATTACAGATGTGTTAGTTGACGCTTTACACCGAATACAAAGCCTGAAAATAGAAAAACGTCCCGAAAAAACTCAGAATGTCCCTTTCTGTTTCCTTTCTCTACATTTGATCAACACATGCTCATATTTTATAGTGTGGAGTTTTATATTTGATGAAATAATCAACTAAAAATGGTTAAAAAGTCATTTCAAACAGCTAAAATGAGACATGGGCCGTTTTTCCGCCAGTTAAACAACTTCTATACATTTGCTTCAGTAAATATTTACAACAAGGCTCCAGGAACTTCAACGTGCAGAGTCAACAGTATATTATTTAACATGCTTTAAAATTCTAATTTGGTCCCTTTGCACAGCGAAGTCACAAAGTCTGAGAGCTCACATTTTTACATGATGTCTGTTAAAGCTCACGTTTCCTCAGGCCGTCTCCTTCCAGTGACGTTCAGATGGCCCTCAGGTGGATTTGATCGACTCATCAGAGGCTCGTTGATCACCTGTGACAAATATGGCTCAAGAGCAGCGCTGGGAAATAGCCAGATTGTTACTGTGAGCAAAGGGACGCTTCCACTTTGTGGAAACCGTATCTATTGAATCCAAATCTCCATCCAGACAGATCCAGAATTTAAACAGTTCCAGCTGCCATCATAATTGGAGATAGCTGGTCCAAATGCAGGCAGCAGCAGCCCCAGTGGCCTAATGGATAAGGCACTGGCCTCCTAAGCCAGGGATTGTGGGTTCGAGTCCCATCTGGGGTGCTTAATAGCAGAGTGGCGCAGCGGAAGCGTGCTGGGCCCATAACCCAGAGGTCGATGGATCGAAACCATCCTCTGCTAACTCCTAGTTTTGTCCGAGTGGCCCTGGACAAGACTCTAAGATAGTTTGAATCCATCCTTCAGCCTTCAGCAAGAACCTAAACCCTCCTCTGACTCCGCTCACCACACTTTCCCCTAAAGAGACCAGTACAGCTACTAAATGTTTCTGGTAACTGCTGATCAGTGGTCTACAGCAGCTTGGAGGAATTTTAGCCCATTCCTCAGAACAGAACCACTTCAGTTCTGAGATGTTGGTGGGTTTCCTCACATCAACTGCTTGCTTCAGGTCCTTCCACAACATTTCTGTAAGCCAATCATTTATTGTTTGTTTCACAGCAAGACCATAGTCACTTCAAGTCAGACTCTATCCTGTCCAATGAGAAGCAGCCCTCCACTGTCAGGTTTACATCTTTATAGAATAATCTGGAACCCAAAATTCCTCCGAGCCGCTGCAGACGGCAGATCAGCAGTTACCGGAAATGCTTACTTGCTGTTGTTGCTGCACAAACAGGTCACAGCAGGTGCTGAAAACATGGGTTCACTTACTAGTTGTAACTGTGATGTTTTGAGTCATTTTTATGCAGAAATGTATAAAATTCAGGCTCATTAAACCTCAGACTTCTCACCAGTCCCCCAGAGCTGAAGAAGCTACTCGGATGAGCGGTGAAACATCTTCTCAAGACAACTCTACAAGTCCAGTTGCCTTTTTTTGAACCTTTTTTGGATAAAATTCAGGTGCAAAACTGTTTTTTTTTTTTAAGCGGCGCTGAATGTGTATTTGTAAATTATTGGACAGCTGCGTTTTTGTTTTTTAATTCCTATGCTGAGTGAAAACACCTCTTGAGCAGCTGTACACACTGATCCTGATTCTGATTAAACATTTTTCCTGACAGTTTACTTTTTCACACCCCCCCGCGAGGTTCCTTCTTTTATTTTAATGCATTTAATTTTCTTGCCTCTTGTTATCTCCAATACTCGTGTCCTTAAGCTGTCTGCTGCTGCAGCGCTAATCACACTGTAGGTCTGATCTCATACTAGTTGATCTGATCTGATCTCATCCTGTCTTGTCCTAGCCTGTCGTGTATTGCCTTATCACATCAGAGAGGGGATTATTTATTTATTTATATGTTTATTTCTGCAGATTTCTCTTTTAATAGCTAATTAAAGCATGTGAATACTTCTGTGACATTCCTGGTGCTGCATGCTCGGCCTGTCCAGCTCCCAGCGTGCAGGCCTTGCTGCAGCCTGCAGGCCTGCGGTGCATCAGGAGCATTACCACCAGCGGCCAGGAAACGGCACTGCGTTTCCACCGAAGCATCCCCTCCATCCCACGGGGGGGGGACGTCCTCATAGAAAATGCAGTGTGTTGTAATATTAATTGTCAGAAGCTGCTGCTGCTTCACGACTCCCCAGATTCAATATGTAAATCAACAGAGGGAGACTGTATGTGCCATGTGCTGCAGGGGAGGTTAAAGCTTTTCTATCATATTCCATGTGCACACATGATCATAAAAAACAACGCTCCAGATGATTTGAAGCTGGGGGACTCGTCCTGCATGTGAGCTGCACCTAGATTATTAAAATGCATATTTATAAATGCATGCATTAAGGTGCTCCAGCTCCAGCTCCAGCTCTAGAGAGCCGCTCCGGGTTTTCCGAGTCTCTCCCCCCCGCGCCGCAGTGGGAGGAAGTCGAACCACAAAGCAAGCAGTGCCACTGTGCTGCTAGCAGAAAAAAAAAAACACACACACGCACACACACACAGAAAAATTACATCCTCAACCCAACATGTGCCATATTGGAGCTGGACGGCGAGGAGCAGCTTAAACGCGACAGACGTCGGTGCTTTGGGACGGCAGCAGCGGAGGGAGGACGCTTCCTGACGCCGCGCGGGGATCTTCAAAGCAGCCGAGTGCGGGCTCTCTCGGCGCGGATAGCCTGGCAGCCAGGAGTCGCTTCGGCTCTCGGAGCACGAAGACGAACCCCGTGTTTCTTCGTGTCATTTCCACGCCGCAGGAAAAGAAAAACTTAAAAAAAAAAAAAAAAAAAAAAAGCTGGCGACATTGCACCCTTCCGCCTTCCGCATCGTCGGGTTAAGAGCGGTCTACGGAGCCGTGGTGGCAGCCGTTTGAAGCAGGCGGACCACCGAGCTCCATCTCCCCAGCGCTCCCTCCCTCCTTCCCCTCCTCCACCACCATCAGCAGCAGCAGCGGCGGCGGCGGCGTCACCGTCAAGACCCGCAGTCGGTAGCTTCCGAGCGAGGACGCTCACCCCGCAACGCCCGGGCTAAACCCCGACCAGGAGATATGGATTACTTCTCCCTGTTTCCTCTTTATTTTTGAGCCGAGCGCAGCCGCCATCGAAGAGGCTGTTTCTGGGAACCGCAGCCGGACTTCTCCCCCCCTCTCTCCCCACCTCCAACACGGGTCTCCCCCTCTCTCTCTCTCCCCGCTCTTATCAGCCTGAAATCCAGTGTTTAATAGTCCGCAAGCTACATCTGCGTGGACTAAACCCACCCAAAACAGCTTAATATTAATATTTTTTAAACATTTTTAAACTGTTAGCATACAGGCTAGCTTTTTTTTTCTTCTTCTTCTTCTTCTTGCTAGCTAGCCTGGAAGCTAACTAGCAGCCGAACCCAAATATCGATATTTGCCAGGAGGCTAAAACAAAGTTAGCTCCCGGACTGAATCAGGGATCTGGTGCTAAAATCTCCTCTAAAAGGGGTGTTTAAGCCAACGTTTTATTTTTATTTAGTTGTTTTTTTTTTGTAGTTTTTCTTGTGCCGATAAATTGAACGTTAACGGCACAGGAAGCCAGCCAGCTTCGAACATAAACAGCAGAAGAAGAAGAAGAAGAAGAAGGAGGAACAGGGTGGATTTTATGGAGCCCTGCCTCACCTTTAACCCGGGCTTCTATCTGTGCCAACACCGTGTAGTTTTGTGGTGCACCAGTCGGAGACACCAAGGACGAGGAGGCACCATCACCCCGATGATAGCCGCCGCTGCTCCGGCCGCCTCCTCCCCCATTTCTTCTTGTTGATTGTTGTTGTTGTTGTTGGGGAGGAAAGAAAGAAAGAAAAAAAAGATCCACACGTGTCCCTGATTTCTAAACATTTTTTTGGCTCTTGACTGTGCTGCCACTAAAATTAGAACATTTTTTCTTTCTTGGCTGTTTACATTTTAAGGAACCTAACCTTCCCCCCTTCCCTCTCCTTCATTTCTTGTGAAACCCCATGCGGGGCTCTGGAGAGGGACCAGCGGCTTGGAGAGGACCAGGGAAGTCCCCGGAGGACCTGTTGTAAGGGCAGCTGTCCTCGGATCCTGCATCACCTTTTTTTTTTTTTTTTTTTTTTTTTTTTGGGGGGGGGGGGCCTGTTTATGTGTGCGAGACATATCACATAAAGAAAGGAAGTGCTGGCCTCACATCTCATCTATCTCCCCCTTTTTTTTTTCACCTTTCTCCTCTCAACACGCCCCAAGAAGAAAGCTGCATTTTGTTTTTTTGTTTTTTTATATTCGTGCACTAAATGGGATTACAGAAGGCCCGCTGACTGCATCTTTCTCCAGTAACCTGTCACCCACATGTCCCCCCTCATGAATTTCCCGTTTTCTGTCACAATGGTGGTGTGAGGCGGACTGCAGACAGACAGCGACGCGGTCCCGGTCGATGGTCAGCTCGGCTCGGCCCTTCATGCTGCTCGTCCCCCTGTGGAGGAGGAGGACACTGCTGCTTTCTGACTGCCCCGAAAACAGAAACGCACCAGCCCCGGTCATTTGATAGATTATTATTATCATTATTATTATTATTATTTTTATTTTTTGGGTCGTCCCAGGGTCGAAAGATGGCGGACCTCGAAGCGGTGCTCGCCGATGTCAGCTACTTGATGGCGATGGAGAAGAGCAAGTCGACTCCAGCGGCCCGGGCGAGCAAGAAAATCATCCTCCCTGAGCCCAGGTAAGAGCATCTTTTAGTGTCAACCTCCCCTCCACTCCCTGGAGCATGTGTTTTGTTTTGCATGTCTGGTGCGTGGTTGGGAAGAGGAGGAAGAGGGGGAAGAGGGGGGGTCTTTTCTGTTATTTTATTTATTTTTTGTGCATGCTATGCAGCCATATAGGGAGATGGAGGCAGTGCTTCCTCTCCAACCTGTCTCTAGATGCAGGATGACTTGTCTTCTGCAGCAGCTTCCTATCCAACCCTTTTGTTTTCTGCACGCGTTGCCGCACCTGGAACTCACCAAGAACTTTCAGAAAACCACCACAAAGCGTTCTTAAAACGCAGACTAGTCTGGTGAGAGACGTGCCGTGCCGTTGCTCTTTGCAGCCCGAGGCTCGTCTGTGTTGCCGTGTTGCTGCGAGACCTCCTCATGCACCAGTGTGTGTGTGCAGCATCCAGCGTAGAGCAGGCCAGAAAACAGCCAGGCTCCAGTCAGATCTAAATAAAACACCACCCATCTGCATATCTCCTCACCATCGTACACGTAATAATTGCTCGTCGTTCCCTTTGTTCAGGGGGGCTTGGAAAGTCTGAAGGTTTCAGAGGTGCAGCGTGCAGCTTGGTTCGGAGAGGATGTGGTTACAATTTGGTTATTGAGATATAGCTGCTCTCCTGTGAGGCGTATTTTTAAAAAAAAAATTTTCTCACAGAAGCCGTTTGGGTTTAGACAAGTGACGCCGGGTCCGATCCGATTCCCGTCGGTCCACGTCTGCGCCTTCTTGTGATGTCTTAATCGCAGACTGTCGCTCCGACATGTGGGCTAAACAAAACGGCGTCTGAACCGAGCCACCGTGGAGGAGGTCGGCCCTCTGAGACGCTCGCTGACTTGTTGTCAGGAGGCAGAGATCCAGACGGTTCATCACACACGGTTAATGAATACGCAGCCTGACGACTTTTTCCAACTGAAATGATTCGATTAAAAGGACTTTCTTGCGATATCTAATTAAATGGGCTTCCCCAGATAAAGTGTCATCGATATATTAAGACTTTAGGAGGTTATAAAACCGTTCTTTACGGCCTCTATCTATTGATCTGTTAAGAAAAAAGAAAAGAAAAGGCAGAAATGCTCTCAGGAACCTTCCAGCGCACAGACAAAGGGTCTCTGGGGGATCCACTGAAATCTCACCTCTGGCAGTTCTTGACAGCAGCAGCTGAGAGCAGCTGATTAGCCGCCTTAAATGGCAACTGTCAATAGTATCTGACGCCGGGTCAACATCAAAGTGCTCCTCTACATAGGCTGCTGGTTATTTTACAACTGATGCATATCCGACTGAGGCGAACGCTGCACAGCCAAGACGAGGACGCTCGCGTCGCTGGGGCCCAATTTGCATCGCTGCTGAACATTTGTGAAAGTTTGCGAGCTGGTAGGCTTCTGAAACCGTAGGCTGCAGTCGGTTTCAGGTCGTGTCAGTTTGGTATTAAAATAAACCTGCTAATTGTTTCACGACGCCACATCTTTGCATGTCTTTTCTGTTACTGCCACAGAATAAGATTCAAGATGCTCGGGCCATACAAGGAAATCCTTCCTTTGCAGGTCTCCGCTACTAAATGAAAGGATTATAAAACCAACAAAATATAAAAAAAAAAACACGGTGCAAGAGAAACCTGAGTTTAACAATTACAAAACCAGCAGTCCATCTGTTCACGGCTCTCTCCCTGGTCCACAGTAACTCGCTCCGTTTAGGCTAAAGGACCAGCTGGATCATTTCAGCGAACTCTGCTACGCCAGACTTGAGTTGGAAAACTCCACTATTTTTTTTTTTTTAAAGCGTCACTATGTTGAAAATGCAACGTTTGGACATTAAAACACTCATCACAGACTAAAATAACGTGTCATAAAACGTTCCCAGCCTCACTAGCATGCGTTGGCTGCGGGAAACTGTTTCTTTAACAACGTGTTTATGCAAATCTATGCTTGTGTCAGATTTTGTCGTTTTATTGCAGTGGAAGATGGTCAAACGGTGTTATGGCTGCCGTGTTTGCAGAGATCAATGTCTCATATTAAAACACAGCAGCGTCAGCGTCCATTAACGTATGTTGTAGCGCTCTCATTGGTAGTTTGAACGCACCGTAAGTTAAATTGTGTTCAGGAACGGACAAGCACAATTAAAAATGTGTCAGTCATTCTTTTAAAACCAGACCAGACCAAGCTGTGTAACGGTAAACAAACTAAAAGTACATTGGCTGAGACCTTGAGCATTTACAGCCGTCCTGGGGGAATCCAGTCACAAGTGTCCAGCTTAAAGTTAAAACGGTCCTGAACGCCCTACTAGGGCTACTAATTCAGAAAGTCTTCCAACTCTAAAAGATCAAAACGTATTACTCTTAAATTCCAAGGAATAAGAGTTGTGGTTGCTTTGGGTCAGAATATGTCTGGCCTCTCATTGGGCAGCGTTCTCTATCTCTTTAGGGAGAACGTGGTTAGACATGAGTAAACCGGTTCCTTTGGTTGTTTTTGTGGAAACCAGTGGGAAGACAAATGACTTGTAATTCGAGTGAGCCAACCTCAAGCCTTTTGTAGATTGTGTTGCTTCGTTCCGTCGTGGGAATGCATGAACCTACAACGTCTTCCTACTTCGACTGTCAGCTGTGTGTTAATGACCCGCAACGATCGGTTAATGAAAACGGACTCTTCCGGAGTGAAAACCTTTAAGAAGGTTGGCGTAGGCAATTTTCAGAGCGACAGAAGTCAATCATTTAACAGAATAACAACATTCAAAATGGCTCCATCCGTCCAGTCATTCATTTTCGTCCACCTATCCAAAAATGTGTTGTGGTGGTCACAGGCTAAACAAGGAATTCCAGACATACAACAAATTCTTGGCCTACCATGACATCTTCTCCTTCCTTACCCTGCCTGGTGAAACCCCCCTAAAGGGAAGGTGTCCTTGAGGCAACCTCACCAAATGCCTGAAACCACCTCAGCCGCCCTGAGCTCCTCGCCCCGACCGAGATTCGACTGGCGTTCCAACAAAACTTAAAAGGTTAAATCAAGAAAGCTAAATTCGGAGACGTGCATCAAAAATGGGCTTTAGCCAACAAATACCTTTAACACGTCAAGTAGAGGAATGAGAATGGCGGCCGTAATTTGAGAATAGATGAACGTGGTTAGGGTTGGGCTCGGTCAATTCAGCCACAGGGTTTTTCAAAGCTGGCAGCAACTCGGCTCTTAATCTTGTACGGTCCGAGGTTGTGCAAAGTAAGAAAGGTTCAACTGATCTTTATTAATCGTATCTGTCAGTGACGTTAGCTCTTTGGTTTCTACTGGACTTGGACAAGATAGAAGTTGAGGAAGTTGAGGAATTCTCAAGCGGCGGATTAATCGGAGCTCTTTGTAGTGTATTGTATAGAGTCAAAATAAAGTGCAACGCTGCAGTGTGACTCACGGATGTGTTTTTTGTTTTGGGACAACAATGGAGGCCGGTGGCTCAAAGGAACAAGACGAATGAAATACATCTTGAACGGGTCGGGTATCACTACTGATATCCTGAATCGTTTCGGTTCTGATTCGATCGCTCGATTCTAATTTGATTAATTTAGAGAGATTTCAGTTTCAAAACAAGTGGTTTCAGACATTTGTGCTGTTATCCCTGTTAATCTTCTAGCTCCCACATGGCTTTTCTTTTGTTCAGCTCTTCTCTAATTGTTTTAATTGGTATCTCCCTCACATGTGGATTCATCTCGTGAGACTACAGTCCTCAGAGACTACATTTCTAAATAGAAGAGGCAGGAAATGCCTTATGTTTAAAACAAACAAACAATCCAAGAATTTTATGAGTTGATGTCTCATCTTTCCAATTTCCTAACATTGAATTTCATAAGCCATACAGTTACATCAGCACACTTATTTTTTTATTTTTTGTACCCTGGTCTCTCACGCCATTTAAATTTGCGTTGTGGTTCTCCAACCAGTCAGATCCATTTAGTTGATATGATGCTAACCACTGCTAAAGGTCGCTAACACCCGCTGAGAATGGAATGTCCTGAAATCTACCTGGTTTAGTTTAATAAGTCTGTAGGTGCAGAAAGAAACTGGTGGGAAGCAGCGCCACCATGCTAGCGGTTAGCATCACCATTAGCAGAACATGTGTAGCTTGGCGCATCATTCAGACTTCATTATGGGGCGGGCTCTCAATCAATGCATCAACCCTCCAACCAGTTGGAAGCATTCAGTTGGAAACTAATTCATCTTCTGTTTAGCACCACATTAAGCCCCGCCCACAGCTTGACTCGATTGGCCAGAATCAGTTCCCAACAGAGAGACTCCAGAACAAGTTTCTGCTACAAGAGAAGCTGTGCGTCTTCCAGGCTATATTTTATGTTGCTCAGCACTAACGCATGAACTGAAAGCAATTACGTGACTTTCAATAAATCAGCTGCAGAGGTTCTGCAGAGGCCCGAGCATCCTCTTTCACACGAGGTGTAAAGTTGTCAGCGCTAACTTTAGGCCGCGCGCTTGAGAACTTAATCAGGACCCGCCTCGCGCTGCCAGTGAAACAGAACGCTATGCTAATTGAGTCCACTCGTTATTATGTTCAGTGGAGAATGCAGGTTGGGAAACATTGATGCTGGAAGTTAATCCGGGGGATTGGCAGCTTCGTTCCAGCCGAAGTCGACACCGTTTGCCCGATTAGCACATTATCAACCAGAGGAGGAGGTCAGCTGATGTGGTGTCGAGGTGAAAACATTGTGTTCTCTCTTTTTTTATTTTTTTTGCGGTTTATAAAGGGATTCTGAGCTTGATATGAGCTTTATTATTTATTACACATTATGATACAGGGGCTGAGGAGATGAAAGCATCAGCTAATGGACCTGTAAAAGCACTGCTGTTGAGTAAATCAGTCCGCAAAGCAAGACTTGCAGTAATGCACTTAAAACATGTCATGTTAGGTCATTATTATCACAATAACGTGTCCAATATAACTGGATGAAACCTTTTTATTTTCCTCTCGAGGCCTTGTACCACATGTTGTAATGGAGCTTGAGTGCTTCAGAGGAATTGCACTTTGATTGGAAAAAGATCTGGGAATAAAGAGGCCAGCCACTTCCCGAGAACTCGATAAAAGGCCGCAAAGACGGAAAAAAACAAAAACAAAAACAAAATGCGTGCAAACAGACAAACTTTTAATGCATGCGTGGCTTCAGCAGTAGCAGCGCGTGTGAAGCTTTCAGCCTCTCGGTTTGTTAAATGTGGCACTTTGGAGATAGCGTGGTGCTGCCACATTCTCGGCGGGCCAAGGCTAAGTCCTCTGGCAGAGAGGTGAGATTTTGACAGCAACACTGGAGGCAGTTGGGAGCTGGGGGGGCTGGAGGGGTGATAGCACAACCCCGCTGTTGTGGAGATATCTTTTATATTACATGAGCTAACAGAGATTTGGTCAGAAGCTGCGTTTCATAACTTAAAAAGTGGAGTGTTGACCTGGTAAACATGAAACTACTGTGTGTAGGTTAAAAAATATTTGTACAAAGAAGAAGAAGAATAGGCAGCTCTGGGCTTAAATAGTTAAAATGTGAGCAAATAGACCGACGGTGGTTTCTGTCGGTTCTCAAACAATCTTGTGATGCATGACTGTGTGTCATATTCCAGCTAGTCAGGTAGGGATGTCATCATGTGATCGTTCTAATACTGAGCATCGGCCGATCTAAAATAACTAACGTCAGAAATAAACTAGAACTTAACATCGTGTTTCAAAATCTGGATCATGTCTCCAAGTCAACAAGCAGCTGTTGATGGTTCTGATCCAGTGGTAGGTAGAGATCCATTAGAGACAGCAGCTGGTACAATATTCTACTGACCACATGATGGTGCTGCTCATTTACAGACACACAAACTGAGATCAGATCTCAAGTGCTGGCTGGGGACGCATGTGGAGACACATTTAGATTAAGACCAGGCGTCAAGACAGGGACTTAAAGATGGACAGGTGTGATCAGATTGACCAGGATGGATGTTAATGGAAGGTGTGAACAGGGCCTGAATCAGATTTTGTCATGTTTTCCTGGTTCTGCTGATGACGACCAAAGGCACCGGACTGTAAGACATGAGGCTCGGCAAGCAGATCGCATAAAGCTGCTGTATAAGTGAATACCAGGTGTGAACACAGGACATGTGTGATCAGATTGGCCAAAATGGATGTTAATGGAAGGTGTGAACAGGGCCTGAATCAGACTCTAATGTTTTCCTGGTGCTGCTGATGACGACCAAAGGCACCGGACTGTAAGACATGAGGCTCGGCAAGCAGATCGTATAAAGCTGCTGTATAACTGAATACCAGGTGTGAAGACAGGACAGGTGTGATCAGATTGGACCATAGACGGCCATATTTTTCAATGATTTGTAAATATTTCAGTGGTTTGCTCCTGTTGGGTTTCTTGCAGAAGTCTTTGACCTGCAACCAGCGTTGCATGCTTTGTTAGTAATGTGACACCAGATCAGCACGGCAGCGGTGGCGGCGGTGGCTTTTTTTACTTCCCTTTTAATTTATATTTGCCTCCTCAATGTCAGAAGCTGAAACATGTTTGTAACCGGTCCAGGCCAGTAGTTGCACACATGGAGGTGTTTGTGGATTTGAGCATGTCCTTTTGTTTAGAAGTTGTACTGAGGCAGGGAGTCAGGACAGCCAGCGATTATTTTAGTGAAAGGAGAAGAAATGTGGACGGCGTTAAAATCACACAAGTAAACTAACTAAACTAAACTAGCATTGTTACTGCTGCTGCTTTCCAGACAATGCTCAGATAATAGAACACACTTTTAACCAGATACAAACTGAAACCAAAACAACAATTGTGGATTTATAGGAAGTGACAGCCCGGGTTAAAAATTGCTCAATTCTTTTTTTTGTTTTTCTGGGTAGGTGTTTCCATCCACACCCCCTGAATCCAGCTGAGCAGCAGCAGCAGCCAGAAAAACAGGTTTCAGAATAACTAGATTTCTCGTTAAAGACGGTCATTACAACGCGTAAAAGAGTTCTTACTGCCCCGGTCATGTTTGTCAGACAGTAACTCGTGTTTCTTCAGAAATAATTGACAGAAATAACTGACGGTGTGAGGAGTGCAGGTTATAAGAGTCTAAAACATACCTGAGACGGACCAGATCTGTGGCACTGTGCGTTATCAACGTACTTCTGTTGCATGCCCACAGAGCACGCTACAGAAATGCCACTGACGTCCTGCTAATATGTTAAATATTGACACGTCTGCATATTTCCTGAATGTGTCAGCAGCTAATGAAAACCGGGCATGTGTGTTGTGGCGCTTTAAAACAAAGATAATAAAAGACGTCGGTTCACGTTGCACGTCCTCTGACCTTTAGGCTTCTGCTTTGAAAGTTGCTCAACGAAAAACTAAAAAAAAAACCCTCAGCGCTGTGACAAACACATGCTGCATGTGTGGGGTTTTGAAACCCATTCCACCCACTCGGAGCTCATTTTCATTACTGTGACTAATGTCCCTTCATTAGCACAGGGATGAGATTACCTTTCTGTGAAATACAGGAATGTAGCCCGACATCTTTCCTGTCGGTGTTTTCAGAAATCATTAAGTGTGAAAAACCTGCGCTGCGTGGAATAAACCTTTTTAAGGTCAGGTCTTCCACGTGGTTAGACTGCTGCTTTTTGGTTTCACTTTGTTGCAGCCTCTTCCTCTACGCTGGTTAAACGGTACCTGACTGCGGTCTGTCTTGATTCTCTGACTCCTAATAGAACTGGAGAGAAACACGTTGGTTTCTGGAAAGTCTTTTTACATTTGTTCCAGATTTGGAGGGAAAGTCTTGCAAAGTCTTAAAAGTCTTGCAAAAATTCCCCCGACCTTTCCCATCCCCCACCAAAGTTACCCTATAGGTATAGAAGTGTGAATGACAGACCACAAAGTTGCACCTGAACATAAAGACTGCAGCCAATGAGCAGCTGGTACAGACGTTCTAGCCTGGAAGCCAGACTAACTAAACCACTCAAAATATTTCTGACAAAAAGTCTTTCTTTTGGGAACTGATTCTGCTCCTGCAAAGATCTGAAAGGCCAATCACATTGTTTGGGCGGGGCTTTATGTGGTGATGGACAGACGAGCAACAGTAGTCATACTTTTAGGACTATCCAGTTGAAATCCAGGGGGCTACACTAGGACTATGGCAACTTTGGTGATAGTACCCAGATCCCCTGACCCTGCGTCCAATGAACGCCTCTCTACCACCGCTTAGATGTGGATTTCTTTTATAGGATATCAGGACTTTGTTGGTCGACGTTTGATCGCTGCAGACTTTGAAATTCACGCCGGTGCTGCGTTCAAGCACTCGTATAAAAGCCCGGCCGGCGTCACGGCCAATGCCCTGCAGATGATATTGCCTTATTTATCTGTGCATGTGTGCCGGCAGTCATTCTGTCACTCAGAGTGCACCATCGCAGCAGGAAGCCTCGTTTGCTTTTTTATCCGTCGAGCTCCGGTCATCTGCTCCCGTAAGCTAATGTTGATGTGTGCGAAGCTGCTGCTGTTACTAACCGAGCTTAGCTCTGGTAGGAAGCAATGACACCGGGACCATCTGGGATTTTATAAACCCCAACAGCTGCTTTTTCAATCCTTAACGGCAACAACCATCGACTTCTTCACAATTGTCAGAAATATTGCAAACCCCGTGCAGCTGAAATGCAGATCGTGTGCGTGGCTAAAGGAAGTGCTCTGCGGTACATGATTTAATTTCTCAACGCACCTGTGTTTTCATTACCAGCTTCACAACCCACAGCTGCGCTACCTCACCTCACCGACCATGTATGCTGCAGCGGAAAGCTCTCCCCGCCCCCAAAAGTGTTGTCTCACTAATCGCCAATGAGCCCCAGCATTTATAGTAAAGGGTGACGGCGACGTGTCAGTGTGCAGCCGCTAGCGTGGTTCTATCTAAATAATCTAGAGTCAGCTGCTAATGATTCAGCCCAGCTCACACAGCTCCTTTTAAAAGAGGAAGTGTCTACTTCCTAGGTTCTTGTTCCTGTAGCATGCGGCTGCTCGTGAAATGTTGCGCCCACAATGCAGTGTCTTGTAAAAGAAATAAAATAAATAATCAACGTTCAAAGGTCTGTCACAGTTTTGTTCTGAAGCAGCACCAGTGTTTGTCACATACTGTTTGCACCGGAGCAAATGTGTAAACTACAGTAACAATATGTCATTGGCTTTAAAATGCGGAAGGTCAGTATCTGTCAGTTGTAGGCATGGATAGGCTCCCTAATCGATTCATTTGGAGATATTTCAGTTTTGAGTTATCGTGGCTCTCTGAGCACAAACAAAAGAGCGGAAATGGAAAAAGACAAAATGGCCTAATGTTATCAACATTTACTGTGAACTGAGCAGAGTGAAGCGCCATTGATTTGCCTTCAAACTATTAATATAAAAGCCTTAGATCCTAGGGCTGGGCAGGGCTACTAATTCATAAAGTCATCTGGTTCAATATAAATTAGTTTAGAGAGTAGCAGCTTCCGTCATGTTCTGTCCTCACACGTCAACTAATTTCAAGAGAATGCATCTGTTTAAAAAGGATTTAATGACTCGATGTCGGATCCTTCAAATGAAGATTGATTTGAATCAGAACATTGTTTTATTTTAATAAAACTAGCCCTGCTCGTTAATAGCACATTAACACAAATTTCATTTTTTTGATGCACGATTAACGGTTGTATATTCTGTTACTGTGTCCTGCCCTGTAGTTTGGGAACTCAGAAAGTGGTCAAAGCAGCAGTAACGCTGTGGAAAGCAAGCAGAATGTGAAGTGTGTTCACGGTAAATACTGTTGTACGTCCTGTAACGTTGAAAATCCTGAAAGAAAGGAAGAAGAAGAAAGCAGAAAGAGCAGATAAAGAAACCGTAATAACATTTGAAGTCCTGACTAATGCTTCTCACGATAAAAACAAAGTTATTCACGTTTACTGTTGATGTGAACTGAGCAGCTGAGATGTTTAATGAAGAAAAATTGACGCATTAACTCTAAGAATCATGCTCTTATTGACGGCTCTAAATTCTAGGGCTGGGTATCACTGCTGATTTCCTGAATCAAGTCAATATCAATTTATTTTTGATGATATTTTAGTTCTAAAACAATTTGACTTTAAACTAAAACTGATGTTCGTGGTTTGTCTCCTCCATCTTCTCCTCCTAGTTTCTCATCTTTCATGTGTCTTTGCTTTTGTCCAGCTCTCCTCTAGTGGGCTTTTGGTTGCCCTTAGTAACCCTCAGCGATGCAGCAGAGACGCCATTTATTCCTGGAAATGTTCAGTTCAACTCACCAAAGAGTTAATGAACTGTTATGCATTCAAGCTCAATGCAGAAGTTTAAGTTCCCCTTTCCTGCGTTACGTCTTCCGTTGGTCCAGTAATCACAGCGCTCTGCGTCTGTTCACTCAGCAGCAAAACACAACGCTCGGTCTGAGAGCTCAATGTTAGATGAGACAGAAAACCACAAACTGAGCCTCATCAGATTATAAACACAGCCGTTAGTTATCCTTAAGAAGCCGAGGGGTTGCCTCGCACATGCTCAGTGCGCGCTCGCTGCCGTGCTTGTAGGTGAAACGTCCTCCTGCCTTTCTGTGGTGTATGTACGCACGCTGCTGATATGGTGTTAATGGGCCTGTGGAGGGAGTGCTAATTGATTCATTCTCCCCGCTCTCCTTCTCATTAACACCCGTTCCCAGGGTAGCGTGTTTCTCTCCAGGTTCCACCGCCGCCTCCCATGTGTCCGACTTCCCTCCCCGCCGTTTGACTCCGCCAGGGGACAGGTGGCAGGGAGAGTCCCAAACCTGGGCCAGGATCTGTGGCGGGAGGTGGAAGTGGAGGAGGACACGACGGGAGTGCTGGTGTTGCTGTTGTTGCATGAGCTGCTAATAACACAGTGCATTAATCCGTACTTCCTCCTCTCCCTGCCTTGTGTTCGCAGTATTCGGAGTGTGATGCAGAAGTACCTGGAGGAGAGAGATGAGCTGACGTTTGACAAAATCTTCAACCAGAAAATCGGTAAGTCAACGTTTCTGTTGTAAAGAACAACAGCCACTCTGGGAAACTGGGATTTGAGGAATAATTGAAATGTGCTGCATCGTGATTCTGAAAGTAAAAATGATCTTTATTCAGAGATAAGATTATTAGATTGGCTCAGGAGGCTGTGATACTGATCTTTTAGTATAAATACTGGCAGATCTGAGTCCTGATCTGATGTTAAATGTCCTAGAGCTGGTCTCCTGTGTCTTCCTAAAGTCTGTCCTTGTCTTCCTTGTCTTCTCCTAGAGTTGGTCTCCTGTAGCTTCCTAAAGTCTGTCCTTGTCTTCCTTGTCTTCTCCTAGAGTTGGTCTCCTGTAGCTTCCTAAAGTCTGTCCTTGTCTTCCTTGTCTTCTCCTAGAGTGGACTGGATTCAGTCCAATAAATCTTTCAGTCAAAGTTAATGTAGTGTGGAGAGGGTAGCTGGTACCTTGTGTTCTCTACTCCAGAAATGTTCTGGTCATCCAACGCTGCCATAAACTCCCTAACCCTCTCTGGAAGATGTTTCTCCTTGACGCTGTCTCCAGGAAACTTTTCTCTTCTTTTAAACGTTCAGTGTTTGTTGTTGTTGTTGTTTGGGTGCAGCCTCTGACCTGAGTGGACTCCATGGATTCTGTTTAGTCATTTTATTGTTGATAGTATAAAATGATGATCTCCTACTACCATATATGACGCTACCTGACTGGCATTAAAGCAGAGTTCTGGGTTTTGTCTATGGCAGGCTTGGCTGGAGCCTGAGTGGGACAACATCCACACATGTGTTTTGCTAAGGTTCCCTTTTTAACTGGTTTCTAAAGGCATGGATTGTGAAATGGTTCATAAACGTTGCTCTCCAGTGGATGGACTTTATAAAAGAGAGACTGTGTCTAAATGAACCTTGCTGAATGTCTTGTTGAGATAGGAGCTGATTCACTGGCCTGGCTCATTGATTGGTTTAATGTCAGGGTGAAATCTGCAAGTAAGCAGTAGTTCCTCACAGGGGGCTGATACGTCCACACATTAGTGGATCGGCCATAAACTCTAAACTTGAAGCTGCGTAGGATTGATTTTCGTGGTATTTTTAGAGAATCCGGGGGGAAATCTGAATTTGCCGTTTTGTACGTTCAAGTAAACTTTGAAATTTCTTTTTTCCACCTCAGGAGGAGCTCTGGCTATTAACTTTTCCACTAGTAAACCTCAGTTTGCTTATGCTTAGTGCTAATTAGCGAACGTCAACATGCTAACAGGCAAAACTAAGCTGCTGAACAGTGGGAACACGCAGGACCTGTTAGCACGCTGCCGGAAGCGCCGTCATGTTTGAGTACACCCTTTAAAGAGCTGCGAGCGATCCATTAACCAAACACACTCTCATTAAACCAACAATGATGTCGACGGCTTTTCATTCGTGGCCGACATCGACGATCTTTGCATGCAGTGGTACAACCAGGTATCCCAGGATGCATGGCCCGGTTGGATGTTCCAAATTCTAGAGTGACTGTACTGCACCTACCCGTCATCCGGACTCTTTACTTCAGAGTCAGACTTGTTAAGTTTGAACTAAGCACCAGAGTACATACGCTTTTTATACTTTTCTGTTCATCTCCACATTAAGCCCCGCCCAAAACGATCTGATTGGCCCGGCAGATCTTTGCAGGAGCGGAATCAGCTCCAAACAGAGAGACTCCAGACTCCGTCTTTCGACCAGAAAACATTTGTAGACGTGGGAAGTTCAGAGTAGCTTCCAGGCTTTCATTACCGATGCTGGAATCATCTGCGTCTCGTAGAGATCTCATCCACCAGGTCGATGTCTTGTGGTCAGAGGTGACATTTAAAGTGTGCTTCTTTAATTACTATTTCTTGTCCCAACGTTCACCCCACATTTCACCACTGCTGATTTCCAGACTTGATTCAGTTCTGATTCACAAGCTGCTGATTCATTTAGACATGTTTTCAGTTTCTAAACACTCCTGTCTAGTTATGAAAGAGATTTTCACATAACTACTGTTGGCGTTTATGGTGTTACCGCAGTATTTTCCACTGTATCTTCATCATGCCTGGACCAGTCATTGTGAGATCTCAAGAGAATGACTTCCACATGAGTCGTCTCTGTTACTACAGAAATCATTCAGGAAGTCGTGCATATGTTTTAAAGATTCTGTGAAACAAAGAGAGATTTGAGTTGGATAAAAAGATTCTTCTGAACCCCAGCCCTACATTTCACCTTGATGCTGCTAAAAATAAAAGCCACTTGAGCGTTACCCTGACGCAGTTTGATAAAAGAGGGCTCCTCTCAGACTCTCCTGAGCCGCCGAAAGACCCGAATCAGGATTTTCCACAATATTTCAGTAATATATTTTCTCTAGTAGTTCTGTAGTAGTTGGAGAGATGATTAGCAGGTGATTATCATTTGCTGCGATGCTAAGGCGGCTTAGCTTGTGTCCGCTGGTTGGATTCTGAGCAGACGGGCAGTGTGCCAGTAGTTGTGGCGTACCAGGGGACCACAGCCGCCCTGCAGCCGTTCTGCTAGGTTTACTTACCGTTCTAGGTCTCAGCCCCCCGCTGGGAATAGACTGCGTTAATTCTCCCTGCCTCCTTCTCTTTGTCTTCAGCGCTCCTCGTTCTTTCTTTCTTTCTTTCATACCTGTTGCTCTTTTTATTCCGCCGTCTCTCATGTTCATTTTTATCACCCCTGCTGCCGTGTGCGTACACATGCTTATTAGACACGTTTTGTGAAACCCATGACACCCCAGCAATAATGCAGTAATGCTCCAATAACGTTTGAGTGCTATCTGGGTGATGAGATGAATCAAACGATGGGATTTATGTCCTCAGTTCAGTTTGGAACAGCTTTAAAGGCTAACACTGCTAGCATGCTATAGCTAGCTCGGACAAGTTCAGCTCAGAAGTTTCTGTATTTCTTGCATAAAAATGACTCAAAACATTAACGGGTTTCCCTGAAAGTAGACAAAGAGAACCCAATCACACAAAAGAAGCAGAAATATTACACTTGTGTATTTATTTATTCGGGATAATGAGCCAATATTACAGCAGCTTTAAGCGACCTGCTTTGGACCTTTAGTCATTATCACCATCATGTGGTCAGTAGAATATTGTACCAGCTGCTGTCTCTAATGGATCTCTACCTACTGCTGTTTCAGAACCATGAACAGCAGTTTTTGTGTGTGCATCACCACTTGGGGAGATGTTATATATATATATATATATATTGGAACAAACTGTAAAGTCTCTATTTACTTAGTATTTATTTAAAGATCTCCACCTTGATGGTAGTTACTGCTGTCTCTAATGGATCTCTATCTACTGCTGTTTCAGAACCATGAACAGCTGGTTGTTGTGAGTGCGTCACCACTTGGGGAGATGATATGTATTTTAGAACAAGCTGTATTTATTTATTGATCTCCACCTTGATATTAGTTATGGTTTTTCTCTAATGGATCTCTACCTGCTGCTGTTTCAGAACCAAGAACACCCCTGTTTTATGTGTGTCTTTCTTTACTGCTTAGTTTGGTTCTCAGCTCCAAGACCAGAATCTTATAATAGTCTCTCATTACTAATGAACAGACATCACTGATTCATGTGATCATTTCTACTAGTGGTTGAATGAATGAGTTAAACTCCTCTTCCTCAGATCAGCCCTGTTGAGTAGGTGGTCTTTAATGTGACCCAGGACTCATTGTGTGTTCACACTACCAAAGGAAGGAGGTCACATGTGTCCCAGACCACCTCCACATGTGGACTGCGAAATCAGTGTTCACACCTGGACTCTAGAGACCAGATCAATGTTCACACCTGGACCTGTTTAACCTGGACTCCAGAGACCAGATCAATGTTCACACCTGGACCTGTTTAACCTGGACTCCAGAGACCAGACCAGTGAGGATGGATGTTAATGTGCGGTCTGAACAGGCCTTCATTTCTGTCTCTCTCTGGCCGAGGCCGGTGTTGTTTTTGTGTTTGCTCAGTTCATTAACGGAGCAGAAAGCAGCCACGGCAGCGTTGCTCTCTGCAGCTCAGCTTAGGGAAATACGTGAGCAGGACAGAGCTCTTGTGTAGCGTACATATTTGAATGGCAAATATGTGGCTTTGAATGTGTGGTAGCAGATAGCTGTCCAAACACCGTGTGACTGCAGCGGTTCACTTTACACACTGATGATAATAAAATAATAAAATCAACAAGCGTCCCATGGAGCGCACATTAATTGACATTTTGAACATTTGATAAGACGCTGACCGCGGCTCGTTGAGAGAAATGATTCTGTTTTTAAACACATTTCATTTATTTAAGGGTGTAGTTTGCATAACACGTCCAAATGTCTTTCTTTTCACACCCGGACAAAGACTCATTCATGCTTTAATAATCAGTCTGCCTGCGTCTATTATTGCTGCGTCCTTCAGCTGCGTTTTAAAACGCAGCAGCAGCCGTTTGGACAAAACTGGACACCACGACACGCGGCGTCTTCTCCGGCCGCATTCATCAGATCAGTCCAAACGTAAACGTCCTTTTATTGTTATTATTCCACGGTCCAGCATGTGGACAGAGGACGACCTGAGTGGGATGTCTCTCAGCGTTCAGGATTTAGTTGTGTAATCATGTTGTGTTAATAATAAAAATAATAATAATGATGATGATGGTGATGATGATATATTAATGTTTTATAATATTATAATAATTATTAATATACGTAATAGTACTTAAACCAATAAACTCAAATAATAATATAATATAATAATACTACAAAAACTGCTAGTAGTAGTACTACTACTACATATAATATAATATAATCTAAAAATAATAAATAATTATAAAAAATAAATAAACTGAAAATATGTGAAAATGGAGAATAAAAAATGTACTTGTTATTTATATAATATATAGTAATATTATTATCATTATATATTTGATATATTTATTTACCTTTCCTCTAGAATATTACATATTGTGTATTATTTTATTATTATAATAAGTAGTAGTAATTCATTAGTAGACTAATAAACTCAATATGTAATAGTCTGGATACTACTACTACTACTACTAATAATAATAATTACATGTCATTTATTATATAAATGACATGTAAAATTATTATTCTCTATTTTTACATAATTTGATGAATTTATTATATTATTATTAGTACTAGCAGTGGTGGTGTTAAACGTATTGTTATATTTATTATTTAATAATAATAGTATTTAGTGTAATTCACAGTAAATCCATGAACAGACAAATCAAATCAAATAAAAGTAACTAAAGTAAAGTAAACGTCGTGGTCTCTGTGCTGCGGTTAGAAGTCGTCTTTAATCAACGTTGGTCTGAAGAGGCCTCGTCGTCCTTGAGCTCAACGAGCCTCGCTGACTGTCATGACAACCAAGGTCACAAAGAAGACAGTGCTGCTGGAATGTCTGTCCTCGTGGACGAGACGTCTTCATTCCTCCATCACTGTCGGCTTTATTGGGTCGTTTCCAGGGACGGGGAGGAAGGGGGGGGCGGGGGTACAGTTTCAAGCCAAGTCCGGGTTATTGTTATTTTTAAAAAAGTCCATCTGGCGAGCGTCCTTCGCTGTCTTTGGCCGTCCCGGGGCCCGAGGGGGTGACAAGTCAGAGCCCTTATTTTAGGCCGCGTCACAAAGCTGAGGAGCGCGGCGTCGGTGAGGGACCGTCGGCGTCCAGATGTGGACCGGACCGGGGCGGACGGTCCGTCACCAGAGCCCGGCCGGACCTGAGTGGACTCCTCCTGGTGAGGTCCACGGGCCGGACGGTATCAGGGTCACCCAGGAGGACCATTATGTAATGGACGTCCTGTACCACGGCTAAATATAGCAGGCTAGCTGGACGCCACTTCACCGTCAATGGGCTCTATGCATATGTATGGTTTAATACTGAGGGAGAGGAGAAGATGAGGGAGAAGGAGGAGGAGGAGGAGAAGAAGAGGAGGTGGAAAAATGAGGAGTAGAGAAAGAGGAGAAAATGATGGAGGAGAAGAAGGAAAGACGAGGAGGAGGAAATGAATAAAATCAGGAGGAGTAGGAAGATGAGAAAAAGAAGTGGAATAGGAGAAGGTGGAAAATCTGAATACTTTATTACTCCTTTAAGGAACTAGTGAGGAGGAGGAGGAGGAGGAGGAGGAGGAGGAGGAGGAAGTATGTTTTCCTCCATGTTTCTGTTCCTCCTGGAAACTCCTCACCTGATGTTGATATGTGAGGAGATGATTAGTAAAGGTTACCATGGTTACCACCACCAGAACCTCTCCTCCTCCTCCTCCATGAGTCTGGTTCTGGTTCTGGTTCTGGTCCAGGAGCTTTTATTCTGACCCTCCTCCCGTTCAGCTTTAGTCTCGGTGCGTTCATGAACCTGGTCTTCAGCTGCTCCTCCAGACCGACACATTAGTCAGTAGCTGGTGTTTTTCTGCTCCTATGCCTCACCAGAAGCCCGACTAATGTCAGCTGTTTATTAACCTCTTCGTCATCCTGCACTCTTCCCCCCCGGCCCCCGCCCCCATCCACCTGCTGCCTCCGTCCCAGCCTCTCTGAGCTCTTTGACTTCACCTCTGAGCCTCCGTCACCATCGCTGTTCCCTCCTGAACCGACCTGGAGCCATAAAACTGGACTGATGTCTGTTAAGGCTGGTTTCTGTAGACTCTGGACGGCTGCCAGGTGTTATAGCCTGACTAACATAATGTAGACCGTCAGCGGGAAGGATGATAGTTAAATGACTTTATTTACATGGAGGCAGACTTAATGAGCTGTTTAAGGCCCAGTAAAGATGGAGCTGCTTCAGTTTGAGAAGAAGAAAAGAACAAACATTTAACTCAAACTAACATGTTTTTTTTTTTAAACCAAATCTTTTATCTTTTTATCGTATCTTTTAGTGTCTTATACTTGTAGTTTGTTAATTGCTTTTGATGTCTGTTATGTATTTTAAACCCTGTTTTACTTGTACGGTGACCTTGGGTGTTTGGAAACGTGCCTATAAATAAAATGTACTATTATTATTATTGTTAACTAATACTTCAGAAATGTTTAATAAAAATTATATATAGATATGTATAAAAATATATAAAAATGTAAATATTAAATGTTCAAAAACATACATAAAATTATAAGCTATATATAATATATATTTAAAATAAAATAAAAATATAAAAAGCCTAAATATAAAATATATATATAAAAAAATATATATAAAAATTGTATATATAGAATATACAAAAAACGGTTCATATCAATACACAAACGGTATATAAAATATACAAATATATATATATCTGTGTATATATATATATATATATATATAAAATACATATATATCTGCATATATATATAATATATCTATATCTATATATATATATATATATATCTGTGTGTGTGTGTATATATATATATATATATATATATATATATAATATATATAAAAATTGTATATATAGAATATACAAAAAACAGTTCATATCAATATACAAAGTGTATATAAAAATACAAAAATATATATATAAAATATATAAGTGTATATATACAAAATATACAAAACAAAACTTTATATAAATAAAATATCTATTAAATATATAAAAATATACAATATATATACACATGTATAAAGTTTATTGCAAAATATATAGAGAAATATACAATATATAGTATAGAATAAATACTAGAATAAATATACTAGAATAGAAATATGAATACGAAGATATGTAGTAATATAAAAAGTATGTGATATCGTAGATATTTATTAAATGTGATTTTTGAGATATAATTTGAAACATTAAATAATTTAAAAACGTTGTTTCCAGACGCTCAGAGCTCCTCAGGTCGTCGTAGCGTCGAAGCCTAACACAGTTTAATCTACGGAAACCAAAGTAAAAGACGAACGTGTGAAATGATGGACGGAAAATAAGACGAGAGGATCATGGACACGTTTATGAGGACTGCATCATCTCCACATCTCGTCCTCTGTTTTCATTCTTCAGTCCTTTCTTCCTCATTCTTCCCTAATGCCCCCCCCCCCCCCCCCCCCCCCATCGTCCTCTCGCTCTCTCTCTCTCTCTCTCTCTCCTTGGCATTCTCCCTCTCCATCTGTCAGACTTCTGGAATGGATGATGGAGAGTCGCCCGTTGCCTGGCAACTGCGGTTGCCGCAGCAACCGGGACGAGCAGAACTGCTGCCGCTGCTGCATTTGCTCGTCGATGGGGAAAAATGAAATTGATTAAAGGAGGAATAAAACAGGTGATGAGGGAGGAGAGGGAGGGAAACGGAGAGAGAGAGAGGACGACGGTAAAAAAAAATAAACGTAAAAACGAGCCCCCTCTCTCTAGCTCCAGTTTTTTTATTTTTTATTTTTCCCAGAATGCAGTGTTTCTTTTCTCCCAGAGGCCAGGATGTGTGTGTCAACAGACTGTCCACGCCTCCAGTCCTCCTCACGTCTGTCCTTTTTATTCATCCATCATGATTCACGCTATCTTCACATCAAAGCTATGTGACTGCAGCCGCTCGGAGTTACTGAACACGACAAAATGCAGAATACGGACGCTGGAGCTGAGAGAATAATACGTGGTTCTCTTGTTACTCTGCAGAACATCACACTGCAGGCATTAGCCTTTCAAATAGTCCCGACATTCATTTACATAGATTTTTACTGACAAAATTTTGCTCAAAAAGGATCTTTCCTGTTCAACATCAGATGTACGCCCACACCACACAGCTTCAGTAAGCCTGAGAGATTTACTTTTCATTTGAGCAGAGTGACACAGAAATAACAGACACCTGGTTGTTGTTGTGTCCGAGCGCAGCCACAGACACACGGCAGCTTCAAAAAGAAATCCTAGGGAAGAAGTGGTCAGTGTCGATGTTCCTGTTTTGGTCCATCGCGTGTGTGGAGGTGAAGCGGCCGAGTTCGCTCAGCAGTGAATGTTAGAATATTCAACATCTGACCAGAAATGCAAATAGAAAAAAACCCAAAATGGACAACAATAGCACCTTTGTAAGGTCAAATGTTGGGTTAGATTTGAAGATATAAATGACTTTAACCATTTTCTTCAAGGTCATCAATAGAGGAACCTCTTTTATTTAACCCCTGATCTGATCCTAAATGTCCTAGAGTTGGTCTCCTGTAGCTTCCTAAAGTCTGTCCTTGTCTTCCTTGTCTTCTCCTAGAGTTGGTCTCCTGTGTCTTCCTAAAGTCTGTCCTTGTCTTCCTTGTCTTCTCCTAGAGTTGGTCTCCTGTAGCTTCCTAAAGTCTGTCCTTGTCTTCCTTGTCTTCTCCTAGAGTTGGTCTCCTGTGTCTTCCTAAAGTCTGTCCTTGTCTTCCTTGTCTTCTCCTAGAGTTGGTCTCCTGTAGCTTCCTAAAGTCTGTCCTTGTCTTCCTTGTCTTCTCCTAGAGTTGGTCTCCTGTAGCTTCCTAAAGTCTGTCCTTGTCTTCCTTGTCTTCTCCTAGAGTGGACTGGATTCAGTCCAATAAATCTTTCAGTCAAAGTTAATGTAGTGTGGAGAGGGTAGCTGGTACCTTGTGTTCTCTACTCCAGAAATGTTCTGGTCATCCAACGCTGCCATAAACTCCCTAACCCTCTCTGGAAGATGTTTCTCCTTGACGCTGTCTCCAGGAAACTTTTCTCTTCTTTTAAATGTTCAGTGTTTGTTGTTGTTGTTTGGGTGCAGCCTTTGACTGAGTGGACGTCGTTTTACACAGGAAACTTATTCCACACAGCAGACTCATTTAGTCATGTGGTTCTTCTTCTTCTTCTGGGATTTTTGGCAGCTTTGACTCTAGCCAACTGGGATTAAAACAGAAGAAGAAGTTTTGACGCTACAGGGAAGTGGTTTTGGTTTGTGGCAGACCTAATCCGATCAAGTCTGAGACTTTTTCTTGATAGATGCTGCTCTGTGATGTCTGGTAAATTACTTCACTTTTAGTGTGCAGCAACAAGTTATCATCATTATTTATAAAAAAATCGAAGAAGATAAGAAAGAATGACCAGAAGCATCGCCTCCTGACTCTCTGTTGACTTACACGCGTCATAGTTGCGTTGTAACGTTCCTGCTGCGTGGGAGGAGTGATGGTGGGTCGACGTATCTGCACCTAGCTTCCCAACCCGTCACTGCACCTAAATGACCCTGAGCCGGGTTAAGTGTTGCTTGCTGCGTCGCTGTTTGGAGTCATTTCCAGTCATTTGAGCTGCCTAGTGTCAGACCTGTGATAAATTCTGCTTTTATGTGTGTGTGTGGGGGTGCTCTCACCTCGGTAACCTCAAGGAAGGAATGTGTCGCGTACTGTAGGTCTCGTTTGATGGTAAACGCTCAACGATGAGCCCCAGTAACACCTACAGTAGAAGGGTGGATTGGTTAAACCACGTAGAGTCTAAAACTGTGATACAGTACGACACTGCTGACATGTTCTGTTGAGGTGTTCTTGGCCTTTTACCATTTGAGTTTTAACTGGTTAAGTTTGTTGGTCTTTGAGACGTATTTTTAACATCAGCCTTAAATCCTGGACTCAACCAGAGCCTTTGTAGATGGGATTAAGCAACAGGAATGTCCTGGGGTCAATCCCTGCCTGGTCTGGAGTCTGGAGAGAACAAAATGCAGAAATGAGCTGTTTAGATACAGCCACCGTGTCTGTATGCTGAAGACAAACCGTTATCAGTGATTAAAGCGTTTGTCAAGAAGCAAACATCACGTAATTCTTTGTTCTTATTGGTTGTAGGACTATCCAATCACATGCAGGGGTGTTTATTTTCTCTGTATCAGTTGAAGCCCATCCCGTAATGAAATCCAGATGATACCAGGTTAGCATGTCTCCTCTCGGTTCAGTTTACGTCTAAGAGACCTTTACTCCACGTCATCAACCTGAGCAACTTAATTCTTTGTCGTAAAACAAAGGGAAATGGCCTGCTCAATTGCACGTAAAAAAAGATCAGAGAAGAACTGATCAGGAATTGATAATTGGTGCTAGCCAGTCTCAGTGGCTAGCTAGCAGTCAGTGAGGTCAAGCTATCTTGAATGCTACTGAGTATTTAACTATTCATGACATGACTGTCTAACCCTCATTTATGTTGCATATAAAAGCTGAACGTTGCGACACAGCTAACAGCCGTCATCACTTTGTTTGCACTCTCAAAGGTCAGCTCTGTAAAGCCGCCCGTGGTTCAAAGTGGAAGCGTGTTGATTTGTTTTGCAAACTCGCTGACAGCAGCAGTTCTGTGGAAACGCTTCTACGCACTAAAACGTTTCTACTTGCTTTTAACGCAGGTGTGACTCAAAAGGCACCACGCCTCAGACTGTAGCCCGTGTTTGAAGAGGAGCTCCGCCAACGTTACACATCGCCGGGTGTCGAGAGGCAATATATGTGAAAATAGTTGCGTGAATCATTGATTGTCTGTAGAGGGAGCTGTGGGAAGTCTGGTGAATGTCTTCGTCTTGAGGCGGAGCTGAAGTTTAGAAAGTAAAAACATCACGTGGTGTTCAGTTAGAAAGACTTCTGTAGCTAAGTGCTACCTCAATAGGGCTGTGTATTGCTACTGATTAGAGCTTTACAGTGTTTCCACAACATTTTCTTGCATTTGGCCTTCAGCTCCTCTCTGTCTGTGAGCTGAATGTGAAGAGAAACTGGGTCATGCAGCAAGACAACGAGCCCAAGAACACAAGTGGTTCTACAAAAGAACGGTTAAAGAAGAACAAGATGAATGTTTAGGAACAGCCAAGTCAAAGTCCTGACCTTAATCCAATAGAAATGTTGTGGAAGGACCTGAAGCAAGCAGTTGATGTGAGGAAACCCACCAACATCTCAGAACTGAAGTGGTTCTGTTCTGAGGAATGGGCTAAAATTCCTCCAAGCTGCTGTAGACCACTGATCAGCAGTTACCAGAAACATTTAGTTACCAGGAGGTCACAGCAGATACTGGAAACAAACGTTCATTGACATGTAATATTGGCTCATTTCATCAATTGACCAGTATAATATCTTTGTTTAGTGTGGTTGGGTTGTCTTTGTCTACTTTCAGGATGTTTTGAGTCATTTTTGTGTTTATATAAATCCATTTGATGTTTTTTAGGATTGACATCAGATCTTTCAAATGAAGACTGATTTGACTCAGGATATGCATCTGCTTCTTTTCAAACCCCAGCTCTGTATCTCAACCTTGAACCAAACCTTTGGTGACCCAGTTGTGGGTAAAGTTAGCACCCAGGTTTGACTGTAATATCTGTAGTTACGTCTCTGGTTTCGACTGTCCTTTGTGTCTGCTGATGCTAGCTCAGTTAGTGGTACTTGGGCTGGTTAATATGGCGTGCAGGACTTTTCCTCCTCTCCACACACCACAGAGACAGATGTCAGCTTTTCACTTTGCTGCCCATTTTCTATTTTTGCCTGACCCATGCCCCCCCTTCCCATCGCCTCCAGGTTTTGTGGTCCTTTTTGTCTTGGTTTGCTCTGGACAGGACCACTGCTGTCATGTTAAAGGTGTCTCCATGTGTCGGTGACCACATCGGTCTCATCCAGTCCGTGGTGACTGCTGACAGTGGACATGAATCTCACCTCAGATGTGCAGGTGGATGTAATAAAGCTGTTTAACATGCAGAGTGGAGGCCAGCAGGGAGGCCTGCAGACACTCTCCATATGCTCTGTCTCTTTTATTGTTGTGTCCTGTGTGTCCAGCTCGCCGGTTAGATTGTAAACCAAACGTGTGATTCACACTTTAAGGCCGCGCCTGCCTTTCCTCAGCGTGTCGGGGTGATTACAAAGTCATGGAGGTTGAATTTGCAGTAGCGAGCACAGTGTGTTCAGACTTCGGCAGCCAATACGTTTTAACATATTTAATTCAGGAGCTCTGTAAACAGTCAGAGTTGTTCCAGGACGAGACATCCGCTCCTGTAATTTGCTTTAGTTTTGCAAACAGTCCCGTGGTGGTGCCGTTATACGATGTCTTCAGAGCTCTGTACATGCCTCAGGCCTTTAAGACGTGTTCTTTTTAAAACATCTCTAAACTTAAAGCTAACGTGATCTCATAATTACGAAGGAAGTGTCTTCAAAATGAATCAGATGTGTTGCTAGCGTAGCATTTCACCGTTCATCGCTGGGAGTTTCGATGCATTTTCAGTTTTACTTTGTCATTAAAGCTATTTTCACATCTTGCACATGTCTTTGCTCTTATCCAGCTCCAAAAATAAAGCAATAAATCCAAAATACAGCCACACATCACATCAGCCTTCAGGCCTGACAGAGTTAAAGCTTCTGTCACGTCTTAAATCTCCTTCCAAGGCTCGGTAGGTAGAGCAGAGTTGTCCATGAACCAGAGGGTTGGCGTCCATGAGCTAATGCCGTTGTGTTGCAGAAGTCTTGCACGATTTCTATCACGAGGATGCAGGAAACCGCATATATTCCTAAAATCAATCTGATGACTTTAGGAATCGATAGCAGATCTTTCAAACGAATCCATTTCACCTCAGTGGATGTAGAGACTGAGCTGTGAACCAGTAAAAACCAACCTGGGTTCAAATGATCACCATCTAGCTATCGCACTGTGTCTGTGCTGTTTCCAAAACCCACTTTATGAACTTGTCAGATCTCTGCGTTTATCATTTTTGCATCTAAAGCTGTAGATTCTGAGTCCGTGCTCACGCTTTATTAGAAAGCAGGGCAGGAGAGCAGCGCGGCTGGAAGAATACTTAATATTGTTTGCTAATGCTGAAGTTATACTCTGATGAATATCGGTCGCATTGTGCAGTGCATGCACATACGTACACACTCTGGGCTGCTCATTGCTGCTGCTCTTCCAACAGTAAAGGTCAGTCTATGTATAATGCAACACAGTCAAGTCATCTCCTCGCTCACATGACTCTGAAATAAGAGACTTTCTGTTTTATTCTCTTTACCTTGAGTTGAAACTTAAAGCGACCGTTTTCCTGAAGCTCTTACTCGTTTTAAATTCATAATAATATGGAAATTTACTCTTCAAACAATAGGAGAGTCCAAAATATTCACTTACAAATAGCTGTAGACGCCTACAGCGTCCATAAAACCTGCCACGTTGGTCCCGTTTTCTTGGTTGAGATATAACTGTCAGTTGCAGCTGGAGATGTCCTGATACCAATCATTTAAAATTGAGTCTTGTTCTGATCCTAAATGTCCTAGAGTCGGTTTCCTGTAGCTTCCTAAAGTCTGTCCTTGTCTTCCTTGTCTTCTCCTAGAGTTGGTCTCCTGTAGCTTCCTAAAGTCTGTCCTTGTCTTCCTTGTCTTCTCCTAGAGTTGGTCTCCTGTAGCTTCCTAAAGTCTGTCCTTGTCTTCCTTGTCTTCTCCTAGAGTTGGTCTCCTGTGTCTTCCTAAAGTCTGTCCTTGTCTTCCTTGTCTTCTCCTAGAGTTGGTCTCCTGTAGCTTCCTAAAGTCTGTCCTTGTCTTCCTTGTCTTCTCCTAGAGTTGGTCTCCTGTAGCTTCCTAAAGTCTGTCCTTGTCTTCCTTGTCTTCTCCCAGAGTTGGTCTCCTGTGTCTTCCTAAAGTCTTTCCTTGTTTCCTTGTCTTCTCCTAGAGTGGACTGGATTCAGTCCAATAAATCTTTCAGTCAAAGTTAATGTAGTGTGGAGAGGGTAGCTGGTACCTTGTGTTCTCTACTCCAGAAATGTTCTGGTCATCCAACGCTGCCATAAACTCCCTAACCCTCTCTGGAAGATGTTTCTCCTTGACGCTGTCTCCAGGAAACTTTTCTCTTCTTTTAAACGTTCAGTGTTTGTTGTTGTTGTTTGGGTGCAGCCTTTGACTGAGTGGACTCCATGGATTCTGTTTAGATGATCAACTACTACCACCTCACCACACATCCACAGTACCCTAGTTACTGTCTAACGGAGGACGACCTTCATTTGACACAGCAGGATTTAGTCACGTGATCTTCATTTAAACAGAAGAGCTTGTCTGCAGCCCGATACCGATTCGATTGTTTTATAAATGTCTGTATCTGCCCCCGATACTGATCTCCCAATACCTACTGGGACATCCCTAGAAGAGAGAACTATTTATTTCAGATTTTATTTCGTAGTCATACACATCATCTGAGAGACATGGAGTTAAATTAGTTTAAAATGGCTCTGATTGGTTGAAGGAACATCCAGTCATACACGTCTTCTGAGCGCCGTGGAGTATTATTTGTTAACAACAGCACAGCTGCCATCGTAGAAGAGAGACGCGTAGAGTCCGCTATCATGTCCACTGTAAATATATCATAGTATATTTTAACAAGCGTGGTTGAGATGGAAGTTCAGTGACTCCGATCCTCGCAGTAAGTCGAGTTCCTCGGGCCTTACCGGCTCCACAGGTGGCCAAAGAGGACAGGGGTGGTTGTCGGAACAAGCCGGCTCGATATTTTTAGACGGTTCAGGTGATCTCGCTAATGAGACAAAGCTCAGAGGAACTCGTGTCTGATTTGAGCTGGACCTGTGTGTGTGTGTGTGTGTGTGTGTGTGTGTGTGTGTGGCTGCTCTGGAAGAGGCCATTTGTTGAATTAGCTGGGCAGTGTTGAAGTGTTCAGCGATTAAGGTTAATCCTTGAGTCTTGGTGATGTAAGGACTGTCGTTTCTCCCTTCTCTCTTAATACCTCTCTAGCGCATGTTTAGTCTTTGCGTTTGAAAACCTGGTTGTGTGTTTTGGGAGGAGGAGGAGGAGGAGGAGGAGGAGGAGGAGGTGGTGGAGGTGGTGGGGGGGTTTGTCAGTAGCACCCATTCTGCAAACAAGGATGCCCTGTGCACTCGGCTGTGTACATACGCCATGTGTGGATGCATGTGAGGACGGTTTATTTGTGCGAGCCCGAGTGTCGGCGCTGGAGCGGAGGGGAAATGATGCATCACGTCTGGAGGAGAGATAAAACAGGAAGGGGGAAGAAGTGAGAGTGGATGATAGCGGGCCAGGCCCAAAAACAAATGCCCCCCAAACTGCCTTCAACAGAATCAGAGGGCGCGCTAAATTGAAACAAAAGCCACTTTATTTAGAGGCTTGGAAGCTCGTTTTCGGTTTGTTCCAGGTTTGATTTCTGTAACCAGACAACGCTTAATGCTTAAAGAGCCGCGGAGGCCGTTCTTTATCTCAGCCGCAGAGAGAACAAGCCCTTAAACGCAGCTGGTTTCAAACAGAAGTCTCCTTGTTTACTCAACAACCTGTTGGAATTATTTTCATCATCGTTTAACTTGCTGACTACGTTCTTCACCACGACACCAAAAGATATTCACTTTAATACTATGACACAAGATGACAGAAGTTAAGTATCGATTAATTAACACATGAACCAGATTTAAAATAATATAAATGGGCAAAACAAAGGCATGAATAAGCCTCTCATGATAGGAATGAGTTAGGCTAGTCTGGAACCCAACGTTGACTTCAGAAAGTTGTTGGAGTCTCTCCGTTGAGAACTGATTCTGCTCCTACAAAGATCTACTGGGCCAATCAGATTATTTGGGGGCATAACGGCAACAGTAGTCAGACACGATGTCTGAGCACTGTGGAGCTGAATTAGCTTTAAATGGCTCTGACCATCCAGTTGGTGTAGAGGTAATCTACAGTTGAAACTCGCTCGATAATAGAGTCCAGATAGCGTGTTACGCTAGGCTAGAGTAAGGAAACGTTCCTTCAATCAGATTAAAGATGTTTATTGTCATAAAACAGCATTTTAGACCATACAGTGAAATTCTTACTTTGCAAGTCCCCCCTCATAACAACACTAAATAAATAAGAAACATATAAGACCTACAAAGAGAGAAATCTGTTAAATTAAACGCTAAAAAGTTGGTACAGCGTAAGCCACGACGGGCGCCATGTTGATGGTTGATGGTTAAAAGATGTATACCCGTGTATCAGTGGTAAAATTTACCTTTAAAACCTGTTATTTTATGAGTTAAGCATATAAATAAGGCAGGACCCAGAACAGAGCCTTGTGGAACACCTGTGCTGTCTGACTATACCGACCATAAATTGATCTAAGCCTAGAGATGTGATCTATCTGATGTTCAGGTATGTGCATCAGTCCCAGAGCTGCTAACTACATCCTTTAGTAAAATCAAAATAATGTACCCCCCCCCCCCCCCCCCCGACTGTGCTGCACTCACTCCCTGACGTCTTACAGGACGTTTGTGAAGGTTAGACATGCCAGAGACATCCCTGATGATCTGTGTCAAGACCCGAAGATCCTGTTAGCCTTCTACTTTAGCTAATACTTGAATCTAATTAAGTAAATCCACAGACAGGAACTCGGGAATGCACGCAAACACTGATCTCCTGCCGGGTCTCAGCGCCATGCCCCACATACTGTACATGCTGCTGCAGCGCTCGCCACCCTGCCCCAGCTCCTGTCTCTAGTCGTCTGTCTTTGTTATGTCCACAGCCGACTGTGACACTAGTGATGTGATAATGTTGCTGACATTATATAGCAGTCGGGGGGGTGGGGGTGGTGGTGATGGGGGGGGGGGGTGACCATGGCTACCCGGCGGCGAGGCCTCCTGGGGAGCACCACAGTGTACTGTACATCTCATCCTTGTGTCTCCACACCATTATTCACACATAGCTGGTAGCCACGGAGGCAATTACCATGGCAACAGTGCATCTCATCTCTGCAGCCTCCCCTCCCCTCCCCTCCCCTCCCCTCCCCTCCGTCTTCCTCAGATAATGTTTCATTGAGTGTGAATTTGACGACACGGCATCAGATTTTTATCCTTTGTCGGCGCGTTTGTGTCGTTTCAGACCAGATAACAACCCGCTGCTATTATCTGTAATTATGTGTGTGTGACTGGCGAGAAGAATTAGCCGCTACCTTAATAAGAACAGGGCAACCTCCATCCATCATTAAGGCCGATGGTAAACGGAGCTGCGTGGTGTTACGCTTGTTTACTCCAGTGTGGATGTCTGTTGGACACAGTGTGCTGTCCAGAAGTGTCACATCACTTAACGTGGGCTGTAATATTCCCTGACACGTCCCCTTCACCGCCGCCCAGATTTCTTTAGGAAGACATTTTTAGCATCTAATCAAATGTACTCTTTATCCCCCCAGATATGATCCCAGTCCTAAATGTCCTAGAGTTGGTCTCCTGTAGCTTCCTCAAGTCTGTCCTTGTCTTCCTTGTCTTCTCCTAGAGTTGGTCTCCTGTAGCTTCCTAAAGTCTGTCCTTGTCTTCCTTGTCTTCTCCTAGAGTTGGTCTCCTGTGTCTTCCTAAAGTCTGTCCTTGTCTTCCTTGTCTTCTCCTAGAGGTGGTCTCCTGTAGCTTCCTAAAGTCTGTCCTTGTCGTCTCCTAGAGTTGCTCTCCTGTAGCGTCCTAAAGTCTGTCCTTGTCTTCCTTGTCTTCTCCTAGAGTTGGTCTCCTGTAGCTTCCTAAAGTCTGTCCTTGTCTTCCTTGTCTTCTCCTAGAGTTGGTCTCCTGTAGCTTCCTAAAGTTCTACATTTTTCTCCTTGACGCTGTCTCCAGGAAACTTTTCTCTTCTTCGAAACGTTCAGTGTTTGTTGTTGTTGGATTCTGTGTATATGATCAACTACTACCACTTCACCAAACATCCACATTACGCTAGTCACTGACTAATGTCTGACTCACTACATTTACTCAGCAGACATGGTTAGTCACAGGACTCTAGTTCTTCTTCTTCTTTTGATTTTGGCAGCTTTGACCAGTGACTCTATTCTCCAACAGCAGCCGTTTTGTTGTAAACAAAGTAAACTCCATGGCCCCCAAATGACTCCCGCCCATCACCACATCAAGCCCCGCCCCCAAACGATTTGATTGGCCCAGCAGATCTTTGCAGGAGCAGAATCAGTTCAACTCAAGATAAACTTCCTGCCGCAACAAATTATTCTCCTCTATGAACATGCGACACTGATAAGGAATCGATCAAGTTTGTCCAGTTTAAAGAATTTGATTGGACAATTTTGATTTAACGTCCTGTCGCTGAGGCTCAGTAGTGTCATTGAGGTGGAGTTTGGTTCAGCCTACAGCCAATAACAGCAACACAGGCTCAATATAAGATGTTCCAAAATAATTACAGACAAAATCAGTAGGTTACATGAATCCTAATTTGTTCCTTGACGTCTGTGAAACATGAAGCAGCAATGAGTAGAAAAATGGATCATTAGTAATAAAGCTCAACGTACTGTGACAGGCTGGCTTCAGAGGGGGGCCGTGTGACGGTACAGAATATCTTTATAGTCAGTCAGTTGTGTTAACTATTGTCTGTGGCTCAGAGTAGCTGGTATTAGCTTTATCCTTTAATCAGCTGATTCTTTTTGTTGGTTCATCGTTCGCTCCATTAAGCGTCAAAGTAATTTAACGCCTCGCTTCGTCACAGCTCCCGAAAATCTGGACCCGTCGGATGTTTAATTAAAAGATTCGTGACAAATTTTTCATTTTTCTTTAATTGTAGTGTTTGGTTATTAACACAGATACAGCAGAGGGATGATATGTCACTAGGTTTGTTGTTTAAATCGTCGGCGCATGAGCGTCTGAACCAACGCTCCACAACATAGACTCGTCTCAGTTCTGTTCACGTGAAGTCAACATCGTTAGCTTTAAATGCTGCTCACAGATTTAATATGTTACTCTCCTCCAGCCCTAGATCTTTCTTGACCTTTTTACCACAATTAGTTTTCAGATGTTTTCTCCATTTCCTTTGTGGGCGTTAACGGCCAATTCAAAAATCCCAAATCACTTTTTGGGTGTTTTAATGGATTCAGAGCTGGTTTATGGATGTTGACACCAATCTTTGTTCCACTGGATTACATCTCTGCTTAGAAATGACTCAAAACATCAACAGATTATCACACAAGTCCTCAAAGTAGACGAAGAGAACCCCATCAAACACATGAAACACTAATGTTATACTTGTTTATTAGTTTGTTCAGTAAAATGAGCCAATATTACATATCAGAGAGGAGCTTCTCTAGGATCCCATCAGAGTCCATGTGTTCAGAAGTGTTTCCATCAATGTAATGAGACTCAGGTGTGGTTCAGTTCCTGGTTTGGTTTAAATAAATCAGGGATTTGTCTCAGTCTGATCTTCACAACATTCACCCGTGTTGCCTAACGGTGGCGGTCGTTTGGAAACATCCTCCTGAGATGTTTCAGTCTGGATCAAAGCACCAGATCAGATTATCAGATCAGATTATTATTTCCGTTTCTAGAAAATGTTCAGCACATTAAACCAAACTCTGATGACCAGTAACATCCTCTCTTATTCACTTTCTCTCCTCCCCTCAGGCTTCCTGCTGTTCAAGGACTTCTGCATGACCGAGATCGACGAGGCCGTGCCACAGCTCAAGTTCTACGAAGAAGTAAGTGGAATTAGACAACACGGCAGATTAGACGTGTAATCCCGCCTGTTTACATTTAGCCCTTCCCAGGAAGTGTTGTTCTTCCTTGTTGTTTTTGTTGTGGCTGTGAGCCGACCCCGGTGTCTCTAACCCCCGGTGTCTCTAACCCCCGGTGTCTCCGTTCCAGATCAAGGAATACGAGAAGCTGGACTCTGAGGAGGAGAGGTTGAGCCGCAGCCGGCAGATTTACGACGGCTACATCATGAAGGAGCTGCTGTCCTGTTCACATGTGAGGACGCCGCCTTCATGTTTACGTCACCGGTGCACCCACGGGGAGGGGAAGAGGGGTGGGGGCGTCAAGTACATTCAGACACACTGAGCTCACACCTGGTGGGAGTCTGTGCTTCTGGCGGCTGGTTGCCAATGTAGTGTTTGGCAGCCACGGGTCTCCATAAATCTACCGTTTAATGGGTTAGACAACAAATCAGAGGACTGTGAGCTGGTTTAGAAGACGGCGAAGATCAGGAGGAACGTGTTTACAGCTCTCTAAGAAACGCTGTTCTAGTAAATCATTCTGAAATAAATATTTCCTCAATCGATTAAGTATATCAACTATTTTCCCTTAGTTAATTACCAAATATTTAACTTTTATTCAAACATAATCATGACATATTTGAAGACAATATTTAGAAATTAAGATTTTTTTCGTTATTTCTTTTGTCTTCAATAAAAAATGCATTAATGATGTTACAGTAAATATAAATAATTTTATTTATGGTTTAAAAAAGATTGAAAAAATATAATAAATAAATATAAATATAATAAAATGTAATAATCATAATATAATTAGAAAAAAAATAATAATAATTGTATTCAAACATAATCATGACATATTTGGAGAAAATATTTAAAAATTTAAATTTCTGAAAGATTTTTTATTTTAAAGTTTAAAGTTTTTAATTGAAGACAAACAGAAAATATAACGATACACTAATGAAGAGATAAGACATTTTGTCTACCTCAGTAAACCTATAAACAAACAATGCAAGTTAAAGTAAAAATAAATAAAATTAAAATAATCAAAAAATAAAATAAATATAATAATATAATAATTCTCACAATATGTAAAAGTCAGGAAATAAATAAAAAAGAATAATTCAGTAAATCCAAAAACAAAGAAAATAAGAATAAAACTAAATAAAATCAAATATAAAACATTTTTAAAAATAATTTACTGCTTGTTAAAAGAAAAATAAATAAAAGTAAATAAATTCATACATTTTAACAAAAGAATACTTGTTTTGTTGTTAACATATTCAGCCCCACGACGAGTACGACTGCCGTTACTCTTCTGTCCATCACCACATTAAGCCCCGCCCCCAGCGATATCATTGGCCCGGCAGATTATTGCAGGATTATTTTTCCGCCACAAGTTGTTCTGGCTTTCCAGAGTAAAGTTGGTTCCTTGGTTCCGTCTTCACTCTTCTTCTAGCAGACCGACCGGATCGAGGTCACGTTTACTACAAACACAACTCTGACAACAATCAGGGATGGAAAGCAAAGTTAGCGCTGCTGCTGCTGCTTCAGTCCGAAGGGAGGAAGTTATTAAACACACCGCCCACGCTCACACAGATATGAGTGTTCTGCTAGTGGCTTCATGGCCGGTCTTGTTGCACTGGGGAGGGGGGGGGGGGGGGAGGGAGGGGGGACGCACATCCTCTCAGAGAAAAACAGAACTGAAATTACTGCTGGAGCTGCATTTTTAATGACCCTTCATTTTATCGCCTCCGCTTTGTTTCAGCCATTTTCCAAGAAAGCCGTGGACCACGTGCAGAGCCACTTGGCGAAGAAGCAGGTTCCCCCGACTCTATTTCAGGTAAAGAAGACGTGATTGTAGTTCATTCAGAGTCACTGCTGTCTCTAATGGATCTCTACCTACTGCTGTCTCAGAACCATGAACAGCTGCTTGTTGACTTCTGTCCTCACACTTTTTAAATCCAGTCTCGTGAGATTTGTCACCCAAAACCACACAGGATCCATACAGACCATACTCTCACCAGAGTATCAGTGTTCAGAGCATAGTCTGTATATAAATATGGACACCACGTCTCCTCTTCCTCTCATTGGTCAAACTGACTCTATGTTCCCGGGGATACGGGCGGCGCCATCTTGTGAGTTTGGATCCAGAGTCTGATCAGTACGGTCTGAGGGCGGAGCCACGTGGAGCCGTGATATTGATGCCCCGCCCACACTTCCTCACATCCTGTTTCTAAAACGAAACAATTGACACTTGATCATTCATCAATATTATATTAACGACCTAAAATGACAGAAACCATCCCTGAAAAAACATGATTTGACGTATATTATGGTGTTTTAGTTTGGCCCAAGTCCCGCCTACTAACATGGAGGAGGCGGAGCTTATATGACCCATACTGCAGCCAGCCACCAGGGGGAGCTCTACTTGATTTGGCTTCATTTTAGAGGAGGTGTCATGGCGTCCATCTTTATAAACAGTCTATGGTTCACACCTGGTGTTAATATAAATGTGTCTCCACCTGGTCTTAATCTAAATGTGTCTCCACATGCGTCCCCAGCCAGCACTTGAGATCTGATCTCAGTTTGTGTGTCTGTAAATCAGCAGCGCCATCATGTGGTCAGTAGAATATTGTAGCAGCTGCTCTGTCTAATGGATCTCTACCTACCGCTGGATCAGAACCAGATCTGATTTATTTTAGAGACTCAGATTAGACCTGAACCCTGGGAGCTTCTTCTTCAGCTAGATGGAGTTTAAGCGATAGAGAAGCTGTGAAGGATGACGCACAGAAACAAGCACAGACTTAAGTCGCGGTGAACGGTCCGCGTCCTGGTCGGTAATGACTGAGTTTACACGTCTCATGGTGTAAATTATGTTTCACACACAAGCTCATCTGGTCTGTCTCTCAAATCATTTCCTAACCTCAGCGCTGCTCTGTTTTCTTTCCGTTTAATGCGTCGTATAAATCAGTGTGAGCTGTGAGGAGCGTCGTGACGCAGAAACATCCTCGCTGCAGAAGACGTCAAACTCAAACATGGAAACATGTTTGTTAAGAACGAACACAAACTTTATGTTTACTACCCTCATTTATCAGCTACAGCAGTTCCTCATGACGCTGTGCACATGATATTTTTAGATTTCTTGGGTCCCTCTCTGGAAACTAAAATAGAAGGTATAAATAAGAATAGAGCGCGTTTCAGATTTTGTAGTGTTTCCCATTTTGCGTTTTCACAGATTTCCAGTAACGTACGGCCCGGCTGCTTTCACATCCTCACGGGTGTCACCTTAAACCCTGACGGCGTGGAAGTGAAGCTGGATTGTTTTTACGTGTTATACGTGTTATAAATCTGGCTCTTCTGATTTTACTGGGTGGTACTTGAAAGCAGCATCCTGTAAACAGTCTACTACGGCCTGGGACAGATCACTATTTAAGCTTTTTGTCATAAGTCATGTTTATTAATACTCCCACATATGGGAAATTACCTAATTTTCTCCATCTAAATGTCCTGGTAGATTGATTTCTCCGGTTTCTCCTGCAGCTTGTCTGCAGCGTTTATGAACCTGCTCTTTGAGCTAGCATGTTTTTAGATTTACGGGCTGATTTGTGTTTCTCTAAACACACTAAAACACATCCCAGCAGCAGCCTCATGTCACCGTTTATCTCCTCCGCGTCTTTAAAATCCAACTTTTGATAAACAGTCGCACGTGATGAGTTAACTGGAGAAGGCCCGGGCCAGGCTATTTTCAGTCTGATCAGCCTGGAAATAACTTTGCTTGTTTGTGTTTGTGCATTTTCTTTTTTCGTGACGCGACTAGAAATGTTTTTCGGACGCCAGAATGCGAGCGTCCGCGTCATCCCCGCGTTACTGGCGTTATTTTTAAACCCCAGACTCTCGGCTTCATACTGCTGGTAATTAAACATTTAGCGTGAAGCATCAATTTGCAGAGAGGCCACCCAGGAAAAAAATAAAAAATCCAGACAAGAGTTGTCTTTCAGGCCGGTAAATTCAATCAAAGATTTCCTGTTTTAGACAACAACGCGGCTCTTATTCTGGTTGTGAAATTATCCCCGCCGACTGTGTTTACCCTCAAAGACATGACGGCAACCTGTCAGTGTCTCCTGGATATTTATAGGCGTCTTTGGGGCTCGCTCAGAATGCAAAGACGTGAGTGTTGAGATGTTTTGTTGTCCGAGCCGAGCCCCAGTAACAGTAGCTGCTCGGTCATCAGTACAGCTCACAGAAGATGCATTCACACGACAAACGCGATGAATAGTTTCTTTCCCCTCTCATAGTTACTGAGACTCTGTTTATGTGTGCGTCCTCTGCAGCCATACATCGTGGAGATCTGTGACAGCTTGAGGGGGAAGATCTTCCAGAAGTTCATCGAGAGGTGAGGCAGCCGAGACGGAGACGCCTCCAGTCCATGGAACGGTTTCAGTTTGCCTTCGCAGAAAAACAACTCACATTCTGCTCTTTGTGTTTTTTTCTTTCAGTGACAAATTCACTCGTTTTTGTCAGTGGAAGAATGTGGAGCTCAACATCCACGTGAGTACAAGCTCTGGTCTCACCTGGTCTCACCTGTTCACACCTGGTCTTGATCTAAATGTGTCTCCACATGCGTCCCCAGCCAGCACTTGAGATCTGATCTCAGTTTGTGTGTCTGTAAATCAGCAGCGCCATCATGTGGTCAGTAGAATATTGTAGCAGCTGCTGTCTCTAATGGATCTCTACCTACCGCTGGATCAGAACCATCAACAGCTGCTTGTTGACTTGGAGACATGATCCAGATGTTGGAACAAGATGGAAAGACTCTCACATGTTAAGATCTGATTTATTTATGATGGTAGTTATTTTAGAGAAGGAAGGAAGGAAGGAAGGAGTGAAGGAAATAATGAAGAAGGGAGATTGGAAGGAAGGAAGGAAGGAAGGAATGGATGATTAAAGGAAGGAAGAGTGGAAAGTGGGGAGGTTATAGGGAAGGATAGAAGGATGAAAAGGCAGGAAGGAAAGAGAAGGCATGAAGGAAGGAAGAAGGGAAGTGAATGATAAAGAAGGAAAGAAGGAAGGAGGTAGAAGGTAGAGAAGGAAGGAAAGAAGTGAACGATGAAGGGAAGAAAGAAAGGAAGGAAGGAGGGTAGAAGGAAGGAAGAATGATCAGAAAGAAGGGAAGGAAGAAAAAAGGGAGGAAAGGAAGGAAGGAAGGATTGAATGATTAAAGGAAGGAAGAGTGGAAAGTGGGGAGGTTATAGGGAAGGAAAGAAGAGAAGAAGGAAGTAAGGAAGGAAGAAGGAAGGAAGAACGGTGGGAAAGAAGGAAAGAAAGTGAAGAAAGAAAGGAAAGTTGAAGTGAGAGAAGGAAGGCAGGAAGGATGAAGTGAAGGAAAGGATGAAGGAACATGATCAGCTGTTTGTTGATGATCCAGATGTTGGTTAACGATGTTTCACATGGAAGCAGTTTGATTTAATATCAACTCATTTAAAGATGTTTTCAGTTTCTAAACAGTTTCACTTTAGAGCTAATGTCGTCATCTGTGGTGTCTCCACAATGTTCTGCTCTGTCGTTAACGTCTCACATGTTAATGATGTTAACGACGTCAACGACAAGAGCATCAGAGATAGAGATCACTGCTTTAATATCTGGACGTAGGAGGAGTCTGTGTGTGGAGAAAAGCCCCTGAACGTCTGTCAGACAGGTCCTCTAATCATTTGTGGATATGTTGTTTGGATCAAAGAAGTGTCTTAACTGACTCTGTGTCTTGTGCTGACCACGCTGATAAATCATTGGTCAGTCAACGATGACTAACTTCCTGTTTTTATCAGAAAGCCACTACGCAGCCTCCAGACACATATCTGTCACTGAGAGTTAAAATACCAGACACAGCCTTCAACCAGTGGCTCTGAAAGTTAAATCAAGTCTATCGTTTCCTCTCCTCCTCCTCCTCCTCCTCCTCTTCCTCCTCCTCTTCCTCCCTCAGCTGACCATGAACGACTTCAGCGTTCATCGGATCATCGGCAGGGGCGGCTTCGGGGAGGTGTACGGCTGCAGGAAGGCCGACACGGGGAAGATGTAAGGAACCGCAGAATAAAGAGCTCTAAGAGTCTAAGAGGCGTCCCCTGTCCCCTGTCCTGTGTCTGACGGGTGTCCTCTCTGGTCGTCTCGTTGTCTCAGGTACGCCATGAAGTGTCTGGACAAGAAGAGGATCAAGATGAAGCAGGGGGAGACTCTAGCGCTCAACGAGAGGATCATGCTGTCGTTAGTCAGCACGGGGGTCAGTGATGCTCTACGTCTGCTCCACCTCACACACAGGGTTTCATTCATCTTCAGTTACCACCTGATAAACTCACAATAATTAGATTTACCTGAAACTAGAGAACAGTGAAGAGTCAGGAGAGCTCAACCTGCAGATTAAAGATAGAAACTAATAACATGTTTTCATTAAAATCAGATTAATCCACTTTAGGTGAAACCAGACATTGACGTGAGCCAATCAGGAAGCTTCCTCTGGTTCATGGTAGCCAATCGGATGAGGCCTTTGTGTTGATGCCGAGTCAGATGTGTTAGCGTGTTAGCCGCTAAGCTAATGTTAGATAGCTACAAAAATAATGTAAATATGAAACGTTATTGTTGCTGCTAGGATCATTTTAAAGCTCCTCCACCTCTCCCTCTCCCTCTCCCTCCTTCTCCTCCTCATTATACCTCACTATTCTTCTCCTCCACCTCATCCTACTCCTCCACCCCTCCTCCTCATGCTCCTCCACCTCCTTCTTTTCCTCCACCTCATCCTATTCCTCCAGCACCTCCTTCCCTTCATCATTCTTCTTCTTCTCCACCTTCACCTCCTCCACCCCTCCTCCTCCTCCTTATCCTTATGCTCCTCCACCTCCTTCTTCTTTTCCTCAACCTCATCCTACTCCTCCAGCACCTCCTTCCCTTCATCATTCTTCTCCTTCTGCTCCTTTGCCTCATTCTTCTTCTTCTCTACCTTCACCTCCTCCACCCCTCCTCCTCCATCCTTCTCTTCCTCTTCCTACTTCTTCTTCTCCTCCACCTCATCCTACTCCTCCATCACCCCCTTCCCTTCCTCCTCCTCCTCCTCCTCCTGGTTCATGGCAGCAGACTGTCCTCTAGTGAATCCCGGGACGTTTCTTATTTGAACATGTTTGTCCCCCTCTCTCTACAGGACTGCCCGTTCATCGTGTGCATGACGTACGCCTTCCACACCCCCGACAAGCTCTGCTTCATCCTGGACCTCATGAACGGTACGACCACCTCACATTAAACTCGTCCACGCCCCCCCCCCCAGAGTCAACAGAGTCGTCAGCGTTAGCAGCGTTAGCTTCGTTAGCTTCGTTAGCATCCTCTGAGCTATAAATACAGATAATCAATAAATGTTAGCACGGAGACGACTGAAGGAAAGAGTCATATGAGGCCTCACATTGATTCTCATTTTCTCCCCTGAGAAGGTTACCACAACTTATTGATGGCTATTGATCGGAGGGAGGAGGGGGGTATGAGGAGGTATGAGGAGGTATGAGGAGGTATGAGGAGGTGTTGCTGATGCACTCCTTATTCTACCCGTCTGTGTGACGCCTGTGTCCCCACGTCTGTGTCCAGGGGGCGACCTGCACTACCACCTGTCCCAGCACGGCGTCTTCAGCGAGAAGGAGATGCGTTTCTACGCGGCTGAGATCATCCTGGGTCTGGAGCACATGCACAACCGCTTCGTCGTCTACAGAGACCTCAAGGTACCACGCACACCTTCTTCTTCACCTTCTTCTCCTTCGCTTCCTCCTCCTCCTCCTTTTCTGTCTTCTTCTCCTTCTCCTTCGCTTCCTCCTCATCCTTTTCTGTCTTCTTCTTCTTCCACCTTCTTATTGTTCTCCTCCACCTCCTTCTCCATCCTCCTCCTGCACCCTATCCTTTTTCTTCTTCTGCCCTTCCACCATCTCTTTATTCTCTTCCACTTTCTTCTTCTTCTTCACCTGTTTCTTTTTCTCTTCTTTTTCTTTTCGACGTCTTTCTTCTTCTTTACCTACTGCTTCTTGTCCCTTTTCTTTTTCTTTTTCTGCTCTTCCACACTCATCTTTTTATTCTCCTCCACCTTCTTTTTCGTCTTCACCTCCTTCTCGTCCTTCTCTCCTTTTTTCTTCTTCTCCTCCTCCTCCACGTCTTCCATGTTCTTCTTCTTTTCCTTTCCACCCTCTTTCCTCTTCTTCTGTTCTGTTTCCACTAGGTGTGATGCTCCTCTCCATCAGTAAAGTTCTCTAAACTCGTATATCTGATCATTTGATTCGGTCTCCATGGATACGGTTCATCTCTGATCACGGTCATTGATCAGGTTGGATTCACATTGATCCGTGTGTCTCCAGCTTTAACCCCACTCCTCCTCCTCCTTCTCCTCCTCCTCCTCCTCCTCCTCCTCCTCTAGACACATTCAATCGTTCTCCGATCCTCCATCAAACCTCCACAGAGACGTCGCTGCAGCCGTTCCTCTCCTCCGTCCTCTCTGTTTTCCCTCCAGTTCCTCCTGTTTGGACCGGTTGCCATAATAACAGATATATTTCTGCTGGAAGTCAGGGAGCAGTTTTAGGGCCTCGATAAACAGTGCAGCACAACACGAATACTTCTGAGGGGGAAGACGCCGGCCGAGGTTAACCAGGACAGCAGAGAGCTTTCCCTTTTTTTTTTCTTTTTCTTGAACCTCTGCTCGCCGGAAATTGAAACTTAAGTCGTGAATTAGCGAGGCCTCCGACGCTTGTGATCTTATCTGTGTCCTCCTCCTCTTCTCCTCCTTCATCATCAGCAGCACCATCATCTCTGTGTGTGTTTCCTCCCTCAGCCAGCTAATATCCTGTTGGATGAACACGGCCACGTTCGGATCTCCGACCTCGGCCTCGCCTGCGACTTCTCCAAGAAGAAGCCCCACGCCAGCGTGTAAGTGTTACCCCGTGATGAGTGGATTTAAATATTATTTCTGCTCGTCAGTGAGTTTAACGTCTTCCAGACCCGTCACAGCATGCTAACAAATACTGTAACCAGTGTTCATGTTACTGAGCATAGCCTCCCAGCCTAAATGCTAACGCTTAAACCTGGTTAGCGTGCTAAACAGTGTTAACTTTGGCAGCCATTTTTGATTTTATCTTCAGATCATAGACTGTATAAAAATATGGACGACTGATCAGCTCCTTTAAAGTGAAGCCCAAGCAAGTAGAGCTCCCCCTGGTGTCTGGCTGCAGTATAGGTCATAAGCTCCACCTCCTCCATGTTAGTGGGCGGGGCTTGGGCCAAACTAAAACACTAAAATACACGTCAAATAATTTTTTTCAAGGATGGTTTCTGTCGTTTTAGGTTGTTAATATAATGTTGATGAATGTTCAAGTGTCCATTTGTTATTTGACGCTATAGAAACAGGATGTGACATAGTGGTTGCCATGCCAACCGCTCCATAAAGTGGAACCGTAGTACCGTGAGAGTTGTGAAAACAATTTTTAAAAGTAAGTCCAGTGTATAATCCATCATGTCCTTGTACCAGGTGGAGGTAGAGCAGAGCGTAGTATTAATTAAACTAAAACATGAGTGAGTCTGGAGGAAGTGTGGGCGGGGCATCAATATCACGGCTCCACGTGGCTCCGCCCTCAGACCGTACTGATCAGACTCTGGATCCAAACTCACAAGATGGCGCCGCCCGTATCCCCGGGAACATAGAGTCAATTTGACCAATGAGAGGAAGAGGAGGCGTGGTGTCCATGTTTATATACAGACTATGTCTGAACACTGATACTCTGGTGAGAGTATAGTCTGTATGGAGTGTGGTTTCGGGTGACAAATCTCACGAGACTGGATTTAAAAAGTGTGACAACAGAAGTCAACATATGTCCGTATTTATATACAGACTATGCTTCAGACTCTTTGCAGTCTTAGTCACATTTTAGTCATTTTTATCTTTCATAGTTTGAGTCGAGTGACAAGATTAATTTCTGCCGCTGTCTTTATTCAAAACAGAACATTTATTTTCTTGAACTCTTAAATTAAAGCACAATAAACACAGATGTTCAGAAGCGGTTCAGTTCCTGAGGTAACTCGTCTGTCTTTGCGTTTGAGAGGACAGTAGTCATAACTATTGTTAAATTAATTCCAGCACACACACTGAAGTGAGATAACATTGCAAATCTTCAACAATAAATAACTAACTTGTAGCTTGAATGGTTTACTGCATTTCTCTGTATTTGGACCTAATACACCAGAAGGATTCATTCCAGGAACTACATTTATGGACAGGTTTAGTTAAATGTTAATCCATTATACACTCTACTATTCTGTTTAAATATGTGTCAGTGAAAAATCAGAAGGCAATAACTTCACGTCGTGAAAAAGAGGAACCAGAAAAGTTCTTACAAGAGCCTTTAAATAAGTCTCACCTAAGTGCTAGTTTCTGTTTTCATAGTTTATAGTTAGCTTACTGACCGAGTATTCTTCCACCTCTTTTGTAGCCGCGGGGCTTGTAGCAGCTCGCTAATCTTTGTAGGCTAATGCTAACTGAGATCAGATATGCTAATGACCATCATCCAGTCACATTCTGACTGAAGAGATCATGTATTTATATTGTCTGATGTTCAGATAACGTTCTAGTCTGGTCTCATGGTTGTTATCATCAGATATTAGCTTTAGCTCGTCAGCGTCTCTGTCACAGAAAACATTTTCGTTGACGTGGAATTAACGGCCGTTTGCTAATTGGCTCTAAACAAAGCACAGCTGAGGCTCGACCACGTCCTCCCTCTAACGCCACCCTAGATGAGATCAGCTGATGTTAATTGTGTGAAGAGTCCATCAGACCTTAATGTGCTCTCTCTCGCTCGCTCTCTCTCTTTGAGCCAAAGATGGTTTGTGAGTGAAGATGCGTCACTCTGTAACAAAACCCTGAGAGCCAGCGAGCTTCCTGTGGTCCAACGGAGCAGAGATCCTTCAGATCAGTATCTGGAGCTCATGAAGCTCAAGACCGAGGACGTGTTCTCATTCGTTTTCTTATTAGATGCGTCATTGTCAGGTCGGGGCTACAAGTTGTCAGCATTGATTTGTTTTCGTTAATGTTAATTCATTTAGTAGCCGGCACTAAAAACAACAGCTGATCTCAGAACTAAACCGAATCTTTGACTTGTAATTTATTTTAAACGTTTTTAAGAACAAGAGCAAGAGGAAGGAAACAGGAAGTGACGAATGTAAACAAAACAGGGTTCTTCTCTTTGACTATCTTCATCTCATCTGAACGGTCAAATCCACAAATGCTTCATAGCCTCTCAGCTAATAGTAGCTCTCCCTAGCTTCCTAGCCAATAGTAGCTCTTCCTAGCTTCCTAGCTAATAGTAGCTCTTCCTAGCTTTCTAGCCTACCAGCTAATAGTAGCTTTTCCTAGCTTCCTAGCCTCCGAGCCTCCCAGCCAATACTAGCTCTTCCTAGCTTCCTCGCGTCTAAGCTAATGGTAGCTCTTCCTACCTTCCTAGCCCCCCAGCTAATCTTACCTCTTCCTAGCCTCTCAGCTAATAGTAGCTCTTCCCGTCTCATCTCTAAGGCTCTGCTCACTGCTCACTGTCTCTCTCCAAGGCATAAAGGCATTTGTGACCAATCACAACATAAAGCCCCACCCTCCAAACGATTTGATTGGCCCCGACAGATCTTTGCAGGAGCATAATTGGTTCCCAACAGAGAGATACCAGAGACACGTTTTGGAAGTTGGGTTAGCATCTAGGCTAAAATATCTCAACAACTATACAAAAGAGGATGAACTCTGCTGCTAACCTACAATCTTTTGTTTTGTGCAGGAAAGTTGGACTGCCTTCCAGCGTTTTTGGCCGTAGCTCTTAGTTATTTTTAGTAAAATCAGTTAAATTAATAAAAATGCTCCGTCTCGTGGTTCCTCATATTAATGCTGTGTGTTTGTTGCAGTGGTACTCATGGCTACATGGCTCCAGAGGTTCTCCAGAAGGGGACGGCGTACGACAGCAGCGCCGACTGGTTCTCCTTAGGCTGCATGCTCTTCAAACTCCTCCGAGGGTAACTACAACTCCAGCTCCTCTCTCATCCTTCCTCCTCTTCCTCCTCCTCCTCCTCCCCTTCCTCCCCTTCCTCCTCAGTGCATCCTCACTTCCTGTCTGCTCTCAAGCCTCTTTGAATCTTCAGCATCTCCGGCCCGCTCGCCTTCTGTTTGGTGTGTGTTTGATCTGGTGTGTGTGTGTGTGTGTTTGTTTGATGTGGAGTGTGTAAATGCCAGAGGTCTGTGCCCAGTAGGTCAGAAACCAGGTGAAAGGGGGAAGTGTGTGTGTGTTTGTGTTTGAGGCGAGAGCGTGACGTTTCATTGATGTTTGAACGCTTTAAAGAGGAAGAGTGTGTTGGTGTTTGCTGGTGAAAAGGTTGCAGGCTTCAACGCTTCAGTCCAAAAGTCTCCGTCCTGCATGTGAGACACATTTTTAAGTCACATGAAATCTTTTTGTAAACACTGTTATGAAATGTTTGTCAAAATAAGCTTTTGGCTCAAGCTAGCCGTCGTCAGAAATAAATTCAGACTCTGATTTGACGTCTGGGATGTTGCAACACTGATATTTATCCTGATCTCTGCTTGTTTTTGCGAATACATGTATGTTAATTATGAGTGGTTAGCCTAGCTTAGCATTAAGACTGATAGCATGGGGGAGTTATTTAGTCTGTCTTTGCTGGCCTGACTGCTTTTCAGCTGATTCATATTCAGTCACTCTGAGAGATGACTCTGATTGGGTGATCAGTTTGGAGCGCAAGAGAAGAAGAGAAACGTGATGAAAGTAAACAAAACGTGATTCTTCTCATTTTCCATCTTTATCTCATCCAAACATTCAAATCCACAAATAATAGCAGCTCTTCCTAGCGTCCCAGCTAATAATAGAAGCGCTTCATAGCCACTCAGCTAATAATAGCTCTTCGTAGCCTTTTAGCTAATAATAGCTCTTCCTAGCCTCTCAGCTAATAATAGCTCTTCATAGCCTTTTAGCTAATAATAGCTCTTCCTAGCCTCTCGGCTAATAATAGCTCTTCCTAGCCTCCCAGCTAATGCTAGCTCATGCTAGCTCTTCCTAGCCCCTCAGCTAATAATAGTTCTTCATAGCCTCTCAGCTAATAATAGCTCTTCCTAGCCCCTCAGCTAATAATAGCTCTCCATAGCCTCTTTGCTAATAATAGCTTTTCCTAGCCTCTCAGCTAATGCTAGCTCTTCCTAGCCCCTCAGCTAATAATAGCTCTTCCTAGCCCCTCAGCTAATGCTAGCTCTTCCTAGCCTCTCAGCTAATAATAGCTCTTCATATCCTTTTAGCTAATAATAGCTCTTCCTAGCCCCTCAGCTAATAATAGCTCTTCATAGCCTCCCAGCTAATAGTAGCTCTTCCTATCCTCCCAGGTAATAGTAGCTCTTCCTTGCGTCTTAGCCTCCAAGTTAAAGTAGCTCTTTGTAGCCTCCAAGCTAATAGTAGCTCTTCCTAGCCTCCAAGCTAATAGTAGCTCTTCCTAGCTTCCCATCTCAAACTGTGGTAAACTACACAGGGCAATGTCTGAGTAAGTGTTGCTCGGCCTTCGTTGCCGGTTGTTCTTTGATGACGAGTTGTTGTGTTGGCACCTTGAAGCTCTCACAAAGTGTTGTTTTTATGTTTACGTTCATGTCCCAGTTAAATGAACAGCTGTCAACTTTAGACTTGGCTCTGCAAACCACATCCTGTCTGAGTTTGATTTAGTTCTTTGGGCCATTTTTTTTGTGGGTAAAACGAGTTGGTTTCTCACGTTGAGACATTTGATCCGTTGCTAATACAAAAGTATTGACTAGTGCAGCTTTAACTGGCAGACATGATTGTCTCCCTGTCTCAAAAAAAAGCAATAAGTGGTTGTTGAGAATCACACTGCTCCTTAAGTGAGTTTGTTTGGATATAACTCGGCGTAATGACTGGATCGTTGGAGGAAACTGAACTGTCATCAGAATAAATTCACGTTTCACCACAGTTCCCCTCCATCAGCTGCTCTTTACATTCAGGCTTTCTGCCTTATTGGATAAATTTCGACGTTTCCTCTTAGAGTTAATTCTCTGATTGCATCCATAAAGTTCAGGCTTTGATTTATTGATTAACATCCCTCCTCCAGTGTTCAGCACTGTATTTTGATGTCATTTGGCTCCGGCGGAGCAATTAGACTCATTGGAGCTGGAGTTTGGAAGCCACCGCTCTCCCATTAAGGCTGTTTGATCACATCCACTAAGTGGAGCTGTCCTGATCTTGGATGGAGATGTTGTCCTGTCTTGTAAATGTACTTGCTTGATGTACGAGCGCTCACTTGAGGACTTTTTCGATTCTATCCTCTCCCTCAGAAATGTCCAATTTAGCCGCTCGGCTGCTGCGATTGCTTCTCGGCATTTGGAGGAAACAATTTGGTCCCAGGCTGCTTCGCTAACGTCGCTCTGCTTTATGAGAAGCTGGAAAATATTCTCCCTTAATTGAAGCTGGAGTCCTGGTAGTGGCAACAAGAGCCGAATTAATTTAATTAGAGACTTGTATTACAATAATTTAGACAGTGCATGTGCATGTTCCAGCTAATAGTAGCTCTTCCTAGCTTCCTTGCCTCCAGGCTAATGGTGGTTCTTCTTAGCCACCCAGCTAACAGCAGCTCTTCCAAGTTTCCTAGTCTCACAGCTAACAGTAGCTCTCCTTAGCTTCCCGTTCTCAGCTAATAGTAGCTCTTCCTAGCTTTCTAGCCTCTCAGCTAACAGTGGTTCTCCATAGATTCCAAGCCAATAGTAGCTCTTCCTAGCCTCCTAGCTAAAAGCAGGGCTATGTTAGCTCTGCTTTTATGTGTTCCATATGTTGTTCTACTTTCTATCAACTATCCAGGCTGAGTATTCCTGAGTTAGTGATGATTTTTAAAACTCTTATTGGAACCAAACTCTGAATAGAAATGAGTCAAAATAAGGATGCATTAAAAGATTAAAAGATATTTCTGAATGGATCACTTTTTAACCGTCAGTTCTGAACTCCAGCAGAGTGGAAGTGAAATAAAATGCTGATGGAGCCTGTGCAGAATAAAAGACAAATGTTTCTTGAGCTTCTTTGCGTTACTGAACCCCAACTCATCACTGGAAGCTGCAGGTGGCTAATTAAAGTCGACTGATATCTAGGTCATTTCAAATTACCGTCTCTTATTTCAGGGCGCTGTAATATTTACGAGCCTCAGCTTTAACCACGAGGAGTTAAAAGTGAAAGGTGTGATTGGCGGCCCTGTGTTGGTTTCTAATCATGTCTCTCCTCTCTCCTGCTCAGGCACAGTCCCTTCAGACAGCACAAGACCAAAGACAAACACGAGATCGACCGCATGACGCTCACCATGGTAAGGCACCTCCACACTGCACCGGGGGACGGGGCGGGGCAGCCCGGGCCGGGGAGGGGGGGGTGAAGGTGTGAAGCACATACACTGTGAGTCTTTACTGTGAACACATGGGTTTGGCCGGTGTTTGCCTTACAGTAATTCCAAACGCACACAGATGTTTGTCTCCCTGAGCATACTGTACTGTGTGTGAACAAACATGCCTCCTGCACGCCACTCGGATGAGCCCGTACGAGCCGGCGTTTCCTGACAGAGATGAATGTCTTTGTTGTTGAAGTGCCGTCTGTTGACTCTGTGAAGACGCAGGAGATGAAGCGTGGGCCAGAAACAGAGCTGAGATGAACTCAGCGTCTCTGGGTCAGGCCTTTTTATTGATGCACCGCCGGAACAGCTGCAGGTTCTTTTATGTTACGGACTCATTTGGGATTTTTCTGTCCAGTTTTTCCAGTTATGGGTGAATGTTGTCTAAATGAACCTGGAGGCCTGTGTTTGTGTTTCTGGTTAACAGCCTGTAAAGCTGTCAGTCGTTTACTGAGACGTGAGCAATCTGAACTAGGGCTGCATCAAACCATGCATTTCTTTCTTTCCAATCAATTAATTCATTAATTATTTGTTTCAATTAGTCCATTAATCTCTAATTTTTTTTGATTAGCCAAAACATATATTGAATATCTGCAATTTCCCCATTGCGGGACAATTTTCTTAATCTTATTTTTTGCTATTTTACCATTAATCTATCGATTTTTTTTCACTTCAAGCGATTAATTCATCATTTTTGTATTTTCAATTAGTTGCATTATTTATTATTATTTTCTATTAGTCAGTTAATCTATAGATTATTTTTTGATTAATAGATTTTATTTGTTTTGATTAGTCAATTATTTCATAGAGCTTTTTTCTATTACTTGATTAATCTTTTATTTTTTTGCTTAGTCAGTGTATTGAATATTTTTCTCTATTAGTCAATTAAAATATAGATTATTTTTTGCTATTTTGCAATATTCCGATAATATTTTTTTTTTTCAATTTAAGTGATTAATTCATCATTTTTGTATTTTCATTTAGTTGAATAATCAATCTCTTTCTGATCTGATGTTTAATCTCATCTTTACTTATTAGACAATTAATCTGTCTTTATATTTGAATAATCCTTCAATTATTGTTTAGGATTAGTTGATTAATCCATTAATTCTTTTTTAATTAAACATTAATATCCATTAACTATCTGAATAATTCACTGGAATTATTCAGATACTCGGTGCAGAGTAGCTTCTTCTTCTTCTTTCTTTATTTTGGTAGTTTTAATCCACTGGTCGTATTACCGCCCTCTACAGGATCAGATTATGAATAACAAGCGTCAGAGTCTCTGTCCATCTCGACGTCCCTGTGTCTCCACCTGGTCTTAATATAAATGTGTCTCCACATGCGTCCCCAGCCAGCACTTGAGATCTGATCTCAGTTTGTGTGTCTGTAAATCAGCAGCGCCATCATGTGGTCAGTAGAATATTGCACCAGCTGCTGGATCAGAACCGAGACATTCCTCCGACGCCGTCTGTTGCGGGAACACGCCGCCCGTGACGTTTGATGTCACGGGTCAGATCCACTGTGAATGAATGGCGTCCATTGAGCCCACCCGCTGACATATCTGCTCATGTCGCCCACATTTTTTTCCCCCTTCCTCGCGTCCAAGCCAGACTCCTGCGAAGGCGACGTGTTGCGTTTAAGGACGCAGACGAGTTCAGAGTGACGAACTGTGAAGAAGTGGGTTTTCAGCACAGATTTGCTCCTCTCATCCAAATCTGTTCGTCCGTGGATGTGTTTTGTCGGGACATAAGATTCTCTAAATCTAACCCCGATCACAACCTTCACCATAAAACCAAGTATTAACCCTCAAACATGAGCAGGGGCCCACAGCAGGAGTATTTTGTCAGAGTTTGGCCCCTACATCAACTATCTGGCTGAGCAGGACCTCTAAACAGAGAAAGTATGATCTTTCATTTCACAATAAATCCAGATTAGGACTTTAATCCAGCCACTTTAATCTGGTTCATCCTGTTAATCCTCATCTGGGTGTGTGTGCTGGGCAGCGGGAGGCAAAGCGAGGTGGAGTGGTTTCGATTCAGCAGTGAAGCAGCTAAAAATACAGCTCTATATGTCTGAGTGTTTATCGGACGTGATGAATGGTTTCATTACATAAACACGATGGAGGCAGACAGCGGTGAGAACGGGGAGAGATGGATGGAGTGGATCCTGATAGATGGCACTTCTGAGTGTCCAGGGGGCGGCCGAGCGGAGCAGCGTCAGCATGAGAAACCAGAGGGCGGAGGCTGACTCAACGGGGTTTCAACCCCCCCCACCCCACCCTCCCAGGGAGAACAGGGAGGAGGAACAAGAGGTGAAGACACTGAACTGATCCGGAGGAGAAACGAAGCTGCTGGTTGAAGCTGATTCAACTCACCTGGAGAAAATGAAGAACGTGTTTTTAGAGGCATCTTTTCATTGTCTAGTTTTTTGTAGCAGAATCTGACACAAGAATAAGAGACTCTACTCCATCTTTCCTTTTGTCCGACTCTTCTCTTTTCGTTACACTTTTTAAATCCAGTCATCTCCCTCGCACTAATCTAATGAGATTTGTCGCCCACAGATTACCTCTGTTCACACCTGGTGTATATGATATAAATGTGTCTCCACATGTGTCCCCAGCCAGCACTTGGGATCTGATCTCAGTTTGTGTGTCTGTAAATCAGCAGCGCCATCATGTGGTCAGTAGAATATTGTACCAGCTGCTGTCTCTAATGGATCTCTACCTACCACTGGATCAGAACCATCAACAGCTGCTTGTTGACTTGGAGACATGATCCAGATGTTGGAACAAGATGGAAAGACTCTCACATGTTAAGATCTACAACTGGACTCTAACCTGGACACCAGAGACCAGGATCAGTGTTCACACCTGGACTCTGGAGACTAGATCAGTGTTCACACCTGGACCTGTTTAACCTGGACTCTAGAGACCAGATCAGTGTTCACACCTGGACCTGTTTAACCTGGACACTAGAGACCAGATCAGTGTTCACACCTGGACCTGTTTAACCTGGACACTAGAGACCAGACCAGTGTTCACACCTGGACCTGTTTAACCTGGACACTAGAGACCAGATCAGTGTTCACACCTGGACTCTAACCTGGACTCTAGAGACCAGATCAGTGTTCACACCTGCACCTGTTTAACCTGGACACTAGAGACCAGACCAGTGTTCACACCTGGACCTCTTTAATCTGGACTCTAGAGACCAGATCAGTGTTCACACCTGGACCTGTTTAACCTGGACTCTAGAGACCAGACCAGTGTTCACACCTGGACCTCTTTAATCTGGACTCTAGAGACCAGATCAGTGTTCACACCTGGACCTGTTTAACCTGGACTCTAGAGACCAGACCAGTGTTCACACCTGGACCTGTTTAACCTGGACACTAGAGACCAGATCAGTGTTCACACCTGGACCTGTTTAATCTGGACACTAGAGACCAGATCAGTGTTCACACCTGGACCTGTTTAATCTGGACACTAGAGACCAGATCAGTGTTCACACCTGGACCTGTTTAACCTGGACACTAGAGACCAGATCATTGTTCACACCTGGACCCTAGAGACCAGATCAGTGTTCACACCTGGACCTGTTTAACTGTATTTATTGACGGTGTGTCTCTGTGGACTGTCTCTGTAGTTGAGGACAGTGTTGATGAGGAGTCATGTGCTGTAATAACTGATGACATTTCTCTCCCCCCTCCCTCCTCTCCCCCCTCCTCACCCCCCTCCCCTCTTCCAGAACGTGGAGCTGCCAGACTCCTTCACTGCGGAGCTCAAAGATCTCCTGGAGGGGCTGCTGCAGAGAGACGTCTCCAAGAGGCTGGGCTGCCAGGGCCGAGGGTACGCCGCACACACACACACATCACCTCCCATTAACCTCCGCCCCTCGCTGGCGGCCGTGTCCGCCGGCGCGCTAACGGACCCGTCAGTCAGATTAATTTAGCTAGATGTGCTCGTTAAGGCCGGAGAGACGCTGGTGCGGTTCTCAGCTCTCTGAGGGACCAAGTGATCCGATAGGAGCCGAGTTCATAGCTAATTTCATCACGGCCGTCGCTTCACATCAGTTTAGGACTAAAGCGGAGTGATGGATCACTGTCTGCTCTGGGTGTTTGGTTAAATAGCAGGATTATGAGCGGCCTGTCAGAGGGGAGGAAGTGTGGCTAACGCTGCCACCTAGTGGACCAGGCAGGACTAACACCCTGTCTCTGTGTCACCCAGAGCCCCAGAGGTGAAGGAGCATCAGTTCTTCAAAGGCATCGACTGGCAGCAGGTTTACCTCCAGAAGGTGAGTGGCCTCAAATAGAAATCATTTATTTATTATTTATTATTTATTTGTTTGTTTCTTTTTTAGCCAGTCAGTGTCTTTAATCAGCGCCGTCTTAAAGCAGCAAATAAAGTTTTATTAAACATTTAAAAAGTCACAGGAAGGATGGAAGAAAGGAAGAAAGAAGGAAGGAAGATAGATGGATGGAAGAAGGAAGGGAGGGAAGAACGAAATTAAGGAAAAAGAAGGGACGAAGGAAGGAAGATAGAAAGATGGATAGAAAGAAAGAAGGGAAGGAAGATGGATGTATGATGGATGGAAGGAAGGAAAGAAGGGAAGGAAGGAATGATGGATGGAAGGAAGGAAAGAAGGGAAGGAAGGAATGAATGGAAGAAGGGAGGAAGGAAGGAGGATAGAAAGAAGGTAGGGGAGGAAGATAGAAGTGAGGAGGGAAGGAAGGAATGAAAGAGGAAAGAAGAATAGAAAGAAGGAAGAAGGGACGGAATGAAGGAATGAGGATAGTAGAGTTGGAAAGGTAGAATTAAAGGAAGGAAGGAAGCATCACTTCTGCTCCTTTTGTCTCATTCAGGTGATCATTTCTATAACGGTTGAAACTAAACTGTCACGTCTAAATGATTCCATCGTCTCCTCATCGGTCTGGATCTGGATCAGTTTAGGTTCAGGTTCAGGTCTAGGTTTAGGTTCGGGTCTAGGTTTAGGTTCGGGTCTAGGTTTAGGTCTAGGTTCAGGTTCAGGTGTAGGTTCAGGTTCAGGTCTAGGTTTAGGTTTAGGTTCGGGTCTAGGTTTAGGTTTTGGTCTAGGTTCAGGTCTAGGTTTAGGTTCGGGTCTAGGTTTAGGTTCAGGTGTAGGTTTAGGTTCAGGTTCAGGTGTAGGTTTAGGTTCAGGTTCAGGTTTAGGTTCAGGTGTAGGTTTAGGTTTAGGTTCAGGTGTAGGTTTAGGTTCAGGTTCAGGTGTAGGTTCAGGTTCAGGTTCAGGTTTAGGTTCGGGTCTAGGTTCTGGTTCAGGTCTAGGTTCAGGTCTGGGTTCAGGTCTAGGTTTTGGTGTCGGTGGGTTCTTGTTCCACGGATCGGGTCAAGTCGTGGCTCTCTGTGTTTTTAAAGCTGTTCACAGGATGCAGCTACATTAGTCATTAGTCCACTGCGGTTGCTGTTGCCGTGGTTACCACATCATCACTTCAGGGCCGCCGTCGCCTTGTTGTTTTGCTCTCGCTCCTGTTTCTCCTGTTTTTTTTATTTTTTTTAAACTATTTCCTCCATCACTGTGCCTCTCTCTAAAAAATAAACCCATCTCTCTGTTCTCTCCCCCTGTCTCCCCCTCTCTCCCCCTGTCTCCCCCTGTCTCCCTCCCTCCACAGTACTCTCCTCCTTTAATCCCTCCCAGGGGAGAGGTGAACGCTGCAGATGCTTTTGACATAGGCTCTTTTGATGAGGAGGACACCAAGGGCATCAAGGTAAAACAAACGTCCGTGTGCTGCGTTTACCACCGTCTGCTGAGAGGATGCATCACATGGAGTCACAAACCAGCCTCATAGTAGATGGACAGAGACACAGAGAGACACAGAGAGACACAGAGAGTCACGTAGAGACACGTAGAGACACGTAGAGACACACAGAGTCACATAGAGTCACACAGAGACACGTAGAGTCACGTAGAGTCACATAGACACATAGAGTCACACAGAGTCACATAGAGACACAGAGCGATGTGAACAATGTCGAAAATGATTTAACAAAACCTGACACAGCCGTCTGAATGAATATTATTATTTAATGTGTGTTGATTTCATTGCAAATTCACAAATCTCATAATTTCTACTGTAAAAGTCACACAGATCCACCAAGTATGATGCATTTATGTGTCATCGGGAATTCTAGACTTTGGATGGCGTCATGTCATATCGTTCCTGTCGAGAAAATACATCTTTATAGACATTTATTAAAATTCAATGCTGCCAACTTGATTCAACAGCTGCAAAATAAAATCACTGAACTGTCTGTCTCATGCTCCCTGAACCACTCTTTCACAATCTGAGCCCCATGAATCCTGGCATTGTCATCTTGGAATATGATCCATTGATGGAATAACCTGGTCATTCAGTATATTCAGGTAGTCAGCTGACCTCATTCTTTGGACACATAATGTTGCTGAACCTAGACCTGAGCAACTGCAGCAACTCCAGATCATAGCACTGCCCCCACAGGCTTGTACAGTAGACACTAGGCATGATGGGTGCATCACTTCATCTGCCTCTCTTCTTACCCTGATGCTTCTCCACTATCCTTCCAGTTTTTAATAATGTGTTGGACAGTTCTTAACCCAGTTTTAGTAGTTTCTACAATCTCCTTAGATGTTTTCTCTGCTTGATGCATGCCAATGATTTGACCCTTCTCAAACAGACGACCACAGGATGTGTCTTTAGACATGGTTGTTGAAGAAATGAGAAGCTACTCATTGCATCAGTTGGGCTTAAATAACTTGTTGTCAGCTGAAAGATAATCACCCATGCAGTAATTATCCAATAGGAGGCTCCTACCTGTTTGATCAGTTAGATCCAGGTGGCCAAATGTGCATAAATGTTGATCATGCAGGCTCCAGTTATCAGGTCTATAAAGATGTATTTTCCCCGACAGGAACTATATGATGTTACTCCAACCAAAGCTGAGATTTCCCAGTTTCCAGTTGACACATAAATGCACCATCTGATCATTTAATCTAATAACATTCATTCAGACTGCTGTGTGAACAGAACCCACGTTCAAAACGTCTATAAAGCTGATGCATGTGAATTAAAATGAGACTAATGTCAGTCTGTACGAACCCACCAAGTTTTCAAATGTTTTTCCAGGAACTTTCATTTTTTAATAGTAAATCTTTCCGCTGCCAATTCCTTCAAGTTATAAAATCTCCATCCTGAACGAAACGATCTGCAGGTTTTTAAAGATGCCATCCCAAAGCTTCATTCAGACTCTGGCAGAGGAAGCCAACAGCTCCTTCATTAGTGTTAATGTGCCAGCAGTTAACATTTATTCATCCTCTGGTGCTTCGCTGCAGAGAAACAAAAGACAGGAGCGTCTGTTTACGCGTCCCCAGACGCCTCCACAGGAGCCGTCATCCAAATAACCTGCGCGCACTAAAATGATGGAGGATGCAGGAAGGAGAGCGGAGCTCCGGTCCCCCGACGTTCATCCGCTTCAATCTGAACCCACCAGCCGCCCGCTCTATTAGCTCACACCGGTTTTAATATTTAGCCGGGCCTCGTGCATGCGAACGGGCCGGATGAAATATTAGAAACTCAATAACAAGAGCGCAGATCCCTAAACTCCTAAAGGGCCATAAAGTTGAGCCAGCGCCTCTGAAAACAAACCCCACCCTCGAACATTAGAGCCTTCAAGACGGCGGATTTATCACCGACCGCTCGATTAGACGTCGTACATTAAGCAGTGTGTCTAATAAAGCGGCCGCTGAGAGCAAACGAGCTTTAAATCCTGATTGGGTCTTTAGTAAAAAAAAAAAAGCAGAGAAAGAAAACCGTCTCCTGCTGAGACGCTCCACCAGGACCTGATGTGATGTCTCCGTTGTGTTTCTGGAGATAATCGATGAGACGTCTCTGATTCATATCTGGGAGTTAAAGAGTCTCAGCAGGAAGCTCATTAGACAAAACATTTAGATGTCCTAAATAGAGACGTCCCGATCGGTATCTGAGACCGTCCTGGCATTTTTAAAAGGATCGCACCGGTATCTGGCTTCAGTCAGTTCCTTCAGGTGCACCCTAAACCAAGACCACGTCCCTGTAGCTCAGTGGTTCTTCTTCTTCTTCTGTTTTAATGGAGGTTAATATTTATTGTACTCTACGCGAAGACAAGGAGAGACTTTAGGAAGCTACAGAGGACCAACTTTAGGACATTTAAGATCAGATCGGGACCTCCCTTGTCCTGACTGAATGTCTTTTGTGTGTCCTCCAGCTGCTGGACAGTGACCAGGAGCTGTACAAGAACTTCCCTCTGGTCATATCGGAGCGCTGGCAGCAGGAGGTGGCGGAGACGGTCTACGAGGCGGTCAACTCGGACACGGACAAGAACGAGGCTCGCAAGAGGGCTAAGAACAAGCAGCTGGGCCACGAGGAGGGTAAAGACGAAAACCCACATCCTGACGTCCCGTCCAAACGTCCTGCAGGTCTTAACTGTGTCTCTCTCTGTGCAGACTACGCCCTCGGTAAAGACTGCATAATGCACGGCTACATGCTGAAGCTGGGGAACCCGTTCCTCACCCAGTGGCAGCGCCGATACTTCTATCTCTTCCCCAACCGTGTGGAGTGGAGGGGGGAGGGCGAGTCACGGGTGAGTCTTCCTCTCAGGTCCCTGACGCGACGACAGGCGTCCTGTCTGCTGTTGATGGGTTTGTGTATGAACGTTGTCCGTCTGTGTCTGTCTCCGTCTGTCCCGACTCGCTCTGAAGGAGAACTGGCTCAGACAGTTGAGAAAGCTTAAAGACGGGGTGAGTGTCCAACACCAGGTCCAGGTCCCCGCTGTGTCCTCACCTAGACGCTGTTGTAGACCCTCAGTCCAGTCGTCCCCCCCTGCTTAACGCTCTGTAGTGGTTCGCTGTCTCTTAGAGCAGGAAGTGTTTGCACGATGCACGATGGTTTCCACCAATCACTGCTCGCTGTCTTTAATGATGTCATCAGGAGGGAGGAGCCAGGGAAGCGAGAATGTAAACAAGCTAGAACGCAGCGTGTTCTGTTGCCATGACATCAGATCAGGAAGTGATCAAAACAGCAGTAACGCTGAGGAAAGAAAGTAGAAGAAGAAGAAGCAGTGTGGTTGTTAAGGCTGATAATAATAATAATAATACAAGAAGAGAGGAGAAACTGTTAGCTTAGCTTAGCACAAAAGCTGGAAACAAGAGAAACGGTTAGCCTAGCTTAGCCCAAACACTAGAAACTGCAATGGCTGAAAGCAGGAACACGGTTAGCTCTGATTGGTTTGAAATCATTTTCTTGTCCATTCTCCCTCCTTCAGCCTCCCACCCACCATCTACTCAGAAGGAACTGTTAGCCTAGCTTAGCACAAAGGCTGGAAACGTGAGAAAATATCAGCCTAGCTTAGCGCAAAGGGTGAAAACGGGAGAAACTCTTAGTCTAGCTTAGTTTAAACATCGGGAATGGAAAAGACTGTTAGCCTAGCTTAGCACAAAAGCTGGAAACAAGAGAAACAGTTAGCCTAGCTTAGCCAAAGCACTGAAAACGGTTAAGAAATTGCAATGACTGAAAGCATGAACACAGTTAGCTCCATTCTCTCTCCTTCAGCCTCCCACCAACCATCTACTCAGAAGGAACTGTTAGCCTAGCTTAGCACAAAGGGTGGAAACGGGAGAAACTGTTAGCCCAGCTTAGTTTAAACCCCCGGAAATGGAAAAGACTGTTAGCCTAGCTTTGTTTAAACACCGGAAGCAGGATAGACTGTTAGCCTAGCCTAACACAAACTGTGAATATGCCAGAAAAAGCTGGAAACAGGAGAAACTGTCGTCAATTCCCTGTTCACGTCCCTCAGAACATTCTGCCTCCTACACACCATCTAATCAGAAGGAAACTGTTAGCTTAGCATAACCCAAAGGCTGGAAACAGGAGAGACTGTTAGCTTAGCATAACCCAAAGGCTGGAAGAGATGGAAGTAGAAGTTGTTTCTCGTTTACAGCTCTGCAGTCAGAGCTGGAGGTAGATCTAGTTCAGCCTTGACCTCTCATCACGTCGTCTTCTTTGTCCGCAGCAAAACCTGCTGACGATGGAGCAGATCGTGACGGTGGAGGAGACGCAGATTAAAGACAAGAAGTGCATCCTGCTGCGCATCAAAGGAGGGAAACAGTTTGTGCTGCAGTGCGAGGTAGGACGCTCGTCTGGAGTGAAGGGACCGAGCGGTGCGACGGCGGTCTAACGGCTAAAGATCTGATCTCCATCTGTCCTCTCTTCTCTTGTCTCGTCTCTGCAGAGCGACCCGGAGTTCGTGCAGTGGAAGAAGGAGCTGACCGAAGCCTTCACAGAAGCCCAGAAGCTGCTGCGTCGCGCCCCCAAAGTCATCGGGAAGGGCCGGGCCGGAGTGGTGGAGCTCTCCAAACCCCCCCTCACACACCGCAATAGCAATGGCCTGTGAATACACTCCTGCACACACACACACACACATATATATACAGACATACATACATATACACATACACACACACACACACACACAGACACACACACACACACACTGCATCTCACCTCCCCCTCCTCATCAGCTGCGAGACATTTGCCCCGACACCTTCACCGACGCCCGCCCACCACCGACCTCCACCAGCCTGCTGCCGACACCAATCATCCACGCTCTCCATCACCGACCGAGAGGACGAGGAGGGAAACACTCGGCATGTGAAGAACCTCTGCATGACTGTGTCCCCCCCTCCCCCCCCTTCTGTCTTTCTCTTTCTCCCCCCCTCCACCACCACCACCTCGATCTGTTCGCATCCAGGCGGGCCTCCTCAGAAACATCGCAGAGCTGCAGATCCGATCGGATTTAGTGTCGGCCAGCGACGAGGAACTCCCCCCTCCCTCCCCCGTCCCTCCCCCGTCCCCCTCCCCCTCCCTCAGCAGGGAATGTAAAAAGCGAAAAAGGAAGACGCACATTAAATAAACCTGACTTCTCGTCCCACCCCCCTTCCCCTCCAAACATTCCTCCCTCACTTAATGAAGTGCGTAAAGTGCCAACATTGATGTTTTACTTGAGTCACCTGAGGATCTGCTCCGGTGGCAACCCTTAAACCCCCCTACCCTACCCCACCCCACCCCACCTGCCCCTCATCCCGGCCTCTACCACCCCCGACACACTCACAGAGAGGTGGGTGTGTGTTCAGCAGGCGGGGGGGGGGGGGGGGCGGGGGGGCGTCGGCGATCATTCCGGTGCAAGAAAAACAAGGAAGGACCACAGACTCTCTCTCTCTCTGATTGGCTCTTGTGTGAGCCAGTCGCCACGGAGACGGCGACAGATTCTATCGGTGTACCGGCCGGTAACCACGGACCTATTGTGTACGAGGGCTACACTTGCGGAAAAAGGCGGGGGAGGGGGAGGGGGAGGGGGTGAGGGAGGGTGAGGAAGAGGAAGTGACTCTGAGTGTAAATATCTAAGGAACCCTTTCTCTGTGCATCGCCAGTGTTTTTAGTCCAGTGTGTGTTTGCATTTTAAAAACCCGCGACCTCTCTTGTCTGCCTGCTCGTGAATCTGTACCGGCTTACTGGGGGATAGAGGAGGAAGAGGAGGAGGTTATGTCCTGGGTGGGGCGGGTGTTGACAGCCAATGGCAGCGCTGCTTTTACCTCGTTAACGTCCATCGTCGTCGTCTCTCGGCTTCGTGGTCTGCTCACGTCTCCCACGGTGCGTTGACACGGCAACAGGTAAAAGCTCCAAACCATCTTCATCATCAGGTTGTTGGTGAACAGGTGGAGGAATGTGATTGGCTGAAGCGTCGTCTTGTCGTGTGAACGCACCGTCGGGCGTTTTCTTTCCATTCAGGACGGGCGTCGAGTCTGGTTTCTTCCTCCGTCCTCTGCAGGACAGTCCCGTACCTAGACTGACTTGTTTTCCCAGAACCCCCCTTGAACAGAGAGGATTCTGGGACAGGATGAGTCCTTTAAACAGACGAGGACGTTGTAAAAGTCACAGATTAACCCATCAGACGCTAGGACTGGGTGTCGCTACAGTTCAGTCTAGAACCGATTTAGAACCAGAACCGGTCTGCCTCAAACATCGACTGATCCCGTTGATTGATTGGTCGTTTGAGAGCAGATTACTGAAACTGCAGAACGGTTTCTGAGACGAAATAAAAAAATAACGACCCGAGGATTTTATGAACCGATGTCGAGAAATGAAGATCGATTTATTTAAAAGCTTTCAGATCCCAAAATGACTGCAATCAAACGCTTCACTAATAATCCTCTAAACGCTTCACTTCCTGTTGATGAACAAGTCGACTGATCAGACGTGAGCAGACCGTCGGGTTTGACGGGGGAGACGCCTGCAGCCTCCTCACATCCAATCAGCTTCTACCTGCAGGGACACGTCCCGACACGTCCAGACTCATCTCTCCGCTCGTCACCAATGCTTCTGGGACGGGTCGATTTGTGGGTTCACGCTCTGGGTCCTGGTTTCTTTCTTAAACGCTTCGTGGTTGGGGTTTGGACTCATCTTAAAGCGCCGCGGCCGGCGTGCTTCAGTGTTTCAGTGGAGACGGTTTCTTTGTTTTTTATTTTAAACGGCGGGGAATTTAAAATGTTTGAACCTCGTCGAAGGACAGAACGTTGCGGAGGAGGAGCAGGAGGAGGAGACGTTCGTAAATTTCAGGGGTTTTTCTTTGTCCGCTGTCCTCGTCTGTGACGTCCACGCATTTCCAGAGCTGTGATGTGTGTCCTTCAGTCAGAGGACGGGTTTGATTTCTTCTTGTCGTTCTTCTTCGTAGCCTTCGTACCAGTCAGGGGGAAGATGTTGTCGTCTTATAGAGAAATCCTGTCACCTCCCCAGGTGTCTTTTATTTTTGTAAACCAAAATGGGTTTTTATTGTTTTTTTGTTGAAATCTACTTTTTGTTTTGTTGCACCTTTTTTTAATTTTAGCCCGTTGTGTTACTTTACTAGTTGTTAAATGTGCCAAATAACTGTTCAACGATGGGAGTGGAAACCAGTCGACCCTTCTCCAATCAAACGCGCCGCTTGGCTTGGCTTGGCGGTGCAGGTTTCTGGTGGCGGTGTCTCCGAACGGGACAAAACTGTGACCAAACTTTCATTTTTAATGTTTTTTTTATTGTTTTTTTGTCCCGCCGCTGGTTTGTCGTGCGTCTCCTCTGTGCGTCTGGTTGTCCACCACGTGTCCACGGCGGGACTCTGGACGCACACATCCAGCTCTCTGAACATGTCTCTCTTTCACACTGTACACGTTAACGTCATGTGAGTGCGTGGGAATGTGGCTTCATTGTGTTCCCCTCCCGGTGGACGACGCACACACATTCAGCTCTACACCATTAAAAAATAAAAATACAAAAAAAAAAAAAAGGATGGCATATAGGAAAAAAAATAAAATTCAAAGAGTATATAAATATATGTGTATATGAAATGACAAAAGCTCTAGGTTTATTTAAAAGATTTAATGTAGAAACATCTTGTTCAGGGGAAGGTCGGGGTTCTTTTTTTTTTTGGTTTCATTTTTATTTTTATTTTTTTGATGTGAGTATAATTGTTCGTGGTGAAGACTTCGGCTCAAATCTTGCACATAAAGACTTCTTAGAACTATCGTACCTTGCGAGTTGACCAGATGATTATTTTTGTTTCCAGATACCGGACTCTCTCTTTGCTCTTTCATATTTATTACGTGTGCGGGGCCGTCAGCCGAGAGCTCGCCGTAGAATAAAAAAAAAAAAAAAGAAAAAGAACCAACCCCGCCGGTTTACGCCATCAGAAACTCTTCTTCTTCTTTGATTTTATTTTTTATTCATACGCCACAGACAAACACAGATACTACTGGCTACTTTGGGTTATTGGAATTAAGGTCATGATAATACTGATATATAATTGATAATTATTCAGTGATTATTATAAAAATTTTATTTTATTTGGATGATGATGATTTTTTTTGTTTGTTTTTGGAGACAGGTAGGACGTTGCGTGTTGGACTGCTTGTAAAAACAGTTCATGAATAAAAATCCTTTTTCCGTGTTGCCTCCTGTCACACGTTTGCTGTTTGTTGAGCTGTTTCACATGAACTGTAACGTTTGAAGTCAGTTGATAAACCTAAAAAACAAAAACAAAGGTTATTTCTTTACCTTGAAGACGAATGTTTGGAAGAATCAACATTTTTTAGTGTTTACTGACACTTTTGATTGGGTTGAAAGCTCAGGAACTGATTAGTTGGTGGATTCTTGAGTGGAGTTGGTTTAAAGCATAGACTGTACAAAAAGATGGACGCCATGACAGCTCCCTCTAAAGTGAAGCCAAAGCAAGTAGAGCTCCCCCTGGTGGCTGGCTGCAGTATAGGTCATAAGCTCCACCCCCTACATGTTAGTGGGCGGGACTTGGGCCAAACTAAAACACTTCTATCATTTTAGGTAGTTAATATAATGTTGATGAATGTTCAAGAGTCAGTTTTTCTGATATTTTAGTTCGCTATTTGATGCTAGCTATTGAGGATGTGACATCATGATGGCTACCAGTTGCCATGCCAACTGCTACGTGAAGCGGTCATGTAGGGCCGTGAGAAAAAAACAAGTCCAGTGTATAATCCATCATCTCTTTGTAACAGGTGGAGGTAGAGCAGAGCGTAGTATTAATTAAACTAAATGAGTTTGGAGGAAATGTGGGCGGGGCATCAATATCGCGGCTCCACCCTCAGACCGTACTGATCAGACTCGCTAGATGGTGCCGCCCGTAACCCCGGGAAAATAGCATCAGTTTGGCCAATGACAGGTGGTGAGGATGTGTTGTCCATATTTATATACAGTCTATGCTTTAAAGACCTTCACAGTGAAAGCTCAGATCTTTCAGTGTCCACTCGTCCAACAAATCCTGAGCTTCTATATGGATGTTTGACATAAAAGATCCATCAAATCTTGATGTTGAATATCTAAATATATATTAGTACAAGAGCTTCATAGTGTTAGTTTACCCAGAGCTTTCAACCACAACGTCTGCAACTAGCTTCTAAAAGGACTTCTGGTTCTTCTGGCATTCAAGCGATCCACCAGATCTTGAGTGTTGGATGCTTAAAAGGACAACCCTCGACTTCCAATCAGATGTTCAGGAGTGTTTTAGACTTAAATTGAAGCCAACAAAAAAAAAGTTGCTGAGTTTGTTCGTCAACATCCGTCTCTGAGCAAACTCAGAGCTCCTGAAAGGACTTCTGGTTCTTCAGGCTGGTGTTGACGTAAAAGATAAAGTCTAATGTTAAATGTTTCACGTTCATCTTTAAGCCGACATAAACCTGAAGTCCAAAACATTTGCTGTTCTACTGCTGTTCTACTGAGCATGTCATGTGGTGGAAAGCTCTGAGAAAATATAACGGACAAATTCACAGTTTAAAGGTGATGTTTTGACTCTGCTGCTTCAAACTGAAGGAGTTCATCCAGAAGTACCAAGCAGCACTCGTCCGTCCATCCACCCTGAGCTCCACCCTGAGCTCCACCTGCTTCTCCACAGACGTGAAAGCTAAGAGGTGACTGGGATTAAATGTTGTGTCTAATACAACACCATCGTAGTAGCCTGGCAACACCACATCTGGACTTTATTATGGGATGTGTTTCAACCGATAGACGATCAACTGGATAGTCCTCCAGCCAATCAGAGACAACCAATGATCTGACTGATGGAGCAGAATCAGATTCGTACATATACAAAAAATCCTGGGCTTAATTTGTTGTCTGTATAAACATAAAGATTTTGGTGAATGTTAGCTAGGTTGCTCTTAAGTATGGTAGCTAATGCTAATGGTAAGAGTCAGCTTTTTCACCAAAAAAAAAAAAAAGTAAAATATTCTAATTAAAACTCGCAAACTATATTTTTTGGACAGTACGTGATATTTCTCCAACCAACTTTTGTTTGTCTGGCTTTCAGACTAGCTTGGGTTAGCATCAGTTTAACTAAAATGTTGAACATTAACAGCTAGCTACAAAACACATCCCTGCATATAAAAAGCTACCTATTTAGCATGGCAGCTAATGCTAATGGTAAGACTCAGCTTTTCCACCAAATGTAGAGAAATATTCAAAATAAAACTCCCAAACTGTATTTCTAGGATAGTAGGGTGATGTTTTTAAGACATACTGAGATAACGACCCTGCTAAACATTAGCATGTTAGCAGATTTCGATATTGCATCTAAAACTCCGAACCAACCTTTGCAAGCTAGCTTTGTATTGTTAGCATCAATTAAACTAAAATGTTCAACATCTTATACTAAACAGATTAGGCTACTACATATACAAAAATATCATGGGCTTAATTTGTTGTCTGTACAAACATAAAGATTTTTAAAACTTCAAGACTATATATTTTTTGGACATTAAGGTGATGTTTTTAGGACTTGCTAATAGTTAGCATGTTAGCAAAGCACAAGGATGTGCAAAATGACAAATGTATGGTCTTCTCAGTGCATGTGTGGAAGCTTTAGACGTCTTCTAAGTGTCACATGCTAGCAGCGCTAAAGAGGAAAAAGATCAGGGAGCCATTAGTTTATGAACACATGAACCAGAGAGAGGCACCTCCTCTTCCTCCTCCTCCTCCTCCTCCTCCTCACCCCTTCATTCTCTCTGTCTCTCTCTGTCTCAGCTGGATCTGTCAATCAAAGCAGACAGCTGATGTGCTGCAGGGTCTGCACATGTTTCAGTTGTGTTGTGAACAGCCGGCGTCCGTTGTCACGCTGCGTTCACACACGACTTCAGAAAAACAACACCAGCGTCACAGCGACGTTTAGTTTCTTTTAGATTAAAACTTTAAAGATTAGCTGTGAATACATACGAGTTCCTGTCACATGAAAGAAAACACTCGTAAATGTTGACGAAGGTTTCGTCTGTGCTCCAGACCTGGACCCCGGCTCTCCAAACAGGGTCGTGTCCCGTCCTCCCCCCTCTGCAGATATTTATAGAGGACTCGTCTGTCAGCCCACCGTCCTGCCTCTTATATCTGGGTGTTACTCTATTTCTGACTCTATTGCCACATGCCCCGGCGTGTGTGTTGGTTGTGTGTTGTGTGACAGCGGGACTCTCGTCAGGCCTCAACAGGATTTATCATCAGCCGCTCTTTTATTCTTTCATTTTTGGTGGATCTGGGACGTCCTGCTGCTGCTGTTTGTGACGATCAGAGGTAACGACATTTTATTTATAGTCGGTCAGAGAGAAGGAAGGAGCTGGACCCGGGGGGCCTGTGTGGGCCGGGGTGTTATTTGACATTGGCCTCCGTTTACTTCAACCGGAGCGTTTGTTTTTTATGGCCAATCTTTTTTATTATCAACTGAGTCTCTGGTCTCTGGAGGCTCATTAGAAGAAAAGTTCTGTCCTGTCGAGTCCTCATGGGTCAGAAAATCGTTCTTTCAAGCTTCAAATCTGCAAAATATAACAAAGTTTAGAGTAAAACTTGAAATGACTCAGCTCAATGTCAAAACAGGAATGAGTTTTAGTTTTTCTTTTGAGTTGTTTACTGGTTGTTTACCGGAGTTGACAACCTGACGAGAATATCTACACTGAACGAATGTACCTCACCAGAGCAGAGGTGCAGAGACAGAAATACTCAAACTCAGAGCTCGGTGATTTTCTGTCTGGTATCTGAGTCCTGATTAGATTAGACCTGGCTGAAACGTGAGACGAAGCAAAAGTGTGATTGGTCTGGTTGGAAACTGTGAGATCGGATGTAGCTGCACAACTGTTGACTGTCTGCAGCTCTGACCTGGGAACAGTCAACAATAAGATCAGCTACAAGTCTGAGACAGAGAGAGTGTAAAGAGGTAAACAGTGTGAGGAACTGGAAACAGGATTATAAACAGTAGAGCTCCAGAGATATCTACATTTCTGCTTAAAAATGACTCAAAACGTCCTGAAAGTTGACAAAGAGAACCAATATTACACTTGTGTGTTTGTCTATTCAGGAAAATGAGCCAATATTACATATCAGAGAGGTGCTAATGTTAGTGGACCCTAGTTTTCAGTATCCGGTTTTATGGTAAACTGCTGATCAGTGGTCTACAGCAGCTTGGAGGAATTTTAGCCCATTCCTCAGAACAGAACCACTTCAGTTCTGAGATGTTGGTGGGTTTCCTCACATCAACTGCTTGCTTCAGGTCCTTCCACAACATTTCTATTGGATTAAGGTCAGGACTTTGACTTGGCCGTTCCTAAACATTCATCTTGTTCTTCTTTAACCGTTCTTTTGTAGAACCACTTGTGTTCTTGGTTCTCGTTGTCTTGCTGCATGACCCAGTTTCTCTTCACATTCAGCTCATGGACAGATGTCCTGATATTTTCTTTTAGAGTTCACTGGTAGAATTCAGAATTCATTGGTCCATCAATGATGACAAGCCGTCCTGGTCCAGATGCAGCAGAACAGGCCCAAACCAGGACATTAGCACCCCCATGTTTGATGGAGGGATGAGGTTCTGATGCTGGAATGATGCAGTGTTGGTTCATCTCATTTAAACCAAACTATTCTACTTTGGTCTCATCTGTCCACTAAACATTGTCCCAATAGTCTTCTGTCTTGTCCACATGATGTTTAGAAATGTTCTTCTTGGAGAGCAGTGTCTTTGTCCATCACACCATGGTTGTTCAGTGGATTCATCAACATTAACATCAGCCAATGTGAGAGAGGCCTTTAGCTGCTTAGAAGTTCCCCTGGGTTCCTTTGGGACCTCTCAGACTATTATGGAGTGATCTTTGTTGGTGGACCACTCCTGTGGAGGGGAACAGTCGTCTTCAATCTGTCTGACTGTGGATTATCTGTGGGTTCCAAACTCTTTAGAGATGGTTCTGGAACCTTTTCCAGCCTGATGAGCAACAACAACTCTTTCTCTGAGCTCCTCAGAAAGCTCCTTTGTCCACAAACATGTGTTGTGAAGATCAGACTGAGACAAATCCCTGATTTATTTCCACTAAACCAGGAACTGAACCACACCTGAGTCTCATTACATTGATGGAAACACTTCTGAACACATGGACTCTGATTGGATCCTAGAGGAGCTCCTCTCTGATATGTAATATTGGCTCATTTTCCTGAATCATCTATTCCTCTATTATTATATTGCTGTTTGTTGGGTTCTCTTTGTCTACTTTCAGGACTTGTGTGATAATCTGCTGATTTTTTTAGTCGTTTTTATGCAGAAATGGCAGTACACATCTATACGTATATTTTAGTTTGTAGCAGCAGTGTTTTGTTTAAGCTGCAGCTGTTTGAATAATGAGTTAATGTTACAGGACTGTGCAGGTTCTAAAGTCTTAAGTTCAGTTCTGCTTCTCTTTTTATATTATTGTGCTTTGTTCTGTCACTCGTACATGAGTCCATTTGTTTTATTTTATGTTGTTTTGTACAGATGAGAAAATATGAATATAAATATATTAAAACAAATGTATATGATCAAATATTTTGATTTGATGAAAGCTGCACAAACCTGAACAGACACTTAAGATCTGAGCCATGCTCTGAGTCCGTCCGTCCATTTTCATCTGCTTATACAAAACTAGGTTACTAGGCAACGGGCATAATGTTCCAGCCGTCCTCTTCCCTAGCGACGTATTCCAGCTCCTCATGACGGATCAACAGGGAATCCTGACATCTCCTGGTAAACCTCCCAGAGTAGGCTGGACGTAAAACACGTTCCAAGGCGTTTATTTAAAAGCCCCGCCCCCAAACTATCTGATTGGCCCGGCAGACCTTTGAAGAAGGAAAAATACATGAAGAACAGCACAAGGTGTTGACCTGGCCTCCAAATTCACTAGATCCCAAACTGATCAAGTATCTGTGGGATGATCCACAGAGACCCCTCCCCTCAAAGACCCCCCCCACACACTAACGATAGGACACCCTCAGAAGGCCCATGTCCATTCTCTGATGAGTACACAATATTAGGAAGGAGGTCATAATGTTATGCCTGATCGGTGTATTAAGTCATGATGTGTCCTGACTCTCTCTGTCTCTCTTTCTCCATCATCAGGTTGTTTGTCTCCACACATACACTCCACCACCACCATCATCACGTCTGGCTGACATCTGTCTGACCCCCCCCCACCACCACCTCACAACCACCACCTCACGACCAACACACCTCCCTCCCTCCCTCCTCCCCCCTTCCTCCCCCCCAGAACCCTCGTCCCCTGCAGCCATGGCGTTGTCCTCCCGCTTGAAGCTGTGGGAGCAGAAGGGAGGTGCAGAGGCGCTGCATGCTGCGTTAATTGATCAGGCTAACATGTAATCTGGGCCGAGTGTGTGTAGCGTTGGTAGCATGACGAGTGGACCCCCCTCTGTTCTAACCCTGAGTCACGGCGCCGTGTCACTGTGAGTCCTGACGGGTGCGTTAGTCATCCTGCATGTTGAGAGTAGCAGCTTCTTAGAGCTTCATGCCGTCACTGGACGTTTGCAGCTCGGACGCTGACATCAGTGTCGATATTTAACGCTTCAGCTCAGACGGTGGAATCTATAAACTTGACCTGAATAGAACAGACGGCTCATGAGCTACACACTGTGAGCTGCACATATGTATAGTCTGTATAAAAACAGGCAGCACCTCAGCACCATTAATAGCATTTAATAGTACTCCACAGTGTGTGTTATGGCTCTACGTTCACTTAATAACAGATATCCTGCAGCTAAGATATTATTAATTAATAGTTTTCTATGAAGTCGGTAGTTTCCATCATTTTTCTGCTGAAGCTCTGAAACAGCTCATCAGGTTTGTGTCCCGACTTCACTTCAATGAAGGTTTTTACGAAGCTGCTGGCACATTTCCTCTGGTTAGTCATCCAACATTCATCCTGATAAAAGCCTTTTCAAGAAGCCTCTGGTCTAAATTTGGAGTTTGGACTTTTATGAACCGTGTGAGTGGACGGAGACGAACCAAACCAGAGACAAATCAAACGAGGCAAACGGTGCAGTTAAAAGTTTTTACAGTTTCTACATTTCTGCATAAAAATGACTCAAAACTTTTCACGCAAGTCCTGAAAGTAGACAAAGAGAACCCAATAAAACACATGGAACAGAAATGCCTTACTGGTATAATGGTTTATTCAGGAAAATGAGCCAATATTACATATCAGTGAGGTGCTAATCTGTTTCCATCAATACCATCTGATAACGTGGTTCATGCTTCCCAGAGGTTGAACATGTCAGGACATCTGTCCATGAGCTGAATGTGAAGAGAAACTGGGTCATGCAGCAAGACAACGAGAACCAAGAACACAAGTGGTTCTACAAAAGAACGGTTAAAGAAGAACAAGATGAATGTTTAGGAACGGCCAAGTCAAAGTCCTGACCTTAATCCAATAGAAATGTTGTGGAAGGACCTGAAGCAAGCAGTTGATGTGAGGAAACCCACCAACATCTCAGAACTGAAGTGGTTCTGTTCTGAGGAATGGGCTAAAATTCCTCCAAGCTGCTGTAGACCACTGATCAGCTGTTACCGTAAACCGGATGCTAAAACCCAGTGCTCACTTACTTTATCAACTAACACTAATATGTGAACAAATTATTAATTTTCAGTTTCATTCATCTGATTGGGTTCTCTTCGTCTTCTTTCATGATGTTTTGAGTCATTTTTATGCAGAAAACTCTGAAGGATGTAAAGACCTTTAAGCAGCATCGTATATACAAACTGAGGTGCTGTGTCGAGCTGCTGCCAGATATAAGTGTTATAATTAGACGTCACTCCTCGAGTTCCTCCACAGTTTCCCATGATTACATGTTGTAGCTCATCACAGAATGTGGAACAGCTGTCCTCGTGACCTTTCTAATATTCCCTATTGTGTCGGCAGGTGAAAGCCATTAGTTAAATGTCAGGCCTCTGGTCAGCTCCGTTTGAATCAAAGCTGCTTCCTCCTAAAGAACCAGAAACCTTTATGAATTATTGTTATAACAGTTAAAGTAATGATTTAGGAACGGTTTGTTATTCCTGTTAATTCGATAAACGGATCAGAAACCAGTTAATTGGTATTCAGAAATTTAATTTGGGCGTTCATGCTCTCCAGAGGATGAATCCTACCAGCTTGTCATCCTCTAACATTTTTGATTAAAACATGAGGTTGATATTTATGGTTATTTGTAAAATCACAGTTATTAGATCTATTTCCTAAGACATCTGATACCGTTGTTCATGCTTCCCAGAGGTTGAACACGTTCATACTCTCCAAAGGATGAATCCTCTAACTTTACCAAATGCAAGATATTTTCTGCGCTAGTGACGACGTTATTTCAGATATTCCTGAGAAATCTGATTCTGTTGTTCGTGCTTCCCAGAGGCTGAATCCCACCGACCTTCACAATCATCTCATTTTTGTTCTTGTGTCATGATTTTAGTGAAACGGCTCAACTGTTATTAGATGAGTTTCCTTGAGCTTTTATTTATACATGCATGGTTCCCAGAGGATGAACCCTTCCAATTTTCACTTCTTTTAAGTCTTCTCGTGCCATGAGGTTGACATTTATGGTTTCCTGGGAAACGTCTCAACAGTTATTTGATAGATTTGCAAATTTTGACGTTCATGCTCCCCTCAGGATGAACCATAACGACTTGAGTGATCCTGCAAAACTGTTATTTCATACGTATCTGTTGTACTTTATGTTTACTGCCTATTAGCAGACGTCATTAGCATGCTAACACTCCTAATAAGAGCATGCTACATATCAGTTAGCATGTTAGCAACATTTTTTATGGCAGAAATATCTAAAAACCTGGACAAATAAAGTGAAATGTGTCCACGGGAACAGATGTTGGTCACATTTAAAGGTTTGAAAGTTCGTGTTCAACCTTCGGCGTGGGTTTATGAGCCTCAAATATTCTCTCAGAAGTTCAAACATTAGCCCAGTCACTGATCTACGAGATGTTCTGCAACAGAGAGAATGAGTTTGCTTTGTCTTTAATGTGAACGTGTGCAGAGGCTAATTTGTTTGAGAACTTGCACGTACGGTTCCTCAAATGTTTGCAACTAGTTTGATTCTCAAAGCTGCAGAGTAATGACGGCGTAACTCTACATCCCACAATGACTTCCTGTTTCTCTCTAATTTCTGCTCGGTCAAAACCACAGATAAAGGAGGAGAACAAGCCGGTGGCCGCGGCCGAACCTCCTCCGCCTCTGTCAGCTCTGCCGGGCGGCTTCCTCAAACAGCTGGTCAGAGATTCAGAGAAGGAGACCAAACATAAAGAGCCTGAAACCAAAGACGAGAGAGCTGTGAGTCAACCATGAAACTTCCAGAAATAAGAGGCTGTCTATAATGTCTACAACCTGGAGAGTGTTAGCTTAGCTTAGCATTAAGACGGGATATTGAGGGCTACAACTAGCCTGACTCAAATAAAAAAGAAGCTTAAGAATTAGGGTTTGTGGCAAGAAATGTTCACTATGCTTATGCTAAGCTAAGCTAAGCCATCTTGTGTTGAATTCTGCATCCCCCTAAAATGGTTCCCTAGGGTTAGGGTTAGGGTAGCTCTCTGTGGTTGGACTGTGGATGGAAGAAGGTCGGGTGTAGAGAGTCAGTTTACAGGTTCACATGTGAACGATTCCAAAGGCTCATCCTGGTTCTTTTCTTCTGCAGCCGAGCAAACTGAGCGACAACCTGGTGCAGCAGTTCCTCCTCCCGGACCAGACCCCTCCCATCCTCGAGGCCGAGATGGCCCTGCGAGCCGAACAGCAGATGAACAACGTCAAGCAGCAAAGGAGCGGCTCAGCCCAGTCGGACGGACAGTCCTTGTCCCAGCGCCTCATAACGTCTCCGGACCCCGGCAACAGTTCAAAGACCAGGCAGGAAGTGATGCCAGAGCCCCAGAAGCAGCAGGACAAGACACCAGAGAAGAAGAGCAAGACGACGGAGAGGATAGAGGAGGTGGAGAAGAAGAGGATAGAGGAGGTGGAGAAGAAGAGGAAAGAGGAGGTGGAGAAGAAGAGGATAGAGGAGGTGGAGAAGAAGAGGAAGACGATAGAGGAGGTTCAGCAGGTGAAGAAGAAGGAGGAAGGTATGGAGGCGAGGCTGGAGCCAGAGGGAAGACAAGCAGACACGACCATAAAGGAGAACAACAGGAAGGAGGTATGTTTATTAAATGAATAGAGTTTATGTCTCTAGCTTCACGTTTTCTCCACCAGAAAGCTAAGCTTCTAGTTCTGTCCCCTCGTGTCTCTCAGGTGAAGGACGTCTGGTACGAAGCTGGAACTGTGTGGTATGTGCACAAGGACGGATTCTCCCTCGGTGAGCTCTGAACGCAAACACTGACAAACTGACTGACACGTTTTTAAGCTGCTGCTACACTTGGATCTCCCTCAGTTAAACTGGGTTGGATCAAGTTTTTTGTTTTTCTCAAAACACGCAACAAACATGTGGAATCAGCCTGGATGTTCTTGGCAGTAGAGGTGTGACGTGAAGAGGTTGTACCTGCCGTTATATTACTCCATCTGGATTCTGTTATTGACTCTGCATCAACTGGGTAGTCCTCCATCCAGTCAGAGACGTTTAGTCGTAAACTTTAACTGAAACAACACGATCCACAACATGAAACTCTAAAAACCAGAACAAATGAGCTGTGGTCTGAATGAACTCACTAGGAATCTTTGATAACCTACAACAGTCCTCCTAAACAGAGCCTAAAGTTCATTATTGCTGGTTAAAGTTCACGTTTAGGCTCTAAACCAGCTCAGCTCATGACGTGTGATGTATTCATTACTGATTCTGATTTTTCAGCCACTCAGTTAAAGCCCGATGAAGGAACCCCCGAACTCCCAGACGGCCGAGTGAGGGTGCGCCTGCAGACGGACGGATCTCTGCACGACGTCACAGAGTACGAAGTTGAGAAGGTAGATCTGTTCTTCTTCACGTCTTTTTTTTTTATCAGTTAGCTCAACCAAAGCCACAAACAGGAACCTAGTATTTCCTTTTATGAGGTTTAATCAGATATCAGCACGATCAAATGGTACTCATGAGCTCTTGCGAAGTCATGTATGCAAAAAGTTTGGCGTTAAGTCGTGAGATGACGGTTGGTGTCTGGAAGTCACTGAGGCGAACATACTTAATAATAATATTGTACTGTTCCTTTAAAATGAGATAATCCAGACATGATAAAGCTCAGTGACGAACATTAGATGACTGCCTGGTGTAATAGTTTTAGAGTAAACAACTTATTTGGAATGGGTGGAGATCACTGACCCTACACAAAGATGGACGTACCCTCCCGGAACGTCACCGGTATGTTTCCTGGAGTATTTGAAGCTCAGTGTGGCGTCTTCTGCCATCGCCATCTTTGTTTGACTCCTCCTACCTCAAGGCTACTTCATGCTAACGATAGTTTGGTAGGTTGAACTTGACCGGTTTGATTCTGGAAGATGGTAGGATGCAGGAGGGTCTGGAACCGGAAGAGCAGAGTGAAATGCATACTGGGATACGTGGTTGTACCAAGTCTGCACAAACTCCCAATGTGGACTTAGGACTGTAGTTAGTCTGTTGTGTACTTTGAATTGGGACAGAACTTGAGCAGACACCCCTAGCCAACCTTGAGGATATCCACCTGTCACTCAAAGTACAAGGTTCAATGTTCAAGGTTCTTTATTTGGCCATTTGTGCATAAACCAACAGTCCAGGCACATTGGAAATCTTGTGCAGGGCTCTCAGAGTCAACAGTTTAGTTAAAAGTTTAGTAGCCACGCCCCTTAATTATGCAAATCCTTAATATAATCAAGGGTTGCTAGGGGTGTCTGCTCAAGTTCTGTCCCAATTCAAAGTACGCAAGGACTAACTACAGTCCTAAGTCCACAATGGGAGTTTGTGCAGACTTGGTACAACCATGTATCATCCACTGTTTCAATCTCAGAGGGACCGTCCTGCATCCTCCCAAATCAAACCTGTCAAGTTCAACCCACCAAGTTGTCGTTAGCATGAACTAGCCTGGAGGTAGGAGGAGTCAGACAAAGATGGTGACGTCCGAAGACGCCACACTGAGCTTCAAATACTCCAGGAAACATACCGGTAACATTTCGGGAGGGTACGTCCATCTTTGTGTAGGGTCAGTGATCTCCACTCATTCCACATAAAAGGGGGCAGTTGTTTTAGAGTGTTATTACACCAGGAGGTCGTCTAATGTCTGTCACGGAGCTTTATCGAGTCTGGATTATCTCATTTTAAAACAGATTTGGGGATTGACTCATCGTTGTTGGAGCCTCTAGTGGACATTAGAGGAACTGCAGCTCTTGGCTTGACATTGTCCCTGTCTCCTCAGTGTAACCCGTCAGAGCTGGACCTCTGCGAGGACCTGAGCGACCTCCAGAGCGTAAACGAATGTGGAGCTCTGCACACCCTGACCAGTCGGGCCAAAGCCAACCTGCCGCTGACCCACGCCGGACCCAACCTGGTCAACTTCTGGCCTCCGTTACAGACCCACAGCAAGGTGAAGCGCCGACGAATCGTTCTTGGTGTAAACCGTTAATTATTCATCTGTTGACGACGTGTTGTCTGTGGTGGGACTCTTTCTTTCTTTGTCTTCCATCAGACGCCAAAGTCCCGGCGAGGGGAGACAGTGTGGGACGCTCCTCCTGTCCTGATGGCTCTGGTGAAGCGGGTGTACGTGTCCATGGTGGGCAGCAGGAGGGACCACAGTGTTTGTGCGGTGGGACGCAGCGGGACGGGGAAGACGACGGCGTGCCAGGCCTTCGCACATGCTCTGCTCAAACAAGCTGGAACAACCGGAGAGAACATCAGCGGTGAGCTCGCCAAACAGGCGGTTGGGGTGGGTTGGGGTGGGCGGGGGGGTCACATGGACTGACTCTCCAGACTCATCACTGGTCTTCCTCCTCTAGCGGAGCGGCTTCAGGCCATGTTCACCGTCCTCAGGTCTTTTGGATGCGTGAGCTCGCAGCACAGCGACGCCTCCTCTCGGTTCGCCATGGTCTTCTCTCTGGACTTCAACCACGCCGGGCAGGTCGCCGCCGGACACCTTCAGGTACAAAACAGACACGGTGAAATGAGTCCAACGTGGCTGCAGAGAGTTACTCATGTCTCCTCCCGCTCCTCTGCAACAATCAGACCATGATGCTGGACAAATGGAGGGTGTGTCAGAAAACTCAAGGAGAGAGTAACTTCCTGGTCTTCTCTCAGATGCTGGCGGGACTCAGCGCAGAGATGAGGTACTTTTACCTTTTATACTGTAATATTAGTTGAGCGAGAACTTATTCTTCTCTCTTCTCTCCACCAACTTTTGGTTCTTCCAAAACATGTTAAACACATTTCATCTGCCTCTGTATTTCAGAAACTTCAGATTCTCATTGTTTATTTCCTCAAATACGTTGTCGGTTTTTAGATCTTACTTCCACATTTTACTCCTTCTGCTCAAATATTTGCATGACTTCTCGTTCATCAGGACAGAGCTGCAGCTGCACCAGATCCCTGAATCCAACTCTTTCGGTATAGTTCATCCCACAAAGGTAAGAGAAGAGCAACGGATCTATACGTGTCTGAATATGTCATAAAACAGATTGACGTGATTGTCGTTTAGGAAGCGGATTCAGATATTTTTTCATTTCGTTCTTTCTTTAGCATTTGTTAGCATAGCTAACGTAGCAGTGAGTCCAGCTCTGTTGTCTCTGACCAAGACTAGTGTGGACATTGTATTGGTCTAGGGCTTCATTAACCTCTAGAATCACCTCCACCTGCAGGTGCACGGGTGAAGCTGAAGGCCATGTCATTTAAATGTCCTGCAGGTTCATTTATCTAAGTTAAAGGGTCTAGCCTTAATTATGGGGGAGAGACATTAGAATAAAGTGACTTCCACTTTAGCATCACATCATTTCCTTTGTTTGTTTCTTTGATGGTTAACATTTAGCATTTAGCATAGCTAGCATAGCAGCATTTTGTCCCAGGGCCTCACTAGACTCCAGAATTGTCTGCTTATAGTTGCCACATGCTTTTAATTTTATTTTATACATATGACATATGTATAAAATAAAGTTTGTGTTAAAATAAACTTTAAGTTTTTCTTTCTTATCTTAATTTCCGGCGATAATCCTGACGGTTAAAGAGAACCATCCATCTGTAGATTTAATCTGATTAAATTGTGATTAATGAACGTTGACTTATAGTCAGTTAAACCTCCAGTCCAGATCTGCTTCCTGTGGTTTTGGTTCCTGTTTGCCGGGGCGTCTATCTCCACTAGAACCACTAGAACCACTAGAACCATCGGTGCAGACACAGACTCATCCTCTGTAGTTAATGTTGCAGCCGTTAGGATCTACTCTGTCTCAGTGATTAACACTGAACAACCACAGCTGAGGGCTGAGGCTGGACCCCCCCCACACACACACACACACTGTGGTCACTGCTACTACATAATCCAGTTAGACCACGTCAGCTTCTCTGGAGCACAAAGAAAAAAAGGTTTTACAAGGAAATGTAACAAATCTTGTTCTAATAAGATCAGTCTCAGATTAGTTCTCAGCGTCTGCACCGAGGTGTTTACTGGTAAATAAACTAGAGACTCTGATAACGCTGGAATTTCTCTGTGAGAGATGAATGAAAAGAATCTGGATGAATCTGACAGAAGAAGATGAAATCACCTTTAAGAAAATACCACATGAGGAGTTTGTTCTTGTTCCAGTCATAAAGTAGAAAAATACTGAAAAAAAGACAACTGGACTTGTTTGGTTCCTTAAAGACGTTAGACAGACTTCACTGATCCACAAGGGAAATTTATTTTTTTATTTTTTTATTTATTTATATAAATTAATTCTTCTTATTTATTTATTTATATAAATTAATTCGTATTATTTATTTATATAAATTAATTATTATTTTTTAGTTATTTATATAAATTAATTCATATTATTTATTTATACAATTGGGCATAAAAATAAAAAAATAATAATTAAATAAAATAAATAAACGAATAAAATAAAAATAAAAAATACAAAATTAAAAATAAATAAAATAAAATAAAAATAAAATAAGAATAAATATACAAGATTCGACAAATGTACAAATCTACAAGAGACAGAAATAGAAGACAATATAAATTAAATTATTATATTATCTTCAGTTCTAATAGACTAGTGGGGTGGGGGTTGGGGTTATAATAGAAACATCTGTGAGAGGTGTCCACCTGTAACTCACCTGTTAATGTCCGTTAATGACCAGATACTCACCTGGCATTAAGAGGAATCTGTTTTAATCGTTTGTTCTGGTTCCATCTTAGTTGTTTCGACATCAGATTTACGCTGAGGCCTCTGCAGACAGGAAGTGATTCAGATTATATTCTAGACTTCTATTAAACAACGTGTCCAGATGCTCTCCAATCAGACCAGGACACGTTGGCGAGCGGCGGCGTGTTCCTGTGACCGCGGCGTTCATGTAACCGGGGGAAATAAAAATAGAGGAAGGAGCTGAAAGGGCGGCTCTGAAGTGGAGGAATCACGCGGCGAGGGGATCCATCTTGAAGGGAGTCAGGCTGTGACGGGAGATGAGATGTGACTCAGCTGTTCCTCCACCCTATTAAGTGGCGGACTCCCCCCCCCCTCCCACCCCCCACCCCGTCTATGTGTCCTCAGGTTGAGGAGAAACAGCGAGCGTCCGTCGCCTTCACCAAGCTGCTGACTGCCATGGAAACGCTGGGCTTCTCAGCCGGGGAGCAGAAGGCGATATGGCATGTTCTGGCTGGTATTTACCATCTGGGAGCCGCCGGGGCCTGTAAAGGTGACGCTGATTCATCATCATCATCATCATCATCATCATCTTCGTCAGTCACACAGTGTTACTAAACCCTCAGCAGACAAACACACATTAGCCTTTCTATACTAAAGAGGACCTAACGAGACAGAGTTTAACCTTGAAGACGACACCTTAACCTTCAAACGGCCCCAAGACGTCTGCAGACGTCACTCTCATATGAATGAGTCAGTCGACTTTAAACTACAGCAGTGGCAACGTGTTACATAGTCAGAGACCTGCCTAAGGAGTGGGGCACAAGCTTTAAACTATACAGCAGTGGCAGTACGCTAAGGGGCCCCCACCTGACATGACAATTTTCAATCTACAGCAGTTTCAATGCATCCTCCCTAAGGGACCTCCCCCCAAACTATAAACTACAGTAGTGGCAATATGCTAATTTTTCAATGACAGTAAGGGCCCCCCATCTGACAACCTTTAGACTGCAGCAGTGGCAATGTACTAAAATTCCAGTGAAAATAGGAGACCTCCCTAAGTGGCTTTAAACTACAGCAGTGGCAATGTGCTGAGTTTCCATTGATTGCTGGAGACCTCCCAAAAGGGCCCCCACCTGACACGACAAATTTAAAACTTCAGCGGTGGCAATTTACTAAGTCGTTAATGGCAGTAGAGGACCGCTTTAAGAGGCCCCTATCTGACAAACTTTAAACTGCAGCAGTGGCAATGTGCTGAGTTTCCATTTATTGTAGGAGACCTCCCTAAAGGGCCCCCACCTGACACAACAAACTAAAAATTGAAGCTGTGGAAAGTTTTTTATCAAAATAGAAGTACTCGCTAGGGGGGCCCAACAAACTTTAAACTACAGCAATATGCTAAGGGCCCCCCACCTGACACAAGCTATTTTAAACTACAGCAGTGGCGATGTGTTAAGACCTCCCTATTGGGCCCCAATTTGACATAACATTAACTGAAGCAACAGCAATGTGCTGCTTTCAATAGGAGACCTCCCTGTGGGGCCCCACAAACTTTAAACTACAGCAGTAGCAATGTGCTAAGGGCCCCCCACCTGACACGACAATTCTAAAACTTCAGCGGTGACACTGTGTTAAGTTTTTAATAACAGTAGGAGACCTCTTTAAGGGGCCCCTACCAGACACTTTCCTTCACCAGCTCTGAAAGCTTCACATCAACACACATCACTGAAACCATGGAGACATGAGGAGCTTGTTTTTACTGAAGGACTGCAGTGACCTCTTCCTGTGACTTTCTTCTTCTTCTGCTGCTGCACCGACCTCCTCACAGTCGCTGCCGTTGTAACGTTGTCCTCCCTCTTCCTTTGCACAGTCGGCAGGAGGCAGTTTGTGAGCTTCGACAGCGCTCAGGTGGCCAGCAGCGTCCTCGGATGTGAGGGAGAGGATCTGCACACTGCCGTCTTCAAGCATCACCTCAGACAGTTGCTGCAGAAAGCCACCGGGGGCAGCAGAGAGAGAAACGCCACCACTGAGCCAGAGGAGGGTGAGACAGACACCAGACCAGACCAGACCAGACCACGTATACAGATTATAAGGACAGAGATATATAGGATATACAAATACGTATATACAATATATGTGATAAATATGAGATATATGATGTGTAAATGCAATTATATAGAAGGTGAGGATAGGGAGAAGAAATATGCAAGAAAAATAAATTCTGTATAAAATATAATAGTTACACAAACAACTTTATTTTTAATATCAAATATTTTACAAATGTTATTAAAGTTTAGCAGCTTAAATACCTTAAACCAGTACAATCAGTAAATAAATATAAAAATAGTAAATAAATATTAACTTACTTCCCAACAAAAAACTCTCAGTTCTGTCAGAAATAAAATTCTCATGAAAAAATATTGAATATCCCGAAAAGAAATATCATAATTAGACTAATAAATACTGCAAAAATAATATAAAGTCAGTGCAAACATCCTGGTTCAGCTGCTGTGGGTCATGAATGAACCAGTTCTCTTTTACTTATTAAAGTTAACACGTCTTAAATTCCCTCCTGTCTCTCTGGTGATGCGTTCAGGTCCCAGGTTAACAGCTGCTCAGTGTGTCAATGGGATGGCAGCTGGACTCTATGAGGAGCTCTTCACCGTCATCGTGTCGCTTATCAACAGGTATGGAGCATAGACTGTATATAAATATGGACACCACGTCTCCTCTTCCTCTCATTGGTCAAACTGACTCTAGTCTCCCGGGGATATGGGCGGCGCTATCTTGTGAGTTTGGATCCAGAGTCTGACCAGTACGGTCTGAGGGCGGAGCCACGTGGAGCCGTGATATTGATGCCCCGCCCACACTTCCTACAGACTCACTCATGTTTTAGTTTAATTAATACTACGCTCTGCTCTACCTCCACCTGTTACAAGGACATGATGGATTATACACTGGACTTATTTTAAAAATAGTTTTTACAATTCTTACAGTCCAACGGGACGTTTTACCGAGCGGTTGGCATGGCAACTGGTAGTCGCCATTATGTCACATCCTGTTTCTGTCAAATAACTAAAATGAAACTTATCCAAAAAAAAAAAAATGACACTTGAACATGAAATGACAGAAACTATACTTGAAAAAAATGTATGTGACGTGTATTTTAGTGTTTTAATTTGACCCAAGTCCCGCCTACCAACATGGAGGGGGTGGAGCTTATACTGCAGCCAGCCACCAGGGGGAGCTCTACTGGATTTGGCTTCACTTTTGAGCAGCAGTTCCACCATCCATCTTTATACTGTCCATGGTAAGGACACGTCTCAAACTCCGCCAATTAATTATCAGTTCCAGGCAGAGAGACTCCAAAACAACTCTACTGCTACAAAATATTTACAGGCGATCTTAAACTTACACATTTTAGATGATTTAGTTTTACATGCAGAATTATTAATTGTGTTTTTACAGTGTAGTATCGGTACCGTGAATGGTCCTCCTTCTTCGCAGGCGACACATGAAGTTGTACTCAGTAATAGTTGTAGTTTAATGCAGAAACTTGAGGCTGAAAAAGTTGTTAGAATGTCGTCACACTAAAGAGCCCAGAGCTCAGCACTGGAAAACTGTTTCATTTTCCATCAAACTGTTCTGAGAGGAGTGAAAACTCTGGAGAAAGTTTAAATATCTGCTTTCAGCCGAGTGGAAGAAATGGTTCTATGTGCTTGATGTCTTCATGAATTTATCTAATCTTATTTCCTTGTCCATAATTAAGTCTGATTTATGCATCTGCATCAAATCTATGCTGCAGTCTGACGTTCACCTTCTCAGAAATGTCACTCCACGCCTCGATGACGCAGATCACAACATCTTTGATTGGTCATTTCCTCCTCCACATCATCGTCTCTATTTTCTGTTTAACATTTATCAGCATCATTAATTAAAGAACGTTTGCAGAAGTTTACATCCACACGTGTACAAAGCCACTTTACTTTCTGCTTGAATGTTTTACATTTCTGCATAAAAATGACTCAAAACAAGTAGAAAAAGAGAACCCAGTCAAACACATGAAACTGGAGTATTATACTTGTGTGTTCGTTTATTCAGGAAAATGAGCAAATATTACATATCAGGGAGGTGTAAAACTAAGTGAAGCCTTGTTTCCAGTATCTGCTGTGACCTCCTTGTAACTAAATGTTTCTGGTAACAGCTGATCAGTGGTCTACAGCAGCTTGGAGGAATTTTAGCCCATTCCTCAGAACAGAACCACTTCAGTTCTGAGATGTTGGTGGGTTTCCTCACATCAACTGCTTGCTTCAGGTCCTTCCACAACATTTCTATTGGATTAAGGTCAGGACTTTGACTTGGCCGTTCCTAAACATTCATCTTGTTCTTCTTTAATGACCCAGTTTCTCTTCAGATGAACTAAAGCATGTCTAAACAAAGTCAAACTACTCCCAATAAGTGGGCTCGTCCGGGATTTGAACCCAGGACCTCTCGCACCCTAAGCGAGAATCATACCCCTAGACCAACGAGCCACGTCTGAGTTGTTTGTAGATGCTGATCCAGATTCTGGTCTTTCTATTCCTGAGGTTCATCAGTGGTTTGCAGCCTGTGATAAACCCTCTGTATTTGCTCTTGTGACGTCTTTTGTTCATGGTAGACTTGGATACTGATGTTCCTACCTTCCATACAGAGTTCTTCATTTGTCTGAGATCATTCACCAGTAGTCTCCTGTAGATAAGCAGCTTCCAAACTGAAATATGACCCTTTAAACATCTACAGACCCTGTTACCTTCTTCACATTCAGCTCATGGACAGATGTCCTGACATTTTCTTTTAGAGTTCACTGGTAGAATTCAGAATTCATTGGTCCATCAATGATGACTGGCTTTGGAGAGCAGTGGTTTTGTGTAAAGATCATCTGAAGCTCTTATGCAGAAATGTAGAAAAGTCTAGACTAGAGGGTACAGAACCATTTATTTAACATTGTGTACCGACACCGTTCATGTTTTGTACTCAGGGCTCTGAGCAGTCAGCAGCTGACGTTAGCCTCCGTGATGGTGGTGGACACGCCGGGCCTGAGGAACCCGAGACACTCGTCAGAGGAACGAGGAGCCAACTGGTCTGAACTCTGCCACAACTACTTACAGGAGAGGCTGCTGGAGCACTACCACTCTCACACATTCAGACACACACTGGACAGATACGCTCAGGTAACGTGGAGTGTGCGACTGTCCGGCTCGTTCATCGTGTCTTTGTCTTGTCGTATGCTTTTTGACAGATCTGCACATCTTAACAGTTTTATCTGCAGTCCAGGTCCAAGCTAGCCTAGCATAGCCACACTTAATCCTCTGGTAACTCTAAATCTGGAGCCCCCAAACAATTTAACTGGGCCCAGCAGAATCAGTTCTCAAAAGAGAGAGTTTCCACTACAAAAGTAATTGTGTGCAGGAAAAAGTCGGGCTAGCTAAAGAAATTACCATAAAGTCAGACGTTCATGGTCCTCAGAGGATGAACCCGAATGAACCTGGTGATTCATTTTCTATTTAAAGCCCCCATGGAACAAAAGTCAGTGTTAAAAGCCATGACTCATCCTGCACTAGTTTCATTTCCTGCATATTGATTGGTGCTAACTTTCAGCTGTGTGGAGGGCGGGGCTTGGTCGGGAGCTGACCAATCAGAGAAGAATGGGCTATCTATTTCCTGTTGTATTTTAAATCAGATTTTATTCATGTCATGATATTCTCCCCTTTAATATAAATCACCATCTGACTGGGATGATGCCAAACTCACACAGATTTCTTAGTCCCTCTTATCTTCTCACTAAATTTATTTGGAAATATCCCAGATCTTTAGATTTTACCAACAACACACTGGGGTTTCATGCACTCAAAAGAATAATGAGTATAAACCTTGTGTTGTCTGTTGCAGGAGAAGATCCACGTGCACTTCGAGTGTCCAGAGAGCAGCCCAGCGGAGGTTGTATCCGCAATCGACCAGCCTCCTCCGCAGGTACTCAGCAAACATGAAAACAGTTTTAACAGAACTGAGATCTCTGACGTTAATCTCAAAGGTCAGCATCACCCAGAACTGTCAAAAGTCTGTCTGCGTCAGTAGAGCTTAGTCAGAGAGCCTGAAGAAAACAAACCTTAGACGCGTCTGATCGGGTGGAGACAGATGTCCTGGAGTACGTCTTTGACGAGGTTTAAGGGTAGAAGGTTCATGTGAACGTCCAGAAACCAAAACCCTAAACGGGAAGAAAGAGGAGTGATCCTACACTCTTAGAATTATTCTACTCCTCCACTTCTTCTGTCTGCAACAGGGAAGCGTTTCTTTAAATTAACTTTACATGAATGAAACATGTTTTATATTTCTGTGAAGGTTCTCAGTCGTCCAGGTCGTGGTAGATCCAAAAAAACAACATGAACATCTGGACTTGTTGGGTTTCTAGAAGACGTTTCATCCAAGTCTTCACTTCTAACAGACTGGTGGGGGGTTGGGGTTGAGTTATTTCCCAGTCTGACACAGACGTCTTCTTTTACTCCTCTTTTAAACCGTCTGTCTTCTCTGGATAGAATGTGGACGTCTAAAGAGTGTCCCTTGTCCTTCAGGTGTAGGAGGACAGCTGAATCCTGACCTGAAGAGCTGGATCTCCTGTGTTGAACGTCGTGTTTGTGAATGACTTGTTTAGTTTTCCTTTCCTCTTTTCACTCCATCTATCTTCTGACAGTTTCAGAAGTCATTGAAGCTTCAGATTCATGTGCTTGAGACACAGTATTTTGTTGTTTCGTGGTGTTTCAGGTCCGGGCTGCGGACGGAGACCCCAGAGGTCTGCTGTGGGTTCTGGATGAGGAGATGGTGACGCCGGCCTCCAGTGAGAACAGCGCCCTGGAGAGAGTCTGCCAGTACTACAGCAGCACTGGTAAAACAAAACCCTCAGACTCCCTCTGTGGGCGCACACGGCCCACGCTGAGGGTCTGAACATGTACCTGTCTCTGCAGTGCGTCAGTGTGAGCAGCCGCTGCAGTGTGAGGTCAACCACCTGATGGGACGGGACCCGGTCCGCTACGACCTGACCGGGTGGTTCAGCCTGATCCAGAACAACCCGTCTGCTCTCAACGCCATCTGTCTGCTCCACAACTCCACCATGTGAGTGTGTGTTCAACATCCACCCATCAGCCACAACATTATGACCACTGACAGGAGAAGTGAATAACATTTAAACCATCTTGTGACAGTTCAGTGTTCTGCTGGGAAACTTCTGGACCTGGCATTCATTGGTGTGGATGTTACTTAGACATGTAGCACCCACCTAGACCAGACCAGACACCCCCACCCCATAGCAATGACACTCCTTGATGGCAGCAGCCGGTCAGGCTTTGAACTGCTTCAAGAGTTTTAGTGACATGCACTGGTAATTTGGGGAACTGCTGCGTAAATCTCTGGTGGAAACGTTTGACATATTAGGTGTGACAAAAACTCTTTGTTTGCGTTTCCAATAATTATTGTCAGACACTCTTTTCCGTGGCTGCTGCACTAGAAGGATCTTCTAAATGCGTCCACATCAATACTTGAACTCAGCAGTGCTTTAGTGAGGCGTGATGTGATGATCATCTTGTCGCTACCTTCCCCAGAGCGGAGGTGAAGGCCGTGTTCAGCCCCACCATCTCCCTGCCGCCCATGTGTCGAGGCCTGGGGGGTCTGGAGGGGGGCAGCCAGCGCTCGCTGCAGAGGAACGGCACCATCAGGAAAACGTTCAGCGGAGGCATGGCAGCGATACGCAGACACTCGCAGTGCATCGCCGTGAAGCTGCAGGCGGTGAGTACACCCCAGGACCGTCGCTGTCTGAGCCTCATGAACTCTGTTACACTCTCTCTCTCTCTTTGTCTTCGTCCGCTCTGCAGGACGCTCTGGTCAATCTGATCCGGCGAGCCAGGCCGGTGTTCCTGCAGTGCGTCAGCGCCAAGACGGACGGGGGAGGTTTTGACGTCCCGGCCCTCAGAGTGCAGCTCCACTCCACCCAGATCCTGTCAGCGCTGCAGCTGTACCGCACAGGTCCATGCATTCACAACGTATATGAAGTATTCAGCATTATTAACCATTAGATCATTATTAGTTTGGAAATATTAAGTACTTATGTTTAACTTTATGAGTTCTTCTACATTTCTGCGTGAAAATTACTCAAAACATGTCCTGAAAGTAGACAAAGAGAACCCAATCAAACACCTGAACAGAAATATTAGACTTGTGTGTTTGTTTATTTAGGAAAATGAGCCAATATGACATTTCTGTGAGTTGTAAAAGTACGTGAACCATTGTTTTCAGTATCTGTTGTGCAGCTAAACATTTACGGTAACTGCTGATCTGTCGTCTGCAACAGCAACTCTATTTCTGAGCTACAGAACACTTCTGAACTCTAATTTGGCTTTGAAATGAACTTGTAATCCCAGTTTCTTGATTAGACTTGTATAATATTTCAGTTTCGTGCTCGTGTGTAAATTTGCTGATGTTTTAAATAATTTTTACTCCAAAATGTAGAAAACTCTGAAGGACACAAACATTTTTAAGCATCATTCTGAATAATCAGCTGATTTGTGTCCCCCCGTCCGTCCTCAGGTTATTCAGAACACATGACACTGAGCGACTTCAGGTGTCACTTCCAGGCGCTGTGTCCTCCCATCATGAAACGTTACGCTTCCATGTTCGTCAACCACGACGAGAGAAAGGTCAGTCAGTCGGCCAGGTAGGCGGTAGCTCGTCCGTCCCGTGAGCCTCGGCTCAGAATAAATCAGTAGATGTGTCTGTCTGTGTGTCTCAGGCGGTGGAGGAGCTGCTGGTGGAGCTGGACGTGGATAAGAAGAGCATCGTCGTGGGAGCCAGCAGAGTGAGAACATGTTTGAGCTCCTGAAATCAAACCAACAAAAAAAACAGCACATGCAGTTCACAGACCTTCTTCTTCTTCTTCTTCTCTGCTGTCTCTCAGGTGTTCATGAAGAGAGGTGTCCTGCGTTACCTGGAGCAGCAGAGGGACCAGCAGGTCACCGGCTGGCTGGTCTATCTCCAGGCCGCCTGCATGGGACACCTGGCCCGTCAGAAGTATCGCAAACTCAAGGTGAGCGTCTCTCTCTGCATGAATTAAATCTGTGCTCTGAGAACTCAACGAGCTCAACCTTCAGTTTAGAGAAAACAAAACACAGGAACCGGACAAAATTTAATCTGGAACAATTAAACAATTACAACAACATTTCATTTAAATAGAAAATATATCACTTTTTCACTTTAATCATGAGAGATTAGATTTTGTTTGCAGGTGTGTCTGCAGGACTTGAATTTAGCTCCTTCAAAATAAAAGCACAAGAAAAGTTTCATCTTAAAACCTCAGAAACTCAAACATTTATTTGCAAACTGATTCTGTTTTGCATCACATCAGTGTCTCTTGTTTTGTCCTTGTAGTATTTTAACTGAAGATACCTTAACAGTCCCGGGACCTGTGTCTTCTGGGCCAATTAAACAATAAAAACATTTACCGTTACAGAGTATTAATACTGGACGGGCTAAAAACACAAATACAATAGACAAAACAGGATTTGAGAGTATAACTGAATCTCTCTGGTGACTGTGATGAGGTAAATTCTGCCTTAAGACAAATAAAACAAACTTCTCTAGGTATTATTTCAGTATTCCAGTAAACAGTGAATGCAGACACTCGATGACGGTTTCAATCCAGCGCTCACTGTTAATCTGATTTGTCGGCGGTGGTGCGTTCAGGTGCAGCAGATGGCCGTCCGCTGTCTGCAGAGGAACCTTCGGGCTCTGAGGGCCGTGTCCAAGTGGAGCTGGTGGAAACTTTTCTGCAGAGTTCGTCCTCTGCTCGACGTCAACATGGACAACGAGAGGCTCAGGGCTAAAGAGGTGAACACACAAACACAAACACAAACAAACACACAAATGTTTCCAGCTGTTGTTTAAAAGAGGCTTTGTCTCTGTTTCACTTTGTCAGGATGAGATATCGGCTCTGAGACGACGTCTGGAGAAATCAGAGAAGGAGAGGAATGAGCTGAGGCAGACGGCAGACGGCCTGGAGACCAAGGTCTGAGCTGGGACAACAACAATACAACACAACACAATACAACACTATACAACGACACGACACACTCTGCTCATGCTCCATGTGTGCAGGTTACGGCCGTGACATCGGAGCTAAGCGACGAGCGTTTCCGTGGCGATGCGGTGGGTCAGGCTCTGGACGTGGAGAGGGCAGAGAGACTTCGACTCAGCCGAGACAACAGAGACCTGCAGGTGGGACCCTGACCAGTAATCTATTACTTCCCCTCCTCAGATGATCTCATCGGTGTCTTCGTCTTCATCTTCATCTGCAGGCTCGCTTAGACCAGTGCAAAGTCGCCATGGAAACCCTGGAGAAGCAGCTGGAGGAGGAGAGGCAGAGAGCTCAGCTGGTGGAGAGTCAGAGAGGAGCAGGGACAGGTAAAGAACCAGGGGGAATACTTTACTCTTTAAGGAACAACGTCGTCTATTATTCATGTTTTAGTTTAGTTTCGTTGACTGGACCCATTCTGCAGAGGCTCAGCTCATTTCAGATAAAGTTCAAACTCTCATTAGTCAGAATCAGCTGATGGCATCACAGTGAAGCCATCTGCTGGTTAATGGGAGGTTTATTCGTTGGTGTAATCAATGATTCGTCTGTTTAAGGACGTTTCATTCACAAAACTGAAACTCAAGGGTTAAAACAACATGAGCACTGGTCAGCTTCAGAAGGTCAGACACATTTATTAGTGTCAGTAATTCAGCTCAAATCATCACGATACGATACGATACGATACGATACGATACGATACTGTGCGTTACTGCACGATACCACATGATGCGATATGACGTGATGCAATATGACGCATTAGATGTGACAGCAGAGCACATGAAGAGATATGAATGAAGCGAGTGATTGTGTGTCAGCAGAGCAGAAATCCAGATATCATTAATGATACGATTTTAGATTAAAGAAAAAATACGATACGACACAACACGACACGATATGCTCCCCCACGATGCAATACGGTATGATACAATGAGATATCACACAATAGGTTACGATTGTGGTATCGTAGCATACGTCACGATACGATACGATTCGATGCGATACAATAAAATTTTAGGTGGGGTGGGTACCGCAGTGAGAAAATACAAATTAGACAAAATATAGAAATACAGTAAGGTAAAAAAAAATAATAGTGAAAAAAATAACAAAGTTAAGGAAGTAGAGTTAAATGGTGGACACAATGGACATCATGAATATCTTGAATAATGACAACTCCAACAGGAGTATTGGTTTTAAGAAAGATAAAACAAAAAACAGGAGTGTAGTTTATGGACATCTTCACCTAAAGGACAAAGGACACTCTTTAGAGGACAACAACGCCCACAATTTAGCCAGACATGGTTAAAAAGAGGAGTAAAAGGAGACGCCTACGTCAATTTGGAAAATAAAACTCCTTTCTGAACAGGACAGGTGGACTGAGATATAAGTCTGTGGACATTAAGGATTCATTTGAGAAAGAAACAGGATCAAAACAGATTCCTCTTAATTCCAGGTGAGTGTCTGGTTGTTGTTTCTGATGGACACCACCCACAGATGTTCCTCTTTAAACCCTAACCCCCCACCAGTCTGTTAGGACTGAAGACTTGGATGAAACGTCTTCAGTAAAGTTAACTGTAACTGCATCCTCAGGACAAACATTTAGCTGCAGTAAGAACCTGGTCAACAATGAGTCCAGTCAAACATTAAGTGTATAGGTTGAGAAGTTTAATCAACCAGACTGAACAAATAATAAAGAAATAATAATAAAGTTTGCTTTTAAAGGTGCCTCCTTCTGCTTCTCCAGTTTGTCTCCTGAACTTTGGAACAACTGACTGGAGACAAATCAAAGAGAGAGACAGATTTAAAGTGACCCTGACATTCACCCCCTGACAAAGTCACATCCATCTCCTCCCGTCACACAGACAGTGAGCTGGCCATGCAGCTGGAGTGCTGCCAGACGGAGGTGGAGTTTGTCCGCAGACGGCTGAAGCAGACGGAGGAAAAGCTGGAGACAGAGAAACAGACCCGACAACAGCTCGATACCAAGGTGAGGCGGGACACGCCGACGTGCACAGCAACACTGATGGGAGATTAAATGTCTGCAGACGATAATGCTCTGTGTGTGTGTGTGTGTGTGTGTGTGTGTGTGTAGGTGGTGGAGCTGCAGGCCCAGCTGGATCAGTCCAGGAAGAGCGCGACGGAACTGAAGCGTCACTGTCGCCGCGTGACCTCTGACCTCCAGGACGCCCGAGTCCTCACCGACAGTCTGCAGAGCCGCATGCACGAACTGGAGCGCAAACAGAGGAGGTCAGAGTTCACTAAAGACTTTATTAGGGTTGTTAGCAGGATATAACGTCATTGTTTTAAAAAGAACAAAATCAGAACAACATTACCACAACGTTACAATATGATATGACACCACACGATACGATACAATACGGTAAGGTACGATATTACATGATACCACATGATATGATTTGCTACTGTACGATACCGTACAATACGATATGATACGATGTGATACGATGTGATACGATGTGATACGATACGATACGATACGATACGATACGATACGGCAAGGTGCGATATCACGTGATATGATTTGCTACTGTACGATACCGTACAATACAATAGGATACCACACGATACGATACGATACGATACGATACAATACAATACAATACGATACGATACGATACGATACGGCAAGGTGCGATATCACGTGATATGATTTGCTACTGTACGATACCGTACAATACAATACGATACAATACAATACAATACGATACGATACGATACGATACGGTAAGGTACGATATTACATGATACCACATGATATAATTTGCTACTGTACGATACCGTACGATACGATACGATACGATACGATACGGTAAGGTAAGGTACGATATTACATGATACCACATGATATCATTTGCTACTGTACAATACCGTACAATACGATACGATGCGATACGATGCGATACAATACGATACGATACGAGTAAGGTACGATATTACATGATACCACACGATATGATATGCTACTATACGATACCGTACAATACAATATGATACCACACGATACAATACGATACGATACAGTACGATACGGTACGGTACTGTACGATACAATACTATAAGATACGATACGATACGAACGTCTTCTAGTGGTTGCTTCCAACATAAAGATGCTTCATGTCACTGAGCTCAGACTACCTTCATGAACATGACAGTCAGACCCCGTTCAGACCTCACATTAACGTCCCACCTGGACGATCATCACAAAACTGAAACACTTTCCATGATTCCACCTCAGCGAGACCCAGTTTATTTTCTTTTGTTTCACCTATTTTTTAATGATAAGAGCCCGTTTCATCCTCCTGTTTCATCTGTGCTTCATACAGGTTTGATAGTGAGCTGACTCAGGCTCTGGAGGAAGCCGACAACGAGCGAGAGCAGAAGGACAAAGCTTTCCATGAAAACACAGCTCTGGGGGCGGAAATATTCACCCTGCGCCGCAGCCTCCAGGTCGGTTTGATTTTACGTGTAGAGTATTTTTATATGATATCATGTTTATTAATGGGACACTAACCTGAAAGAGAGACTGACTTCCCCCGCCCACAAAGTCTGGAGAGTGCAGGATGAGTCATCATTTTAAACACACTGATTTGATTTCATGGAGACTTTAACTCTTTAACATAATATTTGTTTTTGTCTGTTTTGCCAATAAAAAGGTCAGAACATGTGTCTAGTGAGTGTAACTGGTTTGGAGGCCACCAGAATGACGAGAGCCAGCTCTGACACTGAGCTTCAGTAGAATCACTTCTGATGATAAAGGAATGGGCTTTAAGGCAGAACTTCAACGTTCACCATTCATCATGTGAACCTGGAAAGGAGAACAGAAGTGACTGTTGGAATTACAGTTGTCACATGTGATTCATGAACTCGTGTCGCTGCAGTAAAATGAAGCAAATCTGAGCCAGAGACGGATGAATCAGAGGCAGCTGAGTTACTGGAGTCAACGTCTGACATGTGGCTGAAGATAAATGATACAGCAAAGTGTTCATTCTGACAGACAGACATTTATTTAGTCGTAGTCTTTGTCTTCAAACAAAAATGTTTATTGGTCTTGGTCACATTTAACAGTTTTAGTCGACAGTTCAGTTTTCATCTTCTCCTTCCACTTCTCTGTATTCTACCTGTTCTTCTTCTTTTTCTGTTTCTTCTTTTTCTTTTCCTTTTTCTTCCTCTTCTTCTTCTTCTTTTTCATCTTACTCTCCTTTTTCTGTTTCTTCTTCTTCTTTTTCTTCCTCTACTTTGTCTTTTTCCTGTTCTTCTTCTTTTTCATGTTTCTTCTTTTTCTTCCTCCTCCTCTTCTTCTGTCCACTGTTTAAATATGCGTCAGTAAAGGAGGTAATAACTTTATGTGGTGTAAAACAGCAGCTAGTAAAGGTTTTAGCTCATCAACATCTTAGTCACAGATGTTTTAAATAAGGCGTCTCACTGTTTCATCTAATCTCTGTGACATCAGGTCAGTAGTTGTAGATTTATTTTAGACGGAGGTTTTCTGTTTCTACTTTTGTGTTAGTGCGCTCTGGTTTTAAAAGCTGATGCTGAGGCATCCAGAGACAGTTTAGCCTCTTTAGCCTGGACCACCTCCAGAGACAGTTTAGCCTCTTTAGCCTGGACCACCTCCAGAGACAGAGTCTGAGAGCAGGAATGTTCTGATGGGTGCGTGGGCGTGTGCAGGAGAGCCAGGCGGAGGTGGGACGTCTGCAGAAACAGAAGGAGGAGCTGTGTGCCCAGATCCGTGACCTCAGCCTGCCCGTCGACCTCGCCGCCGAGTCCCTGCCCGACCTCAAGAAGCAGCTCCGCCTCCTGGAGAGCCAGGGCGGCGAGAGGGCGGAGGAAGTCTCCAAGCTGACGGCCAGGATCCAGCAGCAGCAGCAGGTGACGTCAGAGCGTCCCGACACCTTCAGGTACTCTGACATCCTGCCGCCTTTCTGACCCGCTCCGTGTCCTCGTCCTCGTCCTGACAGGTCCACATGAGGTTTGAGATGGAGATGGAGAGGATGAAGCAGATGCACCAGAAGGAGCTGGAGGACAAAGAGGAGGAGCTAGAGGACGTCCACAAGTCCTCACAGAGACGAGTGAGTTGAACACCATGAGGTCTCTCTACTGTCCTCTACTGTCTTTAGATTAACACCCAGCCAAGCAGACAGCCATTAAAATACGACCGGGACATTAGTGATAATGATCCAGGACAGAACTCATGGGCCAGGGGTGCAGCTTCTTCTTCTTCTTCTTCTGTTCTTGGTCTTACTTTTCCTCTTCCTCTTCTTCATGTTCATCTTCTCCTTTATCTTCTTCATATTCTTCCTCTTTGTCTGCTTCTCCTTCTACTTCTACTTCTTTTTCTTGTTCTCCCTCCTCTTCCTCTTCTTTGTCTTCTTCTTCTTCATCATCACCATCTTCCTCTTTTTCTGCTCTGATTGTTCACACTACTGTATCCTACTACATATATATGTATTTAATGAATAAATAAATACATTTAATGCAGTTACAGGCAGATAATACTGAACATATCTTACTAGTATTAGTCAACCGTTATATTTCTATCTTCTTTAGTCAGGTTTATCTGTTTGTCTACAGGAAGAGGATGTTTTAATAAATACTTCATCTACCTACAGCTACATTAAACTGTGATATTAACCACTTCTTACATCTATAGCTGTTATAAACATATGTTAGTGTACATACAGTTTATCTACATTACAGCAAGCATATCAGGTTTAGTCAGTTTTATCATATAGTGTCAAACACAATCCAAATGGTCTTGCTTTAATAAACCCAGAGTCTGAAACCTTCAGAGCAAGAACTAAAGAGACGATGGAAAGAAAAGCTTCCTTTAAAAGGAAGAAACCTTGAGCAGAGCCTTTATCGTGATTCCTTTATGCAACATCATTCATGCATCGATCATGAGAATGTCCTAAGAATCGTGTTCAGATGATCGAACCGAGTAAACATTCAGTCTGAACTCCTATCAGGCAGCAGGACTGACGGTGGTGTTTCTGTGCAGATGGATCCTCGTCACCGACTGAGAGAAAGAAAAACTGTTCTTTTCAGTTAATCGTCCACTTAGCTTTTCTTTTTATTCTTATTATTTTTATTTTTTTCTCAGTGTTATGCAACCAGACAGCAGTTACATCACATCTCTGCAGTTCCATCAATACACAAGCAACAAGCAACAGCTCCACAGGTTTCCACATCGTCAGACAATCGTATCATTGATTCAGCTTCTGTGGAGCGTGAGACTTTAGACAGAGCTGATGTTTAACAATAAGGTGGCGACCCTCAGTGCAGCCTGCAGGAAACATCCAATAATATGATGATAAGAACTTCACAGAGACCAGTTTACGCCATGAGCCGTGCTTACTTTAAACTCCCTGATGTGAAATTAAAAATGCAATCTTTTATTCTGTCTTTAAAATCTCAAGAAGTAAAGGAAGACCTATTAAAATAGTTTGACGAAAAACCTGCAGTTCACATGTCAGAAAGCTGCTTAAAACCACGGCAACAGAGCTTCCACATGACTAACAGCAGGATGATTGTGTTCTGGTTCGTCTGTTTGGAGGCCACGACATTTAACCAGTCACTCAGACGGCAAACTATTTGCTGTTCGAAGACATCTCCATTTGTTTCCAGATATGTTAAAGACAAAGGTTTGTGTTGCATTTGGTTTTTGATTTTGCATCAGCCCCTTCCTCTCCGGTTGTTCATTAGTAGGTCACACAGCAGGGTGTGTGGTAATGACTCTTAAAGTTCAGGCTTTAAACATTTAAAAACAATTTTCCAAAGTGTTGGTTTGTCACTAATTTGCATATTTTAGTTACAGAATAGGCGCTCTGTAAATATAACAGTTAAAATGGAATGTAATAGTACCCACAATCTACTCTGCTGGGTGACATTTGAAACCAGAGAAGCTTCTCTTTAATTATACCAACCGTCCCATAGCTGGAACTAACCAGCTAGCCTCAGCTAACAGTGAAGACATGCAGTCAGGATGTCAGAATTTCTACTTATGTCTTAATATTTCATCAAATATAAATACACAATATAATCATCTTGTACTGAAAGTTAGCTACGCACTAAAATTTAATGTAATATATCTTGGTGATCTCAGTATTCTTCTGGATTGTATAATGTGCACAACAGTAGAATTTGATTATACGAAGGCTAAATAAAATGTCCAAAGGTTGAATTGTGTGTACGTTGCCTCCTGTAGTGGAATCAGGAGGATTTTGTAGCCAGATTCACTTTCAAGAGGTAAGAACCCAACGTGGAACACTTTGGTTTTATCCAAACGGCTCTATTTTTACTAGAACTAGAACCTCTGTAGAATATGTGTGCTTTGTGGTATTTCTCTAAACTCTTGGTCCAGTTCTAGTCAAGGGGTTGCTGAATGAGTTCAGAATGACATCATTGCTATCAGGGTGTTTTCTACTATGTAGTTTATCACATATTAATCAGAATCAAGAAGCTGTTTGTGATTTATTTTGGGTTTACGTCTTTGTAGGTGAGGTTCTTAGGGCTTAAAAGGTTAAAGGGTTTAAAGTAAATCATTTTTAATTGACAAACACCTTCTTCTACCACCACTGCTGCAGTAATCACCTCCACCTCTTACATCCACCTGCGGGCTCTGAGTTTAAACTGTGTCGTTTTAGGCTGAAGCTTCTTCCTCCCGGCTGAAGGTTTAAATCCTACAAACTTCCCGATTCCTTCAGCAGGAGACGGTTCAGAGGCCTCACTCCTCCACAGATTATCGTTCTGACGCCGCTGCAGGGAAACGTTTCCCGTCAATAAGACAATAAGAGCTTCTTGTCTCTGTGTGTTCAGCTGAGGCAGCTGGAGATGCAGTTGGAGCAGGAGTACGAGGAGAAGCAGATGGTGATTCACGAGAAGCACGACCTGGAAGGACTCATCGCGACACTGTGTGACCAGGTAAGCCCACGCAGAGAGTCGTGTTTCTATCTGTGGAAGGACAGAATGCAAACACTAACCCTGAAATCAAGTCAGAACTGGTTTAATCCTCTAAATGTTGTTACAGTTACAGTATAATTCAGTATGAATCAGGACCAATAAAATACACCCTAGCCTAGCCTAGCCTAGCCACACTCAGGTCTTAAACCTCTCTATAGCAGTGAAGTATGAGGTAAAGGTGCAGGACGCCTGTTATCAGCCGCTGCATCACACGTGTCACCTTCCCTTCAAATACAGATCATCTGACTGTTAGTCGGAGCCGGTGGGTGTTTTATTCTTCCTCTCTAAATGTCAGACGGTGTTCTGAGGCGTTTAACCAGATAAGACGCCGGCGCCTTTTTTCAGGGCTGATCTTTGAGGGGAGGATTAATGCCGGGTGTGTGATCCTGCAGGTGGGACACCGAGACTTCGACGTGGAGAAGAAGCTGAGGAGGGATCTGAAGAGGACTCACGCCCTGCTGGCCGACACACAGCTGCTCCTCGCCACCGTGGACAGCTCGGGGCAGAGCCTCCCCAACGGCAGCAAGGACCAGATAGAGCGTCTGCACTGTCAGGTACGCTCACCTCCACCCCACCCCCCCAGCAACGTCCTCCCCACTCCCGCTCTGATTCAGAGACAATCATCTTTTACTCGCCTTAGCTGGAGGAGAGCGAGGCGAGGCGACTGGAGGCCGAGGGCGTCCAGGCGACCCTGGCCCAGGAGCTGGAGAACACTCAGATAGAACTGGAAAATATCTGCAAGCAGAAGAGTGTGGTGAGTGGGTTTCTGTTTGTCTCTGCAGAGTGGTGTCCAACCCGTCTGTAGCTGCTCTAGTGGATATTCTTATCACCCAGAACCTTTTAATTATGATAATAAATAATGCACGGTGATGAAACTGGTGTTAGAGCCAAACTTCTGCAAGATCTGATCGATCAACTCCATGAAAGAGGATCTGGCTTTGACTCAGACAGGTCAGCGTGCAGGAGGTTTAGTTTGAGACATGTTTCTGTCCTCCAGTCCTCTGCAGATCATTTTCCTTCATAGCACAGTAACACAAAGTCAGGCTACCTTTCTCTATCAGCTACAGTCCTGTAGAGGAGCTGTGACGGGGGCTGAGGTTCCCTCTGAGCTCCAGGTTGAGGCTGTGCAGACAGACTGAGTTCTGAGTGTGTCTGCAGATTAGCGGCTAACCTCTCATTCTGACCTCCTCGTCTTGGCGTGTCAGGTGGACGAGCAGTTAGCGCTGCTGCAGCACGAGAAGGTGGACCTGCTGAAGAGGCTGGAGGAGGACCAGGAAGACCTCAACGAGCTCATGAAGAAACACAAAGCGCTCATCGCACAGGTGCTTGCTCAGCTTCCACGGCCCGTTGATCTCTTAAAACACACTAATCCCAATCTCTGTCCCACCGCTCTGTCCTCCCCAGTCCTCCAGTGACATCTCCCAGATCAGAGAGCTGCAGGCGGAGCTGGAGGAGGTGAAGAAGCAGAGGCACTCTCTCCAGGAGGAGGTAACCTTTGTTCCTCTGTCAGGAAATAAACGCAGCTCTGAAAGGTTTATGGAGCGACTGTTGAAACTGGCCGGGATGAGCCTGTTAATGGATTTCTGGATCATTTAACCTCCTTGTTGCAGACCTTAATAGAACTGCAGGTGGAGCGCTGCCACGCTCGCTGATATATCTGTGCATAATTTGGTCCTCACTCCTCCTCTCCTCCTGCTCATCATGCAGCTCCAGCAGTGTGTGTCCAAGGTGCAGTTCCTGGAGTCGTCCACCGTGGGGCGCAGCATCGTCAGTAAACAGGAGGCTCGGGTGTGTGACCTGGAGAACAAACTGGAGTTTCAGAGAGGTCAAGTCAAGAGGTTTGAGGTGAGAGGACGTGAATGTTTTCCCGTTTCTTACGTGTGTGACGATGATCTGATCGCTGTGCTGTGTGTGTGCAGGTGCTGGTGTTGCGTTTGAGGGACAGCGTGGTCCGTCTGGGGGAGGAGCTGGAGCAGAGCGCCCAGGCCGAGGCTCGGGAGAGGGAGAACGCCCGCTACTACCAGCAGCGCCTGCAGGACATGAGGCTGGAGATGGAGGAGCTGAGCCAGAGGGAGCAGGACAGCGGCCGCCGACGCATGGAGCTGGTAACTGAACCACCGCTGCATGTGCTGCTGTGTCACAATCAAACAAGGTCAGGGGGCTGCAGATACACCCCACCCAGATACCTCCACAACCCCTAAAGCTTCTGCAACAATGCACCTCAGATAATCTAATAACACCCTGAGTTATTAAGCATATTACAGCCATCTTAGATCTTATTCTCTCATCACATATTAGTTAAATAAAGAGGAGAAAACAGTCTTTGTTGCGTCACAACGCAAAAACGGAGACAGCTGCAGAGGCGGAACAGTTGCTCATTTTTCTTTGGCTTCCCTGCCTCCCGCAGACGGATCACCACCACTCTACCTGGATCAAAACCTAAATATAAACCCCTGCAGGCGTTACGCGCATCCGAGCCGAGCGAGACGGACTGGTGCTTAGAGATCCCTGGCAGGAGTGGCTTCCTCCAGGCTACCACTGAGAGCTGTGGCTCACTCGCTTCCAGAGCAGTCACTTCTCTGCTGTTCTCATTAAGGGAAACAACAGCTGCTCTATTATCCGGAACATTTGGAAAACATCTCTTTCATTAGAGGATGCTCTGATCGTGGCAGCGCTAACAGCATGAGGGAGGGTTTCTGCGCTCGCGGGGAGGGAGACGTGTAAACGTTTTCACAACAACGGCAGTTTTTGAAAAATTCTCAGTCTGGGAAGTTTTCGGTGATTCTCATGAAAGCTGTTTGATGTGGTCGGCCACATTTATGATGTCTCCTCTGCTTGTGATGTATTTATTTATTAAAAATTTGTTTTCTTATTGAACCATAAAAGGTAAATTGGAACATTTCATATTTTCAAGCAGGTAGAGGCTATACAGGGCTGATTAGTTTTTCAACCCTCACAGTTTTCTACGTTTCTGCATAAAAGTTCTGAAAGTAGAGAAAGAGAACCCAAATCAAACACCTGAAACAGAAATATTATACCTGTGTGTTTGTTTTTTGTTTTTTTGGAAAATGAGCCAATATTACATATCAGTGAGATGTAAAGCTAAGTGAACCCTAGTTTTCAGTATCCAGTTTCTGGTAACTGCTGATCAGTGGTCTACAGCAGCTTGGAGGAATTTTAGCACATTCCTCAGAACAGAACCACTTCAGTTCTGAGATGTTGGTGGGTTTCCTCACATCAACTGCTTGCTTCAGGTCCTTCTTCAACATTTCTATTGGATTAAGGTCAGGACTTTGACTTGGCCGTTCCTAAACATTCATCTTGTTCTTCTTTAACCGTTCTTTTGTAGAACCACTTGTGTTCTTGGGCTCGTTGTCTTGCTGCATGACCCAGTTTCTCTTCAGATGAACTAAAGCATGTCTAAACAAAGTCAAACTGCTCCCAATAAGTGGGCTCGTCCGGGATTTGAACCCGGGACCTCTCGCACCCTAAGCGAGAATCATACCCCTAGACCAACGAGCCACGTCTGAGGTGTTTGTAGATGCTGTTCCAGATTCTGGTCTTTCTATTCTGGAGGTCTTCTGACGTCTTTTGTTCATGGTAGACTTGGATACTGATGTTCCTACCTTCCATACAGAGTTCTTCACTTGTCTGAGATCATTCACCAGTAGTCTCCTGTAGAAAAACAGTTTCCAAATTAAAATATGACCCTTTAAAACATCTACAGACCCTGTTACCAATAATCTCATGAACAACTTTCAACATTTTTTTCAGTTCTGAGATGTTGGTGGGTTTCCTCACATCAACTGCTTGCTTCAGGTCCTTCCACAACATTTCTATTGGATTAAGGTCAGGACTTTGACTTGAACCACTTGTGTTGTCTTGGGCTCGTTTCTCTTCAGATTCAGCTCACAGATATGTAATACTGGCTCTTTTTTCTAAATAAATAATTCATTCATTCATTCATTCATCTTCTATACCCGTTTAGTCCTGTTAAGGGTCACGGGGGTCTGCTGGAGCCTATCCCAGCTGTCATCGGGCGAGAGGCAGGGGTACACCCTGGACAGGTCACCAGTCCATCGCAGGGCCACACACAGAGACAGACAACCATTCACACTCACATGCACACCTACGGCCAATTTAGAATCACCAATTAACCTAACCAGCATGTCTTTGGATGGTGGGAGGAAGCCGGAGTACCCGGAGGGAACCCACGCAGACACAGGGAGAACATGCAAACTCCACACAGAAAGGCCAGCCAGCCCATGGATTCGAACCGGTGACCTTATTGCTGTGAGGCATCAGTGCTAACCACCTCGCCACTGTGCCGCCTAAATAAATAATATTTCATTTATTTTCTCTTTGTCTGCTTCCAATCTGCTGATGTTTCGAGTCATTTTTATGCAGAAATGTAGGAAATTTTGAAGAACGCAAAACCTTTTAAGCAGCATATATAACAAATCTTAAATCTTAAAGGATCATTTCCTGACTCTGATCTTGGCGTTTGGTTTAATTTCTTACAGTAAAAACAACTTGATAATAACAGAGATGTGCTCAAGATCTGCAGGTGGCCTCTAGGGAAAGCTTCAAGTTCGAACAGGGGCCCTTCAGCTCTGGCAGATGATATGAGGTGAAATATTGAATGGCGAAGGAAAAGCAGAAGCCTTCAGCTGTATCTCTGGCCCTCTCTCACCTCTTTGCGCTCATCTTGGGAGACAGATAAATCATCACTCTGCAGAAATGTTTTGGGATGATTCTGTAATTCCTCGCGGCTTTCTGTCAGTCAGAGCGTCAGGGTGCACGTCTCCTCCGAGCAGCAAACTGAAAAAGTGTTATTTTTAGAAGTGGAAGCTGCTCGAACTGTCTCCCCCGACACGAGGCCATCGATCGGACTCCAGTTAGCTTCATTAGCCTCGAGGTTTGTTTTCTGTCCTACACTGTGAAGGTTTGAGGGGAACGTGTTTAGGAACATGCTAAATGTTTGCTTACTTCAGTGTATGCATGTGGAAATGAGCTGGACTCTCTTAGTGTTGAGCCTCTTCGCCTCCATGGGACCCCAACAATTAATCCATGAGCATGTGAAGGGATTCCCATGTTTTTTTTGGAGCCTGCTTTCAGTCTTTTCTAGCTCTGTTGTTAATTATTCTAAACGAAGGTTGTTGCTGCTCGTCTTCTTTTATCCTACGGATGAAGACTCTAAAGAGGCGTTTGAGGTTTAATAAGAAGAAGAAGTCCCGTCTGGACTTAGTCGCGTTGCCGTCCTCGCTCGCGCCAGATTTCTTCGTGACCTCTGAGCTGAGCCGAGAAAAAAGAGGAAGGAGCTCCAATAATTATTCAGTTATTAGCGCAAAGCAAACGCACAAGGGTGCCCTTTAACAACCTACCAACAGACACACACACATGAATAGACATATTCATACATCCTCCTCCTCCTCCTCCTCCTCCTCCTCCTCCTCCTCCAACGTCATCTCTCCCTCATCCTGCTTTCTCCCTCTGACTGTGATTAATCCTCATTGTCTCTTCAAGGTTACGGGCACACACACACACACACACACACACACACACACACATACATGCTTATGTGTCTCTATGACAACCGCTGCAACCCACACCCGTCTCCTCAAAGCCAACAAAGCCAATAACTTTGAAAGCCTACAAGCTTTTTGCGTTTGCAGGCTTGTGTGACAGGATGCTAGAGAGACGACAGAAACGCCGCCACCACCACTACCTCGCATACAGGCGATTAATAAATCACTTTATTCTCTCAATGTCTGGTGCGTATGTCATAATTCCTTCTAAATAAGCCGAGCAGAGCGCTGCAGACATCAGGTCACAGCGAGGGAGAGAGGGAGGACATGCCACCGGGATATTAAGAGTTTGACTGATGAGGTAATATAGGCTCAAATGAAGGTAATTGCTGTGGCAGGATTGGGCCCCGGGGTCCTCACACGTAGCCGTGAGGCGGGGGGGCAAAACCACACATGTTCACCCTTATATGAGCTAATCTGACGGCGTCCGTTCACAGGAGATGCAGGTGGAGGAGCTCAGCGCCGTCAGGCAGACGCTGCAGGCCGACCTGGAGACGTCCATCCGCCGCATCGTGGATCTGCAGGCCGCCCTGGAGGAGGTGGAGTCCAGCGACGAGAGCGACTCTGAGAGGTACGGTTGATTAGCGCCGAGGCACGTCTCCTCTGCTTCAATGTCCGGATGTTTCAACTCAACCTTTTCACCGCTCTGCCCTCCCATGCAGCGTTCAGACCGCCGTGGAGTCCTTTACTCAAAAGAGAGACCTGTAAGAAACCCAAGAGTGTGGTTGTGGTTGTGTCTTCATCAGATAACTCAGCCTGTTAAAGGATGATTCTTCTCAGCATCTTCTAGTTTCTGGCCACATTTTCCAACCTTTGTGAAATCATTCTGCTCACCACAGTTACAGAGCCGCTTAAAAGTATTTGAGACCCTCAGAATTGTTTTCATAAAAATGATTCAAAACATTGGCAGAATCCTCAAAGTAGACAAGGAGAACCCAATCAAACACATCAATCAGAAATATTATACTTGTTTATTTAGGAAAATGAGCCAATATTACATATCTGTTAGTTGTAAAAGTAAGTGGAACCCTTGTTTTTAGTATCCGGTTTAACGGTAACTGCTGAACAACCATGGCGTGATGGCAGAGTGGCAAGGACAAAGACACCGCTCTCCAAAAAGAACATTTGCAATTTTCTAAACATCTCTATTTCAAAAAGTTATTTCAAGTGTCTCTGATTCCTAAAATTCAAGGTGGTTAATTTTGACCTTACGTTTGTTATTTACGTTTGTTAAGCAGTTAGAGTGCAGGACGGAAATTACAAAAATATTCTAAAGCTTAAGGAGCCTAAAGCGACATTCAGTTGTGTGCTTATTAATAACAATAATAATAATCTTTATTTCTATATCAAACCAACATTAGAAAGTACCAACAAAGAATCAGCTATGCTATTTTAAAATTAAAACAGCAAAACACACAAAAATACAATTAAAATCTTATTTAAAACCCTCTGCTGTGGGATGTGTCATTAATTCAAGTAAATTTCTTAGTTCTCACTTATTGAAACTTGATTTTTTTAGTTTAGAAACTAATAAACAAGACACTTAACAACCAGCTTCCAACTTCTACAAAGTGGCGACATGAACGTTCAGGTTATAATAGAACGTATTTAAAACATGGTGACCTGAAAACCCCACAAACCAGCTGCTGAGGTTGTTTGCTCAAGATATCTAAACCCAAACTTATTTCAACATTAACAAATTCTCATTCATGAAGTTGACGTGTGCCTTATTCTAATCTATAGAAATGATGGTCAAAACAATTACAGTAAAGTGGCCAGAATTATCCTTTAAGCTGACCCTGTCTGAGAAGGCTGCGTGCATGGCGTCTACATGCATGGCATCAGTCCATGGGCCGCTGCCACTGCTGCTGCTGCTGCAACACAGCTGCATAAATCCATCTTTATATTGGTCTGTTTCATACAGTATATTTTCACTGAAGCCCTGTAATTAGCATATTTGTTTCTTCTTTTTAATCACTAGTCTCCAACACATTCTTCTCCCACGCAGCTGAGATGTACTTGAGATGGATATAAATAACACGTTCACTGCTGCATTAAGTATATTGTGCGAGTCTCAAGCGTATTTATGTCGATGTAATCAAACTGACTCAAATGCCCCTGTGAATGGTTGAGTGTGTGTTTTCCTCTTGCAGCGTCCTCGGGGACATCAGAGTGGATCTAAAGATTCTTTGAGAGTCAGTTTCCACCTGCGTTATTCAGTTAAAAAGAATGAAAGAGAATGAACATTTAACTGAGATTAAAACCTCCAGTTATTACATGAGTCCTGGCTGTGATCCTACCCTGGCTTGCTGTGCAATCATCAACCGTTCTGTAACGTGCCTGCATGCTTAATGCAGCTTATAATGGATTCAGAGCTGGCTTCAGAAGTTTTTTGCATCCTTCAGAGGTTTCTACATTTCTGCAAGAAAGGACTCAAAACTTTAGAGGATTTTCACACAAGTCATGAAAGTAGACAAAGAAAACCCAATCAAACACATAAAATAAAAAACATATTATACTCCAATTTAGAGTCCACGTGTTCAGAAGTGTTTCCATCAATGTAATGAGACTCAGGTGTGGTTCAGTTCCTGGTTTAGTTTCAATAAATCAGGGATTTGTCTCAGTCTGATCTTCACAACACATGTTTGTGGACAAAGGAGCTTTCTGAGGAGCTCAGAGAAAGAGTTGTTGTTGCTCATCAGGCTGGAAAAGGTTCCAGAACCATCTCTAAAGAGTTTGGAACCCACAAATAATCCACAGTCAGACAGATTGAAGACGACTGTTCCCCTCCACAGGAGTGGTCCACCAACAAAGATCACTCCATAATAGTCTGAGAGGTCCCAAAGGAACCCAGGGGAACTTCTAAGCAGCTAAAGGCCTCTCTCTCATTGGCTAATGTTAATGTTGATGAATCCACTGAACAACCATGGTGTGATGGACAAAGACACTGCTCTCCAAGAAGAACATTTCTAAACATCATGTGGACAAGACAGAAGACTATTGGGACAATGTTTAGTGGACAGATGAGACCAAAGTAGAATAGTTTGGTTTAAATGAGATGAAACAACACTGCATCATTCCAGCATCAGAACCTCATCCCTCCATCAAACATGGGGGTGCTAATGTCCTGGTTTGGGTCTGTTCTGCTGCATCTGGACCAGGACGGCTTGTCATCATTGATGGACCAATGAATTCTGAATTCTACCAGTGAACTCTAAAAGAAAATGTCAGGACATCTGTCCATGAGCTGAATGTGAAGAGAAACTGGGTCATGCAGCAAGACAACGAGAACCAAGAACACAAGTGGTTCTACAAAAGAACGGTTAAAGAAGAACAAGATGAATGTTTAGGAACGGCCAAGTCAAAGTCCTGACCTTAATCCAATAGAAATGTTGTGGAAGGACCTGAAGCAAGCAGTTGATGTGAGGAAACCCACCAACATCTCAGAACTGAAGTGGTTCTGTTCTGAGGAATGGGCTAAAATTCCTCCAAGCTGCTGTAGACCACTGATCAGCAGTTACTGGAAATGTTTACAAACGCACAAGTATAATATTTCTGTTTTGTTTGTTTGAGTGGATTCTCTTTGTCTACTTTCAGGAAATGTTTTAAATAATTTTTATTCAGAAACGTAGAAACTTCTAAAGGCTGCAGCACTAGATCTGCCAGCCTAAGGACAGAGGAGGTGTCTTCCCTTGTAGCTTTGATTTGAGTGTTGTGGTGTGATTCTGTCCTGCAGTGACTCTGTGTCCAGTGTTGGGACCGAGGATGTCGGCGAGGGCATCCGTAACTGGTTGGGTGTTCCTAGAGGAGGGTCTCGCACTGGATCTGTCTACAGCGGCCGTCAGTCTGTCGCTGACACCATGAGCACCTACAGCTTCCGGTAAGTCTGTTCCTTCAAGACTGGAAGAAGAGCTCAGTAAATCAGTAAAGAGCTCAATAAATAAATAATAAATAGTCACATGTTCTGCTTCAGTTTAAAGTGTTTGTCTTATCCCTCCAAAGTTCTTGCGTGGATCCAGATGATGAGGGCTCTGAGGCTGGAGGAGTCGGTGCCAGAAGTCCGTCCCGAGCTCCGTCCTCCTCGGCGCTGTCTGAGCTGCTGGAAGGACTTCGTAAGCGCAGAGCTGGCGGTGATGCAGCAGACGGAGCTGGTAGCACCATCTCTCTGCCCGTCTACCAAACGACCGCAGCCTCAACTCTCAGACGGAGAGCCTCGGCCCTCTCTCTCGGCCCAGAGGACAACCAGGAGCCCCGACCTGGTCCCAGTATCCTCAAACCTTCCTCCCCACTCCTGCCACGCGCCGCCAGTTCTCGCTCCATCACCGACTCTCAGGGATCTGCAGGAGCCTCCACAGCTGGAGCCAAACTGTCCCGCTTCAACTCCAGCGAGTCCATCACTTCTCTTCCCTCGTTGCCACGTCTCTCCTCTTTGGCGTCCTCCCTCACTGCTCGACATCGCCCTCCCTCCCTGGCCATCCCAGAGGAGGATCCAGAGGTGGCGCCCCGCTCTGTGACGACCCCCATGCAGCGTTCCCCTCAGGCACCACGGCGCTGCATGCTGGGGAGTTTAGCAACAGAGGAAGGAGGTGAAGGCACTCTAGGTTCAGAACCGATGGTCTTCCAAAACCGCCGTCTGGCCGGGGACCGTGACGACGCAGCCTCCGACATCCTGCCTGCCATCCGGAGAGCTCAGTCCACCAGCAGCCTGGCCAGCTCCGTCAGGGGAGGCAGGAGGGCGCTGAGCGTCCACTTTGGAGAGCTGCCTCCGTCGACCCGCAGCAGGAAAGGCTCTGATACTGAGTCCTCCAGCTCAGGCGGATCAGGAGGAAGTTCCCAGGGAGGCGGAACAAGGCGCAAGTTTGAAAGGCCGCAAGGAGAAAGACTGGAGGCGGAGGGCAGTGAGGGCGGAGACGTGGCTTCGGTCATGAAGAGATACCTGAAGAAGGAGGTTGACTGAAGGAGATGAGGTGAGTAGATCTTCAGGTCTGTTTACTTAAGAGATGTCTCCCAAAAGTAGAGACACCGTGACGTCAAGTAGATTGATCCAAACACTTTAGAACAAATATAAACAACTATTGAATGAATTCGTGTGGACATTCATGGTCAACACAGGATGAATCTTGGTAAATCCTGTGGCTTGCGGTTTTCCTTTTGTGGCCTTGAGCGAAATGTGCCTTCCAGTCATTAATCTCCACTGGCTGAATGATTAACTACTGTTTATCTCCAAAAACCTGCAAAAATAATGACATTCCCATCAAGCCTTGTTCTGAACTGAGATGATGAAAACACCAGCATGTCAGACATGTCGTTATGAGCGTTGCAGATGTAAGCACTTAGCTCACTTAGAGCAGCTATAATCAATATTTTGTGTCAGATGATGGCTCATCAGCTGAAACTGATGCTCCCTCAGGACTTAAGGAGACTTGCAGTGAGTGTCAGCTCCTTATTTAACTGTTCACCTACAACTTTAACACTTTGCTGCATTCCAGCATCAGAACCTCATCCCTCCATCAAACATGGGGGTGCTAATGTCCTGGTTTGGGCCTGTTCTGCTGCATCTGGACCAGGACGGCTTGTCATCAATAATGTACCAATGAATTCTGAATTCTACCAGTGAACTCTTAAAGAAAATGTCAGGACATCTGTCCATGAGCTGAATGTGAAGAGAAACTGGGTCATGCAGCAAGACAACGAGCCCAAGAACACAAGTGGCAATTTAGACGTCACAAGAGCAAGGCTGCAACCCAGTGACAAACCTCCAGAATAGAAAGACCAGAATCTGGGACAGCGTTTACAAGCTTGTCAGACGTGGCTCGTTGGTCTAGGGGTATGATTCTCGCTTAGGGTGCGAGAGGTCCCGGGTTCAAATCCTGGACGAGCCCACTTATTGGCAGTAGTTTGACTTTGTTTAGACATGCTTTAGTTCATCTGAAGAGAAACTGGGTCATGCAGCAAGACAAAGAGCCCAACGAACCAAAAGAACGGTTAAAGAGGAACAAGATGAATGTTTAGGAACGGCCAAGTCAAAGTCCTGACCTTAATCCAATAGAAATGTTGTGGAAGGACCTGAAGCAAGCAGTTGATGTGAGGAAACCCACCAACATCTCAGAACTGAAGTGGTTCTGTTCTGAGGAATGGGCTAAAATTCCTCCAAGCTGCTGTAGACCACTGATCAGCAGTTACCAGAAACATTTAGTTAATGCTACATACAGATATGTCCTGAATAGATAAATGCACATGTGAAATATTTCTGAGTGAGATGCCTTCCCAGGGATTGGATGAGTTAAATGATGAAGTTGGACTCAAATCAAGTGGCTAAAATATCAGCTATGTGCACTCACAGCCATAATGTTGCGCGCTAGGTGCAGCATGACTCAGTCTTCTAATCCAGCTTTGTGAAGCTCTTAACAGCTTCTGCAGGCACTTGCTTGTAGTAATTGCTGCCTTGAGCGTCAAAGCTGTGACAAAGATTAAAAGCTCTTAACTTCCGAGATGATGACCAGGAAACAATGCTCTTTACGTATTATTTCATTCCAGCAGCACCAGGAAGGAGAAACATTGTCAGTGATTTTATGGATCTCTGTTCTAACGTCATCGTCTCCCTCTGGGAGTAGGTGTAGCATGACTCATAAATATCTGAGCTGTTAGTATTTTTAGTGATGGAGGGCTGGTTGATGAATGCAGGCCCAGATCTGCACATGCACACATATATAACACCTCACTCTCTCACATCGTTTCTCTCTGTTCTGACCATCTGAACCTTGTTTCATTTTATTTCATTTTTTTTATTTTTCATATCAGCAGCCTCTTCATGTGTCGGCATCCAGCTGTGATCTTCAGACGACGGCCGCCGACCGCAGGAGGCTGAACGGAAAGTCACTGGAAATACATTTGTTCAGTTCACAGGCTCAGTCAAGTGTGTTTTCATATAAGGCCTGTTTGTATATGAATAAAAACTTGAAAAGAAAGATGTTGTGGTGCATTTATCTGAGTTGAATCTGTACATTTTTGGCAAAGTACTTGAGTTTCTGCAAAAACGTGAAGTTATAATCTTCATGAATTTACCCAGCGCCAGGTTGGATGGGCTCCAGCTCCCCTGGCACCATCGACATGATAGTAACTTATAGATATGAAGGATATTTTTATCTTTAACTGGCAGATAGACTCTTTCTTAGAGTAATTAACCTCTACTCTGTGTAGGCAAAGTGGCTCAAACCGGCTTCTTCTCGGCCATATGTGACGTTAAAATGCTGCTGCAGTAAGAATTTATCTTTATATCTTTAACTGGAGAAAGAGTTTATTGTTAAAGACTATATCCACGTTTTATAAGGATTGTACTAGAATGAAAAGTTCTGAATCTTTTCTGTTCAGCTGACAAATAACAATCTGTTGGTTCGACCTGATCTTAACTTCACGTGAGCTGGAGTAGATGATCCTCAAGCAGACCGAGGTCGTTTTGATTTGTGGCAGAGATTCAGTTTGAAGATTCAGAGCTTCCAGATGTTATCTATCTAGTGATTTAAAACTTTCTGAAACACAGTGAAAAAAACAACAAGCTGAAGCAAAAGACAACTGGACGTGTTGGGTTTCTAGAAGACGTCTCATGCAAGTCTTCAGTTCTAATAGGCTGGTGGAGGGGTGTTGGTTAATCAGGAAGCTACATGACTACAGTTGACGACCAGACCTGGAATTGGAGGAATCTGTTTTGATCCTATTTCCTGTTTCCAATGAATAGCTCTCTATCAACACATTAATGTCCAGAGACTCAAGGTCTGAATGAAGGTTAAACTTCTAGAGGACATACACTGCCTGGACAAAAACAAAGTCACCACCTGGATTTAACTAAGTAAAGCCTCCTATTGGATAATTACTGCATGGGTGATTATCTTTCAGCTGGCAACAAGTTATTTAAGCCCAACTGATGCAATGAGTAGCTTCTCATTTCTTCAACAACCATGTCTAAAGACACATCCTGTGGTCATGGAGAAGATGTTAGTCTGTTTGAGAAGGGTCAAATCATTGGCATGCATCAAGCAGAGAAAACATCTAAGGAGATTGTAGAAACTACTAAAACTGGGTTAAGAACGGTCCAAGGCATTATTAAAAACTGGAAGGATAGTGGAGAAGCATCAGGGTAAGAAGAGAGGCAGATGAAGTGATGCACCCATCATGCCTAGTGTCTACTGTACAAGCCTGTGGGGGCAGTGCTATGATCTGGGGTTGCTGCAGTTGCTCAGGTCTAGGTTCAGCAACATTATGTGTCCAAAGAATGAGGTCAGCTGACTACCTGAATATACTGAATGACCAGGTTATTCCATCAATGGATCATATTCCAAGATGACAATGCCAGGATTCATGGGGCTCAGATTGTGACGAGGGAGCATGAGACATCATGTCCACACATGGATTGACCACCACATGTTATGTCTTCCTCCTTTTGCATCTGTCTTCTCTGGCTAAAATGTCGACGTTGTTGTCTTTAAGGCAGTGTCCATTCTTTAAATTAGTGAGTATCAGGTCCTTAGCCGACTCTAGTCATGTGAGCTTCAGGTGGACACCACCCACAGCTGCTCCTGATTAAACCCCAACCCCTCCACCAGTCTATTAGAACTGAAGCCTTCAATAAATCATCTTGTACAAGTCCAGTTGACTTTGTCTGAGTTTGTATTTTTTAGATATACCAGTTTTTTGTTTTTGTTTTTGAGTTTAGTCCAGTGATTTCATCAGTGATGTTTCTTCTTCTTCATCCCGTCTGTTTGCTCTGCAGGAGCTGAGCCAGACTTCACCTCAGGGTAAAATACTTACTGCGAGGATGTCCACTTCAAACCATCTGCATCAGCTCTGCATCAGACATATCCCCTGATATATTCTGTATACTACCACTACACTCTAAAGCTGCTTTAGCTCATGAGCTGCTCAGAGCTGATTGCTACTTAATGTGCAAATATCTACAGACAAGTCGTTGTAGCTCTGCTGTGTAGCTCTCCACAGTTACTTCTCCTTTAATCAAGGTTGTACATAATGTCAAAGTGAATTAAAGGTTTCAGCTAAATGTTGCACATCACTGCATTTTATGTTGATTGAACACTAAAACGAGACTGAAACGATCTGGAGTTCACAGTCCATTCACTCAGTCAGGTTTTATAAAGATTCATCCTTATTTTCAGAGACAAACTCAGCTTCTAAGCTCCATCCATCCATCCATCCATCCATCCATCCTCACATATTCATCGTTCTGTAATCAGTCAACACTTTGAGGGAGAGAAATTAGCCGATAATGATTCTCTTCTAGCCTTCAGTCATTTTGTGAAAACAATGACTCTTTGATTTCAGACGCGAGTAAACAGAAGCAGATTCTGCTGCTATTGGGAGGACTATAGGGGGGGGCTTGGGCAGTTGCTCAAGGGCACTTCAGCCATGGACAATGGACATGGGGGGGGGGGGGGGGGGGTGTACAAACCTGTGATGTCATGATCTGAAAGCTACTTCTCTACTAAAACCTTGAAACATTTAACATGCTGTGCACCTTTAAGGAAACACCACAGCAGGGACAGGGGGTGGCTAGAAGGGCTCATCCGGGATTTGAACCCGGGTCCTCTCGCACCCAAAGCGAGAATCATACCCCTAGACCAATGAGCCACTTCTTCTGCTTCTTCTTCTTTTTCTTTTTCTTCTTCTTCTTCTTCATGTGCTAAGCTAAGCTGTTTCACCAAAGCATTTGATGGTTTTCACGACTGCACTTCCTGTCACACTTCACATCTTAAAGTAATGATGGACTGAGTGGTTCTTGCCTTAATGTGGAGTAGAACAGCAGTCGTATAGAGAACTGTGGACCAGCCTCTACCTCTGCACAAATCATACATTTTAACAATTTCCATAAATCCGCTCTTGACTAGACACATGTGTTAAATACAAACCATTCCAGGTGAAATACAACATATTCTGGTTTGTTGAACACTGTTTTTCTTGGCTTCGTACTTCCACATGTGTTCCTTCATTGTTTTAGTGCCATCAGTATTAATCTGTGATCTAGAAAATGTTAAAAATAAAGAAAAAACTGCTTCTGTATGACCAGTAATTCTAAAAACAAGAATCTGTACGAGCCATACTTTCTTTTTTATTTTCGACAGGAAATCAACGGTAATGAGCTGAATCTGGAAGCAGCTTTTAGACGCTAGACTATTATTATTAATATCTTTGTCCTTTGCTTCAGAGGATTAAATGAAACCGTATTTTAGACTCAGATAAGAATTCAAAGAGCTGCTGTATCAAATGTTTTCACTCCAGCTTCCTGGGAGGAGATCTGGATCATCTTCAGTCCAACACGTGTCCTGACCTCTGCTCCGCTGTTTAAATGAGTTCAGACTAACTGGAGGCTCACTTCAACACCTCCGTGTGATGAAGTGCCTTCGCTGATTGGCTCCATGCTCCTGCTTCGACCCAATTATCTCAAGTGGCTTTTCTGAATTCGCCGACCCCTTTGCCGCGATCTAATTTAAAAAGTATGTGGATGTTTTTTTACAAAACAGCTGGAGTCCAGGACGCCTCGCCGGGCTTTCATCTGATCTGAAGCAAATATGAGAATTATGTTTAATTAGATTATCAGTGTCATGACGCACAAAGACAATTATTCATTTTATAATTTACATTCTTCAGACAACAAGGAGATTTAAACACTTGTGATTGTTGAAGAACTAACTTTACGTGTTAAGGAACGAGGAAAACTTATTTTCAGACAGTTTCTCATCTTCCATTTCAACTGAACATGTACACATTTAAATAAACTGACTCATCAAACTGATCCTTATACTTTCGCTGCTTTTTCAATCTAATTATTATTCTTTATACCTTCAGAGTCTTGGGTTTATTAAGTTTCCTACTGTTATATTATTAATATGATATAAAAGTGCCCCTTAAATGTGTGATTCCTCAGAGACAGATGCAAAATAAACCAATTAAACCATTAAAAGAAGACAAAGTATCCAGATTTTTTTGTAGGTTAAAGGACCAGTGTGTAGGATTTACAGCCCCCTACAGGTGACTTTGCAGATTGCACCCTTTTTTCACACTGTGCAGGATCATTTATTATCTGCTGTCATGTACAAGGAATTACATTACGTTTCAGCTCATTGTTTGTTTTTTGTTGAGCTGCCTTTTATCGCTTTGGTTCAGTCACACTGGTTTCCTGGAGTTTTATTTTTGCAAGGGTGCTTGATGACGCTAGCAAAATGCATTCTGGGATACCTGGTTAAGCTAACTTCCAATGCGTCCTTCATAAAACAGACGGGGCAAGAGGACATGCGGATGTTTGGATTGTTCTTGGTTAGATGGTGTGAACTGGAACAGATCCACGTCATTTATTCAAAACTAATTTTTAAATGTTGCAAAAAGAAAAAACAAAGTTTTTATCCACTGTTAATTTTAGTTTTCTCAGACTTTTTCCAGTCTCAGTTTGGTACATTAACTCTTAAACTCTTACGTAACTCTGGAAGAAAGTATAAAAACTTTTCTGTAAACGAATTTAATGCACATCCAAATAAGCTGACTCGGCCCTAAAGCAGAGTTTTGCACAGAGGAACCAGAGGAGGTCAGGGCTTGGGCTAAAAGGGAGTAAATATTGGATTTAGTGTGCTGCAAATCAGTTACCTGAAATCACCTCCGGTTCATTTATTTTTCAGTCTTTAAAGCATCGTAGACGTGAACCCAGCAGCCAGCGATCATTAGGAGCTGGAGAACAGCAGCACATCAGCCATGCCTCGACGGTGGGGAGACCTTCCTCTGTGATCACAACACATCCTCACAGCTTCATCCACACCGAGAGCCCGGCTGTCCTGACTTGTAATTGCGGTATGATTTACAGTAATGGCCGTGCGACGCAGCGCTCGTCGTTCCACCTCCTCTTCTGATCCTCCTCGGGTGGAGTGTACACACTGTCAGCAGCTAACGGCTCCAGATAAATCCAGTTTATGTTCCCCGAGCCGTCTTAATGAAATAGATGAGGGGAGGCAAATAAAATTAAAACCAAGCAATTAATAATTGATGCTCTTCGCCAGCTAAAACAGTCCATAGATCAGTGAGCTGCTGCAGACAAATCTGGCCGGTGGAGGCTCCTATTGTGTCTTATCTGAGCGCCGCAGGCCGCTGTAGTCAAACGCGTCTTGTTAAGGAGTCACAACAATGGAGGAGCTATACAGGATCTCCACTTTAGCAAATCTCCACCGCCTCAGGGCGACTTCCTCTGAGAGCAGCCTGTGTGTGTGTGTGTGTGTGTGTGTGCAGGCATTAAAAAGCATTGTGTTTCGGTCCTGGAGCTAATAGAGGGCGGACTGTCGGTTTAATTTTTTTTGTGGCAGGGCTGTGTCCTGCTCAGTGACCTAAAATAGTTTTGGTGGACATGTCATTGTGCGGGACATACTGTGGTGTGCAGCAGAGAGTGGGAGCGTGATGGCGTTCATCTGTTCTTGCTGTTGTCTGTCGTCAGCAGTTATTCCTGTTAAGCTCAGCGTTGCCGCTTCGTCGTCCCAGAAAATGATCTTCATGTGTCGCTTTTTTTTTTGTTTTGTAAATTGCGTTTTGTGTAAATCCGTCTCAGCTCTGAGGCGGCTGTAGCTGAAGTCATCAAACAGAATCAACCTGAATCAAAACGCCTTTAACTGCTGATTGCTGTGATTTCTCCTGACTGTGTTCTGGAGTGCAGAGAATATTTTCTCCATGTGCATGTAGCTGCAACCTGTCAACCAGGACAACAGAGTGGAGAACTGAAGACGTTTCTTTTTTGGGGACAACAATGGAGCTCTATTTCACGGCGGGAATGGGACGTGTCAGGCTTCGTGTTTTTTACGACCCAGCTCCAGGGACCCGACATAAACTGGAGACATGATGACAAAATAAAGAGTTTATGTCATGATCAGGGGCTGGAGCCTATCCCAGCTGTCATTGGTCTAGAGGGGGGGTCCACCCTGGACAGGTCTCCAGTCTATCACAGGGCTAACACAGAGAGACACTCACACCTATGGCCAATTTAGAATCACCAATGAACCTAACCAGCATGTCTTTGGACGGTGGGAGGAAGCTGGAGAACCTGGAGAGAACCCACGCAGACACAGGGAGAACATGCAGACTACACACAGAAAGGAACCAGTCGGCCTGGATTAGAACCCAGAACCTTCTGGCTGTGAGGCATCAGTGCTAACCACCACACCACTGTGCCGCCCCTGATAAAGTCACCAAGCTGAGACTAAGACAACTGGACTTGTTGGGTTTCTAGAAGACGTTTTTTTCCAAGTCTTCAGTTCTAAAAGACCGGTGGGGGGTTTGGGTTTAAACAAGAATGTTCCTCAATGAATGTTAGTCTAAGAACACATGCACAAACGTTCAGCACAGGAGATCCAGCTCTTCAGGTCAGGATTCAACTGTCCACCTACACTTGAAAGACAAAGGACACACAGCAACATCCACATTTTAGCCAGAGAAGACAGATGGTTTGAAAGTGGAGGAAAGGAAGACGTCTATCTCAGAGGGTTAGGGTAAAGCCCCTCTCTGAACAGGGGAGGGTGGATAGAGATACATTGATCAGGCATAACATTATGACCACCTTCCTAATATTGTGCAGGTCTCCCTTGTGGTGACTCATCAGAGAATGGACATGGGCCTTCTGGGGGTGTCCTGTGGTGTTAGTCGGGGAACACTGAACTGTCACAAGATGGTCAGTGTTATTCACTACTCCTGACCCCGGTCATAATGTTCTGGCTGATCATATTTTGGTCCATGTCACCCGGCCCTAAACCTAACCATGAGAGTACCTGGAGAACACGTGGATCCCCCACAGTGAGACCCACTGAGCCTCCTCCAGTCCTCTTCCTCAGACTAAACAGAATCTCTGTCCACATGAAGAAACTCCCTGATTTCAGCGTTTCTGTGCTGAGGAAGGATGAGAGTCTGTCTGCCAGGAAAGCAGAGAATGAAATGATTAGACAGCGGCCTCTGAAGAAGAAGAAGAAGAAGAAGAGATATCATTATTCCTGTGAAAGATCAGCTCCCTCCTCCTCCTCCTCCTCCTCCTCCTCTTCCTCCTCCTCTTCCTCCTGCTGCTGGCTCGCCGTGTCATCCATCCTCATCCCATCTCGTCCTCCCTCCATAATCCCTCCCTCCTCTTCCATTTTACCCCCAATCTCATCTCTTTTATCTCTCCACTTTACAGCCATCCCTCCTGGTTCTCACACCGCCGCTGCTGTTGTGTTTTCTCCACAGATACACCGATGGGATGAGGGGGGGTGGTGGTGGTGGTGGGGGGAGTGTAAGCCTCCGCATTGAGCCGAGCTCAGCGACAGCCGGATCAGTGCCTCAACAGTATACATACCCCCCCTCCTCTCTCTCTCCTCTCTCACATCCCGATGCATAGCAGAGGAGGTGCAGGGGTCACATTGAAAAGGAGAGGGAGGCGCAAACAGAACGACGTTGAGAGATTTGTTTTGTTGCACAGAAAACACTTTGCACAAAAGGCACAAACGGGTAGAGACATGAAGGGATGGGGGGGGGGTGAGGAGGAAGAAGGATGGAGACGAGATGTGCAAAAGCAAAGACCTGCATTGAACGGATGAATAAATATCTCTTCATGGACGTTAGACGTGTTGAATCAGAAGCAGTTCTTGAACTAGACCACGCCCCATGTCATTCTGTTTCCTAGAGGTCATGTCCTAACCCAGGGAGCTACAAGAAGCCGAAGCTTCCTGACATCTCCCTGGGTTCCCCTTCCACCCCTCCCTCTCATCCCTCCATCCACCACCTGTAAACTTCTGGAATGAGCGACAGAAACTGGACTCAGAGCGTCGTGAGCTAGAATTATCCTGTAACTAGAGGAGAAGGTTGACATTAAAAGAATTCTGCTCAGCCCCCGATTACAGAGACTAATGGTCCAAAAATTACAACCTGTCCTTTGTCTCCTCCGTGAGCTCAGTCAGAATCGTGAGCAAGTTGAACCTCCCACAATGCACTGTGTTTTATGAGGAGTGAAAAAGCTGCTGATGCAGTTAAGTGTCTGCATTAAGGCTGCAGTGATTCTTTCATCCAGTCCTTGGTTCATCTTGTTCATGTCCTGTGTTTGGGTCCCACCTCCTTCTACACATTATTGACACCGGTTTTAGTTTTAAGAGCCTAGATCAGGAACATTCTTTATCTTCAATGAAGTTCTCCTTTTGTTTGTAGCATCCATCACCAGCTATAGCTCCTCTTTCAGCCACAACATTATGACCACTGACAGGAGAAGTAAATAACATTTAAACCATCTTGTGACAGTTCAGTGTTCTGCTGGGAAACTTCTGGACCTGGCATTCATTGGTGTGGATGTTACTTAGACATGTAGCACCCACCTAGACCAGACCAGACACCCCCACCCCATAGCAATGACACTCCTTGATGGCAGCAGCCATCCCCAGCAGGATGCAGCCTGACACAGACACACACACAAAAACACTTTAGGAACAACTAAAAAAAAAAACATGAAGAACAGCACAAGGTGTTGACCTGGCCTCCAAATTCACTAGATTTAGTTTCTTTTTATTCTTACTGTCTTTTATTGAACCTTTAGGATTATTATCAGTGCTGCGTGTGAGCTGGTGTGGTCACGTGAAGCCCCATCATTCATTACCCTCCTGTCCTCTTATAAATCTGTCTCTTGCTCCACCGTGTCCACCAGCATGTCTCCGTCTGCTGGTTGGTTGTGGCTTTTAGACGCACTAAACTATAAAGTCTCAGGCCCTAAAACCAAAAACCACAAGCTGATTAAATCCACTCTGACTGTGATCTTCTCCAGCTCCCGTCACTTTTCTGTCGCAGCAGTTTGATGAAGACCTATCTGGGCTTCAGACCTGGATCAGTCAACCCCTCCTCTCTCAGCCTGTACTGTATATAATGCATGTCAAAAGGTTATTAATGATTCAGTGATATCACTTTAAAGACGGGGAACCAGAGGACTTCCCTCCATCTGCGCGTCCGTCTGGGTCTTAAAGATCGGCTTCAAGTCGTAAGAAGGAAATAAGACTCGCCGCTCATTAGCTGCTTCTGCAGCAGCTGTCTCCGTCCTTCTGGGGGATTTTTCACTTCTGGTTTTGAGCTGCTGACAAATCTACAGGCTGAAAACAGAGCTCGTACAAGACTGGTGGACAAAGACGTGAGGCCTTTCTCTGGTAGTCCATTCACAGGCATCTGTTTCATACATTTGTTAGAGTTTTTTTTTTATTTAATTCCTCAAATTAGGTTTGAACTGAAGAAACTACTTGGGTCAAAAGTCGTCAAGAAACCCAAAGTCCAGTTGCTCTAGTTTGTCCCTTATTCTTTTGGACCTGGATGACTGAGACCCTTCACAGACATAGAGTTAAAGCATGTGCAGGTGTTGGTAAGTTGGTAAGACATCAGTTGGTGTATTTAACTTTTGCAAAGAGCCACACTAGCGAATGAGAGAATATCTGTTTATTTTCAGCAGTTTTCAGCAAACTAATGACTAACTAATGAGCTCAAGTTGTGGTATGTCCAAAAAAAACAAGACTGAAACAAGATAAATGGACTTTTATCTTGTTTATTGAGGATATACCAAGACCTGGACAACTGAGGACCTTCACAGGGGACTGTTTCATTAGAGGTTTTGGATTTTATTCCACAAATTGGGACAGAACTGAAGAAACTGTTTGGATGAAACATCTTGAAGAAAAGTCCCCTTGTCCTTGTCTCACCTTGTTTTTTTATTTTTGGATTTTAGGATCTAAGATGAACTGTTATACAGTAAAAACACAACGACTCGTACAATGAGCTCCAGTGGAGGCTGCTGCATTAATGTGCTGCTTTCATGTGATTGCATCAGTTCCTCTAATCCAATAATAACACAACACAGAGGCCGTTCTGCCCGCGTGGGGAACAATGAGCACATTTACATAGATTTAGTGGAAACTGTGCATTTATTGCAGGTTTATTTTTAAAGTGGTTCCCTTGGCAGTGGTCAGCAGTTTCCTCAGACTGTCGGACGGCGGCAGGTTGTTAAATACGGCTACTTATACAGATGAACAGATCAGGGTGAGATGAGACATACAACCCTCTGAACGCCCCATCCGTCCATCCATCCATCCATCAAATCTGGTGCATGTAGTTATTGATGAATCTTCTCACATGGACATCACTAGGTCTTAAATAAGTCATTCAGGCAAAATGTTTTGTTTGTCATTCTGTTTTGTTTTCATCTGACAGAAAAATCAGAACTGAGAGGAAACGAGGAAGAGAAAAGGAGATGAGCACCCAACATCCAAACCCCCAGACTCCCCATCCCTCCATCCCTCCCTCCATCCCTCCATCTCTTCATCCATGCATCCATCCTTAACCCTCATGCAACCAGTAAATGTGCACCTCCACCTCCACCTCCACTTCTTTTCCCCCATCTTATGTAAGTGTGATCCTGCTGCAGCCCACAACTGTCACCCTGACACATATACACTCCCCCTCTCTGAGCAAAAGTTTCATTATCATTAAGGTCAGGTTGTGTGGGGAAGAGGGGGGTGGGCGGGAGAGAGAGAGAAAGAGAGAGAGAGAGGAGTCCACGGCAGAGAGCAGGAGGAGGAGGAGGAGGAGGAGGAGGACAGATCGGAGGCAGTTGAGAGGATGCTGCGCTGACATGCGGACCATCCCCGCATCCTGACCGCGACGGGTTTTATTTCATCCTCCTTCCCACCGACTTGACCGCACACTACGCATCCAGGAGCTTTCCCGTCACCTCTCCTCTCCTCTCCTCCTCTCCTCTCCTCTGCTCCGGACCGGACCGGACCGGAGCTTCCGTCGCCATGCCACCGGCCGCCCGCTCCGTCGGGTACCGACTCCGCAACACCTTGCCCGCGGTGCTGTGGCTCGGGCTGCTGTGGACCAGCGTCTCTGCAGAAGGTACAGTCTCAGCGCTGCATGAAGCGGCTCTAACAACCCTGTGCATCTTTTATTTGATTCTTTTAAACTCCTCTAAATCCTCTCTTGTCTTGGCTCGCGTCCCTGCTCGGGGAGTTCAGCTTCTATCCGCTGCAGTAACATCTCTCTGGGCTTCCCTGTCTTGTTTGGAGACATCTCGTAGGAGGAGATGGAAAATGAGAAAGAGAGAAAGAGAGAGAGAGAGTGAAGCAGAATCTGAGCTCTTGAAATAAACGCTGTTGCAGGCTGACCAGTTTGGGCACCACCACGGGTCCGGGGCTGTGCGGAGGATACAGCCCCGGACCCGTGGTGCCCACTCGTGTTACGTGGGAGCCTCGGTCAGGAAGGAGTGGATGCAGAGAGCGAGATCACCTGTCAACAAGCTCTGCAGTTAAGACGGTTTTCCACGCAGAGTGTAGGGAGACAGGAGGGGGATTCCTCCAGTCTGAGGTGATGAGGCAGGAGACAGGGAGGGAGACAGGGAGGGAGGGAAGTTGAGGCATCTTCTGAAAAAGACTTGTCCAAACACAGAGGTGACTTGTGTTTGTTAGAAAACGACCTTGGCCATGTCTCCAGGTTCATCTTGTGGCTGTGGATCAATCCATGAGTGTTGGAGGATGCAGTGAGCTGCTGCAACACCAAACCAAACAAAGGCATCAAATCTTCACCTCAAACCTGTAAATGTTTCCTGATGAACAGTTAAAATGACTAAATGCTTGTGGAAATAGTTGCTGATGTGGACGTCCTGCATGCTGCAGCCAAAATGTGTTGTTTTAAAAAAAAAATAAAATCAGATCTGGGTTCAGAAGTTAAAACCTTTAAGATTTTATAAAACATCATATTTGAGCATCGCTTCCAGTGGCTTTACTTAGCAAAGAAGGTAAGGGAGGAGGTCTGGCTGGATGGATGGGTCATCAAAACATTGAAGTTCATTCCCCTGTTGCCGTCTTTGAGACATTATTGCTCTGCAGCTTTAATGAAGTTCCTCTATTTTAGTTCAAACCCAGAGTTTTCCCTGATGAAATAATTTACAGACGTTGGTGAAGTATGTTGGCTGGACATCCTTCTGTCTCTAGGGGACGCTAACTAAGACCATCGACTGTTGGTTGAATTCAGACTGGAGGATTTGCTATGTACTAATCTCTCTATTTAGCAGATTTCATTGTTGGTGATGAAGTTTCTGAGACTTTAGAGATTTGTTTCCTGGAAACCAGTCTACAAAATGTCTGTGGCAGAAAGTTGGCCTGGAGCATAGACTGTACAAAAATATGGATGACACGTCTCCACTTCCTCCCATTGGGTAAACTGACGCTAGTATCCCGGGATAGCGGTGGCACCATCTTGTGAGATTGTGTCCAGAGTCTGATCAGTTCTGTCTGAGAGTGGAGCCATGTTACAGATGCCCCGCCCACACTTCCTCTAGACTCACCGGTGATTGGTTCATACCACGCTCTGCTCTACCTCCACCAGTTACAATGAAATGTTGGATTATACACTGAACATATTTTATTTTTTATTTACTGCTCTCACATTCCTCACAATCCTACGGGACTGTTTCACTTAGTGGTTGTCAATGGCAACTGTCAATCATCATGATGTCACACACTGTTTTATTATTAACTATCTATCTAAAACAACAGAAACACTATATATTCGACATGTACGTGAGTGTTTTAGTTTGACCCAAGTCCCATCTACTAAGGAGGGGGCGGGGCTTATGTGACCTATACTGCCACCAGGGGGAGCTCCACATGCTTTGGCTTCACTTTAATATTACACAATAATCCAGTATTTATCACCTGAGCTGACTGACCAGGTGTATATGAGGTCATTATAAATACCCTGAACACCTGGTGGTGGCGCTGATGCTCCAGTCAGTGCAGGTAAACCACAGCAGAGGAAGAAAAACAAGATGGCGCCAGTCAAAGGCCTCATGTTGGGGAAACATCATGGTGGATGTGTTTGCTTGGTGTAGTAACACGAGGAAGGCTCTGGTTTCCTCTGGGCTCCACAGATCCAGTGTTTTCATCTCCTTTCTGGAAGCTTGAGCTCTGCCACTTCACGTACGCCATCATTTATTCATCAGGTCTGTTTTTATTGCACTTTGTTGTTGATTTCTGATGTGGTCAGTCGGGGCGTCTTGAAACAGAGTCCACAACTCTTGAATTATTTAACACTCATTCAATCTTAATGTTACACAAAGTTTTTATACAAACAATATCTTTTAGCCTTCAGCAATTACTGCTTCGTCTTTACTGCAAAGATTCAGATCCAGAATCACCAGAATTCTTAAACGCTGTAGAAACTGAAAGAAGCTCTGAGTTATCCAAACACTGTTACGCCATTCCTGGAGGAAATGTTCTTAATATTCATCATTAAATCAGTTAAATGAGTCATTACCTTCAGCCCTAATCACTTGTCACTAAGCTATTATTCATGTGAGCCGGTTGTACACTGTAAAACTGTAAAACATAATTATTTAAAAGTTTTTATATCTGTCACAGCCTCACTTTGTTGTGGCAGATTTAATGGCTTCCACTCTGATTTTATTTTGAAAATCCAGACCAACAGCTCATACAACCAGTTTATATATTTCATGGTGTTGTTGTATTTGCTGTTGTTGTGGGTATTAATTGGTGTTGTGAGTATTTGTTGGTGTTGTGGGTATTTGTTGGTGTTGTATTTGTTAGTGTTGTGAATATTTGTTAGTGTTGTGGGTATTTGTTGGTATTGTATTTGTAGATGTTGTGAGTATTTATTGGTGTTGTATTTGTTAGTGTTGCGAGTATTTGTTGGTGTTGTATTTGTAGATGTGGGTATTTGTAGATGTTGTGAGTATTAATTGGTGGTGTTGGTATTTGTTGGTATTGTATTTGTAGATGTTGTGAGTATTAATTGGTGTTGTGGGTATTTGTTGGTATTGTATTTGTAGATGTTGTGGGTATTTGTTGGTATTGTATTTGTAGATGCTGTGAGTATTCATTGGTGTTGGGGTTTACGGTGCATGTGCTAAAACCAACAATGTTTTGTGTATTTCCTTGTGTTTTCTAGCGTTGCATTGTGTTGAGCTCGAGTGACAACAACACAGACACAATCGTGAACCATCACAACTTTAGTTCCAACCTCTATCATGGAGGTTCTTCTCTGTTTAACCTCAACACCAACCTCCAAACAGTTGTGATGATTGGCCACGATGTCGTACAAACACACAACCACACAACCACACACTCTGTTCCATTAGCATCCATGGCTCCTCAGCAGGCTCCAGTCTTCTTGTTAATCCTCCCGTCCTTCTCCTGCGCTCATGTACAAATGTTCGATCTGTTAATGCAGCAACACACACTCTGTGTCATGTACCGCATCACTGGTTTCATCTCACCGTCAGTATCTGTGGTTAATGAGCCCCCCCCCCAAGCCGAGATGTAATATCACAGCACAGGCTTAGCTTGCTTGTGCGTTAGCGTTGCCTGTATGTGTGTGTGTTTATGTCAGCATTGCCTGTGTTAGCGTTGCCTTTATTAACGTTACCTGTTTGTGTGTTTGTGTTAGCATTGCCTCATGTGTATGTTTATGTGTTAGCGTTGCCTCTTTATGTGTTGGTATTGCCTGTATGTGTGTATTTGTGTTAACGTTGCCTGTATGCCTGGGTTTATGCGTTAGCGTTGCCTGTATGTGCACAGATTGTGGCTGTGTATGAAGACGGGTTGCATCGCTGCGTGGTCTGGTTTCTCGGGGTGAGAGCAATAATCTGGTAGAAAGACAGCTTGACAGCTGAGTAGAGAATCAGGAGCTCCAGCTGGGAGGAGAAGACGACTGCAGTTTGAATCCAGAGAGCGACGCCGAGGCTTTTCATCGACCCACACCGGCTTTGTTTCTGCTGTACAAATATCAATGAGGCATGTCTTCTTAATTTAAAAAAAAAAAGAAGAAATATAGCTCTCTTCTCTCCTCATCCATCCTGTAACCCGCCTCTCTCCTCTCATCACATCACCTCTTTCCTCTTCAACTTCCTTCCTCCCGGTTGCCTCCTCCTCTTTTTCTTTCCTCTCTCCTTCCTATTACTTGTGAGTGAGAGGAGAGAAAATGGAACTGAGGGGGAGACAGAGGAGATTGTTTCTTCTGCTTGAATAACCCCGGCCTTATTATACAACTGGATCCTCGGGCTCCAAACTTTGGAGAACATCGTGCCGAGTGAGCATCAGAAAGAGACGATGAATGAGGAGAAGTTTGAGAAAGGAGAGCGGGGAAGATCAAGGGGTAACACAAAACTACTAAAGGCCCCCGTGCAGCATAGCCAACATTTTCTAAAGACTCTTGAAATCAGTCACAGTTATGTTCTCTGTAAGTCGGTCGTCCCTTTGTAGCCGTTCTGAGCTCTTTCTGTTGTTATGATGTTTTTAAATCACATTCAGAATCTCCTGCAGGTTAAACTGGGCTAATCAAACACTCTCTGTTTGAATCAAAGCTGCTTCCTCCTAAAGAACCAGAAAACTTTGTGAATTATTGTTATAACAGTTAAAGTAATGATTTAGGAACGGTTTGTTATTCCTGTTAATTTGAATATTAAATTGGTATTCAGAAATTTAATTTGGGCGTTCATGCTCTCCAGAGGATGAATCCTATCAGCTTGTCATCCTCTAACATTTTTGATTACAACATGAGGTTGATATTATTGGTTATTTATTTAAAATCACAGTTATTAGATCTATTTAATAAGACATCTGATACCGTTGTTCATGCTTCCCAGAGGTTGAAGACGTTCATACTCTCCAAAGGATGAATCCTCTAACTTTACCAAATGCAACATATTTTCTGTGCTAGTGACGACGTTATTTGAGATATTCCTGAGAAATCTGATTCTGTTGTTCGTGCTTCCCAGAGGCTGAATCCCACCGACCTTCACGATCATCTCATTTTTGTTCTTGTGCCATAAGGTTGATGTTTATGATTTTAGTGAAACGGCTCAACTGTTATTAGATGAGTTTCCTTGAGCTTTTATTTATACATGCATGGTTCCCAGAGGATTAACCCTTCCAATTTTCACTTCTTTTAAGTCTTCTTGTGCCATGAGGTTGACATTTATGGTTTCCTGGGAAACGTCTCAACAGTTATTTGAGAAATTTGCAAATTTTGACGTTCATGCTCCCCTCAGGGTGAACCATAACGACTTGAGTGATCCTGCAAAACTGGTATTTCATACGTATCTGCTGTACTTTATATTTACTGCCTATTAGCAAATGTCATTAGCATGCTAACACACCTAATAAGACCATGCTACATATTTGGGGCCAGCGTTGGGCTGTCGGTGGCCATAGCTGTTGAGTCGAGGAGTTTAGAGAGCGCTAGCACGAGAAGAGAAACAGGAAGTGATGCGTGTTAACAAAACGACAAACTTGAGATCAGATCTCAAGTGCTGGCTGTGGAGCCACATTTTAATTATTACCAGGTGTGAACACAGGAACTTAAAGATGGACAGATGTGTTGAAGTAAGGTCTGAATGGAGCCTATGAACACCCACACAGCTGAGACTCGTCAATCATAAGGGCAGCCAAACCCCAGCAGCCTCAACAATCCAACAATCAGCTGTTTCCTGGCACTAGTTGGACGTATATCGTTTTCAGCTGATTTATTTTGTTGGATCTGCAGCAGAAGGAGTCGGTCATAGAGAGATCCCTCTGATTGGCTGATCCGATTAGAGAAACAGGAAGTGAGAAACGTTCAAATCCACAAATATTTCTATAGCAACACGATGATCTAGAACGAATAAAGTGAAGAACAACTGATCAGCTGATTCAGGAGAGGACAGCTCTTACTAGTTTCCTAGCCTTCCAGCTAATACTAGCTTTCCAGCCTTCCAGCTAATAGTAGCTCTTCCTAGCTTCCTAGCTAATACTAGCTTCCTAGCCTCCCAACTAAATAGTAGCTCTTCCTAGCTTACTAGCCTTCCAGCTAATCGTACCTGGTCGTTGGCTTTAGTCTTTGTGGTGCGTTCAAGTGCAACTTTTTGAGTGAGGCAGCAACACAACTGTCCTTCCTTACCAGCAATTCTTTGATGTCAGATCGGGGTGTCTGAACATTAATTTGAGTAGCAAAATATCAGAACCAGGTGGCTAACTTCTGTGGAACATAGTCTGGATTGTGAACGTTCAGTAATTTCATAGTTTTGCACTTTGGTGTTTCCGTACCAAAGGACTTTCTAAAAAAGTACAGAAATCACTTGGTGCCCTCCACAAACCCCATTAAATTACCATATTATGTTATATTATCTCGTTTGAAAGCATGCTTAGGTTTATGTTATATGCTCATGTCGTGGTCCAAATGAAAATGAAGACATTCTAACAGACATTCAACAGGACACAGTTAAACTGAAACACACTGGATGACTTTTCATTAAAAACGAAGCTTTTATTGGAGAAGGTCAAAATGAAGTTGGTTTGAAGTAGAACTAGATACTCGACTTCAGCCCACAGCCGGCGACCTGCTGCAGAGACGATTTAGTGACATTCAGTGAATTAAGTGCAGTTATTTAGTGGACGTCTGCTGAAGGCTGTCATTGTCCCTTTCAGCTAAAGGTAAAATGGGCTGCAGAGCGGCGACAGAACATGAGGTGAAACCCTTTCTGCTGGGGGTGAGTGACATAAAAGTTCTTTTAAACAGAGGCGTCTTTGCTTCTCATCAGTCACGCTGCTTAGAAATCAATACAGAATTTCAGAGGATTTGGATTGAAGAGGAAAATCTGGAGACGGACCCGGGGTCGATAAAGTTCTATCAAACCATAAAGCAATTTTACTTCAGACTAACGTCCTCACTGCTTCCAGAGGTATGTGGCGTCTCCTCCGTCTTTCATGTGTCTTTGCTTTCGTCCAGCTCTTCTCTGTCAGATATTTTAAATCCTGAGCTCAGAGTTGGACCTTCAAACGTGGACCTATGCTTGTTGCACAGTTTCTCGAAATCTGATAAGTTTCATGTGGTTTTGTGTCGAGTCATTCTCTGAAACTCGGTCTCCGTAGCGGGTACGTGGAGGAGCGGTGACGCCCCTAAACGTTCATGTATGGACTGATTTGATCATAATTGATGGTGGGATCCAGCCTTATAGCATGAGGACGACAGGCAGAATTAAAGAGGTACTTGTAAGATAAAAGAAGGCAGGAATGAGATGAGACAGAAACTAATAGAAAGTTGGAGGTGACCCTGTTTTAATCAGCGACTCTTGGCCCAGCAGCAGCAGCAGCGGCAGCAGCAGCAGCAGCAGGGAACAGGTGGGCTCAGACGGGTTTAACCTTTCATTTCCAGGAGAGCTCCCCAGAATCCGAGCCGCTGATTAACACGATTACACAGATCGCCGTGCTCTTAATGAAGAGCTGATGCTGTGTTTCTCTGATGAGGAGCAATGCAGCGGAGAGGAGCAGCTCTAAAAGGCTGCAGCTGCGTCTTAGCATGCTTCAGCCTGTTACCTGCTAATTGTCTCCGTGTTGCATTGATTCAGACCCATTTCATGAATCATAACTGAGCTTTTTATTAAATTGATTTCCTTCAGTGGAGACAGCTGCTGGTTAGAGATCATTAAACATTCATTACAGCTTTAAAAGAAACCTTCACATGTTCATTTGACTGATCCGATTGAAAATAAGTTTAGTTTTGAAGGGTTGTGATCAGATTTAAGATTTGAGCTGGCTGCAGAAGAACACTGAGAAATGTGGAAATTGTCGTTGTGCCACTATGTTGCTCTGGTGTTTCTTCAGAACCACAAACAGTTTACAAACCTTCCTCCTGCCCTGAATCCCAGTGGTGGGCTATTTATTTTCCACCCCGGCCTTCAATGACCTCCAACCAATACGATCAATATGACGCCATTGCTTTAGAAACCATCCGCATCATACAGATACGCAATAAAACAGGACGTTGCATCTCCTATAGAGAGATGAATGTCATTACTAAAGAAAGAAACTCACTTAGAACAATTCACTGCTGCCACCAGCGCCACAATCCAGCAGAAGCATCAATGTCGACCCAATAAAATGACAAAAATATACATAACAGATGTAAATAGAATTCATTTTACTCACCAGAACTTTAGAAACTATTTAGAGTTCTCCTCAGAGCCTGTCAACCAAGGGTAACGCTCTTAGTTGCTGACCTGAAAGTTTCCCCGGCTGGGTCAGGCTAGCTAGCTCCAGGGTTGGGCGGCCTTTCCTCACAATATCCAGCTTTTCCTTCAAAAATGTCTTTCTAAGAAGATCTGCAACCAAATCGATAGTCTGTAAATAAGCAGCGCCATCATGTGGTCAGTAGAATATTGTACCAGCTGCTGTCTCTAATGGATCTCCACCTACCGCTGGATCAGAACCATCAACAGCTGCTTGTTGACTTGGAGACATGATCCAGATGTTGGAACAAGACGGAAAGTGTCTCTCTTGAGGGTCCTGGTTGTGTTCACACCTGTAAGCCGGACACTTGTGATCAGATCTAAGGTCTGAAAGGTCTTATATATCTAATGACACATCTAAAAGCCAAATATACTCCCAGTTCTTCTTGTGCAGCAGCAGCAGCAGTGAAAGGCTGGTGAGTGGGTGGTGAGTCTTTGCCTATATTTTCGCTTTGCATTTAGTGTGTATCCTTGTTTGTGTTTCCTGCAGCTGGAGGAGTTTAGCTGTGCCACAAGCTGCCTTCTCAATTAGTCCCTGCACTCATTAGAAAGAGAAACAGGAGCTGCAGCTTCTTGGGCTCGCACACAGTTTGACATATGGTCCGAGCTTCTGCAAGGAACTTACCAAAGACGACAACATCGCAGTGAATTATTCAGAGTTGCTGCAGAGTTGATGAGGCTGGTTGCAGGGAGGGAGGGGGGATTATGCGTCTCCTGTTTTCTGCTAACCTTCCTCGGTGCTCGGTGTTGACACCTAAAGGGGGGGCGCCTGCAGGAGTAGCGGGTCTAGCTTCCGGTGACGTGTCCTCAGACCTTTGTGACTCGGTGCAGCTTTTCTTAAGGAGTCGTTTGTGCAAGTGTGTGTGTGTGTTTTGTGTGTCGCCGTGGTTCAGTGTGAGTTGCCAGCGCCTGCCTCAGTATCCAGGATTATCCTCTCTGGGATGGCTGCAGGATTGCACAGATGCTGCTGACACTTCTCTACAATAGAAGCAATTAACTGAAGCTTAACTTTGTGTATGTCTGTTTTAAGCCCTGGATGTTCGTGTGTGTGGTGGAAACGAAACCGTTTTTTTCCCCCTGTTATCTTAATTCCAGAGCCCTCATTTATCAAAGCGTGTGTGGAACTAGTTCTAAAGCACACATGAAAAATGAAGATAGAAGAAGAAAGTTGGTATTTAACTCAGACACAGAAATAGACGAACCCATTCAGCATTTTTAAGGACAATACCGTTACTCAGCACTGTCTCCTGCTAATATACAAACATGTTTCTCAGCTGTGACTGGATTACACAACATTAATGTAAGAGAGACTCTGTTAATGAAAGTTTATGGCTGCTCATAAATACACAACGCACTTGTAGTTATTTCTAAAATGGAAACCACACCAAACTAAACCCGCTCAGAGAATTTATGTTTGGGAAAGTTTTTCTCTCCGTTGAGTGTATTATTGCACCAATTTCAGAAAAGTGAAGTGACTCCATTTCGAGCAATCTCTGGTTGACATAAAGATCAGAATTGTAACACAAAGATTCACTCGTCTGGAAGCCAGGCAGGCAAAATGATTGCGGCTGAGCGTTGATCTGGAGTCTCTCCGTTGGGAACTGATTCTACTCCTGCAAAGATCTGCTGGACCAATCAGATTGTTTGGGGGCGGGCTTTATGTGGTGATGGACCATAGACTGTATATAAAGATGGGCGGTGGAACTGCTCCTCTAAAGTGAAGCCAAAGCAAGTAGAGCTCCCCCTGTTGGCTGGCTGCAGTACAGGTCATAAGCTCCACCTCCTCCATGTTAGTTGGAGTTGTTAGTTGAAAAAAAAAATTATTTAAAACAAGTCCAGTGTATAATCCAACATGTCCTTGTAACAGGTGGAGGTAGAGCAGAGCGTAGTATTAATTAAACTAAAACATGAGTGAGTCTGGAGGGAAAGTGGGCGGAGCATCAATATCACGGCTCCACGTGGCTCCACCCTCACTCCAAACTCACAAGATGGCGCCGCCCGTATCCCCGGGAAAATAGAGTCAGTTTGACCAACAAGACGAAGCGGAGACATTTTGTCCATATTTATATACAGACTATGTGATGGACAGAACAGTAACAGTAGTCATAACCGTCATCTGACCACTGTGGAGTTGAATTAGTTCACAACTAAATGTCTCTGACTGGTTGGAGGACTATCCAGTTGATGAAGAGTTTCTAATTTTTCTCTGTATTACTTTTTTTTTTTTTTTTTAATCTAGCCATACCAGACATATTTTTTATATTTCATAAACAATAAACTTTGACCTGGGAGCATCTACACTAAGTTAGCATAAGCTGATGTATCTTCCTTGTAGATTTATCTGCATATATGACACAAACAAGTATGAAGTATGAAAAATCCTCTTCTATAAGACTTACGTGAAGCTGCTTTCATCAGATCCATATTTCATTCTCATTCAGGGAGTAATTACTCATAATTACAAATTGATTCTGATTTCCTGAAATCAGAGAATGTAGTGTTGAGGGCAAGTCCAAAACTTTGCCTCGAAGGCAAATGGCTAAAATTATTCATCGATAAGTCATCTGTTGTCCTTTGCTGTGAACTAAGGAAGCCTGTTTGCTGGTCAACAAAAGATGCATAAGATATATTTGTCTCTACAAACACTTTTGACTCCAGCAGGTGAAACAAACCTGGAAGGATCTGCTCAGTTCATAATCAATGATAGCATCATTGTTCTCTTAAGCACCATCCAGATGACCAGCATCAAGTTAATTAAAGAAATATTAATTAAATGAATCTACGTAGCCTCAGTACTGATCTGAAAACACTTATGGACCAAAGGTTTTTTTTTTTTATACTGTTGTCTCTTGTGAGAAAGCTCCACTCTCATTTATGTGTTCCCGCATTGTTACTGGTGTTATTGTTCCTTACGGCGTGTTCTACAACATTTCCCCTGGTTCCACACCTCATTAGCTGTAAAGAGCTGCAGCAGTTCCACTGTGAGAGTAATGTCGCTTAACTGCAGAAAAAACAGAAACTGTCTTTCCTCTGTCGGGTCAAACACACACAGATGAAACGTAGTGTCCATTACGTAAAGGAGCAGTGGATTCTGGACACAGCCTCGCTAAGCTAAGCTAAGCTAACAGTCCCCAGGCTGCTTCATGTTTAATGTATCTGCAGGAGGAGTGATGTGAAGCTTTTCATCTAGCTCTCTGCAAGAAGGGGAATAAGCGGTTTCCTCAAAATGTCAAAATACTCCTTTAAACACACAACGAGGTCCCTGGTTGGATGAATTCAGACCCTCTGAGGACTAAAGAGAAAATCAAACAATGAAGCTCTCGAAGAAAAAGAAGAAAAAAACACTTCCTCTCTCTCCAAGACAAATCTATATTTAATACGTTATACCACAGCGGAGGTAGTCAGAAAGGGCGCTGGGAATGTTTGCTGAATTATGATCCAAAGAGAGATTTGACACGGTTGTCTGGGATTAGAGTGACAATTTGGATTTTTCAGTCTGAGTTGTGCACAGTGCCTGACACTTCGCCTTGTCGAAGTCACTCAAGGCAGATTGGCACAATCAAGTGTGTCTGCAGCCGAGCCTTTTAAAAGGTTAATATTTCAGTTCCCATTTGCCTCAAAGCTTACGCTAAGCCAGCGCTCTATCTGCCTTTGATACAGGAATCCCACTGAAGTAGGTCTGTCGGCGCCTTTGACAAAACCTCGTCTGTGCCTGCGATAATCCACGCTTCTCAGAGCGCCGCTGATAGCCGCGGCTGTCACGCTCGCCAAGCCGGTGCGTCTGTCTTCCTCGAACCTCGAACACGCTGCAGAGCATTGTGGGATAGAGAGGGTGTGTGGCAGTGTTTATGTGGACGGCCAGTTTTGATTTAGTTCTCAGACAAAAATGTTTATTAGTCTTGGTCACGTTTTAGATGAGAAGTCATTTGTGCATTTAGTAGATTTAGTCAATCTGCCTCGTCTTTAGACTGAATATGGACAAGCTTGTAGAAGGTCCTGTAGAAGGTGGTGGACATTGTTCATGATGGACCAGAGTTTGTTCAAGGTCCTTCCATCTACCACTGATGTCAGGATCTCCAGCTCTGTCCCTACCACAGGATCAGCTTGTCCAGCCATGAGGTGTCCTTCTTCTTAGTGCTGCCTCTCCAGGACACCACAGCGTGGAAGAGGACACTGTCAACGATAGTCTGGTAGAACATGTCCAGCAGCTTCCTGCAGATATTAAACCACCTTAGCCTCCTGAGGAACTAGAGACGCCTCGGACCTTTGTTGTAGACAGAGTCTGTGTTAGCCCACCAGTCCAGTTTGTGATCCAGATGTAGACCCAGGTACTTCTAGGTCTGAACCACCTCTACACACTCCCTGTTGATGGTTACAGGCTGCATCGACACTAAACTCTACATCGTACATATCTCTTTCCAGAGTCGTATCTCAGCCTGCTGGGCTGTCCTTGATCATTTATAAGGTTGGATCAGACATTACAGATAAAACTCTACTGTCCACTGTTTAAGTGTGTCAGTAAAAGGTCAGAAGGAAATAACTTCATGTCGTGGAGCAACTAGTAAAGTACTTAGATGACTTAAAGTCTCATCTAAGTACTTTACTAGTTGCTGTTTTCTTAGTTCATAGTTATTTTACTGACCATGATGGAGGCCTCATAAATATTAGAGTGATGCTCCTTTAAATGTCTCGTTTGTAGCCACAGGGCTTGGAGCAGCTTGCTAGTCTTGCTAAATGATATCAGGTCACACGACATGGACCATGTGTTATGAATGTCTGGTATTTTATCATCAGATGTTGGTTTTAGCTCGCCAACGTCGTGTCTGGGTGTGTTCCTTCAGCGTGACCGGCTCCGGTCTGGGCCAAGGAGTTCAAATGTATCAGCTCCGCTCTGCCGCCTGGTCCGGGATTAATTGATTGAGTCCTGTCACTGTGGTGCACGGAGTTCTCACACCAGCAAAAAACCCCTCTGAGCATTTCAGAGAATTTATGGTCCGACAGTTTTGAAGCGTGATGTTGGGGGAATTTAAAAGCCGAGGCGAGATGCAGAGCCTCCAACCCCCAGACCTCAGCTTCCTGCAGGACGAAGGATGTTCTGCCAGCCGCTCTCTGAAGTTACGTCCGGTCGTTTATGTCCGGTTGTGCCACTGTTACATATACAACTTCCTCTTATGTTTGACATTTCACAAGTTCTTAAAAGGAAATCAAATGAGAAGACTGTGAGTGCTGCTGTTTGCTGCAGCTCAGTTGTTCTCGAGGCAAACTGGAATCGGTGCGTCAGCTGCTGGTGGGAAGGCAGAAAGTTTGAAAGCAGCTTAGCGACACTTTCACACGTTTTATTTCGCTTTTTTTCTCTGATTGATTTCCTGCCCTCCAGGCAATCACTGCTCCCCATTAATTTCTGTGCAGAGTCAAAATCTACTTGCAGAGACTTGCCTGTAATAGCCAATCCATCACAGCCGCGATTTATTTTGTCAAAGTTACAATGTCTTTGAGGGGTCTGAGGACGGTTTTAACACAAGTCAACAGACTGAGTAATGGGATCGACACACTCTCCTCCTTTTTATTTCAGTTTTCTGTTTTCTTGGGGATGTTATAATCAGGAAATAATAAGTCCATGTTGTTGCTAATCTGTTTTTAATGTTCCATTTCGGCTCCTGTGGCTTCTAATGACATTTAAAGAACCATCATATTTGTCTCTAATGTAAGACGCCATAATTTTCTGGATTTTTTGTAAAAAAAAGATTTGAAGACTAGGTAACTGCATTTTTAAAACATCAGACGTTAAGAGAGAAGCTTTGGGAGCGAATGTTTTCATGTTGTTTACAGAGTCTGTGGGCGCTAAAAATGTTGAACACAACTTTGTAGAGTCTCTCGATGCCTTGACAGCAGAAACGTAGCAGAGATATAAATGTGTCTCCACATGCGTCCCCAGCCAGCACTTGAGATCTGATCTCAGTTTGTGTGTCTGTAAATCAGCAGCGCCATCATGTGGTCAGTAGAATATTGTACCAGCTGCTGTCTCTACTGGATCTCTACCTACCGCTGGATCAGAACCATCAACAGCTGCTTGTTGACTTGGAGACATGATCCAGATTTAGGAACAAGATGGAAAGACTCTCACATGTTAAGATCTGATTCATGTCTTTACAGCGATGGCCAAACCCCCGAAGAGCTATCACTACCTACTGTTGTTTCAGAACCATGAACATGCTCAGTTTGCTCATTACTAATGAACAGACATCACTGATTCACGTGATCATTTCTACTAGTGGTTGAATGAATGAGTTAAACTCCTCCTCCTCAGATCAGCCCTGTTGAGTAGGTGGTCTTTAATGTGACCCAGGACTCATTGTGTGTTCACACTACCAAAGGAAGGAGGTCACATGTGTCCCAGACCACCTCCACATGTGGACTGAGTTCAGCCCTCTAGTGGTGGTGCTGAACCAACCTCCAGCTATAAAATTATTGGTTGACTCTTGTCATCTTTACCTCCGTCTCCTAAACTATAATCAATCTTTTCCTCAGCCAGCTCCGTCCTCTGATCATTTAATCATGAAGGCCAGCTCCAGAGCAGGTCACTGATCAACGCTAAGGTCAGGTCTGATTGATCGGAGCCATCCTGGCATACAGGTCCTCACCAGGACGCCCCAAATAAAAGACTATAGTGGACGTTAGGGAAAGGAAATGTTATCACATGTATCCTGTTCTGCGCCATAAGACCCTCAGTGGAGTTTTTATCATTGAATCACACTGAAGCCGTCACATCAGAACACTCCTTGTGTTTTTATCACTTCACCTGTATTCCTCTCCTGCCTCATAATTTATTACCGACTGATCTGAGCGTTGACATTTGGGTCATGGCCGCCCCGAGGTCCACACTAAAAGCTTTCCTCCTTTCTTCTCCAGCTCATCTTCTTTCACAATTCATGCTGCTGTTGGAGGGATGCATCCATCCACCTTTTATTTTATTCATGGATTAAAAGCTCAGAGCCCATATACCTGCAACACACTGTGTGAGGCGAGGGATCACGACACTGAGAGATCATTATCATTCTCATTTCTATGTTGGTGATTGGCTCATGTGATCTTTTCTTAACCCCCGAGACCCTGCGTCCTCATATGAGGACATTAAGTTCTAGGTATTAAAATAAACAGTTTTATATTTTTTTACACATTGGTGACTTTATTATAATGCCAGTGTCCACATATGAGGACATTTTTTTTTTTCTTCCAAACAAAAGCTCAGGTCTCAGGAGGTTAAAGGAGTAGTTTGGGAACTAAAGTGCGGAGGTTGAGTTTGTTAACTTGCAAGTTAATTTAAATAATTCATGAATTGAATGGAAGCCAATGGCAGACGTGAAGGTCGAACTATGAAGATCAATGATGTAAAGTCAATACGGTTTGTTGTTACGGGGGTAAAATCAATCAACATGGGCCTGTAACATGACGTCTCATTAGGAAACACAACTAATATATTATTTATGGGAGGAGGTGAGATAAAGCTTCAGTTATACTGAATGTTTAAATGGTGATTATTTAATTAAACAGCTCCATGTTCCTTCACTGTCTTATCCGTTATTTATATTCTTCACCAGTATTTATATTCTCTATTATTGTTTCTGGTTCTTTTTGTTGCATCTTGTAGTTTAGTAGCTCTCAGTTCTTTTGACATAATTAGATCATTTATTTTATTTCTTGTTAGTTTTGTGCACAGGATTACAACTAAAATTGTATTTCGTCGTCTGTTAATGTTTACGTAGCTCTGTTTCTAAAATGCAAAAACTCAGTCATGAATATTTTATGTTACAAAACACAATCAAGGCGACAGGAAGTCTTCATTAGTCGTGGCCGTCTACTGTAGTGAGAACACAGCGTGATCTTTGGTCTGTTTCCTCTGGCGCCGACCAGCATCGCTCTCCTCCATCACTCCCCTCTCGTCTTCTCTCACCCTGCCTCCCCCCTCCCTCCCTCCCTCCCTGCTGCTAACTGGAGGCATGCAGGAGTGTGAGGAGAGTTTCAATGACTTGTGGATGCCAGTGCGCTCGCACAGCAATGTTTCTGCTCAGCGGAGCGGCTAACAAACATGCACAGTCCTGCACATACGGACACACATTTGTATTGCCGCTGCCGCCACTGCTGCGTACTTGTCAGGAACTTCATTGACTGTATTCATTCCCCAACCGTTCCCTCGCTGACATTTCCACTTAATCCCGTCCTAATCTTAGCCCTAAACCCACATCTAACGCTGGAGCTGCCCCGAAAAGAAGTAAAAATGTTCCGACTCTGGAATCTTTCCCTCTTCCTACTTTCTTTTTGAGGACGTTTAATCCCCTCGAGGATTAAATGTTTTCACATAAGAAGAGTCCCGGAGCTGCAAGAGAGCACTACTTTGACTCACTCCTTCTACTTCTCTGTGTTTTCATTCTTTGCTACAACTGCTTCATCGCTTAACGCTCAGTCACTCTCCACCTGCACGTCCTCACGGACTTGGCCGCCAACCAAGAGGCCTCCTCGCCGAGTGTCGAGGAGCAGGCTCAGGATCAGCTTGTTGCTATGACAAACATATTTATAAAACGTAACCGCTGATGTGAAATGTGCGGCTCAGTCATCGTCAGAAGGTGTTGATAGTCATGTTTCACTCGCTGAAGTCCATCTGTGAGCTCTGGCACAACGAGGGAGAACCGAGCGTCTCTGCAAATATGCTTACAACATGCAACCATGTCAACCCGGACTTTTAAAAGATCTGAGCTCAAGTGGAATATTCCTGAACAACAAATTGTCCTTTTTGCTTTAAAATATGTTTAACTTTGCTTAGAGGCGACTTAAATGACCAAAACCAAAATAAATCTATCATTAGTACAGCTACAAGTACTAGGGTTGGGCAGCGGCTGCAATTTAACACCAGAATTTTTGGAACCGTCTTAAGAATTTGCTGCAAACTGTTATAATTTAAACAATGTCTGAGGATTTCCCTTGAACATCCTAAAAGCTGCATTTCACACCTTCCAATCATTTCACCTGTCCACCTCTAAGTCCCTGTGTCTCCACCTGGTCTTAATCTAAATGTGTCTCCACATGCGTCCCCAGCCAACACTTGAGATCTGATCTCAGTTTGTCTGTCTGTAAATCAGCAGCGCCATCATGTGGTCAGTAGAATATTGTACCAGCTGCTGTCTCTACTGGATCTCTACCTACCGCTGGATCAGAACCAAGGAGGTAGAAGATCACATGTGTGCCAGACCATCTCCACATGACACCACATCAGTGTTCACACCTGGACTCTAACCTGGACACTAGAGACCAGATCAGTGTTCACACCTGGACTCTAACCTGGACACTAGAGACCAGATCAGTGTTCACACCTGGACTCTAACCTGGACACTAGAGACCAGATCGCCTCAATCGGAACAGGACCATGTTGTCCTCAGGCTCCATAAAAATATAAATGTCACCTCCAAAAATGCTAAACTTCAGGTGTCAATGTTTAAGTTGACTCATCAACAGGTGACTTCAAAGTAGCTACGTCGACTTCTTTTATTTCTTAATGACATTAGAGCAAACTTCACATCTAATACATCAGAATCACCACTAACCACAACCCCAGATGCTGAAGGCCATGCTGGGAAACACACCAACACAGACTCAGAATATCAATGATACTAATCCTGCTTGGAGGTCACAACTGTTCCCCAGGAGACAGGTTTTAAGGTCGATATATTGAATGTGTAAGCAAGCAGTCTCCTGCTCATAGAGGAACATTAGCATTTCTTCATGCTTCTGTCTTTGTCGCTAATGTTAGACCCGGTGTTCAGTCTCCACCAAACAAAGGCCCGGGTGAAGTTTCTGTCTTTTTGGCTGCTAGATGTAGAGCTTGTTACAGGAGCAGCTGGTCTGCTGCTGCTGCTCTGGGAAAAGAGACTGATGAGAGAAATTAGTGTTAATTAAACAGCAAATGTGCAATTCAGTATGTGGGTTAATATCTCTAGGAGTCACCTCTTTGACCTTACTAGCTGTAAAACTGGAAGCCGCAGTCCTTCATGTTTAAATGAACCAGTGTGTACATAAATCTGGAGATGATCTGTCTATGGAGATCTCTAATGCATTTAGCACAGTGGCTAATTTACACGTTTCTGTAAACGAATGTGGCAAAATAAAACAAATACAGTATTTGCATCCCAACCACAGTACATCACAACTGCACTTTTGAATGAATCCTTAATGACGTGTTGCATCCCAGCAAAAGTTGAGCCCTTTGGCATAGCCAGACTCCATCTAGATTTCATTATCGGGTCTGTTTCGACTAGAGATGTCCCAGTCAGCATCGGAAGATTGGTATTCCAGGCATTTTTTTTATGGTCAGACCATTATCAGGCCTCAGCCAAGCCTGATTTGTTATTTATTTTTAGGTCTGCCATAAACCAAAGCTACGCCCTTGTAGCAACATCTTCTTTTTCTGTTTTAATTCCAGTTGGCTAGTTTCAAAGCTACCAAAAATCCCAGAAGAAGAACCAAAATACAACATGTCTGAATGAAGGTAGTCCTCCGTTAGTCAGTAACTAGCGTACTGTGGATGTGTGGTGAGGTGGTAGTAGCTGATCATCTAAACGGAATCCATGGAGTCCACTCAGTCAAAGGCTGCACCCAAACAACAACAACAAACACTGAACGTTTAAAAGAAGAGAAAAGTTTCCTGGAGACAGCGTCAAGGAGAAACATCTTCCAGAGAGGGTTAGGGAGTTTATGGCAGCGTTGGATGACCAGAACATTTCTGGAGTAGAGAACACAAGGTACCAGCTACCCTCTCCACACTACATTAACTTTGACTGAAAGATTTATTGGACTGAATCCAGTCCACTCTAGGAGAAGACAAGGAAGACATGGACAGACTTTAGGAAGACACAGGAGACCAACTCTAGGAGAAGACAAGGAAGACAAGGACAGACTTTAGGACGCTGCAGGAGACCAACTCTAGGAGAAGACAAGGAAGACAAGGACAGACTTTAGGAAGACACAGGAGACCAACTCTAGGAGAAGACAAGGAAGACAAGGACAGAAGACCAACTCTAGGACATTTAGGATCAGATCAGGACTACCTCTGCATCAACTGGATAGTCCTTCAACCAATCAGAGACATTTAGTTTTAAACTAATTAAACTCCAAGTCTCTCAGATGACGTGTATGACTACCGTTACTCTTCTGTCCATCAACACATTAAGCCACGCCCCCAAACAATCTTTGCAGGAGCAGAATCAGTTCCCAATGGAGAGACTCTAGAGCAACTTTTACCACAAAAAAACTTTGTAGACGTGGGTAGAGTTCAGGTTGGTTCCTTGTGCCAGCTTGTGAATTGTCGGAGCTGTGAGGTTTCATTTTTTATGCAGGTGTGAAACAAAGAGTTGACTTGATAGAAAAGCTGTTTTATAAATGGAGAATTCAACACACATTGTCCAGTGAAAGACGCCGTGGAGAGGCATTATGGGAATTGTTGGATGCAGTATTTTTGGATCAGTCTCTTTTGACCGTTTTTTATCCGTGGGTGTGGATGAGAGTGCAGAAAAAAAAAGTAGATGTATCACTGCAGCAGGATGAGTTGAGAGAGCATCAAAAAAAAGAACAAACCTTTTTAGCGTTGGTGTGCTACAATCCAACTGGGAAACAGTTTATATGGTTGAGCAACAGGACTTACCGTCCATTAATCATACGTGTTGCCTGGGGGAGAAGAACAGAAGCACGTCTTCACAGAGAACAACAACAAAAGATTAAAAAAAAATAAAAATTAGTCACAGCGTTTGTGATGGTGGAAGAGAAAATACAAGGGATGAAAGTTGACATGGAAGCGAATGGAAGAGGGAAGAACAGCTGCACCACGGGCTGGTCATGATGGAGGGGGTGGTGGTGGTTAGGGAGGAGGGGCTGTGTGAAGGAGAACGAGTCCACGGATGATGCCATCTGCTCAGCTGGGCCGGTCACGCCTGGCCGCCGTAGCACCTGCTTCTGACGGCCAAACACACTCTCAGAGAGTTTCCATCACTTCAGAGGACGTGGCATTAGAATAAGCAGACACCCCCGTAAACCTGGCGTCACCCTGCACTTAAACTAAGACATCACATTATAATCCAATAATCATTTAACTCATGGGACTCCATTTACGTCCCCAAAAAGGAAGTAAAGCTCCACGGTGTGACTGTGCAAAACCATTAATGTCCCCACAACATGAGTAATACAGTTTGCACTCACACTCCTCAGCTGAGGCTCGTGGCTCGGGTCCACGACGGCGAAGCATCAAGTTTTGAGCCTTAAACCAAACGCAGCGCTGATTTTTCACAGCTGTCTGAGGAGACGGAGCAGATTTACTGCAGCGGTGCTTAACTCTCAGATTCTCTGACGATTATAGCGTCCAAAGCTTGACTCAAGGCGGCTGATTAGGAGTTTAATAATCAGACATGAGGAACGGCGTGCGTCATTTTGCATGCTTAGTTAACGGATGCAGTTACTCGAAATTAAGTCTTTCAAGTCTTTATTATCATTTTCATTGCTGGATATACAGTAGGTCAGTTTTAATGAGGCTGGTGTTTTTCCTCTAACGCTACTTCCTGTTTAGTCTGCGTTCCCTCCTCTGGGATTGTTTTCTCCCCACTAATTGGTCTCACCTGTGTCTTGTTCCCTCTTTAGTTCTTGGTGTATGTACAGTGCCACTTCAAAGTTTTTACATCCTTCACAATTTTCTGTGTTTCTGAAAGTAGACAAAGAGTCAAACAAATGAGACAGTAAATATTATCGTTGTCTAGTTTTTCTAAGAATTTGTTCATATCTGTGAGTCGTCAAAGAAAGTGAAACCTTGTTTTCGGTTACATTTCTGGTAACTGTTGACCAGTCGTCTACAGCAGCTTGGAGGAATTTTAGCCCATTTCTCAGAACAAAGTCAAACTACTCCCAATGAGCGGGCTCGTCCGGGATTTGAACCCGGGACCTCTCGCACCCGAAGCGAGAATCATACCCCTAGACCAACGAGCCACATGAGAGAAATCAGAAGATGCTGTTCCAGATTCTGGTCTTTCTATTCTTGAGGTTCATCAGTGGTTTGCAGTCTGTGATAAACCCTCTGTATTTGCTCTTGTGACGTCGTTTGTTCATGGTAGACTTGGATACTGATGTTCCTACCTTCCACAGAGAGTTCTTCACTTGTCTGAGATCATTCACCAGTAGTCTCCTGTAGAAAAGCAGCTTCCAAATTAAAATATGACCCTTTAAAACATCTACAGACCCTGTTACCTGCTAAACTCATCAACAACATCCAGCATTTTTCTGCATGTCCAAAAAGTAGATCAAGCGAACCCAATCAAACTCATGATACAGAAATATTATACCTGTGTGTTTTTTATTCAGTTATTTGAGTTGCAAAAGTCTTTGACCTCCTTGTGCATCAATAACATCAACTAAATGTTTCTGGTAACAGCTGATCAGTGGTCTACAGCAGCTTGGAGGAATTTTAGCACATTCCTCAGAACAGAACCACTTCAGTTCTGAGATGTTGGTGGGTTTCCTCACATCAACTGCTTGCTTCAGGTCCTTCCACAACATTTCTATTGGATTAAGGTCAGGACTTTGACTTGGCCGTTCCTAAACATTCATCTTGTTCTTCTTTAACCGTTCTTCTGTAGAACCACTTGTGTTCTTGGTTCTCGTTGTCTTGCTGCATGACCCAGTTTCTCTTCACATTCAGCTCATGGACAGATGTCCTGACATTTTCTTTTAGAGTTCACTGGTAGAATTCAGAATTCATTGGTCCATCAATGATGACAAGCCGTCCTGGTCCAGATGCAGCAGAACAGGCCCAAACCAGGACATTAGCACCCCCATGTTTCATGTACAGCTATTTGCTATAGGTTTATCTCATTAATTTGAGCTTCAGTATTTCTTCCAGCTTTGCATCTTTGTGTGTTCTGCATTTGGCTTTTTGCATCAAAATTGTCAAAGACTGTAAAGTATTTCATATTTGTCCACATGCAAGAGTAAAATTAATTGGGTTTAGATTGTGTACACAGGAGATTGTCGAGCTACGTGCTCATCAGCCTGGAGGTGATCGTTGATTGGTCGGTTCGATAGCTGCTCTGCTTTCACTTTCAGGTCACTCCGGCAGCTGACCCCGAGTGCAGTTCAAGCAACAAATCGGAGATGACATTGATCAGTGTGTGTGTGTGTGTGTGTGTGTGTGTGTGTGTGTTTGTCGGTGCTCATCAGTTCTCACACAGGAAATCAATTAAATCAGTTCAGTGTGCTAACCCAGCGCCTGAGTTTGAGAGGCAGATATCTGAGGTCACAAATGCTGCATTTTCACCAGCCAGGCTGCAGAGGCTTCGTCCAGTTCACTCAGAGTCCTCATCACAGATAGTCTGTTGGTAAAAGAAAAAGATTTATACTGGATATAATAACACTGAGCGCAGCCTGTTATTGGCTGAGATCGGTAAATGCATTGCAAAAATTAGTCTACTTATGAAAATCAGCACTGATGGCTAGTAGCCGTGAAAATGTCTTTCTAAGAAGATCTGCAACCAAATGGATAGCCTCTCCTCCTTCCTCCATGGTGGCTTCAACAAATAGCTATCAAAACCACAGGCCATAGAGAAGGACTAAGAATACCAACTAGAAATGTGATTGGTTAAAGGAACAGCGTCATTACAATGTGTTTCAGCTTTAATTGTGAAGGCCCAGGCAGATTTCTTTGACTCCAGCAACACATGATGATGAAATATGATTGGATAAAAGCTCTAATGCTAAGCTACACTGCAGCTGAGAGACATACAAGACATAACATGAAAAGAATATAAATATTAAAATGTAAGTCAGTGATTTTGATAAAGTTTAGTCCAGCAGAGAAGCTTTAACTGAACCACCACTGGTTAATTATTTGTTCATTTGTCTTCATTGTACCGACCAGATATGAAACGTTTGGTTGAAAAACCCGTCTGCGACTGGCGAGAAAAACCTGACCTGTCTTTTTAAAGGCAGCCAAAGCCTGACTACGATAGCCTGTGCAGAATTTCGACAGGCAGCTGAATGGTTGCTGTTTGTGTGTGTTCGTCACAGTGTGTCTCCAAGGGGAACAGACATGCTAGACAGGGAATGCATTCCAGATACTGTTGCTGCCAGTCTCGGGCCTGATAAAGCATTTTAAAAACAGACACCGTCTCCTAGAATACAAATTAAACAGGCTCACAAAGAAAACAAAAAGATGAGCTTTTATTTTTTTATTTCCTCCCTGCATTGGTTGAGGCTTCTGAAAAACACCCAGATGTAGACACACAAAACCACAAAGGAGCCCGTCTCCTTCGTTATCAGGCTTCCCCTTTCAGTCCCATTGAAACCTTTTCTTTTTTGACGTAGCTTTGCAATCTCAGACTTGATCGTGTCGGTGAAAGTCTGCACTCTCTGAGGACTATTGAATTCTCTTTTTTTTTTAGTCAAACACACACTGTGTTTTTCCTCCGGCAGTTGAAGCCTCTACCTGGTAATTTGGTAACACCCCCGTCCCTACATTTTGCTAACAGACCGACGTGTCGAGCTCTGTTTCGGCAACACGAGGCGTTTAAGGCCGCCCGTGTATAATAACAGAGCCAGCGCTGCTTCTTGATGTGATGAAAACCCAACGAGGAGTTTAATGACATTTCTGGCGTCTGATATTCATGCATCGAGTCAACGACTGATTGCAAACCACGTTGACAGCGTTGATGTTGCACGGTTCATTTCCTGCACGGTCAGGGAGGTCAAACCAGCGGCAACAACTTGATTCCAGAGGACAAGAAGTTAATGTTTGTGGATGTAAAATAAATGAAAGAGGAATGTGATCATGATGCTTCAGGTCAGGTTTTGGGAACGCTTGTGATACTGATGTTCCTACCTTCCATAGAGAGATCTTCACTTGTCTGAAATCATTAACCAGTGGTCTCCTGCAGAAAAGCAGCTTCCAAATTGAAATATGACATCTACAGAACCTGTTACCAATAAACAAAGTCAAACTACCCCCAATAAGCAGGCTCGTCCAGGATTTGAACCCGGGACCTCTCGCGCCCGAAGCGAGAATCATACCCCTAGACCAATGAGCCACATGCGAGAAGCCAGAAGATTCTTGAGGTTCATCAATGGTTTGCAGTCTGTGATAAACCCTCTGTATTTGCTCTTGTGACGTCTTTTGTTCATGGTAGACTTGGATACTGATGTTCCTACCTTCCATAGAGAGTTCTTCACTTGTCTGAGATCATTCACCAGTAGTCTCCTGTAGAAAAACAACTTCCAAATTAAAATACGACCCTTTAAAACATCTACAGAACCTGTTACCAATAAACTCATGAACAACATCCAACATTTTTTTCTGCATGTCCATAAAGTACCTCAAGAGAACCCTGTCAAATTAACGAATTTATACTTATGTTTGCATATTCAAGAAAATGATTTGAGTTGCAAAAGTCCTGACCTGACCTCCTTGTGCAGTAATAACATCAACTAAATGTTTCTGGTAACTGCTGATCAGTGGTCTACAGCAGCTTGGAGGAATTTTAGCCCATTCCTCAGAACAGAACCACTTCAGTTCTGAGATGTTGGTGGGTTTCCTCACATCAACTGCTTGCTTCAGGTCCTTCCACAACATTTCTATTGGATTAAGGTCAGGACTTTGACTTGGCCGTTCCTAAACATTCATCTTGATCTTCTTTAACCGTTCTTTTGTAGAATCACTTGTGTTCTTGGTTCTCGTTGTCTTGCTGCATGACCCAGTTTCTCTTCAGATGAACTAAAGCATGTTTAAACAAAGTCAAACTGCTCCCAATAAGTGGGCTCGTCCGGGATTTGAACCCGGGACCTCTCGCACCCTAAGCGAGAATCATACCCCTAGACCAACGAGCCACGTCTGAGCTGTTTGTAGATCCTGTTCCAGATTCTGGTCTTACTATTCTGGAGGTTTGTCACTGGGTTGCAGCCTGTGATTTGACTTGGCCGTTCCTAAACATTCATCTTGTTCTTCTTTAACCGTTCTTTTGTAGAACCACTTGTGTTCTTGGGCTCGTTGTCTTGCTGCATGACCCAGTTTCTCTTCACATTCAGCTCATGGGCTCAACACCCAAACACTCAGGTTTTGGGAACACTTGTGGAGTGGGGAAGATGTGGAACCATCCAAAAATGGTTTGAACCCATTTTTGTTGGTTCAAACCATCTATCTGCTTCTATCTACGGCAGAAATGTGAATCCGGGTAATAGACTGTATCAACACTGATCTCTTAAGAAGCTTTCATAGTATTGCAGGACATAGAAACTGTAACCTACGTAGGTTGCCTACGCCGGTGCGAGTCTGGCTCGCTCTGTAACTACTCCACCCAAACACTAGTTGACGCTGTGTCTTTTTAGCCAGTTGGGTTCATTTTTGTTTCTACTTCCTGCTTCACTTTCTACAATAGCGAATGAAACTTTTGCTGAACTTTAACCAAATTTTCGCCGAAGAAGAGTCGTACAAATGTTTGTATCTCTGAACCTTTCCTCTATATGTTCCATCTTTATTGATCCAAAACAATCTATTTGAAAACTGTGGAGATGGAGAAGCAGCCAGAAATACTAAAGTGGAAACACGCTTCTACCAAGCGGACCAATCACAGCTCTTGCGCTCTGCGTCGACTTCCTTAAATAAATCTATGTACTTTACCAGTCGCTGTTCCCATAGTTCGTAGTTAGATTACTGACCGTGATGGAGGCTGCATGAACATCAGAGTGATGCTCCTCCAAATGTCGTATTTGTCCACCTCATTTGTAGCCGCAGGGCTTGTAGCAGCTTGCTAGCTTTGGTAGCTAATGCTAACTGATCAGACAGGCTAACGGCCCTCACCCAGTCACATGACAGGGACGCACATTTTGAAAGACAGTATGAAAAGATCATGTATTTTGAATATCTGATATTCAAATAACATCTTATCACATCAAGCATTCTAGTCCCGACTTATCGCGTTAACATTTTCCTCATTGTTAGTTTTAGCTCATCAGCGTCTTGGACACAGAAATAAATGGTCGTTGACGAATATTTCTAACTAAATTAACACTTCTGAACAGTGTAGACTGAGTTTTCAATACTTGGTTGCTGTTATAATCTGATCATCGTCTGTGCAGTGACAGAATTAAATCCCATCTCCTCAGCCCACAGCTCCACATTTCATTATTCATTTGTTGTTTTCTCTTCAGAGTAGAGTTGCATAAAGACGTGCAGCCCTTTTTTCTCTTTTTGTCAACATTTTCGAAGATTTCGTCGTTTGAATAAAAATCTTGATAATGAATAAAACACCCACATTGTGACTAAGCTCACACAGTCCAGATGAACGGGTCTGTGTGAGCTCGCTGCTGCTGCTGCTGCTGCTGCACGTTGTGATGAGTGAGATATGTAGAAGATTAAAAAAGAAGAAACTCATACCTCGCTCTGATACTGAAGGCTGTTTAATGTAGGAAAGGCTGCAGACCCAACACATGAGAAGCTGTTTTATTGCAACAACACGAACACCAACGTGTTATCCAAAGAATCCTGACACTTCTCTGTAACCGTACATCTACATGCATATATTCATTCATTCATTCATTCATTCATTCATTCATGCATTATTATTGTCAGCAGCTTGACAGATGTCTTATCATTGTAGGGGATTGTTCAGTGCTCACACTCAGATATTTTGGCATCAAAACTGAGCCTTACGTCGTATCCAGCTTTCCTAAGACGAGCTCATGTCCACAAGTTGTCATCTGTTCTGTAGCCTTGGTTGCTAAGGTTGCTTTGTTGGCATATTTTGAACTGGACACGGCCAAGGTGACATAGGCAAGGCAAGGCAAGGCAATTTTATTTATATAGCACATTTCATACCAAAGGCAACCCAAAGTGCTTTTACACAAATAAAATGAAGAATGCACATTGATTCACAGACACAAGTACCAGTCACTAGGTGAAAATTAAAATTAAAATTAAAAAGAAATAAAAAGACTAAAAACAGATGAAACAGAAAGATGATTTAAGAAAAAGCAACAGAAAAAAGATGGGTCTTGATTCTGGTTTTAAAGCAATCAATCGAGGGTGCAGTTCTAATTAAAATGGGAAGCTGGTTCCACATCTGAGTAGCATAAAAACTAAAGGCGGCTTCACCACTTTTGGTTCTGACAGTTGGTTTTGATAAAAGCAGTCTGTCTTGGGATCTAAGGGGTCTAGAGGGGGTGTAATATTGAAGGAGGTCTACAAGATAGGTGGGCCCCCTCCCATTTAATGATTTAAAAACAAGGAGCAGTACTTTAAAATCTATTCTTTGACTGACTGGTAGCCAGTGTAGAGTTTTAAGTAGAGGTGTGACGTGGTCTGACCTCTTTGCTCTTATAAGGACCCTTGCAGCTGCGTTCTGGATCAGCTGGAGCTGCCTGATGTTTTTCTTGGGTAGGCCTGTAAGAAGACCATTACAGTAGTCAAGCTTGTTGGATATAAAGGCATGAATGAGTTTCTCCAGATCCGATTTTGTCATGAGACTTCTTAATTTTGAGATATTTTTTAAATGATAGAAAGCCGATTTAGAAACTGACTTGATGTAGTTGTTAAATGTGAGGTCACTGTCAATTTGGACTCCAAGGTTTTTAACAGTGGTCTTAACCTGGAATCCCTTGTTAGAGAGTGATGTTGTTAGTTCAAGCCTATCCTTTTTGCTACCAAAGACAATCACTTCAGTTTTCTCCTTGTTTAGTTGGAGGAAATTCTGACACATCCATACGTTGATATCAGTAAGACACTGATATAGGGCTTGAAGTGGGCTTGAGTCATTGCGTGACAGAGACAGATAGATTTGTGTGTCATCTGCATAACTATGGTATGAAATCTGGTACTTTTGAATAATCTGGCCAAGTGGAAGCATGTACAGATTAAAAAGTAGAGGACCTAAGATGGACCCTTGGGGGACACCACATGTTAGTGGAGTGGGTGAAGAGGACCAGCTACCAATGGTTACAGTGAAATTCCGATCATCAAGGTAGGATTTAAGCCAGTTTAAAACTGTGCCTGATAGACCAACCCAGTGTTCCAGTCTATGAAGAAGAATGGCATGGTCCACTGTGTCAAATGCTGCGCTGAGGTCGAGCAAGACTAGCACTGATGTTCTTTGTGAGTCTGTATTAAGGCGAATATCATTTAAAACTTTAATAAGAGCTGTCTCTGTGACATATTGTGTAAAGAATCTGATGACTATTCTTTGTTTTATAGCGGTACCTGCAGCTCTTCATCTAACAGCTCACTGCGACTGCTCCTACTCGCTCCACTACTTTTGCAAATAATGTCAAATGTCAAACTGCAGCAGCTGGAAGTGTCTGGTGGCCAGGTTAGACTGAGTTAAACAAGGTAGTTGCAGGAATGTCTCCCCAGACGCCCACTTTATGGTAACAACATATATTTAACGGGTAGAAAATGTTCGATATATCACAGACAGAGATAAATAATGAGCTTTTAAAACAGTAACTTATTTAAATATGTACCAGTAAAGCCACAAACTAAAACGAATAGACTGTGGAATGTGCGATATATCCCCTTTAATTTTTAAATATTGGTTAAATAACAAGGCTGCCCTGCTCTGTGTCCTCTCTGTAGAATCTGCTCCATTGCTGCAGCTCTTAAAGCTGAACCCAGCCACTCTGAGCTCAATAACGCCCGTCTAGACAGTAAAGCTTGTTTTGTTGTGACTGTTTGGAGACTTTCACAATCAATAAACCTCTCTAGGTAATTTACTGATGTCCTGAAATGGGCACAGTTGACCTAATTACCGTGACAGTACATGCTTTTATTTTTATATATTTCTTTTTTTACCAAACTCTTGTCGAGGATCAACGCCAGCTCCCTTTCATCCAGAGGTCAACCAGGTATTGTAGCATCCCCCGGGGGGAGGGGGGTCCCTACACATGAAACAGCAGACATCAAGGCCCTCCCTGACAAAGAGGAGTATCTGACCACATGCTGCCTCATGACTGAACGGCGACCTTTAACGTGTCGATGCTTTTTGGCAGTTTGTAGAAACGGCCGTAGAAAGACTGAATCAGACGTTTATCAGCAGAAGCAAAATGCTGTTTGTGTAATGTTTGAAGACATTCTTATTTAACAATGTAGGTGGTATTAAAGTCCTGAAAGCTCTTTCTTTACCCTTTAACTAAATAGTCACTGGACTTCCTGCCTCTTACGTCCTCCAGGGTTTTGTCCACTCAGGTTGCTAAGGTTGCTTTGTTGGCATATTTTGAACTGGACACGGCCAAGATGACATATCGTGTAAAGAATTACAAAAAAAGAAAAAGAAGCAGATCTGATGACTATTCTTTATTTTATGGTGGTACCTGCAGCTCTTCATCTAACAGCTCACTGCGACTGCTCCTACTTAACTAAATAGTCACTGGACTTCCTGCCTCTTACGTCCTCCAGGGTTTTGTCCACTCAGTGCTGATTTCAGAAAGTAAAACCGAAAGCCAAGGAATCTGGAGGATGGTGTTTTCTAGTCAATTTCGTAGGGTCTAGACTTTTATGCTACTTTCTGTTGGCCAATCAGAGGGCACCTATCATTCTCTACTTCCTGTTACTGTTGCTAGCTTAGACAAACAACAACTATGCTGGCGTCCATTCCTACAGAAAAACGTTGAGTGTAGAGGTGAAATTGACGTGAGGCGGCTAGCATTAGCAACCGTGCTAATGCTAGCAGACATTAGTCTTTTCACCCTTTCACATTTTTGCAGAATCCCAGTTAGCAGTTAATGCTAACTAAGTCTACAGGCTCCCAATGGTTTTCCTAACCCAGCAGCATATGAAGTCAGGACTTGAGAAGGGGTTGGAACCCAGAGCCTTTTTGGTTTAAGCCAGTTCAGTGAAGCTCAGTGACTACTGAGACACTTCATAATAAAAGTCAACCCAATGACAGTAACACAGGAAGTCAGGATTTGATAAAACGTCGGAGCCTTCTGATTGGTGGTCAGCAGACCAATAGCATTAACTGCTAACTGTGATTCTTCTGTAAAGTTACGACCAATCACAAAATGTTTTGCGAGCTTATTGTGTTGAGGTCAGGACGTGAAGGTTAAATGCTACTTCATAAAATAGTGAGTTCTCATTTTACTCCATGAATTGGCAGAAAATTTGGACGTGAAATCACCTCAATATTCATCAGGTGGTCACAATCAGCTCCAAACGAATGACGGTTCAACACATCAAAATAAATGGTGGTGATGCATCAATGCAATCAGCTCGTCTCCTGATGAAAGCCTTTTAGATGTGATGAGCAGTAATTTATTTTACACCCAGATGATCTCAGATCGGTTGTGTTTTTATCTTTGACCACGCAGCCAATGAGCTCTGCCAGTCCACCCTGCCACGTCGATGCCTTATTAGAGTTTAATCTGCTCCGTGTCTCTGGTTGTGTCATGTGACCTTTTCTGCTCAGTGTTCAGATCATCCGTTCACTATTATTCTGAGCCATTATCATTCCTCGTTTTTTATTAATGCTGCAGCATTATGGTGGAAACCAAGCAGCGGCTGATCTGACTGATTATTTCCTCCCGTCTGACTGCACAGCTGCCCTCTCTTTTCTTGAGTGGAACAAATCTGCAAACTCACAGCTCTCTGTAGCAGTTCAGCTGAGATCTAAAGGTCGGCAATAATGTCTTAAAGCGGGGCTTGATTGATTAAAGTGTCCATTTAAATACATACTGTATGTCTTTTTTATTTTTTCCGGCTGACAACCTCCTCAGAGAAGCTGAACGCTCTGTCAAACCATCGCTGTCACAACAGCAAATGTCACAGCTCATTTCCCTCAAACTCCAAACTCAAAAATGCCACAAGTCTGTCAGCCCTCATCAGCGCCTCTATTCTTCTTCTTCCCAGAACCAAACAGTGCAACATTAATCTTGAGAACAGAGGCGGAGGCGGAGGCGGTTTGGTTATAAACACGAAGGTCTGTGCTGCTGGTGTCGACTTCACAACATCTGGGCTTTAATTATTCATCGTCCAATGACTGAACCAATTCACGCAGGTAGCTTTTGGGATGCTGTCTGCACATGACGGGAAATTAATTAAACAAAATCTTCAAACCGGTTCTGCTTTTTAAACTCACTTAGAAGGACTGGAAACTTTACAAAACAACTTCTCTGTTCGTCTCAGTTCTCACCACTCCTCCTCCCCATCCCTCCACCTTTTTTTTGGGCCAAGAAGACCAGGGTCCATATAGAGACCAGGGTGTATAGGGACCAGGGTCCATAGGGACTAGGGTCTATAGAGACCAGGATCCAATAGAGACTAGGGTCCATAGAGACCAGGGTCCATAGAGACCAGGATCCATAGAGACCAGGGTCCGTAGAGACCAGGGACCATGGAGACCAGGGTCCATAGAGACCAGGGTCCATATAGAGACCAGGGTGTACAGGGACCAGGGTCTATAGAGACCGGGGTCATGGAGACCAGGGTCATGGAAACCAGGGTCCATAGAGACCATGGTCTATAGAGACTGGGGTCATGGAGACCAGGGTCCATAGAGACCAGGGTCCATAGAGACCAGGAACATGGACCTGATGGTTCTGGAGATAGTCCTGGTTTATGTAGTCTTTTAGCCTTCACCTCCCAGCACCTTGGAGGGTTTAAGAGGTTAAAACACTTTGCCGTTGCTTTGACTGTCGGGGTTCAGCGGTTCAACACTTAAAGCAACACAGCTCATCATGATTCCACTGATCAACCTCTCCCATCCCGGCCTCTGCGTATTCATGCGTCTCTCTCATTAGACATCATTGTTTGGATGCTTCAAAGTCAGATGGCGACCCTCTTGCTATAAATAAGGTAATTGGGATGAGTGCAGCAGCAAAACAAAGGCACCGTGAATGCTAATGCGCACACAAATGCACACACAAACGCACACTGGAGACCAATTAAGGACAAAGGGTGGTCAGCCGCTGATGGCTCAAACACTTCCCAAAAATATTCTGTCAACACTGTAAAACTCACAAACCACAAACGGTCTTATTTAGGTGTGAAAGGGTCGATTCACACCGAGCAGAGAAAGAGCTGCTGCTGGTTGAGGGGATATTTATCCTATTTAGAGAAAATATATATCTTAATCTTATTGTCAGTTTCAGAGTCTCTTGGATAATTTAATAGTTGTGCATTTTTATGTAACGACTCACTGTGAGTCTTCAAAGAGACCAAGAAGTGAGTTTGGTGCAGAGTGTGATCGTCTAATTAGCTCAACATTTTATGAAGCAGCTAAAGTTTAACTCTGCAGTCCTATTAGCACGGGATTAGTTTTACCTGGAGAAAATGAACCCCCTGCATCTGTGATTTATGTGGCGCATTTTAATTTTACTTTACAAATTACTCACACCATCAATTCACATGGTATTATTACAGATTACTGGAGGTCCCCAGGTTAAAACTTGTCCCGTGCGGACATGGCTTTTGACTTTTATTTATTTCATTAGTTGCCAATGTTAGATCCTTTTTGCAGCGCCGTGAGACATGAAGCTCGGTCAAAGAACTTTCAGTGTTTCCGCCTCTGATGAGGAAAGTTGCTGCTGCTGAGGAGAAGTCGCTTAGAGTTAGCACTAATTACCAGCAGCTCAGATTAAAGCTCAGACACATCTCAACTGATCAGAGGAGACTGAGTGAAATAGGCCTTCATGGTCAAACTGCTGCAAAGACCAAACTACTGAGGAAGAAGAAGAGAAACAGAAGGAATGGACGCTAGAGCGGTGGAGATCTGGACTTTTGGTCTGATCAGATCTTTGCTTCCATGCAGATGATGATGGTTCCCACCATGAAGCATGGAGCTTCCACCGTATCCTGCAGAGACTCACCACCCCATCTGTTTTATAAGCAATGGCCCCAAACACTCCTTTTAGGCTATGAAAGAGCTATTTAACCAAGAAGGAGAGGGATGAAGTGCTGAATCAGCTGACCGAAACCCAACTGAGATGGTTTGGGATGAGTTGGACCTCTGAGTGAAGACAAAGCACCCGACAAAGAGCTCAGCAACCTCTGGGAACTCCTTCAAGGCTTTCTGCTGCAGCTGGTTGTTGTTGTTGTTGTTGAGGAAGAACGTCAGACTGTGTGTGTGTGTATGTGTGTGTGTGTGTGTGTGTGTCGGCCGGTCGGTGTGTAAATGCTGGTGTGTGCTGTTTTTTTTAACTAAGCTGCTGGAGATGGCGTTTTAGCATGCATGGCAGAGCGGTTTGCTTATGCATTTCTTCTTCGTCTTTTTTATTTTTTTCGGTTTCCTCCCCTCCGCCCCCCTCCCACCTCCCGCATCCCGCCTCCCTTCTCTATGCTCAGCTCCTGTCATGGTTAACTGCCCCGTCCCTCCACTGATATATGTGTGTGTTACTGTATGTATGTGTGAACCAGTAATGTCAAACATGCGGCCCACGGGCAAAACCTGGCCCGCCAGAGGGTCCAATCAGGATGAATTTGCAAAAGAGGAGGAGAAGAAGATGAGGAGTAGAAGGAGGGGGAAACCAAAAAGGAGAAGGAGGAAGATAAAAATGAGGAAGGAAGAAGAGGAAGAGGATGAGTAGGAGGAGGGGGAGAATGGGGAAGAGTAGAGGAGTGAGAAGGAGAAGAAGATGGGGTAGGAGGAGAAGGAGGAGGAAGATGAAAATGAGAAAGAAGGATGAAGGGGAGAAAGGGGAGGAGGATGAGGAGGAGAGGGAGGAGAAATAGTTGGGGGAGGAGGAAGAGGAGGAGTAGATGGGGTAGGAGGAGAAGGGGAAAGACAAAAAGGAGGAAGAGGGGGAGGATAATGTAGAGTAGAGGGAGAAAGAGAAGGAGCTGAAGGAGGAAGAAAAAGGAGGAGGATAAGTAGATGGATATAAATGAGAAACAAGGAAGAAGAAGAAGGGGAAGGAGGAAGAGGAGGAGGAAGAGGAAGTAAAGTGTAAAGAGTAAATGAAGTTACAGGTGCTAAGAAATGTTGGATTATACTCTGAACTTATTTATTTATTTACTACTCTCACGTTCCTATGGGACCTCTTCACGGAGTGGTTGTCAATGGCAACTGTCAATCATCATGATGTCACATCCCGTTTCTGTAACGCTAAATATCTAAAACAAAACTTCTCATAAAAATTGACAAACATCAGTGTTATGTTAAATCTATAAATATCTGAAATGACAGAAATCGTCTTTGAAAGAAAATGTTTGTGGCCCTAGTGTTTTAGTCCCACCCACTAACATGGAGGGGGCGGGGCTTATATGACCTGTCCTGCAGCCAGCCACCAGGGGGAGCTCCACATGCTTTGGGCTTCACTTTAGCGGAGCTGTCATGGCGTCTATGGTTTGAACAGATAAGCCCACTCCTGATAAGACCGGCTGGACACTGACACCACTACCCAGAGCTGTATACTCCCAGAAAATATTAAAAGGTTTTTATTTTTATCTCCTGTCCTTGTCAAACGATTCATCCCTTGGTTTCCACTCTTTTCAGATAAAGAAGTCCCCACCGTCCTCCCCTCCACCCAGACTCCAGAGGTGCCACCAGGAAGCACAACGTCCGGAGGACAAGCAGGGACCCTCCCCTCTGCTCTCCCCCAGAACCAGCTCCCTCTTGTGGGCAGAGGACTCAGCATCAGTCCTGCCCCGGGGAATCAAAGCGGGGGATTACAGAGCAGGGTGAAACCCCTGGCATCAGCTGCAGCGTCAGGCCCAGGCGTCCGTCCAACTCTTCCTCCCACGGACTCACACTCCTCACTGCCTCCTCACACCCAGACTCACAACCCAGAGCTGGAGGCCGAGGACGCCACGGTGGACACGATGCTGGACCTGGACTCAGAGATGGAAGCACCTACATCAGGTAACCACGTAAGGTTGCTAACAGTAATGAGTTGGTTTGATAGAATTAGCTAATACTGCATGGTGTCGTAACGCTAACAGGTTCCACTTTAACGGTTTTATACACTTCGGTTAGTTCAGTGTATATTTTATGGTAAGGAAACACTCTTGTTTCTCCAGAGAACCCCTCAGAGGAGCAGAGAATGTGCTTATTTATTCCAGTCAGTGTTAACAGCGTCCCTGTGCATAGTGTTTGCAGTGTAGCGGGTTAGGTCGCTGTAATTTCCGTTATTAATTATACACAGCAGGGATTTCCAATGAGTTTCCAGTCAGGCTCACATTAATGGGATTACAAGGCAGGGCACAGACAAAAACAAGGTCGGTGCAAAATAAAGCCCTCTGCTCTCTCTCTCTCTCTCTCTCTCTCTCTCTCTCTCTCTCTCTCTTTTCAGCTGTGTCCGGCTGCATGGTGAATTTCTCGGACCCAGAGGGATACATAGACTCCTCGGATGACCCCCCTCTGCCCGACGGCGCCCTCTTACACTGCACCTACACCGTGACCGTGTACACCGGCTACGGAGTAGAGCTCCAGGTACATGTCGGTCATTACCTGGTTATCAGTTACTGGTTATGACGCTGGTTTACGGAGGGATGCTGCTGGGAGGCCTCAGATCTGAATGCAGCCTGAACTCTGCCTCCTAGTGGCAGCTATTGGTGCTGCTGCTTCTGTTTGGGTGTATGGGCTTGTCTTTGTTACGTAGTGGGGACCAAAGTCTTGCAGATTATTGGCGTTGTGGGGACATGTTGTCTTTGTGGGGACATTTTCCTGCACCCATACATTTTTAAGAGTTAAAATCTGTTAAGACTTGATTTTAAGGTAAAGGTTATAGTTATGGTTTAGGGTATCGGTTAGTGTTAGGCAACTTAGTTGAAATGGTTAAAGGCTAGGGAATGAATTATGATCTGAGGAAGAGGAGTTTAACTCATTCATTCAACCACTATCAGAAATGATCACATGAATAAGTGATGTCTGTTCATTAGTAATGAGAGCCTTTTAAAAGATTCTGGCCTTGGAGCTGAGAACCAAACTAAACTAGAAACTAATCTGAACTAGAATCAACTCAGGAAATTATGTGTGTGATTCAGCTTGTTCCAAAATATGGATCATGTCCCCAGGTCAACAACCAGCTGTTCACGGTTCTGAAACAACGGTAGGTAGAGATCCATTAGAGACAGCAGCTGGTACAATATTCTACTATTATAAATGATGAAACTTTAGGTGAAAGGTTGGACTCACTGGGGTAACCCTGTGACAATCAGACGCCTCCTAATGCTTCTTTCTTTGGTCTCTAACTGTTCAGGTGAAGAGCGTGAACCTGTCCGAGGGTGAGCAGTTGTCTATCAGAGGCGTCGATGAGCGAGGAGCTCTGCTGGTCCTGGCCAATCACACGCTGCTGGTTGAGGGTCAGGTGATCCGCAGTCCCACCAACACCCTGTCCGTCTACTATCGCTCTGCACCCGAGGGAACCATGGGCATCTTCCAGCTGCACTATCAGAGTGAGTACCCTCGCTTGTCAGTTTATTAGGTACACAACTGGATGCATCCTTAGCTAAATCTCTAGAAAACAGTAGAAACAGAGTCAGAAAGGTGGTGATTCACCTGGATGATCACTGTGGAGGATGGAGTTGAAGTGCTGTCAATTTAAAAGTGTTTCCATTATCCGATGTTGAATGAAGCTTTGTGAAATTCCTCTAAACAGATGCTAAAATGATGAATACTATCTCCCTCAGATGTCCATCCATAAATCTTAAAGAGAGGGTTAGTTTGTCCTTTTCTCTTCGCTGATGAGGATAAACATGTTGGAGGAAATCTCGCCATCAATTTGCAAACTGACGTTGCCAAAAACAACCAGTTCTCTTCCTGGCAGTCTGAAAAATCAATTTGGCAGCACATTATTTTTCTCAGCAACGGTCTTGTTTGTCTGCACGACTGTAGGAGTTTAGTGTGTTGGAATGGTGCTGCAGAAAACTTCATTAGGTACACTAGTGAATGCATTCTAATATAACAGCCCCGCACTAAACCAATGTTCATAGTTATGCATCCAAAAACCTTGGCGTTTAGGTTTCGACACTGAACACAAGACTAAAGTTAAGGCCATGCAAGAACACTTTAATGACAAAGAATGGAGTTTAATACCTTTTTATGGTCATACCAATCAAGGAACGACTGAAAACCCTCAGCAACTATTTATCGACTGCAGAAATCTATTAACATTTGTGTCTACCTGGATGCAGGTGGACGGTAGAAAATGACCAATTAGAAAAAATATGAATCAAGAATAAACTTTCAGAAGTTAAACAGAAATAAAGATGCAGCTAAAATCTGAGACAATTCTGAATGAATGGTACCATAAACCTACTGCATAAATACATTTATACACTCACGTGCCAAAACATTAGGTACACTAGTGAATGTATTCTGATCTAAATCCTCCTTCATGAATGTTCTAATGTTGAGTTGATGTAGAACCAGAAAGGTGGTGATTCACCTGGATGTTCATCGTGGAGGGTGGAGTTCTGTTAATTGAATTAAAAGTGTTTGTGTTATTTAGCCTAGCCCACTGGCTAAAATGTCAGAAAATTAGGAACAGGTGTCAGTTCCACAAGATTAAAACCCGGTTAAATCAACATCTCAGTTATTTGAAACTAAAGATGAACACTAGAACCTTCATGGAGACTAGATTTAGAGCAGGATTTAAATGTATTCAGTAGTGTACCTAATAAACAGCACACTCACAAACACAAGACAAGAGCTCAATTAGTAGCTCGACTACATTCTGAATATGCATATACATAAACATGCTATAGAAATCCAATCACTGGGAGTCCTTTCATCTGGGCCAACAGGCCTGTTTGCACTCTGTACACACGCTAATTGCATAATCAAAAATCTTCTCATCTAATCACTCCGCGCGGTGATTGAATCTGTCGTGTGAATTAGCTGATTAGAGCCCTGATTAATCGGCTCTCATCCCATTAGGAGGCTGAGAATATGGGAGTCTGTGTAGGGAGCGTGTTGTGTGTCGCGTATGTTCCACGAGGACCGATGACGAGGAGGAGGAGGAGGAGGAGGAGGAGGAAGCATCCGAGTGTCGACGTCCCCACCTGTGCCATTAATCACCACCATCTAATCCTTTCACATCAGCGCCAGCCAGAAGAATAGAGCTGTCTGAGATGAAAACGAGGATAAAAAGCTGCGCAGGCGACATAAAGAGGCGAAGAACATTATCCCGTGCGGCTTACGGGGCCTTATTATGACTAAGATCATTCAGTTACAATACATCTGTGGCTGATTTGTTTCAAGTGAGCGTTCAAATATATTAGAAAATAATCGGCTCAGACAGTTTGAGGTCATTCTGCAGAGTCTCCTTCGTCCGGTTCTGTTAAGACTCTTAACCACATTATCAGCTCAATATAAAGAATAGTTTTACATAATGAAAATGTGAAGACAAGTTGGAAAAGTTAGAGAATATCTGCAGTAAAGACGATGAAATGTCTGTTAATTTGCTTTGCTGCTAATCTGAACCATTTATTTTATACGCTAAATAAAAAACACAAAATATAGAATGTCTTTTCTCCGTTAGAATAACTTGAGATTGTTGAGGAAAATCAAATGTGAAAGCTTTGGTTGTTATGTAATCTCTTGTTTCTGAATTAAATACCTCATTAGTAGGGTTTGAACAGGAAACACATAGAACATATGATCATGTAATAAGGAAATGGGCACACAGCACACAGAGCCAATCAGACCATGTATGGAATTGCAATTGTTTTTTTAAAAAGTGTACAGATTAGGAGCGGATATAACTGTGACAAGTGATGGATGAAAACGTATTCTGTTATTGGGTTTAAGGTCTATGTATAGACACGGTTATTATCAGGAGGAAGAGCAAACCTAGTACAGGGAGAGAGCAGAAAGTACGGTATTTATTGGTAAAGGACTGAGTCCAGCTCTATATGTTAATGAAGCACCAAATATGTCTGTGAAGGTTCTCAGTCATCTAGGTCATGGTATATCCTAAAAAGTGTTTAAAAAGGCAGCTGGACTTGGAGAGTTTTTGAGAAGATGCTCTAGTGGAAGTTTGAGGTTTAAGTAGGAAACTTCTACTGAAACTTGCTTGTTTGTGTTAAAAACCTGCAGGTGCAGCTAATTTCCATTAACAGTTAAAGTTTCCAACTTAAAGGGGAACTACTGTTTTTTACAACCTGGACCTTATTTCTGGCATAAAATACGATCGTTTACTCAGCCATATAACTTTGGTGTCATTTGGAGTCGTTTGGACGATATTTAGATCCGTGTATATCTATATAGTGGGAGTGATTGAGGCACCGAAACGCAGCCTCTAAATAACACATTATCTGCCATGAAACTCGCTCATTTTACCAATATTTTGTTATGATACTCTAGTGCTATTCCCTGTTGAGTATCTAGTTCCCCTTTAAACCTCAAACTTCCCACCAGTCCCCTAGAACTGAGGAAGCTACTCAGATTAGCGGTGAAACGTCTTCTCAAAACCCTCTACAAGTCCAGTTGCCTTTTTAAACGCTTTTTTGGATAGAAGCACCAAACTCTATAAAAACTGATGCACGATGATGAACTTGCCTGGCTCCCACAATCAGACTCCAGTTTGCATCTTTTTGAAGAATAAACTCCTCCAGTGAATCTTTTGACTGTGAAGACACTCCAGATACCAGTTGACTTAAAGAACCTAGATTACGTGTTGAAGTACAGAGGTACAGGCTAATACCTGGCTCAGCTCTGTGCCTCACAGTTTTCTTCAACATGATGCATTATTTAATTTTAGCATGCCAACGTTTGCTAATATGCAAAGGAGCATTCTTCTGACGGAACTGTGTCGAACTATTAACCAACAGAATTGATAAACTGATATAACCTGACCTAGAATTTAGATTTTATTATGAGGCGTGTTTCCACCAACACAGAAAATAAAAATACTTCTGCATCCATAAGACAGTCCTCCAAACAATCAGTTGCTAACAGATTCAACTATATATAATGACCAGTGTCTTTATTTACCTTTATGAATGGATCTCATGTGCCTCATTAAATCCTGTGTTTGTGTACAGTCTTCAGGCTGAGCTGCTCGCTGCCCAAGAGACCTCACTTCGGGGAGGTGTCTGTGCTGGACCTGCTCCCTGGAGGCACCGCCCGCTTCCACTGCCACATGGGTTACCACCTGCAGGGGGAGCCGCTGCTCACCTGCATCAACGCCTCCCTGCCGGTGTGGAACGGCAAGGAGCCCAGCTGCAGGGGTGAGTGTTTGGAGGCGACGATTTCACATGAATGTACATCCAGCCTTTTGTAACACGTCATGTGGATTACGTTATGGGGCGTGTTTAAACCATAGACTGTAGAAAAATGGTACCACTTCCTCCCAAAGTGATGCCGCATTATTGATTACTGGTTGTCAATGGCAACTGTCAATCACCATGATGTCACATCCTGTTTTTATAGCGTCAAATAACTTAAACAAGACGTCCCAGAAAAATGGACAAACATCAACATTATATTAACTACTTTAAATGACAGAAACCATCCTTGAAATAAAATATATTTGACGTGTACTTTAGTGTTTTAGTTTGGTCCAAGTCCCGCCCACTAATATGGAGTGGGAGGAGCTTATATGACCTATGCTGCAGCCAGCCACCAGGGGTAGCTCCTCATGCTTTGTCTTTACTTTTGAGGAGCTGTCATACTGTCCATGAAAATCTGTCTGCATCAGCTGGATAGCCCTCCAACCAATCAGAGACGTGTTCGACTACTGTTACTCTTCTGTCCATCACATAAAGCCCCGCCCCAGACAATTTGATTGGCCCAGCAGATCTTTGAGGAGTAAACTTTTGAAAATGAAGTACCGTAAATGATCCTCCATGTGTGAAAGAGACCCCAACAACACCAACAACAACAGTGAGGTTAATTAACAGAGATGTTTCTTCTGCAGCTCTCTGTGGGGGTACGGTGAAGAACGCCACAGTCGGGAGGGTGCTGTCCCCTTCCCCCCATCACGGCCCTAACGCCACCCTGGACCGCTCCTGCTCCTGGTCCCTGGAGGCGCCCAAGGACCAGAGGCTGCACCTCCATCTGGAGAGGCTGTCCTTGGAACCGACGGACAGGTACACCCACAACTCCACACATGAGGGTTTGTCAAATCGGATGAATGAATGAATAGATGAACAAGCAAACATAGAAAGGTGCAGAAAGATGTGGAATGGCTAGGAAGGGATGCAAATAGCACTAAAAGACTCAAAGAGACGCAAAACCACACAAAATGAGACGCATATCAGTACAAAACAGCAATAAAATGACCATGAACACAAAGAAAAAGGCTCAAAGGGAATCGAAAATACAAAGATGGAGACCAAACACGGAGCTAAAAGAGGAGAAAGAATCAACTGTTGGTTAGAAAGAAGCTTCAAACTTTCACCAAAAATCATTTAGTGCAGGTTTAAAAATCCTGCAGACATGTTCCAGCTCAGGTTCTTACAGCAGTGCATCCCATAATGTCTTTTATGGACCAGAGTGATTCTCCTACAGGCTGGTGCTGTGGAGCGGGCTGGACGCCGGCTCGGTGGTGCTGTTCGACTCGGGGCGGGGGGGCCAGATACCCTTCGAGGGGGTGATCAGTGAGGGACCGGCCGTGAGGATCCAGTTCATCACCGATCAGCCCAACCACAACACGGGATTCAACATCCGCTATGAAGGTACGGGACCTGTGCACTCACTGGCCAATACATTAGGTACAGTGGGTCTTCATGAAGGTTCTGGTTCTTTAGTTTCTAATGACTGAGAGAGATGTTGATTGAGTTGGAGTTTTGTTTTGGAGGCCGTGGTTTGTGGTAGGAATGAATTGACATGTTGGGTTTCCAAATAATAGAAACACTTTGATTACGACCTTTCCGACGCTGTTTCTACATCAACTGAACGTTATATTAGAATGCATTCACTAGTGTACCTAAGTGTAATTCTGCAGCACAGTTTTAACATCCAGACAAACAAGAATCATTCACTGCCAGATTGATTTTTGAGACTGCCGGGAAGAGGACTGGTTGTTCTGGTTGTTTTTGGTAACGTCATGATTCTCTCCATCATATTTATCCTCATCAGTGAAGAGAAAAAAAGAGAAAAGAGCTAAGAAATGATTCTAATCATTTATTTCTTTAGCGTTTGAGCGAGGCCACTGCTACGAGCCGTACCTGCAGAACGGAAACTTCACGACATCCGACCCGTTGTACGGCGTCGGGGCCGTGGTTCAGTTCACCTGCGACCCGGGGCACTCTCTAGAGCAGGGCCCTCCCGTGATCGAGTGCATCAGCGCCAGGGACCCGTACTGGAACGACACCGAGCCGCTCTGCAAAGGTAAGAAAAAACAAAAAGACGACGAGATCACGTTCTGCTTCCAACTGTCTAGTGGAAAAAAATGGTATCATCAAAATAGTTGCTTTGACCAGACAGTGAAGAATAAAGTGAAAGAGATGAGATTTTGACAAGATATACTGATGAGACAAAAACACATCAATCAGCCACAACATTATGACCACTGACAGGAGAAGTCAATAACACTGACCATCTTGTGACAGTTCAATGTTCTGCTGGGAAACTTTTGGACCTGGCATTCATTGGTGAACATGAAGAACAGCACAAGGTGTTGACCTGGCCTCCAAATTCACTAGATCCCAAACTGATCAAGTATCTGTGAGATGATCCACAGAGGCCCCTCCCCTCAAAGACCCCACAGGACACCACAGGACACCCTCAGAAGGCCCATGTCCATTCTCTGATGAGCCACCACGAGGGAGACCTACACAATATTAGGAAGGTGGTCATAATGTTATGGCCGATTGGTGTAACTCACTGATGCTGGTGATACCGTTATCATGCCAGACTTTGAACTTGGTCTAGATTTAAAGGTTTAAACGTGTTTTTTTTTCCCAATCTACAGCTGTTTTAATCAGATCCATCAGGGTTTAGTGTTAAAACAAACCAACACTCAGACATTTTACCGAAGCATATCCGATAGGGATGAAGAGACACTGACTCCCACGTAGCTGAATCCGTTACCTGTCCACTTAAAATATGCTAATGAGCGTTGAAGCGTTCAGTCGTTGCATGTTTCTCCATCTCTCTCTGAGGTTTGTTTGTCTTGGACTCAGATTCACCAAACTTTCTTAACAGACTTGTTCTTAGCCATCTGTTCATGAGTGGGCGACTGTTTGGGAGCTTTGCTCATTAGCATATTCAACAGTTGCTCAATGAAGTCTTCCTGAAGACCAGCAGTAAGAGTGTTCAATACACATTTCCATAATTGGGATGCTCGTTGTATAATGTCCTCACTGGAATGCTGCAGTACGACCTAATGTTCTTCTAATGGTTCTGTGATCGTAGCTGATCCTGATTTAAAAATAAAAATAAAAATCAAGGAAGGAAAAAGTAAAGAAGGAAGGAAAGATGCACGGAAGGAAGGAAGTAGGGAAAAAAGAAGGAAGGAAGGAAAAGGTAAAGAAGGACGGAAGGAAATAAGGAAAGACCACCTCCACATGTGGACTGACACCAGATAAGTGTTCACACCTGATTGTCCAGGACAATTAATGGGATGTCTTCCTTTAATCTGTCTTGTCCCTGTGCAGCACAGTGTGGAGGTGACCTGTCCGGTCCAGGAGGAGTGATTCTGTCTCCAAACTGGCCTGAGTGGTACGGAGAAGGAGAGGACTGCAGCTGGAGGATTCATGTTGGCGAGGACAAACGAGTTCTGCTCGATGTACAACTGTGAGTTTACAAAAACACCAACACACAAACTCACTGAAACTTCTGATCCAAAGTTTGTCCAAATGTTATCATTAAAAATGTATGTGGAGAGCCCGGCATCCATCTGAACGGGTACTCTCTGCTCGTACCGAGCCATTAAATTCAAAACATGTCAACATGAGAGAGCATGCTGATGATCCTGGACTCGTTTGCTCCGGAGCTCTGCAGCATTCAGAGTAAATGTGAGCCGGTTGGTTAGAGATATGAGTCCGTCACATCAGTCTGGTGTCTCATGTCTTTGTTTGTAGATGAGCGAGACAGTTCTGGTGACGACTCGAGACATTAAAGACCTGTTTTAAGATTTGTATTTTTACGTTATCAGTGTCTTTATAGATGAAAATCACCCAGAAATATTTGAGGTAACCAGCTAATAGATGAACCGATGGTTTAATCTAAAAAAGGGTAAAACTTCTAATATCTTTTGCAATGTGTGGAAAAAGTTTTGTCGAAAAGGCGAAAGTAGAGCATTCTAGCCTCCCAGCTAATGGTACCTCTTCCTAGCTTCAAAGCTTCCCAGTTAATAGTAGCTATCCCTAGCTTCGTAGCCTCTCAGCTAGAGGTGAATATGACAGGGGACATCATTGGAGTGTTTCCAATCTCCATGCTAAGCTTAGCTCAACAACTCTCAGTTTTCACTTCATATTTTAATGCTCACTGTCAGCCAGGAAGCTAATACATTTATTTTCCAAAATGTTGAACAGCTACCGGAGCAATAACAGTCCAAACAATTCAGCTGAAGCGGTTACAGTATCTTTACCACCATCTGGCCTTCAAAATAAAATTGTATTCATTCAATACCCCTTTTCTCTGTGATATGAAATTGGTTTGACAACTTGTACTTGACTCCCTGCTGCATTAATCCAATTACACACTTCAGTCCCTTGGTGGAAATATGTCACATTATATTTACAGGCGTGTCAGATTTGAAACCTCTTCAGCTACGTCTTTAAGGAGTCTCTGCCGTGTGGCGAAACAAACTCGTCCAGGGCAACGACAACACGGCCGTGTTTACAGACTGTTAAGCGCTTGGCCTGTGGCCGAACGTGGCGTTTGGCCTTTCAGGTCACCTCGCCGCCCACGCAGTCGGCTGTCCACACGACTGTACTCTGAGTCACAGTATCTGGTGTTGAACTGATGCCACCGGCTGCTCTTCTCTCCTTCTCAGACTGAACATCAGCGACAGCGACATGTTGTCCATTATCGACGGCGACGAGGTCACGACCAGGATCTTGGGGCGCTACGCCGGGGGCAGCAGCCCCTTCAAGCTGTCCTCCACCACCCCAGACCTGACCGTCACCTTCCACTCTGACCCAGCGGGACTCGTCTTCGGCAAGGGAGAGGGCTTCATCATCAACTACATGGGTGAGAGTGAAAGTTCAAGACAAAAAGATTTGATTTGCAGAAAAGAATCAAATCTTTGTCTTTAAGAGCTTTACGGCAATGGGCGGCCGGTGTCGGCTTGGTACTTGTTTGTTCAGGAAAGTGAGCCAATATTTCAGAAATGTTTCCATCAATGTAATGAGACTCAGGTGTGGTTCAGTTCCTGGTTTAGTTTCAATAAATCAGGGATTTGTCTCAGTCTGATCTTCACAACACATGTTTGTGGACAAAGGAGCTTTCTGAGGAGCTCAGAGAAAGAGTTGTTGTTGCTCATCAGGCTGGAAAAGGTTCCAGAACCATCTCTAAAGAGTTTGGTGGACCACTCCACAGGAGTCCACCAGGAGTGGTTGATGGACCACAGGAGTGGTCCACCAACAAAGATCACTCCATAATAGTCTGAGAGGTCCCAGAGGAACCCAGGGGAACTTCTAAGCAGCTAAAGGCCTCTCTCTCATTGGCTAATGTTAATGTTGATGAATCCACTGAACAACCATGGTGTGATGGACAAAGACACTGCTCTCCAAGAAGAACATTTCTAAACATCATGTGGACAAGACAGAAGACTATTGGGACAATGTTCAGTGGACAGATGAGACCAAAGTAGAATAGTTTGGTTTAAATGAGATGAAACAACACTGCATCATTCCAGCATCAGAACCTCATCCCTCCATCAAACATGGGGGTGCTAATGTCCTGGTTTGGGCCTGTTCTGCTGCATCTGGACCAGGACGGCTTGTCATCATTGATGGACCAATGAATTCTGAATTCTACCAGTGAACTCTAAAAGAAAATGTCAGGACATCTGTCCATGAGCTGAATGTGAAGAGAAACTGGGTCATGCAGCAAGACAACGAGCCCAAGAACACAAGTGGTTCTACAAAAGAACGGTTAAAGAAGAACAAGATGAATGTTTAGGAACGGCCAAGTCAAAGTCCTGACCTTAATCCAATAGAAATGTTGTGGAAGGACCTGAAGCAAGCAGTTGATGTGAGGAAACCCACCAACATCTCAGAACTGAAGTGGTTCTGTTCTGAGGAATGGGCTAAAATTCCTCCAAGCTGCTGTAGACCACTGATCAGCAGTTACTGGAAACCGGATACTGAAAACAAGGGTTCATTTACTTTAAAAACTCACAGATACGAACTAATTATTAATTTTCTTGACATAAATACATACTCAGTCTGTTTGATTGGGTCCAATCTGTGGATTGTAATGTCTCCAGTGCACAGAGAAAAAAATCCTCCTCCTCCAGGAAGCTGTTTGCACCAAGAAGAAAATACAGAACATTAATAAAATTAATTCAGTTTAAAGACCAAAAAAAAGAAAAGCACTACTGCTGGGAGAGACATATAAATATAAATAAGCCTCGTCCTGCAGGGACTAGCGTGTGTGTGTCTGCATATGTATATCTGATGATTAATCGGACAGCGTACAGTATTGCATTACTATGTACAATATACTGGGCCCACAGGGATTTGTAAGTTGAAGTTCCTGGATCAATTATTCATTCTCTATTGACTTCCTCTGTGCAGCCTCTGTGTGTGTGTGTGCGCTGGGTAATTTATTCTCACACACACATAATCAAAGAGAGTGGCCTGTGCATTCATGCTGCGCCTCCTTGATTTACTCCTCGGGGGAAACGTGTGTGAGTCCGAGGTGTCGGGAGGGCGTCAGGTAAATTGGACGGCGTGTGTCTGAGCCTGCATCCAAATTGGTGTCAGGTGTTGGACGTGGGAGGCGCTGCAGATTTGCTGGTTTAGTAAAAGGAGGAGGAGGAGGAGGAAGAGGAGGAGGGGACTCCGGGCGTCGGGACGAGCAGCGCCGAGACCCGGTGAAACAAATGGGATGTGATTGAATAGGGGCAGAGGGAACCGAGAGGAAAAGGCAAATAAAGAGGAGAGAGAGAAACAGAACAGCAAAAATAAAAAATGAAATAAATGAAAAGAAACATCTCCAGAAATATTTAAATTACAGTTCTGGTCCTGAATAAAACTTTGAATCAAGTTGTAACATTCAATAATTTACTAAGACGGCTGTGCATCCTAGATTTTATCAAACATTATTCAAGAAGGAGGAAAATACAAATTTGTTGGGAACTGTTTTTATAAATTCAGAGACGAGTTGGAGAGAGAATCTTAGTCAGTGTCTACGGTTACATGGATCAGGGAGGAGGAGGAGGAGGAGGCAAGGAGGAGGAGGCAAGGAGAAGGAGGAGAAAAAGGATTAGGGGGAGGAGGAGACAGAAAAGAATAAGGAGAAAGAAGAAGAACAATGAGGAAGTGGAGGTGGAAAAAATGGAGGAGGAGGAGGTGGTGACGAAGGAGAAGGAGACAGAAAGGATGTGAAAGGAAGAGAAGAAGGAGGAGAAAAGATTGAGAAGATGTAGAAGGAAGGAGGAAGGAAAGAAGAGGAGGAGGTGGAGGCAGAAAAAAGATGGAGGAGGAAAGAAGAAGAAAGAGGAGAAAAAGAGTGGTAGAGGGAGAAAAAGGAGAAGAAAGAGGAGGAGGAGACAGAAATGAAGAGAAAAGAAGAGGAGGAGAATGAGCCATGGAAGAAGGAAGAAGTAGGAGGTGGAGGAGGAGAAAAATGTGGGAGGAGGAGTAGGAAAAGGAGAAGGAGGAGATGTAGGTGGATGAGACAGAAAAGAATGAGGAGAAGAAGAAAAAGGAGGAAGAGGAGGAGAAGGAAACGAAGAAGTAGGAGGTGGAAGGAGAAGAAATGAAGGAGAAGAAGAAGGAGGAGGAGGAGGTGAAGAAGGAGACGAAGAGAAGGAGTCAGAAAAGAACTAAGAAGTAGGAGGTGGAGGGAGAAAAAAATGAAGGAGGGAAGAAGGAGGAGAAGAAAAGTGGGAGGAGGAGGAGGAGGAGGAAAATGAGAAGAAGATGTAGAAGTAGAAAGAGGAGGAGAAGGAGAAAAAGAAGGAGGAGGAGGAGGTGAAGAAGGAGATGAAAATTAAGCAAAAGGAAGAAGAAGGAGAAAATAAGGATAGGGAGTAGAAGGAAAGGGAGGAGAAGGAGTCAGAAAAGAAGAAGGCAAGTAAGAAGTAGGAGATGGAGGGAGAAAAAAGATGAAGGAGGGAAGAAGAAGAAAGAGGAGAAGAAAAGTGTGGGAGGGGGAGGAAAAGGAGATGAAGGAGGATGGAGAAGATGTAGAACGATGAGACAGAAAAGAATAAGGAGAAGAAGAATAAGGAGGAGGAGGAAGATGAGGAGAAGGAAAAGGAAATGAAGAAGTAGGAGGTGGAGAAAATAAGGAAAAGAAGTAGAAGAAGGAAGAGGAGGAGGAGGAGTCAGAAAAGAAGAAGGCAACTAGGAAGTAGGAGGTGGAGGGAGGAAAAATATGGAGGGAAGAAGAAGAAAGAGGAGAAAGAAAGAGTGGGAGGAGGAGGAGACAGAGAAGAGTAAGGAGAAGGAGAACAAGGAGGAAGAGGAGGTCAGGTAAAAGTGAAGGAGTCAGGTGGAGTCAGGCTGAGATGGAGGCGACGTCTCTGAGGTTAGAGTGTCCGTCCCGCTGACAGCTGGTCATCGTTTCACTGAAGCTAAATGAACAATAAGTGTCTCCTTCCAGACTCAGACGGTCCAGATCTGATCCATCATCCTGTCCCACGGTCCAGTAATCACTTAAAGAGTCCATCGGTCGTCTCTCAGACAGCGAGCGTCTCGTCCATGTCACCATCAGCTTCGTCTTCGTCTCACCGCTCATCGATCTGTGCTTCTCTCTCCTCAGAGGTGTCCCGGAACGACTCCTGTCCCGACCTGCCCGAGATCCAGAACGGCTGGAAGACCACGTCCCACGTTGCTCTGGTGCGGGGGGCTCGGATCACCTACCAGTGTGACCCCGGCTACGACCTGGTGGGACGGGAGACGCTCACCTGTCAGCTGGACCTGTCCTGGAGCACCCAGCCCCCGTTCTGTGAAAAGAGTCAGTTCTGATCTACCTGTTCCTGGACATTCATTAGATTCATTTAACTTTTTATAAGATGACGAAGGTTTTATAAACAATAACCTCCTAATTATAACAGAAGTAAAAATGATTGTCCCTCTCAGATGTTGTGTAACCGTTACAGACGCTCGTCTTTGATTGTCCGTCCCTTCTCCTCAGTCATGTACTGCTCAGACCCGGGACACGTGGAGCACTCCACCCGGTCCCTGTCCGACCCTAAACTCCTCGTGGGGACGACCATCCAGTACAGCTGCAACCCCGGCTTCATCCTGCAGGGCGGCGCCACCATCACCTGCTACGGCCGCGAGCCGGGGACACCCGTGTGGACGTCCCGACTGCCTCATTGCGTTAGTGAGTATCTGGGCGCGGGACAAGGAGCTGGTAGCTGCACTATACTGATTAAAGTATTCACTCATCTGCCTTTACACACATATGAACTTCAGTGACGTCCCATTCTTAATCCATAGGGTTTAATATGATGTGGGTCCACCCTTTACAGCTAGAACAGCTTCAACTCTTCTGGGAAGGCTTTCCACCAGGTTCAGGAGTGTCTTTATATTTCTGACCGTTCTTCTAGAAGCTCATTAGTGAGGTCAGACACTGATGTTGGACTAGAAGGCCTGGCTCTCAGTCTTCACTCTAATTCATCCTAACGGTGTTCTATCAGGTTGAGGTCAGGACTCTGTGCAGGCCAGTCTAGTTCTTCCTCACCAAACTCTCTCCTCCATGTCTTTATGGACCTTGCTTTGTGCTCTGGTGCTCAGTCATGTTGGAACAGGACGGGTCCATCCCCAAACTGTTCCCACAAAGTTGGGAGCATGGAATCGTCCAGAATCTCTTGGTCTGCTGAAGCATTCAGAGTTCCTTTCACTGGAACTAAGGGGCCAAGCCCAGCTCCTGAAGAACACCCCCACACCATAACCCCCCCCCCTCCGCCAAACTTCACACTTGGCTCAGTGCAGTCAGACAAGTACCGTTGTCCTGGCAACCACCAAACCCAGATCCATCCATCAGATTACCAGATGGAGAAGCTTGATTCATCCCTCCAGAGTCTCCACTGCTCTAGAGTCCAGTGGTGGCTGCTTTACACCACTGCATCCAACGCTTTGCATTGTACTTGTACCTTGTCGGCCGGCAGAAGTCTCTATTTCATTCTTCACCAGCAGCAGCGGAAAAACTTCCACAACAGCTCCTGAGAGCGACCCATTCTTTCACAAATGTTTTCAAAAGCAGTCTGAATGCCTAGGTGCTTGCTTTCTACACCTGTGGACATGGAAGGGATTGGAACACCTGGATTCAGTGAATACTTTTGGTTATATAGTGTACCTCATCAAACATGTGGGCTGACAAGGTTCCTGCGGGGCACAGGTTGTGTTCCCGTCCCGTCGTCTTTGAAGCCCGTCACCAGGATGGACAGGTGCACATGGCAGCTAACGACAGATGAGAGGCTCTGTCTCTGTTTCATGAGTGGGTTTATGTGATTTCTTGCAAAAAAAAAAAAAAGAGTAAGTCCTGGCTGCGTGATTCCTCTGCTGACACAGATCACAGCGTCTCTACATGCCAGAGACGACGACGCTTCATCTCCAGCATTTCATCTCAGGACTGATGATATGTGTGTGTGTGTGTGTGTGTGTGTGTGTGTGTGTGTGTGTGTGTGTGTGTGTGTGTGTGTGTGTTCTGGGTAATTAATGTTTGTGTGAAGTGTTTGATATGTAAATGCGATGCTAATGCACCGTACCAATCAGCTCTCAGCCACCTGGAGGAGGGGGTGGAGATTTTCCATGAGTCATGTCACCTCAGCCGCAGCCTGTCGGATCTGTCAGTCCAGCTCTGACGCAAAAAAAAGAAAAAAGAAAACCAGAAAACCTCTGATTGGTGTCGACGTGATGCATCCAGCTTTCTCTTTTCTCCTTCTCTCTAGCCGAGGAGTCCGTGTCCTGTGAGAACCCCGGTCTCCCTGACAACGGCTACCAGATCCTGTCCAAGAGGCTCTACCTGCCCGGCGAGTCGCTCACCTTCGTCTGTTACCAGGGTTACGAGCTCATAGGAGAAGTTGCCATTAAATGCATCCTTGGAAACCCGTCGTTTTGGAGCGGCCCGCTTCCGCTGTGCAGGGGTGAGGCTTTGGAAGGATTTAGATTTATTTTTAATGTGCAGTTGTGTGCAAAAAAATGTTTAAGGCACTTTAGATGTTTAGATTCTCGTCCATCGAGTCCAAACGTTCAAACAGAGTCAGAAAGATCCGTTCACACCTGGTCTTAATCTAAATGTGTCTCCACATGCGTCCCCAGCCAGCACTTGAGGTCTGATCTCAGTTTGTGTGTCTGTAAATAAGCAGCGCCATCATGTGGTCAGTAGAATATTGTAGCAGCTGCTGTCTCTAATGGATCTCTACCTACCGCTGGATCAGAACCATCAACAGCTGGTTGTGGACTTGGAGACATGATCCAGATTTTGGAACAAGATGGACGAAGACAAAGCTCAGATTAGAACTGAACCCTGGAAGTTGATTCTAGTTCAGATTAGTTTCTAGTTTAGTTTGGTTCTCAGCTCCAAGGCCAGAATCTTTTAAAAGGCTCTCTCAACAGATCACTTATTCATGTGATGAGTGAATGAATGAGTTAAACTCCTCTTCCTCAGATCAGCCCTGTTGAGTAGGTGGTCTTTAATGTGACCCAGGACTCATTGTGCGTTCACACTACCAAAGGAAGGAGGTCACATGTGTCCCAGACCACCTCCGCATGTGGACTGACACCAGATCAGTGTTCACACCTGGACCTGTTTAACCTGGACTCTAGAGACCAGATCAGTGTTCACACCTGGACCTGTTTAACCTGGACTCTAGAGACCAGATCAGTGTTCACACCTGGACCTGTTTAACCTGGACTCTAGAGACCAGATCAGTGTTCACACCTGGACCTGTTTAACCTGACACTATAGACCAGATCAGTGTTCATACCTGGACTCTAACCTGGACACTAGAGACCAGATCATGTTAATAGAAGGTCAGACTGTTCATAAACATGAACCACAGAGTACCATGAAACATCCTCATTTTCCTTCGTACCTTAAACTTTTGCACAGAACTGTAAGTGTAGAATGAAATACCCTCTTGTTCTCTCCACCTTTGAATTTATGCTTGCAAAGATCTTTTCAGCCCGTGCTTCTTTTAACTGACAGATCGTGCCCTTGTGCATGCAGTTCAGAGTCGGCCCGACCCAAACCCAGAGGATTAAAGTCTCGTTTCAGCCAAAAACACAAAACAGAGCAACAACTGGAGACAGCTGTTGCTAACGAGCTGCTAATGTTAGCATGTCCATGTAACCAGTCACAACAAATCTAACCAAGCATTTGGTGTCAGGTTACAATAAAAATATAACAACAAATTATTATTATTTATTTTTTTTGGACTGAAAGTGAAACCAAAGTTTAGGCTCGTTTGGTTGCAGGTAATAAAATCCAACAAAGTCAGAAATGAAGGACGTGCTTAAAGGGTTATTTTGAATTTCAGTAAATTGACAAATATGCATGTTTTTATTTTTTAATACACTTTACATATATGGATATAAACTTAAAACTTAACTCAAACTAATGAATCAGAAATATTACACTTGTCCATTTACTTATTCAAAACATTTAATAATTTGTACATATCTGTGAGTTTCAAAAGTAGATGAACCCTGCTGGTTTTTTTCAGTTTCCAGTAACTGCTGATCAGTGGTCTACAGCAGCTTGGAGGAACTTTAACCCATTCCTCAGAATAGAACCACAAAACCCATTTGATTTAAACGTGTTTGTTAGCTGATGTAGGTTAAATGTGCAAGAACAGACAGTTTGACAGTAGCAGAGAGGATCAACGAAGGGTCAGTGTTATTTAAACTAGAACCAATAAATAGACTCCATAGGAAGTGAAATATTAATTTTCATATGCACTGATGACAGAATGATGTCTTGCAGCCAACCATGACTGCTTTGGCAACCATGCTTTGGAAGGTGAGTCTGTCTGTGTGCGTCGGTGTGCTCTGACGCTTTGTTATTAGGCTGACGACAACTAAAAATGAAAAACCATCACAAAACAAAAGAATAACTTCACCTCTATCTGTGTGTTTGTGTGTGAGCTCTGCCTGCAGCTGCAAACATCTGCCTGCCATCCTCCCTCCCTCTGTCTGTCTTTGTCCTTCCAGCTGTGTTTATCCATTTAATTACCACCTACGTTTGCTGAACCACCTTTAACAGACTTTAACGTTTGTTCTGTGGCAAACACTCCGCCTTTAGTTAACCCGGTTTTCTGTGTGTGTTGTGTGTCAGTTGCAGAGGCGACTGCAGGCTCTCCTCTGGATGGAGGCAACATTGCTCTGGCCATCTTCATCCTGGTGCTGCTGCTGTCTGTGCTGCTGGGTGGAGCGTACGTCTACGTCACACGGTGAGATGCTCAACGGCAAAGATTTATGTAGCCTTCGTTGTCCTTACACGGTGCATCAGTTAGACCATGACAGTTATGTCAGAAAGGTCAAAATATCAATCATATATAGGAGATGCAGATAAAATGAGATGAGATACAATAAGATGAGACAGGATGAGATCAAATGAGATGAGAGGAGATAATATTGGAAGAGATAAAATGAGACGAGATAAGATGAGAAATTATTTGATGAGATGAGAGAAAATGAAATGAGAAGAGACAGAATGAGATGGAATAAAATGAGATGAGATACGATGAAAACAGATCAAATGAGATGAGATAGAACAAGATGGGATTAAATGAGATGAGAGAAAATGAAATGTGATTAGTAGAGATAAAATGAGATCAGATTAGGTAAGATATATGAGAAGAGAACAAATAAGATTAGATATAATGAGATTAAATAAAATAAAATGAGATGAGATAAACTAATATGAGGTGAAATGAGATAAGACGAGAAAAGATCAAACGAGATGATATAAAATGAGATGAGACTACATTGATCCTCAGAATAAACTGTCAGATCTATTGTCCAGAGTGTCTGTGGTCATTTAGTTTAGACATTTTAACTCATCCTAATGTCCTGTTGTCCCACACTAAGACATTTCTGTGTCCTCTCATTGTGTCCATCAGCTGCAGGTATCACTCCAACCTGAGGCTGCCTCTCATCTACCCCCACCCCTACCGACAGATCACTGTGGAGACAGAGTTTGACAACCCGCTCTACGAGACAGGAGGAGTGAGTGTCCAAACTTTAACCCCCCCCCCCCCCCCCCCCCCCCCCCGTGTCTCAGAGTCTCTGTCTAACGCTGTCTCTCCCTCCGCTGTCTGCAGGACACTCGTGAATATGAAGTATCGATATGAGAAGAAACTCAAAAAGACATTTCTGAACCCGTCCCAGCTCTTCATCCTCCCCCACTCTCCGTCCCTCCTCCCTCCGTCCCTCTCTTCTCCGCCCCTGGAGGAGGAGGAGGAGGAGGAAGAGGAGGAGGAGGAGGCGATGTAAATACAGATAATGATGTCCGAGCCCCTTCTGCAGCGAGACGCAGAGATCGATCCTGTTCTCTCCTTTTTATTTATTTATTTTGTTTTAGACCTGACGGGAAACAGGAGACGACGAAGAGGAGAACAGTGAAGGATGATGGGAGATGGAGGAAGGACGGATGGAGGGAAGAAACACCCGAAGATCATCTGAGATCGTCAACGGGGTGAGACAGGAGGAGATGGGACTGGAGGGAGTTGAGAAGGAGGGGAGAAAGGGACGGAGTCTGGGACAGGACGCAGCGTCAGGACGGTGGGATGTGGAGGTCGACATGGGAAAACATTTTTAAAAACTATTTATCTCGTAGATTTCTTTCTGCCATAGCCAATCAAGATATTTAAGCTCAGTATTTATTTAATAATTAAAAATCTCTAAATCCACCGGTCCACCGTCGCTGCACTGGACTCAAACCAGGATCAGTTTTTTGTCCAAAAGAAGCAAAGTTTGACCAAACTGCAAAAGATCTAGTGTGAAGTAGCCAGAATCGATTCTCTTCAGAACATGAGTCTGGAAAACATCTGGATTCATAATGGAGCATGTTTCAACCGATACAGGTTGTCCTTCAACCAATCAGAGCAAAGACGTATGTGACATGTTGACTAATTCATTTCCATTTTGTTCTTAACAAATTCCACTCCACGACACTCATACGATACGTCTGACTACATCGCTGTTGCTCTAAAGTTCGCCCCAGATGATGTGATATCAGAGCAGATTTTAATTCATCGTGTTGTCGTCATCAAATCATCAATTTCAGAACGTCACAGGAAAAATTTGAAACTAGAACAGCTTTCTGAACCTATTCAATAACAAACAATCAGTCTGGTTGGAGTCTACTGGCGACTTAACAGACTAAGAACCTGGCGGCGCTAATCACTCACAACATCTGAATACGATTTCTTAAGCTGAACTGAAGACTGATAAAGATAGACGGCAGAACTGCTCCTCTAAAGTAAAGCCAAAACAAGTAGAGCTCCCCCTGGTGACTGGCTGCAGTATAGGTCATAAGCTCCACCCCCTCCATGTTAGTGGGCGAGACTTGGGTCAAACTAAAACACTAAAATACACGTCAAATAATTTCTTTCCAATGATGGTTTCTGTCATTTTAGGTAGTTAATATAATGTTGATGAATGTTCAAGTGTCAGTTTTTTGGATAAGTTTAGTTTTAGTTATTTGATGCTATAGAAACAGGATGTGACATCAGGGCGACTACCAGTTGCCATGCCAACCGCAGCATAAAATGTCCCGTGGAACTATGAGAGTTGTAAAAAAAAGAAATAAAACACAAGTCCAGTGTATAATCCATCATCTCCTTGTAGCAGGTGGAGGTAGAGCAGAGCGTAGTATTAATTAAACTAAAACATGAGTGAGTCTGGAGGAAGTGTGGGCGGGGCATCAATATCACGGCTCCACGTGGCTCCGCCCTCAGACCGTACTGATCAGACTCTGGATCCAAACTCACAAGATGGCGCCACTCGTATCCCCGGGAAAATAGAGTCAGTTTGACCAATGAGAGGAAGAGGAGACGTGGTGTCCATATTTATATACAGTCTATGCTCATGGTTGGTTGAACATCTGGATTTCCATTAAATAACACGTTTATACTATTTCTTGAAACAACGTCTAGTTTTCATTTGCTCTTTGTGGGTAAAAGAGATTAGACTGAAAACCTGAGGGTGCATGGCCGTCAACCATGGGGGGCGGGGCTTATTATATGACCTATCCCACATCCAGCCACCAGGGGGAGCTCCACATGCTTTGGCTTCACTTTTAGAGGAGTTGTCATGGCGTCCACTTTTCTTACAGTCTATGGTCTAAATCTTTTCTCATGCAGGTTTCTGTGATAAATGCTTTTTTTGGGGGGGTGGGAGGGGGTGCAGGGGATTTTTCTTTTTGTTTTTTTGCATTGCAGCATCGCCTCTGGCCACACTGGCTGTTGCCATGGTTACCACAGGTGTTGCTAACTCTCTGGTGGCAGACAGACAGACAGACTGGTGGAGGTGGATTTTTAAAGGTTTCCATCGTCTCCATCATGACTCACCCGCTCCACTGATTTAAACAGGAAGGAAAACAACAACTTCTTTATTTCCCACCTCGACGGTCTCACTCAGGAGGAAGCCGGGCATCGTCTCCCCCCCGATCTCTCCCCTCCTCACCTGCATACGCCTTCAGGCCTCTTTCCTCCAGCCGGTCCACCCCTGGCTGTAGCTGTAGTTGTAGTTAAACCTGTGTCTCCGGGGCCGGTGCAGTGCTGTTGTCTTATTCCTGACGTAGTTAGTTTGATTGACTGTCGTAGGCTGGCCCCGGAGCCCCCAGGTCTGGACCCGGGCTCAGGATTAAAGAGGAAGGCGTGCGTCGTAGCTGTGGCCGTCAACAGGTCGATCTCCTGAGTGCAAGCTCAGCCAACCCACCAGATGATGTATTTATTTTGATGTACTGTACATGTGACGTTTTATGCAGATTGATAAATAAATGTACATTTTCATTATGACAAAGACAAATGTTAACAGTTTCCCTAAATAAACGGTAAAACTCCAATAAAAAGTACAAAAGATTCTTTCTAAACATCCAGCCGTTCTCATCACTTCTTCTCTGTCACGGCCGATCAGCCATAACATTATAACCAGCTGCCTGATATTGTGTAGCTCCTCCCCCACTGGCCCACCAAGGCCTGGACTCCTCTAGACCTCTGAAGCTGTGGAGCTGTGGCATCTGGAACCAAGACGTCAGCATCAGACTCTTTAAGTCCTGCTTTAAGTGGAGAGGTGGAGCCTCCGTGCATCAGAAGACCTGTTTGTCCAGAACGTCTCCCAGATGCTGGATTGGACTGAGATCTGGAACAAGGCTATAGCTCCACCCACTGACAGGAGCCATGAGAATCAGATAATCAGTGGTCATAATGTTATGGCTGATTTGCATAAATTGTTTTATACACCGATCAGCCACAACATTATGACCACTGACAGGAGTAAAGTAAATAACATTGATTATCTTGTGACAGTTCAGTGTTCTGCTGGGAAACTTCTGGACCTGGCATTCATTGGTGTGGATGTTACTTAGACATGTAGCACCCACCTAGACCAGACCAGGCACCCCCACCCCATAGCAATGACACTCCTTGATGGCAGCAGCCATCCCCAGCAGGATGCAGCCTGACACAGACACACACACAAAAACACTTTAGGAACAACTAAAAAAAAAAACTTGAAGAACAGCACAAGGTGTTGACCTGGCCTCCAGATTCACTAGATCCCAAACTGATCAAGTATCTGTGGGATGATCCACAGAGGCCCCTCCCCTCAAAGACCCCCCCACTAACAACAGGACACCCTCAGAAGGCCCATGTCCATTCTCTGATGAGTCACCACAAGGGAGACCTGCACAATATTAGGAAGGTGGTCATAATGTTATGCCTGATCAGTGTACTTGTTCACTTTTTCACCATCCACAGCAAATATTATGAGTTGGGGAAGTTTGTCTGTCTTTCAAACCACATTAATCTGATTAAGTAATCTCTGAATGCTCACGTTAGCTTCAGACCATCAGCACAGACTCAACAGTGATGAAGGTTTTCTTTGCTTCGCCTCTCCTTCTGTCTGACTTATCTCTGGACCGACCGAGCGCTGCTGTCTTGCAAACAAAGCCCGACGGGTGGGAGGTGAATCCTGCCCCACAGCACCCCCCCACCCACCCCCACCTCCAGCCCAGTTTAACGTCCTAATGATACCTTCAGTTTCCTCCATGAATGCTAATGGGAGGATCAGGCTTCCTGCTACGGTAGCGATTTCCACAGGGCTTCCTGCTGCGTTTAATTCTGCTGCAGAGAAGCTTTTAACCAGATGCTTGATGATATGAGGCACTCTGAGGAAACCCGGCGCTACCCACACGGGTTTAATGAACCCAAAGCCATTCACAGAGCCAGAAATACATTCCATTAATGTCTGTATTTAAGGCGTTTAGTCTGCGCCATTATCCAGAGAGACTCTTAATGAGCCCAGCGACACAAAGACGTCATTAATATTACAGGCAGCTAACAGCATGGGTCAGACTCACGCCGCTGAGGAAACACACGCAGCTCGTATCTGTCAGAGTTATTAATGCAGCGTCTAATAAAGAGAAGCAGGTGGTTTGGCAGAGAACTTGTTTTCAAAGTTGGTTATTAGCCGCTTTTCTACTTTGTCCAGGAACTTTTCTGAAGGTGAGCATAGTAATTGGGTTTTTTCCTGCAGGAGGGGTCAAGGCCTCAGGATAATTATCAGTATTTCAGTCCACGGACAAACCTCTTTTATCAGAGTGGAGTTCAATCTGAGTTTTCTTTGGATCCAGATTTTTCCACAAAGAAAAAGAGAAACTGTGGAAAGTTCCTGCTGTTGATTTGACTCGTCCACCAACATAGAAGTGTTTGTTTTATTAACGAAGACGATAAATATATTCGTCCGTGACCTTTTGTTCTGTGACTAACAGTTAAAAGCATAGTCTGTATATAAACATGGACACCACGTCTCCTCTTCCTCTCATTGGTCAAACTGACTCTGTTTTTACGGGCGGCGCCATCTTGTGAGTTTGGATCCAGAGTCTGATCAGTTCGGTCTGAGGGCGGAGCCGCGTGGAGCCGTGATATTGATGCCCCGCCCACACTTCCTCCAGACTCACTCATGTTTTAGTTTAATTAATACTACGCTCTGCTCTACCTCCACCTGTTACAAGGAGATGATGGATTATACTCTGGACAAGAGCCTGGATTTTGCATCTGTTTTTGCAGTTTCTGTAACATCCTGCTCTGTGTTCATCTATTTTTGTCTCTCTCTGATCATTTTGAGTCTCTCTCTCTCTTTATATCTCTAGATATTTACACACCTCCCTTTGTCGTTCTTTGATTGATTTTCCAAAAACAAATATAAACCTTCTCTTCGAGCTGAGGCTCTGGTCCAGCAACCCCCCTGACCCCTTCACCCCTAGACAGTTATGTAATCTTTCAGAGCTTTTTGTGTGTTTGCTGCTCTTAAATATATATTTCTAATTATAAGAAATTATAACCTATAAAACGTTTTGTCACTTAATGAATAATGACTCCAGCTCATTCAGCAGATACATCAGTGTGTTCTTTTGCCTTATCAAGTTGTCCCCTAAAGATTTAAACAAAGAAACTGTCAGAAAAGACTGGGGGATGTAGAGGTGCTTTGTTTTAATGTGCCGTGGTGAGATACTGTAATGATGCAGCTATTTTAACACAACATGATATGGGAACTCCACCCTAAAACTGAAACTCAAAGTCAAAGGAGCACTAATGTGATTACAGTCAAGCCTGGGTAGGAGCATGAATAGCTTAAACAGAATTTTCTCACAATCCATTTGATAATTCATGAGATTTCTCCTTCAAATGTCAACCTCACAGAAGAAAAGATCAGCAGACCTCTGAGGACTGGGAATGTTTGCACACAACTGACGTCTTGCCACGACGTCAGTTGTGTGCAAACATTCCCAGTTTTTTTTGTCTGGTGCAGCCACAAAGCTAGCGTGACTAAAAATAAAAACGACCTACAGTAGAGGGCACATTTTATCTTTTAAAATGATTCCTTCTCTCCGACAAGAGCACCGTTAGATGGAAGAAGCTTCAAATGTTCTGCAGGGATAAAGAAATGAGTGAAATAAATACTTGCAGAGACAACAGCTTCAACTTCCTTTTTGCATATTTACTACATACAGTTACTGTGCCACGTACAGACGGCAGATCAGCAGTTACTGGAAATGTTTAGTTGCTGTTACTGCTGCACAAGGGTTCACATTCTTTTGCAACTCACAGATATGTACAAATCATTAACTATAAATGAACAAGTACACTATTTCTGTTTCATTTGTTTGATTGGGTTCTACTTTTAGGAAAATCCTCTGATGTTTTGAATCTTTTTTTGTGAAAGAGGTTCAAAGTCTTATTTGAAAGGCAAATTTATGAGCTATATATAAAAATAAAGCCATAAAGCTGGTCAGGCCTTGTGTTACAGAGCCTTCAACCATGTTGTTGTTACTTTTAAAGGAAGAAAGGCACAATAACGTTAAACCTTTATGAGGTTCTGTTTTAGAGGACCCATTTAATTTTTGTGTTTGTGTGGGGTGTGAAATGGAGATTGTGAAATCATTCTTTAAAATGATTTCACAGAATGATTGTCTTTTACTCCTGATGATGAAATTCAAAATAAAAGTGCAAGTCATGCTACAACAACCGATAACCCCATAATAATACTAGTAAATGTCACTGTCTGATTGGAGGATGGATCTTAACAATGTCATAATGTAATATAGTTCAATTACTTTTAAAAAAATAAAAATAAAAAATTATATTTCAAAAGCAAAAGTTACTGTCCCTGTATTGCAATTCTACAATACACAAAGAAAGCCATATATTAAGAAAAAAGAAAATGATCAAATAAATAAACAATAAAATAGTGAAATTTTATTTTTTTCATTTATCTATTTAAATAAAAATAAAAGTGAAGAGGAATCTTTCTGTTTCACATTTCTGCCTTGAGTCAGATCAACCGGAAAACATGTCAAGTATTCATAAAGATAAATTCATAAATAATAAATAAAAGTATTAATAGATTATTAAACATTAATATCATCTGTATTTATCTTAGTTTTGCTTATTTCATCAAATAACTGCCAACCGTTTCCTGTTTTGCCCAAGGCTCCGTCTACATCCGCGTCACTTTCTCTTAGTCACTCTGCTCCTAAATCGTTGCCGTGTCATCTCTATAAAAGGCTGTAATTTTGAGTAAGTGTATGGTATCCAGAATATTTATGTTTAATTGATACAAGAACAGTTTTATGTTGAGATTTGTAGTTTACAGTATCTTATAGTTCCGCTGGGTGGAGCAGCGGAAGGATACATAGCTAGCTGCCTATAAATACCGCTCCGCTGTGATTTGCTCGTCAGAAACAGCAGAGAGAAACAGGAAGTGACACGAGCAGCAACCGGTGGAACAATTTGTTTGTAAGTAATGTATTTAGTATTATTATTTTGAACGATAATATTTAAATATATTAGAATTTCTATGTTTTTCGTTATATATAGTTAATTTAACCTCAAAGGAGCCGTTAAACGAATGAATGACTAGCTGCGTCAGCTGTTAAACTAGCTAACAAGGCTAATGAGGGCCTGAGCTAAGGCTAAACGAAACGTCGACAAGCGGTGGATTTAATCAGAACTGGGCGTTTAGTTCGCTCGATTAAACAATAAAATATACAATACTTAAATATTAACGATGCTTAAATGCAGTAAGGTCAACTTTGAGACCAAATAAACGACTCAAAGATGAATAAACGCCGGCCCCTTCCAGCGACTTCCGGCTACAGTAGCCGACGTTAGCCGGTTAGCTTCAACCGCCAAACAAACACTGGGTTTATAAAACAAAGGCGTCTTTTCGTTATTGTTTTTACGTTTACGCGTGTTTTCTAGCGAATTTAACAAAAACGAGGCCGCTGTAAAGACTGAAACCGTCGAAAAGAAAGATGTGGGTGTGGTTTGGTTTAAAACAGGAGCTAACTGTTAGCATGGCAGTGTAGCTACATGATGATTTTTGGATTAAATGATCATTTTAGACTTAAAATTCGTATTGACTTTGTACTGCAGAGATGTCACGAGTGTCGAGTAGTCAGATTTAAGTTCAGAGACTTTTATTTTGATGTAAATACGTTTTTAGCCTAACTTGGAGCTAATCCAGTCAGAGGTTGGCTGCATATCAGATTATCTGAGGCCACAGTAATTAAAGATTAACTTGGTGTAAATGGAGATGGAGTCATGTGTTTAGATAACAGTGCTACGGGTTGTTACTAGAGTATGTGGAAGCAAAGCTTTAACAAGTGGACTAAATGGTGTATAAGGAGTTTTGTTATGATTTCTGTATTTTCTGTCTGCAGTGTCAAGATGCAGATCTTTGTGAAGACCCTGACTGGTAAGACCATCACTTTAGAGGTCGAGCCCAGCGACACCATCGAGAACGTCAAGGCAAAGATCCAGGATAAGGAAGGCATCCCTCCCGACCAGCAGAGGCTGATCTTCGCTGGCAAGCAGCTGGAAGATGGCCGCACCCTCTCCGACTACAACATCCAGAAGGAGTCCACCCTCCACCTGGTGCTCCGTCTGAGGGGAGGCATGCAGATCTTTGTGAAGACCCTCACTGGCAAAACCATCACCCTGGAGGTCGAACCAAGCGACACCATTGAGAACGTGAAGGCCAAGATCCAGGACAAAGAGGGCATCCCTCCCGACCAGCAGCGTCTGATCTTCGCCGGGAAGCAGCTGGAAGATGGCCGCACCCTCTCCGACTACAACATCCAGAAGGAGTCCACCCTCCACCTGGTGCTGCGTCTGAGGGGAGGCATGCAGATCTTTGTGAAGACCCTCACCGGTAAGACCATCACCCTGGAGGTTGAGCCCAGCGACACCATCGAGAACGTCAAAGCAAAGATCCAGGATAAGGAAGGCATCCCTCCCGACCAGCAGCGTCTGATCTTCGCTGGCAAGCAGCTGGAAGATGGCCGCACCCTCTCCGACTACAACATCCAGAAGGAGTCCACCCTCCACCTGGTGCTGCGACTCCGCGGGGGAAACTAAAAGCCGCCCTGCTGCTGATGTTCACAGCTGTCACTCATTCCTTTTTTTCTTTTTAAAACAAACAATAAAGTTTGAGCATTTCCTGATTTTTGCTTTTTTTATTAAATCAGCTGTTTTTCTTGCTTTTGCAGATGTTTGAGTTCATGACAGAAAACCCAAACGCAGTATAATGCCTGTAACGTTTTATGGTTGAAGTTGAGATCTGTTGCCTTCTGTTTTCATGATGTTGAAAACCTGCAGTTAAAGCAAATAAAAAGACTTCTCACTGTCACATGCTGCTTGTTATTTCATTCCTCAGGACTTAGAATAGTTTCAGCTCCGGTTGGTACGTTAGACGATTTAACTTCTATCAAACGATGAATACTAGGAGCATAGTACAATAATTAATCCACTACTAGAACTTTAACTCTTATTGATCTTAGTTTATTAAAAGATTTAATAAACTAAGATCAATAAGAGTTAAAGAACGGTAGAATAACCTTTAATTAGTAATAAATTCTGGTGTTATTAGAATTTCTTCCTCAAGCCAGTCAGTTTTAAAATGGCATATCCTGCCTCTTCAAAATAAAAGAATGAAAACAGAACAAGTATTTTTATATCATGAGCAACAAACAGACTTTTTTTTTTTAATGCGGTTTTATTCCATTTTATTTCTTCAGGGCTTTTTCATCCAAAATGAAGACGATGCACAAAGAGAAAAGCAGATCTCAGCAGCACCGAGGCCTGCCGGGTTCAGGGAGGGTTCATTTATCATGAGCATGTTTTTGGTTGTTTCTTTCTACTGGTTTCTCTACAGGAAGCGTCTGCAGACAGAGGCGTCAGCATGCAACCCCGTGGCTACAGAATGGTTTCAGCGCAGGCGTCGCTAAAGTGAGCACGCGGCTTCCCGTGGGAGTCTCTGTGGGGGTCACGAGGAGGAGGAGGGGGGAGATAGAAGCCAGACTCCTCGCAGTCTGACTCCACCCGGATGCTGACCTGAGGGACGGGCGGGCGCGGCGGCCAGTGGGGCGGAGCGTCGTCGGGGCTGAGGCTCGTCTGGGAGTGAGCAGGTGAGGGGGGGCAGGTGATCTTCAGGTGCAGAGTGATGCTGAGGAACAGTGGTGGTGGAACACTTTTACTCTCCGTCTCTCACACAGATTCCAGTTCATTAGGAGCTCAAACAGTCCTGCAACCAGCCCCACCCCCCCACCCCCCCGGCAGGCGTCTCTGGGTTTTATTACAGCTCTTTGTCTTTATTTATCAAGTCTCACTGAGATAAAATGTGATCAAGACGACAGCTTTAACTGCGTCGTCTCCAAACGTCTCATATTGTCCAACTTTAGAAGCCAAAATGAAGAAACAGAAGTTTCCCCCATTTTTTTTGCTTTTAAAATGATTATTTGCTTATAAATAAAGCTGCAGATTCATTTTCTGTGCATCTAAGCATCAACAGATCTGCGTAAAAGTCAACCAGCTCCACTTTCCTCTAAATTAGGGGTGTCAAACATGTGGCCCGGGGCCTAAAACCGGCCTGCCAGAGGGTCCCATGCTGCTTTAGTAAGACGTGCAGGCCCAGAACTAAAGGACAGAGATCACCAATGACACCTCAGCTCTAAATCATCTGGATTAAATAAATAAAACACTGCAGCATATTTAAAACGCTCCTTTAACCCAGGTTTAATTCAGTTCGGTTCAAATCTACCCGACCATGAAACAGTTTGATGCAGGGAGGATTTGTTGCAGGATTTAATGAGGCGTACCTAATAAACTGATCATTAACACATACACAAAGCTCAAGTTGCATAAATTGGGACTCGTTACGACACACAGGTTCAAAAGTGGAAACGGTTCAGGCTCAGGTGCAGCGTGTTACATGGGAAACACCGGAGGGCGTTTTAAAACGTCAGCCTCGCTGTGGTCGGACCGTAGAGGGCGCTGCTCCTCAGGGGAGTCTGAAGATGTTAGATGGTTTCAGGGAGATGAAGAAGGGAAGACATGCATGCAGTGAGGACGTTTATTAATTAAGATGAGATGCAGAGAAAGGATGACGATATATTGTTTAGGCCAGGTTCCCGATGTCTTTATGTTGCTTGGTAGCTATGGTTAGCTGCTGAGCGGGACATACAAGCCAGCAGCGTTAGGTTAACTCGTAGTTCATATTTCACAAGGTTTGAGTTACCGTCTGCTGCTGAGCGGGCCATACAAGCCAGCAGCATTATTTAGTTTATTTAGATTGTAGGCTAAGCTAGCCAGCAGTATTTAGTTAGCTTATATTTCACAAGGTTTGAGTTGGCGTCAGCTGCTGAGCGGGCCATACAAGCCAGCAGCATTTACTTAGTTCATTTAGATTGTAGGTTAAGCTTCATATCACATGACTATAGGTTTGTTAGGGTCTCTCAGCTGGACAGGGCCTCTAAATGTGTTTTGCCTGGGATTTTGGCACAAGGGATGTAACATCTAATCCTGTGTATTAATGAATGATAGCGGTGGTGGAAGACGTACTCACTCACAAAAAGCAGGAGCGTAAAAATGTTAATTTCAGGTTTAAACAAAGAACAAACACATTATTATTATTTGTCCAGTACTGAGAACATATTAGTGTAGACATAGCAGAGAGAGTACATCACAGAGAGGACAGCAGCCATGCAAGGAGGATGAAATGCAGGAGAGAAGCAGCACATGTTTTTACTCATTAGGAAATTTAGAAAAAGAAACAACCAAAATCCTGTCACAATAAATCAGCTCGTACAAAGAAGATGATTGATGCACCGTCACAACCTTTAACAGCAGTTGTGTCTCAGCTGGGCATCAACCCACCAACAGATGTTAGACTCTTCAGTCAGTTTTACTGGAAGCCTTTTTAGATCAGTTTGGTTGTGACTTCTTGTAATAAAACTGACAGTAGCTAAAATTCAAGGAAACTAAACTGATCAGTTTTTACAGGGATGCTTTTATCAAACCTCCCTGAGCAGTAAGAAATGCAGGTCATCATAGACCAGAACATTATGACCACCGATTTGAAGCCGTGAACCTCTAACTAGCTCCTCTGATTCCAGCCAGCGGCTTCGTTTTCTTCTCTAACTTTTCACAGTGAAATCTGTTTTGATTCAGCTGTACAGCAATAACAGTATGCAGATGCAGAATGTACACATTTTACAGAAGAGAAAAGAGATTATAAATATAGAATCTAGATATGCCAGGATCTACTGACACTATTTGAAGTTAAAGGACACATTTAAAAGACTGAATATTCACGCTCTGACTGCACACAGTAGATTAAAAAAACAAAAACAAAGCTGACACAAAGACATCTGGACTTATTGAGGTTTCTTGAAGACGTTTCATTCAGGTCTTCAAGACTAGTGGGGGACGGTGGGTCTGTTAATGACAGTTTAAGCTGTTTCTGGACATTTACGGGTCACTGCAGTACCACCACTTGTGAAAAAATGGAACAGTGTCAGGTTAATCTGAATAACTTCCATTTGATTGGTCTGTTGATCACCAATCAGAGGGCCTTTGTCTAGTCCTGACGTCTTACGTTACTGTTGGTAGCTTGGACAAAATATAACCATGAGTGGGTCACATAGAAAAACACTGGAAACCTGTAAATGTAGTATTTAAACTCGTAATTCTGATTCTACAAAATTGTGTAAAATGGAGCGGAGACAAGACTAGAAATGTTTTCAATCTCTGCTAACGTTAGCACGATTGCTAATATTAACTGTCTCAACAATACATCTGCATAAGCATTAGCTGCTGCAAAACTCTAGTGAGCTAAGTAGTTAGCCTTTCAATTTATATCGACTAAGGAATCACTGTAACTGTAAAAGTTGTAGAAAAGTTTAATTGAATAGTTTGCAAGCCAAAAAAAGTGTGGGTACCTCTGATTTAGACTTGAATATTACAGGTTTCCAATGTATCTCTCTTATAGGAATGGACTCCGGCATGGTTGTTCATGTCTAACCCAGCAACAGTAACAAGAAGTCGGGACTGATTGGTGGTCGGCCGACCAATCAGAGGGCCAGCAAAGGGATAGATGCAGGTGAGTATCTGGTCCTTAAGGGGCCCTAGTGATTGGAGTTTCAGTGTTTCAGTTACTTGTGTTGGGGACATGACACATATTTTGGACGTTCTTGCGAAATGCCATCAGTAATTTTCCAAATTCTGTTGCAATTCAAGGTGTGACCGAGTACAGTCTGGATCAGGAGGTAACTTGTGTTGACTTGGGACATTGGGGCAGCTCGGTATCCCAGAATGCATTCTGAGGCGTTGTCCAAATCCAGAAAGACTTGACTATCAGGTACCAAAGTCCGGTGTTTGGGTACTTCAGAAGATACTTGGATAAAACATCTTAAAGAAAACTCAACAAGTCCAGTTTCCTTTGTTTCAGCTTTGTCTTTTACCTGTAGAATCTTTACAGCTCCGTATTATCTCTACTGTACACGCCCGCAGTGTAAAAACAACACAAGCAACACAAACATATTCTACAATCGAAAAGCCTAAAACCCAACACACACTGTACATATAAATACAAGTGATACAGCAGCTGTGTTTCTATGGAGCGACTATGTGTGGTGTTGTCTGGCGGTGCTGTCCCAGCCAGGGTTCCTGTCAGGGGAACACATCAGATCACTGTAGGGCACGTGCAGTTTCAGCACACAGTACCTGCGGTCCAGCTCGGTTTGATCGGACGTGACGGTGGAGTACGGGTTGGTTTCCTGTTGGAGGGGGGGGAGGAGGAAGCAACAGGCGTGACGGACGTTGGAGAGAGAACGTGTGCACGAAACAAGACGAAGCAAAAACACATGTAGAGAACAACATGGACACAGAAACACACAGAGGTGAATAAAACCATAAAATATATTACAGAATATTTACATATTATTTAACTGGCGGCCATGTTTGAAACAGGAAGTGTTCTATTTATATGCACAAATTTACAATTTAGCAAATGTTGCAAAATGTGTAAATGTTTCCGGTAACTGCTGACCAGTCGCCTACAGCGGTGTGGTGTGTTTCCTCACATGAACTTCAATTGTTGTGAATTTTTATAAATCATGAAGTAGATAATCCTGTAGCTCTAGTATTACCATAAATTAGACAACAACTACACTGCCTGCAATGGCTTAATACAACTAGACATTAAAATGTTATCTTACTCTGCGTTAACATTTAAAAAAACCTGTTAATTGTGCTAAATAGATTATCACAGCTAAGTCAAACTCATGTAAAATAATCTCTACCAAACACATTTTATTTAACAGCATTAAATGTTTTAAAGGTCAAACGACACAACGAGAGGCGGAGGACGGTGTACTCACAGTCGGAGGTTTGGTTTTGGGAGGGAGGAGGGTTAACGTGGGCGGAGTCTGGCTCTGAGCGGGACTCTACGGCCTCCATGTGAATGTTCACTGGAGGGGGTACAGGGCCGATAGGCTAGGGGACAGAGAGAGGAGGCAGTCGGCATGCGGGACAGTCAAGGAAAAACTCTTAAAGGACAGCGATAGATGGAAGCATTGTTTTTGTTACTGTTGCAGATTATTTCTTTGTGTTAATTTACACTGTGTGGCTGTTCTGAAAGTACAAAGAGAACCCAATCTAACAAATGAAACGGAAATATTACGTGTGCATATTTATAAAGAAATTTAATAACTTGTTTATATCTATGAGGTGCTAATGTAAGTGAAGCCTTGTCTCCAGTATCTGCTGTGACCTCCTTGTCACTAAATGTTTCTGGTAACAGCTGATCAGTGGTCTACAGCAGCTTGGAGGAATCTTAGCCCATTCCTCAGAACAGAACCACTTCAGTTCTGAGATGTTGGTGGGTTTCCTCACATCAACTGCTTGCTTCAGGTCCTTCCACAACATTTCTATTGGATTAAGGTCAGGACTTTGACTTGGCCGTTCCTAAACATTCATCTTGTTCTTCTTTAACCGTTCTTTTGTAGAACCACTTGTGTTCTTGGGCTCATTGTCTTGCTGCATGACCCAGTTTCTCTTCCTTCTTTCCTTCTCTTTTCTTCCTTCTTCCCTTCCTTCCTTCCTTCCTTCCTTGTTTTTTCTTTGTTCGTTCGTTCCTTACTTCCTTTCTTCACTCTCTCTCCTCCCTCCCTCCCTTCCTTCCTTCCTTCCTTCCTTCCTTTTGTCTCTCTTTCCTTCATTTCTTCCTTCTATTTGCTTCCTTCTTTTTTTCCTTCCTTCCTTCTATTTCCTTCGTGGTTTTTCTTTGTTCGTTCGTTCCTTCCTTCCTTCCTTTTTTCTCTCTCATTCCTTCCTTCCTTCCTTCCTTCCTTCCTTCCTTCCTTCCTCCCTCCCTCCCTTCCTTCCTTCTCTTTCCGTCCGTCCATCCTTTTTTCTCTCTCATTCCTTCCTTCCTTCCTTCCTACTATTTCCTTCCTTCCTTCCTTCCTACTATTTCCTTCCTTCCTTCTCTCTCCATCCTTCGTTCCTTCCTTTCTTGTATTTCCTTCCTTCCTTCCTTCCATCCTACTATTTCCTTCCTTCCTTCCTTCCTTACTTCCTTCTCTCTCCATCCTTCGTTCCTTCCTTTCTTCTATTTCATTCCTTCCTTCCTTCCTTCCTACTATTTCCTCCCTCCCTCCCTTCCTTCCTTCCTTCCTTCCTTCCTTCCTTCCTTCCTTCCTTTCTTCTCTCTCCATCCTTCGTTCCTTCCTTCCTTCTTCTCTTTTCTCCCTTTCTTCCTTCCTACTGTTTCCTTCTTCCTTTTTCCTTCCTTCCTTCCTTCCTTCCTTCCTTCCTTCCTTCCTTCCTTCCTTCCTTCCTTCCTTCCTCCCTTCCTTCCTTCCTTCTTCTCTTTCCTCCCTTTCTTCCTTCCTACTGTTTCCTTCTTCCTTCTTTCCTTCCTTCCTTTCCTCTATTTCCTGCCTTCCTTCCTTCCTTCCTTCCTTCCTCCTCTCTCCTTCCTGCCGTCCTGGTCCAGATGCAGTAGAACCGACCCAAACCAGGACACCCTCATGTTTCATGGAGGGACATGTAATATTGGCTCATTCTGTTTCATTTGTTTGACTAGATTCTCTTTTCTCTAATTCTTCCAGTTCCCAGTGTGGCATGCAGACAGTGGTGAGACAGGAGTCTTGGATGTCAGCCACCAAGTAAAAGAGGTTTTGTCAACAGTAACAAAATTTAGAGGACACCACTGTCTTTACATTACATCTAAGAAACACCGTCAGTTCAACCAGGACCAAAGAAATGAGGAAATAACAGGAACAAACAAGCAAACATGTTCTAAAGTGCTGGAACAACGTTGGACAGGTGGACAGACAATAAAGACTGTAGTAAGTGTTATACAGTGCCTTTTCAGCAACACTGTGGGACAAAGAGGAGAAACGTACAATATTAGTCAGAGAGAACAAACCCAGGAACGACACAGCCACAACACATGGAGTGACGCACATTTAAATACACAATGAATGGTGAGAAAAATATATATATATCCTTCACCTCCTCGTCGCTGTCCGGCTCCACTGGCTTCTTGTCTTTCTTCTTCTTCTTCTCGTCCTCCTTCTTCTTCTTGTCTTTGTCCGGCAGGATGTCGTCCAGCCAGGCCAGGTCGTGCTGTGAGAACATCAGATCCAGCAGCTTCCGCACGACCATCAGACCCAGAATCTGCAAACGGTGGAAAGACGATCAGCGCTAACAGCTGCTAACTAAGATCCAAAGACACAGATGTCAAAGATGCAGATAAAAAACATTGCACAATATTTGCTAATTAGCACTAAATGGAGAGTTCAGTCATAAACCAATCAAAGCAACCAAAGCACCTCACTGTCTTCTCCATGTATGTTACAAAAAATCATTGTTAAGCAAAAAAAAAAACAAACTGAAGCAAAGACAACTGGACTTGTAGAGCTTCTTGAAGGTGTTTCATACAAGGCTTAAGTTCTAATAGACTGGTGGGGGGGGGTAAACTATGACCTGGATGAGTCCTGCTGGCCAGTACTGCTGCGTCTCTGTCCACAGATACTGACAGGACAAAGAAGGCGAAGACCTACGGTATCTAGCATGATAACTGGGGTTGGAGACTAAAAACTGGTCCATGTCCACCAGCTTGAATCACGAAGACGAGCACTGAAGCTCCGAACATTATCTCTGCGCTAAGATCACTCCACCGTGTTTCCGGACCTCCACGAACACTCACCATTACAGGGAAGATGATGGCCAGGAACGTGGACTTGAGGATCCAGAGGACCGCCAGGCAGACGATCTGGACCAGGGTGAACAGGTGGACGCGTCTCAGAGGGACGTGGCGCAGGAAGGAGAAGTCGGGCTGGTGTTTGGCCGGCATCAGATACAGCTTGATACGCTCCCAGAACTTGAGGAGGCGGAGGAGGAGGAGGAGGAGGAAGGACAACAGTGTCAGGAGTCAGGACTTTTTAGAGATGAACAACCATTGGACTCCTCAAACAAAACAACTTCAACACACCTGGATGCCGCTCAGAGAGGCCACTCCCATGTAGAGGAAGACTCCATAGAGGACCGGCATGGGAATGTACTGAAGAAAAGAGATCAGCAGAGCGCGGAAGGTTTAAAAAATAAAACTAAATGATGTAATAAAATAAAATAAAACATCTCCAGCAAACTGACCTGAAGGATGGGAGCGAGGAAGACCGAGAGTCCGGTCAGAACGAAGACCAGGATACCCGTTAACCTCTGCTCTCTGGAGACGGAGAGTAAAAAAGTATTATTTCATCAGAAGCCCCTAGATTAAGACGTTCTCCTGGGTCTGGGTTGGTTTTGGGAGGAACTCCTGAACGAGCTCCGGTTCATCTTCCTCTCACCTGACCCCCAGGAACTGAGGCTGCTCTCCGGGGGCGCTCGACTCGCTCTCCATCTTCAGAGAGTCGATGTGGGCGATGGAGATGACGGTGGCCGCCACGTACCAGGGCAGGCCCATGAAGGAGCACACCGCCATCAGCACCCCCACCCAGAACAGGTCCAGGTGGTAGCCACAGCCTTTCTGCAGTCGGGACAAGAGGAGGGAGTTGGAAAAAGGTCTTTTGATGGCATTTGATGAAATGTAATCTCTGTTATTTTTTTCTTCTGCAGACCTTCAGCTTGTTCTCTTTGCGGTTGACGATGACGGCGCTGATCTGCTGGTCCATGAAGATGAGGATGGTGACGAGGAGGGCGGGGACGAAGCTGGCCACGTACCACCACCAGGGGTTCTTACCGAACGGCAGCACCAGCCAGCCTCGGTCGGGACGCGTCGGCTGGACAAGAACAAATATAAGAGAAGTAAATACATAACGGAGGAAGGAGTGAAGGAGATCATCACCTTCACGTCTGGATGAGGAACACTGCAGACGGCAAACAAGGAGGAAGAACAGGTTCTATATAAATGTTAGTATATTTTTAGATGCATCAGTGTTTCATTAAACACTACAGAGGATGTGAACAATAAAACTGAAACAAACATCTGTATTATAAACAGCCTGGCCAAAAAAACACACATTTCTTCCTGGAAGACGATGGTTCTCCACTATCCTTCCAGTTTTTAATAATGCCTTGGACAGTTCTTAACCCAGTTTTAGTAGTTTCTACAATCTCCTTAGATGTTTTCTCTGCTTGATGCATGCCAATGATTTGACCCTTCTCAAACAGACGACCACAGGATGTGTCTTTAGACATGGTTGTTGAAGAAATGAGAAGCTACTCATTGCATCAGTTGGGCTTAAATAACTTGTTGTCAGCTGAAAGATAATCACCCATGCAGTAATTATCCAATAGGAGGTGAATACCTGTTTGATTAGTTAAATTCAGGTGGAGACTTTTTTTTTTTTGGCCAGGCTGTTTTTATTTTTATATTGTCTTCAGGTCAAACATGCAACTCCTGTCTTCTAGCGTCTATAAAGCTTGAAATATAAAATTATCTCCCAGGTTCATTTAAATTTATCACCACAAACTCTACTGCTTTTTTTTCTTTATTTATTTTCAATAAATGTAATGTTCAATAAACATCATTTATATTTATACAAATACATTTATATATATTTATATAAATGAGTTTTCTCATGTTCTGCACTGTTTTGTCCTTGTCCTGTAAGTACTTTGGTTGTTTTTCTTTATCAATAAAAAAAAAACAAAAAGAGTTTTCTCAATGCAAATGTGCAAAAATATTTAATTAAAAATGTATGTGTGATAAATTGCTTTATGTTTATCATTTAAGTATCCTGAAAAAAATATATATTTTTCTTTTAAATCACATTTATTTAGTATTTGAATTATATCCAGTCATTGCTTGTGTGGTCCAGACTGAGGGCTATGATTTTATTGTCGTATGATATTAATTAGATAATAATCAGTTTTATGTGTCATTGTACTAAATATAAGACCTTTTTTTTTAACTTACATTTACTGAATTTATTTACTAGATGAAAATTATTACAACGGTTTCAGATTTACTCAACATTTTAAGTGTAAATTTTTTATTATTTTTTTATTTAGTTTTTTATTATTTTTTATAATATTTTTATTATTATTTTTTAAGTGTAGACTTACTTGTAATTTTTGAGCAAGAATAAGCAAAAAATAAAAAATAAATGACTTTAGAGGTCAGAGGATAGGTTCACAGACTGATCTTTTCAGTGAATTCATTCATGTTTTACTCTTCTTTTCAGAATTTATAGCCAAAACACTGCAATTAAAATAAATGGTAAAATATATATATATAAAAAAAAACAATAAAGGGAAAGTTTTATACATCTGCAGCTTTGACATGTTCTGAAAGTGTGGGGATTTATTCATCTACTACTTTGGTCGGGTCATATTTCTGCCAGAAATCCTTTACATTCGAATACAACAGAACTAACCATGGTATTTAACCATGTTATTTACAAGCAATTACATGAAGTAAAGAAAGATTTCTGATAGAAAAACATTTGAAAACAGGACAAATTTGATCCGAGGAAAATATGAACGGTTGATTTTCAGGCTTTTTTTCCACAATATTTTTGTAAAATAATTGGAAAAAGTAAAAAAAAATAGAAGTTTCTTTGTTGGAAATCAGACGACATCTCATCAACACCACTAGTTTATATTTACTCTCTTTATTACTAAAAAATAAAAGATAATAAAAGCTTCAAGATCCAGTATTTTCTTAGTTTAAAGCATAGACTGTATATAAATATGGACACCACATCTCCTCTTCCTCTCATTGGTCAAACTGACTCTATTCTCCCGGGGATACGTGCGGCGCCATCTTGTGAGTTTGGATCCAGAGTCTGATCAGTACGGTCTGAGGGCGGAGCCACGTGGAGCCGTGATATTGATGCCCCGCCCACACTTCCTCCAGACTCACTCATGTTTTAGTTTAATTAATACTACGCTCTGCTCTACCTCCACCTGTTACAACGAGATGTTGGATTAACATTGTTTTTATTTTTTTTATTTTTTTATAACTCCCACAGGACTGGTTTTACAAAGCAGTTGGCATGGCAACTGGTGGTTGCCATTATGTCACATCCTGTTTCTATACAGTCAAATACAGTGATCCCTGGTTTATCGTGGGGTTAACATTCCATTATTATTTATAGGGTTTTATATGTATTTGTTTTATTAATTATACTGTTGTATGTGTATTTTAAACCTTTATGAACCCTTCCCACAGCCGTATAAACACTTTCTATGCTCTTTAACTTCCGATCTAATGCGGGTAAAGAAGCTCAAACAGAGGCGTCCGTATCTGTGTTCTCCATTGTGCCTCTTTGTCTACTTACTATGTATTTATGCACTATGTACACTACGTAGTAGTATTTTTTATTCTTTTAGTATGTGTTTTATGTGTTTTAACTGATATAAGCATTTTCTATCCTAAAAAAAAACAAAAAAACAGTAAAAACAAAAATCAGTTTTTACTGTTTTTAGGATAGAAAATGCTTATTTTACTGCAAAAATAATTAAAATAATAAATTGGTAAAAATGGAATTCTGCGCTTAAGCACTAACACAAGCGGCCATTATCTGCGCTCTCGCCAGTCATTGTCTACTCGTACCAGGGTTTTTAATTCATAGTATCTAATTTTACATCTAATTTTACAAAATACAGCCGATAATTAAAAAAAATAAAATAAAATGAAAGAAAGAAAAATGAATATATTCATTATTTTAATTATCTTTGAGGTAAAATAAGCATTTTCTGTCCTAAAAAATAAAACAAGTTAAAAAAAAAATAAAAGAATTAAAACACATATTAAAAGAAAAAAATAGTAGTTTCTCTTAATATGTTTTAATTATTATTATTGTTTTTATTTTTTTATTTTTTTAGGACAGAAAATGCTTATTTTACCGCAAAGATAATTAAAATAATAAATATGTAAAAACTCATATATGCCACAGAATTCTGCATTTAAATAAGCTCTAACACAAGCAGCCATTATCTGCGCTCACCATTGTAACTCACCAGTCATTGTCTGCCACTACTATTTTCTTCACGGGTTTTTAATTCATACATATCTAATTTTACATCGCAGGAAAATACAGCCAATAAAAAAAATAAAAAAATTATATATTTATTATTTTATTATCTTTGAAAAAAAAATATATATATTAAAACACATATTAAAAGAAGAAAATGGTAGTTTTTTAAAATATGTTTTATTTTATTTTTTTTACTTTTAACATTTAAAACGCATATTAAAAGAAAAAATAGTTTCTTTTAATATGTGTTTTAATTTATTTTTATTTTTTTTACTTTTTTAATTTTTTAGGACAGAAATTGCTTATTTATTTTACCGCAAAGATAATTAAAATAATAAATACATAAATATATTTTTTTAAATTATTGGCTGTATTTTCCGGCGATGTAAAATTAGATATGTATGAATTAAAAACCTACGAAGAAACAAGTCAGCGAAAAGTGAACCGTGAAGTGGCAAGAGACGACTGTAACTAACTAAAAGAAAACTTATCCAAAAGAATTAACACTTCATCATTCATCAACATTATATTAACTACCTAAAATGTCTGAAACCATCCTTGAAATAAAAATTATTTGACGTGTATTTTAGTGTTTTAGTTTGACCCAAGTCCCGCCCACTAACAAGGAGGAGGTGGAGCTTATGACCTATACTGCAGCCAGCCACCAGGGGGAGCTCTACTTGCTTTGGCCTCACTTTAGAGGAGCTGTTCTACTGTCCATCTTTATATACAGTCTATGGTTGTGACTTGTATAATGAGGATGGTGAGACTCATACAGTGAATAATTAAGTGTGAGCGCCTGTAGACGATGGAGAAGGTGAGAAAACATCATTTTGTTGTGTCCACAAATCAGATTTGATTTAAATTACAGCAGCAGAATTATTACCCCATGCCTTCAGTGATAAGGGGTTGATTTTTAACAGTATATATTTTATGGATTACATGTTTTTATATCAAAATAATAATAAAAAAAAAAAATCTAAATTTTTAAAAGTTGACTAAGGTCTAAGAAGCTCAAAGTATTTCAGTAGCACTACCACCACTAGCATGCACACAGAAATATAAGACATGTTCACATGCAGAAGAGGAATCACAGATTATGTAGATTATTAATCAAATACCTTGAACTCTGTTGGTACGATTAGTTTGGGTGTGTCTAACCCCATCAACATATCCAGACCCACAAAGGTCATGATTGACATGAAGATGGAAAAATCACTGATTAGCTTCCTCAGCTAGCGGCCGACCAACAAACACAACAACAGGACAAAGGCGATATGACACAGAGGGAGGAAGACAAAACGTCCAAGAGAACGGTTCAAACGTGAGGGAAACAGAGACAGAGAGAAGAGATGTTTGTAAAAGAATGATTTGATCTGATAAATCTGCATCAAGGAGGAAAGAAATGCATCCGGCAGAGGTAGGAATAAACATAGGAGGTGTGCAGGGAGGACCTTGAGCTGAGTGGGAACGTGCAGTTTGGGCGTGTCGAGCTCCAGCAGGATGTCCAGGCCACAGAAGACCAGGATGGAAATGATGATGGAAAAGTCGCTGATCAGGGAACGGAGCTGGAGAGTATTCAGGGGGAGAGGGTTGGATGAGGAGGAGGATGGATGGATGGATGGATGGATGAAGGTTCATTCAGTCATTCAGGTCATGGTGTAACTAAAAAAAGAAGCTGAAACAACAACTGGACTTGGACTGTCCTCAACTTTTAACACCACCCACTTTTCTCTTTTAGAGCTGAGGACTCAGATCTTTTCTAGTCTGGTCTTGTTAACATTTCCTCAGAGTTTTATCATCAGATATTAGTTTTAGCTCGTCATCGTCTTAGTCACAGAAAAAATGGAAATGAACTCTACAAGAAATCCAACAAGTCCAGTTGTTTCAGCTTTTTTTTTTGTGGAGATGAAGCTCAGAGCATCTTTTAAAGGAAAAGGACGGTGATATTCTACGTATTCTAGTCATAGTCGTCTTTTTAGAGCTTGTGAACATCATGATCTAGTTTCTGTCGTTTTATATCACCAGTCCTTATCCTCATCCAGACTCCAGACTCTGAACATGCAGGTTTGCTATATTTGCAGCATTAAAGCCATACCCAGGAAAGGTTTCATTCTGCAGGTGTTGATGCATGCACGTCATTGTCTTACCTTGGTCGGGAAGTAGCGGCTGAACTTGAACTTCTTGAGGGAAACGGTCATGGAGTAGGTGCCGAAGAAGAGGATGAAGGACATGAGGGCCAAGTCGGGGACATACTTACAGGAGTTCCCCAACAGCATGCCGCCGTACTTCACACACTCCTTCTTACTCAGCTGACTCCAATCCATGTCTGTCAAGTTAAACTACACCGACGGGAGCAGACAGCGGGAAGAGGAGGAGGAGGAGATGTGGAAGGATGGGTAGAGGAGTGGAGACAAAGAAGGCAACGAAGAGAAAGAGAAGAGACAAGCGATAACAGAGGAAAAAAGAAGCCACAGCGCTCTCTAACGGCCACCTGAATAAAAACCTTGGCCTGTAGTTATCAAGAGTCAAAGTCATGATGCCTCTGTTTTATCACACTGACCACCTCTTATTTCTGAGTCGAAAGGGTTCAGGTTTCTTATCAGAGTCTGGGAACATCTGGATTTAACTATCAACCGACACAGTGAAAAGAAAAATACTTCTGCACCAACTGGATCGTCCTTCAACCAATCAGAGACATTTTGTTGAGAACAAATCCAACTCCACGGCGTTCAAATGACGTGTATGACTAGTGTTACTCTTCTGTCCATCACAACATTAAGCCCCGCCCACAAATTATCTGATTGGCCCGGTAGATCTTTGCAGAAGCGAAATCAGTTCCCAACGACGAGAACAACTTTCTCCAAAAAAAAAAAAGTTTATCTGGCTTCCAGTCTATTATTGTATCCAAACATAGTGATTCTTATGCTTAATGTTGCTGGACTTTAATTTACTGTTTATATTGAGCAGCAGGTGGAAAAGTCAAAAGGTCAATAGTTTATTACGTGGTGATAATAGTTTGTTTTCTATAATCTACAGTTCGATTTATTTACGGAACGCTGACAATGGACCTTATCCACATTTATTCCTGCAATCAAAGACCAGTCAGCAGATTCTACACTGAAGCACATCAGCCGATCACGTCTGGTTTAGACAGCTCAGTCGCTCTGAGGAGCAGCATTTAGAAAATTATCGTCCAGTTTTTCTACACTTGATAAACACAGGCCGAGATTCCAGTGGCTCAAACTTCAACCACTGCTCGGTGAAACAACACCGTCATCAAACAACTTAAAAAAATGGCAATAACAATGATTTGTAAAAGAGATTCCGACATCACATATTTTTTTCTGCCTTCTGTCACTTACCAGCAGAGACATGTTATCATCTGAGGGTGGAGCTGAAACATTCAAGCCCAGCGCAGATGCTGAAGACGACAAAAAACAGAAGACGGGGGAAACAAATTAATAATGGATGGATTTTAAGACAAGTTCAGACCTCAAATTAACCTCCGCCCTGAGTAATCTGATCACAAGTGTCTATTTTAAAGTGATCTGATCTGAGTCCACATGTGGAGGTGGTCTGGGACACATGTGACCTCCTTCCTTTGGTAGTGTGAACTCACAATGAGTCCTGGGTCACGTTAAAGACCACCTACTCAACAGGGCTGATCTGTGGGAGCGTCAGGACATGATGGCGCTGCTTATTTACAGACAGACAAACTGAGATCAGATCTCAAGTGCTGGCTGGAGACGCATGTGGAGACACATTTTAATTAAGACCAGGCGTGGACACAGGGACTTAAAGGTGGACAGGTGAGATCAGATTGACCAGGACGGATGTTAATGCCTTCCTTAGTTGTAGTCGTAACAGATAATAAACTACTCCTTCATCATTACTTGTAGCTCATCTGTACGTGCATACTCACTTTTTCAGACAGCATCCAAAAATGAGGCAAAAACAGAAAAGATAAACACAATCATCACAGAGTAAAGACTGAAAGTAAAAAATCTCCTTTAGTGAATATTGAGCATATAATGAACTCATATCTTTTCTAATTATGTGTATGATGATAAACTGAATTGTAAAAGCCAAAAACAAAATATGGTTTGAAGACTCACCCTGGTCTGGAGCGATGCATTCACACTTGTAGGACGTGATGAAGTCGGGTTTGAAGCCTCGGTTGATTGGGTAATACTTAAAGGATCCTACCTGTGGAGAACAAAAGGTTTTCATCTTTATACTTTGTCTTGAATCTTAACCCTCATACCTGATATGGACAAAAGTGTCCTTTTCAGGTTTTATTTTTTTGATTACTCAGTGTTGGTTATGCTTGCTGCTATGATATTTGGTAAAGGTGTGTATTTTTGAAGAAATTTTGATATTTCAAAAACAAATCCCATAATACTCTATTTTTACACTGTGTTACCTAAATAGTTACGTTGTTACCACTAAGGGACAAAAGTGTCCTCTTTTAAAATGGCATAAAAATGGCATATGTTAATATTTTTTTATGCTTTTTCTTACACAAATCTTTCTTTCTTTTCAATATTTTAACCCTTTATATGCCAGTGTTTGTGATGGCATCACAATTTTCTTGTAAAAAAACACACAAAAATTGAATTATTTTCAATAATCTGAATGCAAAGTGGATTTTTCTTGGGGGGATTATTAGAGCCTTGGATATGTCAATGAACAGTAGCAAAACTGATTTTGATGGATTTTTAGTTTTTTGTAGTCTCAGATTTACAATTAAATTTTTTTGTGTGTTTTTTTACAAGAAAATTGTGATGCCATCACAAACACTGGCATATAAAGGGTTAAAATATTTAAAAATAATCAAACATTTGGTATTTATGATTAGGACTGAAGAAGATTAAAAGATTTGTGTAAAAAAAAAGCAGAATTTTTTTTTTATGCCATTTTAAAAGAGGACACTTTTGTCCCTTAGTGGTAACAACGTAACTATTTTAAAATCAGGTATGAGGGTTAAATCTTCTCAAAACATTTGGTGCTCATTACCTACCATCTTCTTGATGGCGTCAGAGATGAAAATGAAGGAGATGAGGCTGGAGAACCCCTCCTCTGTGAAGCGGGTCATGTATTTGATGATGTAGCTGGCGTCTGAGATGACCAGCAAGAAACACTGCAGACACGAGTGGATGCCGATCCACAGACGTAACTCCATGTAGTCTATACCGTTGCTCCTGCGAGGACAGAGGTCAAGGGACAAGCGTTTACATGTCGTCGCCACTTGTACAGAATGCAGTTGTGCGCTTTAGCATGTGTGCGTCTCACTTGCTGAACTCGTAAAGCAGCTTCTCAAAGATGAGAATGGGTCCGGTTGAACTGAGGATGATGAGAGGCTGTCCGCTGAAGACACAAAAGACGGTCCCTGCTAAAGCGGTGCCGAGGAAACTCTCCATCACTCCCTGAGGCAAAGAGACGGGTAGAAAGATGTGAATTCACATATGAGACGATGTCCTATTTAATCAGTCTGGCAGCTTTGTTTCATTATGTTGGAGTCCACATAGAAGACCTGGTAATTGTCGGTGGCGTCCCCTAGAAGTCCTCCGAAGGTGATGGCATTGGTGATGCAGCCCAGGTAGATGAAGAGCACAGCAGAGATGGACTGGATATGGAAGCCATCGTAGATATCACTACAATACCATGGCATCTTCCTTTTGATGTCCAGCCACAATCCACCACAAAACCTGTTAACACAAGCACTCGGTTAAGATGACTGTGTCACACGGTTTGGACCATGTGTTCAAAATACGTCCTTTCTTTTTTAAAAGAAAAGTTTCAGGTGTTGGTCTATCATCTATCCTCACTACAGTTCTTGACACTTGGTTGACGTACAATACAATGATTAATTGATGGGTGAGCTCCTGCAAACCTCTAGCGAGCTAAGTAGTTAGCCTTCCAGTTTATACAGACTAAAGAAGGAGTATAAAAATGAGTGCTGGACCAAGAAAGAAAACAAAACCTTACCACTTCCATGCAGAAATGGATGAGGAACGTATTGAATTGTATTGTGCCATGAGGGTTGCAGTAACGCAAGGTGTGCCAATACGTACGTATATATATTTAGCATTTTTTTAATGTAGGTATGCCCATAGACGTTTTCCAGTCCTCCCATACCTCCCAGTGAATTTCAGCTCCTCTCCCAGCTCATGTGGAGCTGGAAGCTCCTCGTCCTCTCCACCAGCTGCACCGCCAGCCGAGCCATTCATCTGACCCAGTTCATTCAGGTTCAGCACCGACTTCCTGGAACAATAACAAAAAATTCAGACAAATCTCAAAACAATGAGCAACCACTTCCACAATGTTTTAACCTTATACATTGTTATTCATCATCTCATACATCAACTTCCACACATTAACACAGAAAGATTACACTTTATTCAGGAAAATGAGCTAATATTACATATCTGTGAGGTGCAAAAGTAAGAGCATCTCTAGGATTAAAAGTTAATGTCAAGGCCAAATTAGATCCATCCAAGTGTTTCCAGCGAACGTAATGAGACTTTTTGTTTTAAAACAAAACGGGGAACTGAAGACGACTGGTCAGCAGTTACCAGAAAACATTTAAAATGAACTAACTAACTAAAAACAAGGGTTCACATACTTTTGTAACTCACAGGTATAAACAGATGATTCATTCTCTTGAATACACAAATGCACAAGAGTAATATTTATTCTTCATTGTTGTTCGATGGGTTTTCTTGGTCTACTTTCAGGACTAATGTGATGTTTTGAGACATTTTTGAGGAGAAATGTAGAAAATTCTAAAGGATGCCAAAACATTTAAGCAGCACTGTACAATGTAATTATAAAAAAAGACTGATTACAACCATTGAAGAAAACCCTTTTGTATTTCTTTCGTGTTTAGTCTGAGTACGTACCTCATCTCTGCTGATGGAACCTTCTTGGGAGGCTCAATGCGTATTTTGGGGTCCCATTCTCCTGGGGGAAGGACAATCACCTCATCCAGAAACTCATCAACACCTGCAATCAGGTCTTCACGGTCTCTTGCTTTATAGGCGACATCACTGAACAGCTGGCAGACGGCAAAGAATAAAAAGTCAAACCAAAAGATTTGTGTGAGTACAACGGTGATGACACCAGCGAGTACGCCACTTACATCGTCCACCATGAGCGTAGCGATGGCTCTGCCAATCTCATTGTAGGACTTGGTTTTGCCCTGAGGACCCAGCAGGATGAAGAGAAACCTGTGAGGAGAGAAGTTTAGAAGGGTGATAAATGTACATGCGAATAAATTTGAGAGTGTAGTCGAAATAGAGACAGCAGGGACGCCCACCTGGTTGGCACAGGGACCTCGGTGAGGCCTCCAAGAGTCGTGGCTTGAGCCAAACGCACAAAGGAGACGAAAGGTTTGTCCAGAAAATCCACCTCACCAATCAGGACGTTGGATGCTTCGGCATCACGAGGAATCTTCTTCATGAACTTATTCTTCAGCTGGAAGGAGAAACGGGAGTTAGACATCACATGTGTTAGGCTCGTTGGTCTGGAGCTGACCGGTCAGATCATGTGAGCTGATGATGTGAATGGTTTGATAACTGACTGACAGGAGGCGAGAAGGAAGGCTAAAATTACTTCAGTAGAACAGATTTCGGATGCAAACATGGGTCAGGTGGTCTACCTCTTCCAGAATGCAATGTCTCAACAAATATTGGAAAAACTAACAGGAAATCCGGAGCAGCGTCCGTACGCCTTAAATCTTGACAACATCTGTAATAATCTGTGAAACATCTCAACATCTCCTGGATTCATTTAGAGGAGAGGCTGTTCCTGTTGAGTTTGAACTAGTCATGAACAAGTCATGGTACCAAAAAGAACATCAACCGGACTTGTTGGGCAGACACCACAAAACTCTGGAACCAACGACGACATTAGTTTGATGGAAATCTCTTTCACAACGAAGTAAAATAGTGTCAAAACTGAAAATATCTCTAACTGATATTGAATTTAAGAATTATCAGAGGATAGACTTAAGAATAAAAGCAAATATTTATCCAACACTCCACAACCTGAGCCACCACCTTGGACGTAGAGTTTGATTTTCCGGTTTAAGCTCATGTCGTGCTGCAGCTGGTTCGGGTCATACCTCCTCCTCTGAACCAAGGAGGCACGTGGCAGTGGAGTGGTGGCTGCTTAGATTCAAATCTCTTCATAATCTGTTAATGCAGCTTTCAGAGTCAATTCACCAGCTGGTCCTCGTTCACTCGCCCCTAACTTCTTGGTCTTAAGCAACCAAAAACAGGACATTTCAACCTAAAGAATAATCCACCAGCTCACTCCAAGGTTTGCTGCTATACTCTGAGATTATTTGTGTTGTTTTATTCTTGTCCTGGAGGCGCCACGCCAGCTTTCTGTGAACAAATAACTACCTCAGACTCAGAGGTCCCGCGCACACGTTCATCTCCAGCTTTGAAGTATTTGTCAAGATACTGACCCAAATAACAAACATGTGACGGGAGCTAAACTATTTCACTGATGTTCCTTTTTTTGGTGCAAGAATGAAAGAATTAAATGCAGGTACAAGCACAGTTTAACAAATTCCCATCTCAGCTCCCAGGCTGCGTGGATTAGAGGGATTAAGAAATCTGACGGCTCTGTTCAACTTCTCATAATCGATGTTTTCACTGAAAAGTAACAGAAACAACTAAAAACCACTGAGAGTGAATGTTTTCTGTACTCTGTGGCTCCTGTTAACTGCACAGAAATAAAATAACCCATCGTTATTGTCCCACAGGCTACAAGCAAGATCAGCTGATAACAGATCAATTAGAAATCGGCGTATGCAACGCCATAGTTCAACAAGTAGAGTGTCCGGTTTTAAAAGGGGAAACTTTCATTTGTGGATGTGGTGATGTGCTATGAAATTTAGGAGCTTCTGGAGTTACCAATTGTTATTGAATACTCTAATATATATATATATATATATATAGATATATATATATATATATTATTTGCTTGTTTGTGAATTGAACATAGAAACACACAGAGAATAAGATCACCTGGTCTGAGCTCGGTGTGTCTGAAATATCATTCATGCTTCGGCTCTGAGCTGGATCTGAAAATGAGGAAACAGCAAATGAACATTTATTAAACAAACTCTGAGTAAAAAATGTAAATCTGATGCAATTAATTAGTCCTGAGAGAAAAAGCTAGAGGGCAGCTTCGACCTTCATTGTGACCAGCGGTTTGTGTGAAGGATTATATTTTTAATGACTCACTTCTTTTTTAAAGCAGATTTGGGAACAAATGAAATTAAACGGAGAAAGAACAAGAACATAGCACACAGAGCCCCAAACAATCCTCTGATAAGCCCCTTCACCCAGAGAGATTCACAATAGAAATCAGCAAAGGTTCACACAAAGGGAGTCAAATCTGTAAAGTAAACACACATTATGGCCGACATGTGTTCAACACACACACAGGAAGCCACGTCAAGAGTTGAAGTCATGCAGTAGCTGGGTTAGCTCAGGTCACAGTTGATTAAAAACGTTAAAAGAGAATCAATCAATGGCTACGTTTCCATGGAGACCAATGTTCCTCTAATAATCAGATTGAGGTTCTCCTTCATCTTCTTCTTCTTCTTCTCCCCCTTGATTTTCCTTTTCATCTATTCTCCTTGTCTTTGTCTCCTTCTCCTTCTCTTTCTCCTCCTGCTTCCTCCTCCTTCTTCTTCTTTCTCCCCCTTTCTCCTCCACTTCCTCATTGTTTTTAATATTCCTCATTTCCCTCCACCTTCTTCTTTCCTCCCTATTCTTCTTCTCCTTCTCTCTTTCCCCTTCTTCTCCTCCTCCTCCTCTTCCTTCTCCTCTTCCTTCTTCTTCTCTTTCTCCTTTTCATCCTCCTCCTTCTTCTGTTCTATTTCCAGTACATGTGATGCTCCTCTTCATCACTAAGGTTCTACAGTGATTGATGTTCTGAAGGAAACACATTTATTCATTTAGTCTCCATGGAAACGCAGATCTCTCTTCCTTTAGTAGCAGTGGCCTTGTAAAAAATATTTAGAAGAAAATGATCTGCTTCTGTAGAATCTCCTCATAACCAAAAGAAACTTGTGTTTTGAAAAGTATCTGATGTGTGATGAGAATGAACCAATGGTGTTGTTGTTGGTGTGTTGTTGTTGATGTGTAGTTGTAGTTATAGGTGTGGTGATGGTGTAGATGTAGATGTAGGTGACGGTGTAAGTGTGTTGAGACTCACGCAGGCGGCCAAGGCTGCTTGACTGCCGAGAGCGTAGGTCTTCTGTGGAGCGGTGGATCCCAGAAGCTGAACTAGTGCTACGACTCAGATTAACCTGAGGACTACGGCCTGACAGAGCAGCAGCAGAAACCATGAGCACAGAAGAGTTTAGAACGAGGGGGGGGTGAGACAGGTGGTGGAAAACAGAGGAAGCATTAAGACGTAATCAGAAGCTGAGATGATTATTATTATTAGTAGTAGTAGTATTATGTTGTTGTTGTTGATTAGTGGATGGAGATGCTAACGTACGGCGGCGCTAACACACACTTACTGGCGGCGGCGTTGGAGGACTTCCCTATGTCGGCCAGCGAGCGGTGGATGGGTTTCTTGGTCTGGTGACGGTGCTTCCTGAGCAGAACAAAGATGATCTTCTCCTTCAGGTCCGGAAGAACGAGACCGTCCGCTATCTGACGGTCCACTATGTCCTCTGGAAGGAAAGTTAAATGAACGAAGACGTACTAACCTCTACAGAACATCTGTTTCAACAGTGAGGGTTAGGGTTAGGGTTAGAATGAGCAGCAAGGAACCATTTTCTTCTTTATCCAAACTCCATATTACAAACTAACTCTCAGCAGGGGTTGGCTATTTCTTTGAGCATGTTAAATCTTTGGTGGTTGCTGTTATGCACATTTGTTGAGATGCTACTGATAGATGCAAAAATACAACATTTCTCATTTTTATCTCAAGTTTATCTCAAAATCTTTTGGTCTCTTTTTGCACATCGTTTAATCTCCTTCCAGCTTCATCAAACACATTTCCAGCACAAAAGCAACTTTAATTAACTTATCAACAGCTGGCGATTTTGCAGCTAAAGATCCAGACAACTTTACAACAAATTCCACCCATTACAGCAGAGTATCCAGTCCTTGTGTCTGAAGGTTCTCAGTTGTCCGGGTCATGGTACATCCCAAAATTAAAACAAACAAAGACAAAACAAAGACAGCTGGACCTATTTAGTTTATTGAAGACATTTCTGTTCTAAATGAGTTTAAATAAACCTAAACTGAAGAATCTGCTTCAAGAAAACCCCATGCCTTTGTTTTGTCTTTGTTCATGAAGGCACTTCTAAAAGGTCATTAACAGACTCTAGTCACATTCCTATCTAAACCTCAACCCCTCCCCTCCCCCCACCCGTCTATTAGACTTGGATGAAACGTAATTAATAAACCCAAGATGAAAAACAAATGTGGCCCAATCCAAAGCCTTTAATATTCAGTAGAAAAAAAGCTTAGTTTAACCAGAAGAACAAGTTTTATTTTTGTCTCTGAAATGGGAAGCCACTGACTGAATGTTCTGTACCCTTATCTCTTCTGAAGAGGAATAATAGATCTGGTATGACGTGGATTTTATCAGCTTTGGTGTCAGAATAGAATCACAATTTGTTTTATAGATTCAGTTCGTAGCAAAATATGAGTCTGGTAGCATTTTATTATGAGGGCGTGTTTTAACTGATACAGAGAAAAAAAACTCTGCATCAGCTGGATAGTCCTCCGACTAATCAGAGGCATTTGGTTGTAAACTAATTCAGATGATGTGGCCATCAATATATTAAGCCCTGCCCACATATGACCTGATTGGCCTGACAGATATTTGCTGGAGCAGAATCGGTTCCCAACGGAGAGACTCCAGAACAACTTTCCCTGCAATTGTAGGTCGTGGACGTTGGTCTGGCTAAATCCACGTTTAGTGTCAGGACGTCCTGAGCGACTCACCAACAATCTGTGGCAGCGAGTATCCCTCCAGGTCGAGCAGAATGCTTCCTGTCTGCAGACAGGTCCTGAGCTCAAACAGGCTGTGGAGGGTCAGCGTGGACACGTGAGGCTTGCTCCATCTTTCTCCTCCCTCCTCCACCTTCTCCTCAAACTTCACCCACCTACACAGAGAGGGACCAAAGTTCTCGTTTGACTATGTATGGAAGAAACAAATCAATTAGTCTATCAAGCAGCGTGAGGCCGTTATATAATTAAAAACCACAGCTTCGGTCACGTGTAGCGCCCCGGTCCACCACCCTCCATGTCACCTTCAACCTCTAAATCCTAAACTAATGAAACGCCTGTATGTGAGTGTCTTGGTACCTCGCAGACTCTTTCCACTCTAATTCGCCACCCTCCTGCTGCAGCGTGTCCATCTCTGTGAATATCGTGGGCGTTGGGGTGCTGTCATCCTCAGCCAGGATGTGGCGCAGCCGCTCTGCAGCAGGCGACACTAAAGAAACAAGAGATAGTTTATAGATGTGAGTTAAATCTGAGTCACAAGAACCAAGCTGTCAAACCACAACGAGCATGAAAATCTGTAGTACAGGAGCTTTTCTATGACAAACACACTTTGGTCTAGAGAGCTTAGAAGCATCATTTTTAATTTAGGATGTGTCTGTAGTATATACATACAGAAATATCTCAACAACTGTTCATTGTTCCTTCAAATTTTCTCCTTAAGATGCAATGAGACACATTTCTGCTTGTACGTTTATGCAGTGAAGTCTGACTGTTAAAGTAGGAATGATTAGTTAAAGACAGATAAATCGTTATTAGTCACAAGTCAACAAAAATGCATTCACTAGAGGGATAGTTAATTATAAACCACAGTGTACACTGGGAGCTCTTTGAGGGTGAAAGTGTTTCAGAAAACAAAGCTGAAACAAAGACGACTGGACTTGTTGGGTTTCTAGAAGACGTTTCATCCAAGTCTTCAGTTCTAATACACTGGTGGATTGGTGGCTGGAGTTTACAGAGAAATATCTGTGGGTGGTGTCCACCTGAAACTCACATGACTAGAGTCTGGTAATGATCAGATACTCAACAGGAAGTGAAGGAATCTGTGTCTTTCCCCAATGAACGGTACTCTATCAACCCATTAATGTCATTAGACTCCAGTCTCAAAGTGTGAACGTGGGTGAAAGATTCATGATTAAGACAAATTCCACCAACTACAGTTTCATTATCCAGTCCTTGAGTCTGTGAAGGTTCTTCAATCGTCCAGGTCGTGGTATATCCACAAAAACACAGATGAAATAAACACAACTGGACTTGTTGGGTTCCTTGAAAACATTTCATCCAAGTCTTCAGTTTTAATCGATTTAAGTGAACGTAAACTCACCACCAGTCTTTTAGAACTGAAGAAACTACCCTAATGTTTGTTTTAGCGTTTGAAAACACTTACTTTCTCATTACTAAAAGGTCTCTAATAGACTCTAGTCATGTGAGGTTCAGGTGGACACCACTCAGATGTTCTTGGAAAAACCTCGATCCCCCACCAGTCTGTTAGAACTGAAGACTCGGTTGAAACATATTCTAGAAAACCCAACAAGTCCAGATGTCTTTGTTTTTTGGATATTCTGAAGCTCTATGCACAGAAACAGAGGTGCTGTCCTCATGAGTCCATGATATCCTGGCTGAGTGAAGATGGATATATGGCCGGGGTTTATGTTCAAATAGGAACATCTATTAGAACTGAAGACTTGGATGAAACGTCTTCTAGAAACTCAACAAGTCCAGTCGTCTCTGTCTCAGCTTTGTTTTCAGGATAAACCATGACCTGGATGACTGAGAACCTTCACAGACCAATGTCTAAGTCTACAGACAACATTTCTAATTCTGAGTGAAATATTTTGATATATAATATTCATGCTCCCCTCAGACATTTAACTTTTCATCTAGTACCATCTACTGAGGTTTATTATTATGATGATTATTCACTAAACATTTTGATGTTAAATCTGGAGGAGTAGAGCAGTCCAGGATGTAGCTCAGACCGGTAAATCAGCCGAGTGGAGTTTTTGTTTCCTCGGCCAGACGATGGAAAGAGCCGTATCTAATTTAAACAACCTCCATTAGTCATCTTTAACGAGCAACCAAGCGCCTCCTCTAATGACTATCTGAAAGCCATGGGTAATCTATTAGCGGGCACCTTTTTCTAATTTTACTCCGAGCAGATCAATCTCCATTAACATCACCAGCCTGGAGGGGCGGCTCGCGTGGTCTCCACACTGTTTGTCTATGTATATATATATTTATATATATATATATTTATATATTAACACAAGGCTGCATGTGTCACTAGTCTCCTGGTTTCTCATTGCTCACTTTGTTCCTCCCTAAAATGAGCTCAGAACTCATAAACTGGTCGATGTGAGCGCTACCAGAGCTAAGTGTCGTAAACCTCAATGTGACATTCACAGAGTCAATCAACTCAGGGGACGATTGTGTAATCTGTGTTAACCACAACACAACACAATACAATACAATGTTCCGCAGTGCATCCAGCACCTACAGCTCAGGTCACCAAGAGGTTTGTTATGTTCATAGTTTGCATTCTTATGTGTCTGATCTCTGACCGGCCGCTGTAATCCCACAGCAGGAGATCAGGGCATATTACCTTCACAGTGTTATGGATCATGTATGGGCCACTGGGGAAATCACAAACACACACTGAAGTCTGGTAAACTTTGATTATGACTAAAAGCTGCACCAATCTCAATATTTTTATACTAATGATGAATTAAAGGACTGTGTGTGGTGTAAAACAGGTTGTTTCAGCTCATTGTTTTTTTTCTCTGGTGTGCATTTTCTACTTTGCACCTCCTGTCCAGCATCAAATGAAACTCCAGATAGATAAATGAGGTTGCACACGCGTTGTGTTATTATGAAACTCGGCCTGATCATAGTTTGGTGAAGTGATCAAAGTAGCAGTAGCACTATGGAAAGCAAGCAGATCCTCAAGTGCAGTTGCAGTAAATAGGTTTACCCTGCAGAGGGCAGTAATAGGGTCAAAACTGCATCATTACCACTGGATCCAAAATGGCAAAGGAGATACCTGCACAACATAATATGGACAGAATTTGTCATTGTTCTGGACTGTGGCAATAATAATAAAATATATTTGCATAAAACTGCATATTTTTCACATGTTGATAAGAGGATTAAAAACTTTAAGACAGATTAATCTGTGTTATTGGAAATCGTGCGACTAATCACAATCAAATATTTGAATCCATCCACAACCCTAGTTTACGTACAGTACATATAGCAACTGTATTTTCCTTGTGCTTTCAGTTTAGTTTTTAAATATTTTAATCTTCTGACATTCCCAGTGTACATATATAAATTACAACTAAAGCTAATTTGTTAGAGTACTACTGCTACCAGCTTCCATTTCTTACTCAGACTCCATTATGCCGTGTTCAATATTAGAGCTGCGTAAGTACGTGTCATGATTTTGAGTTTTGTGCTTTTTTGATACTCAGATTTGTTTTCCTTGTGCTTCTTCTTTAGTTTTGACACTAGAGCTAAACTAAATTAAGTCAAATACTATTTTACATTGGAGTTTTTCTTCTTCACAGCTGCAGCCCTTTCTCCAACCACCTTTTACAAGGTTTTTTTGAGACTGTAAAGACTTTCTGCAAGACTTGAAAACTTATTTTCAGATTTGTAAACTTCTTTAATGGATTTAAAGCTTTTAAGCCCTGAGTTTGTTTTTGCTGTTTCTGGTTATAGGGTGATAAATTAATCCTACTCTGGATAGGTAAAGATTAATGCTGATTATTGTTGCCATCTGCTGGACGTTTAAAGAGATAATATCTGCTAACACATAACTTAATGAGGTGATAATAGGCTGTGATCACAACTTGTTCCGTTGTACCCGAACATCAATTAGTACCGACGTTTTAGTTCTTTTATAATAAAGAACATTCATAAGAATAATAATCTCCAGGATGACATAGAACACATTCACTACATGTAGAGGAGGGTTAACATTTCTAAGAAAATTTTTATTCTAAATGAAGAGGAGCGATGCTAGAATTGAACCTAATCAGCATGTGGCTATGCTAATACGTCATGACTCCACCTGTTCCTTTCTTCACTTGTTCCATCTTTACCTGTTTGGGAGCCAGGTAAGTTCCTGTGTGAAGCCATGTTCCTTTGAGCTGAGACCCAAACCGGTGAGAGATCCTCAGGTTTGCTTCAGGCCGAGAAAATTTAAATAAAAAAATAAAACACAAAACAGGCCTCGAGCTTCCTGCCTTCTTGTAAAAGCTGAGAGTCCTTGGCTCACCGCTCCACCATCACTGGAGGGAAGTCACACTTTCACACCTCCTCTCATACGTTCCTCCTTTCAGCTCGTCGTCCTACCAGGTTATTTCCACATCCGTCTTTCTTGCTTCAATTAGCCATGTGCGACTATGTGAGTAGTCGGTCTGAATAAGACCTGCGCCATTCACTGGGTTGGAAGCGTTCTCCTGTAAGCTGTGGTGGAAATCCACTAAAATCTCCAAAGCAGCAAAGAGCCAGAGGCTTTAAGAGGGTCGACACACACCACAGGGCCCTCGAGGACTCTCCTCCTCCTCCCATGCAAACACTCTCACTCTCGAGAAAACCAAAGCAGATCTGTCGTCAGCATAACTTTATGTCTCTGACGACGCCGACGGTCCCGTATCAGAGCCTCAAACTACCCACCCCAGGCCTCGTGTTTGCTGCACACCTTTGATTCCTGACAAAAACACACCAAACGCTCACAGTCACCCCACGACTAACACACACACACACATCTTGGAGTTCCTCAGCTCTAATCAGCTTACAGGCTTCAGACCTCATGGCCTCTTGGGAACAGGAACCACGCTGCAAAATATTCATCTCATACATGTTTGCACCCAGCAGAGTTTTTAGATTATCTACCAAAGAGCACCGATCGGCCGGGGGTCGTACACGTCTCACCAGGCTGTGTACATTTAACTTCCTTAAAGCTGCACGTCTGGCGTAGCTTAAACAGAGGCACAGAAAAAATACCTCTGAATCAACGTTCACGACTACTGTTACTCTTCTGTCCATCACCACATCAAACCACGCCCCCAAACGATCTGACTGGCTGAGCAGATCGTTGCTGGAGCAGAACCAGTTCCAAACGGAGAGACTCCAGACCGCGGGCAGAATGTACACATCAGACCAAGCACAGTCCAAATACCTGGATGTGTACTTGCATTGACAACGCATGGAGAGGTGTTTTGTGAAGGCTTGTGTGGAACTGGTACAGCCAGGTATCCCAGAATGCATTTCAAGTTCATCAAGGTTCCAATTCCCAAAGGAGCGTCCCACGTCCTCCCTAGAGTCTATACTTCAAAATTAAACAGCTCTGTACAACAGTTTGTAGCTCTTCCTGTCTTCCTAGCCTCTCAGCTAACAGTAGCTTTTCCTAGTCTCCTAGCCTCCTAACCCTAACCCTAATAGTAGCTCTTCTTATCATCTTAGCCTCCCAGCTAATAGTAGCTCTTCTTGTTTTCTATTTTGAATGATGAATCCAGACTACTGCCACCTGCTGGTATAAAGAGTTATTTCCTCTCAGGTGTAGAACATATGAACCAGCTGATCATTGGCTCTAGTCTCAGTGGTGCGTTCAAGTGTAACGTTTTCCGTCCAGACACAGGAGACATCACAGTCGGCCTTCGTTGCCGGTAGTTCTTTGGTGTCGGTTAGACTTGGTTTATATGTGAAGGGAGAGAACTTGAAGGTTTAATTTAACATCTTTAGTTTCTAACCTGAGGGGTCTGCCGGCTCGTGGGGCTCTAAATTGCCGTCCTCGTCGTTGTAGTGCCCCTCTCTGTCGTGGTAATATCCTCGGTGTGAGTGGTCGTGGTGGTGGTGGTCGTACTGTCGCGACTCGCGCTCTGCGTCGCTGGCGTGGGAGTGATGTCGACGCCTTTTCCGTCTGTGGGAAACCGGAACGCCGATGTAGAACGGCTGGGCCTCTGAGACAGAGACAGAGTGGAGGTAGTTAGAGAACCAGAAAGATCTGCAGGGTTAGGATGACTTCTTAAACGTCCATGTCTGTAATAATAGTTAGCAGCTTGTTAGCTTAGCACAAAGACTTGATTGACTGAATGATTGATGGATGGATGGATGGATGAATGGATTGATGGATGGATGGATGAATGGATGGATGGATGGATGGCTCGACAGGTAAACCTGGGCTTTGATTAAAGGCTCTTGGTTGGATTATATTTTTCAGGGTCACGTTTTATTCTCACCATCCTCCTCCTCATCGTCGTAGTGCCTGTGACCTCTGCTTCTCCCTCGCTGACAATCATGATGATCCATCCTGAAACAGACAAGAAGAGGAACTTGACTACTGTGAAAAAGCTGTTTGTGTTAGAGATCAAAACATTTTTAAAATAATCGTATCAATCGACAGAAAATGTAGCCAAAGCAAATCATTTGTATTTGATTTAAGGCAGACGTAAACCCAAACCAAATGTTAAAGAATATGACTAACCCCTTGACTTACAATAAGAATACCATCAATATGACGGACAGTCAAAGTAGAACGCAACAGTACCCACAATCCTCTCTGCTCCACTCTAACTTGAAACTAGAGAAACCCAGGGTCAGCCCAGGGTCATAGAGACCAGGGTCCATAGAGACCAGGGTCCATAGAGACCAGGGTCCATGGAGACCAGGGTCTATAGCTACCAGGGTCCATGGAGAACAGGGTCCATAGAGACCAGGGTCTATAGAGACCAGGGTCCATGGAGACCAGGGTTCATAGAGACCAGGGTCTATTGCTACCAGGGTCCATAGAGACCAGGGTCATAGAGACCAGGGTCCATGGAGACCAGGGTCATAGAGACCAGGGTCCATGGAGACCAGGGTCCATAGAGACCAGGGTGAGTGACATGGACCTGATGAAACTGGATCCGGACCTCCCTGGTTTTTATTCACTACGATTAAAAACTAAACTAAGCATCATTCCCGTGCTGGTACGTTTCTTTGGTCAGGGAATCCTCTCGGTCTTTCCGTCATCATCCGTTACTGTACGTACAGCTCTGCAGGTCCACATGACAACACATGTGCAACCTCGGACAGATCGATGGATGATGAAAGGAAAACTGGATGGAAAACCCCCCGGAGCCCTTCAGGAGCCGACTGACACCCAGGCCCACACATGCCAAGAGGAAACGGCTGCACAGGAATTCCCACGAAACCGCTGCCGCAACTAAAACCAGAAGTCGATTCTGAGTTTAGACGTCTCCTAATATCGTAACATATACATAAATAATTACACATATTACAATGTGTTTAACTTGAGACTGTACGCTCCAGAAAACTAATAAAAGAGCTGCAGAAAATTTGTTTTGAAAACCTGCAAATATCTCTTCTGATGGTCAGTTATGTTTCCGATAGATATATGACTCGTTGTGGTAACTCAGCTTCTGTATCAGTTTTAAATACAGACTTTATTTGTGCATAAATCATCTTTCACAGTCAGCTCCTCCTCCAGTCAATCATTAAGGCTTTACATTTATTTAAAATATTAAATTCAAAATGTGGGCCTCCTGCCAAATGTTGACCATAGAACTGTTCTGCAGATGCACTAAGTAAAAGTAGTTTTTAACATTTTCTGAAATTTGACATCTTGTAATATTGTAATATACCCAAATAATTACACATATTACAATGAAAACATAAATAGAGGAACTGAACATTTAGGTAAAGGAGTCATTTGCTGTTTATAGGACGTTCTGATAGATACAGAACTCGTTGTGATAATTTAGCTTCTGTATAATGTTTTAAACACAGGCTTTATTCATGCAAAACAAATCATTTTAAATCCTAATTACTCATATTCTTATATTAAATTCAAAATGCAGGCCTCCTGTGTCAGGTTGACAGTCAAATAGTAATACACTGAGAATAAACAGAAACGCCTCCAAGCATGAGTTCAGAGGCAGAACCAGGTGGTTTTTACAAAATAGACTTAAATATCTTAATAAATAGCTTAACTGCACATTCTTTATATTTAGAAACCCTTTGTGAAGTATTTAGAACCAAAACCTGATAAATAAGTGACTTCATAAACCTTGAGTATATATGAATATTTATTAATGAAGCGTTAGCATGTCCATCAGCTGCTGTTCTTTGCCTGGACGCCAGTATCAGTGAGCTATGAATGAAATAATAAAACTGCAGCCGTGTCGGTGGTGAACTGATCTCTGGTGACGTCCGTTTCGTCTGAAGCTGATTTTGGGTGAGTTTTCTAGGCTGATCGATACGCGTCATGTCCCATCGCCTCCCAGTCCCTGAAGCCTGATCAGTGAGTGTGAAGGACGGTCACATGAGTCCAGTCATCCGGACACACTCCACCCAAAACACACACTCAGATTAATGAGAGGCGCTCTCAGCAGATTATTAACACTGAGGCTTTAATCCCATTAATCTGACTATCTGAATACTTCTGGAGGAAACAACAGACAGTTATACTGTTAATCTGGACATGAAGGCTCACTCTCTATAAGCACCATTTTTTTCCCATTAAATGGATTTTTGTCCTCGTGCAAAATCAAATTTCCGATTAATGATGTTTGGAAATTTACACTAACTGGCCAGTTCATTAGGTACACTAATATAACAGTCCAAACATAATTCAATTAATTTTAATTTCCAGTCGTTGTCATGACTTGGGGAGATGAGACGCATTTTAGAACAAGATGAAAAAATCTCTTTTTGTCAATGAGAGCAAAGAAAAATCTCTGTTGATAAAGGCGCAGGGGATTATTGAGGAAATACAATTTAAATTTACACTAATTGGCCACTTCATTAGGTACACTTGTGAATGTATTCTACTAAAAGAGTCCTGCTCTAAATCCCATTTTGACATGTTAGTCAGTGGGCTAGACTAAATTACAGAAACACTTTAGATCTATCCAGTTTAACAGTTTAACAAACTGATCATCCAGTTAAATTACCATCAACTGAACATTAGAACAGTCATGCATTCACTAGTGTACCTAATGTTTTGTGTATAAATTTAATTTCTTGACCACAGAGAGAAACAAGCCTCGATCATAGGCTGCAGTCCAACCTTAGTCCAGTTCTGAACTAACCACCGTTAATACACAAGTCTACCAATATAACACTACCAGGTCCATCTCTGCAGCTCGTTGCTGTGTTTGTCTAAATGATGTTTTCAGGAAGTCACCCAGACGCCCTGCTCTGGTGGTCAGGACCTTTCCTTTCCATGACGTTTTCTATCAGTAGACTCCATTAACCTCTGAGCCCAGCCCTGGTCAACAGGTGCCAACCAGAACCCTCTGAGTCTGGACTCTAAACTGATCTTTACTAAACCAGAGAGTTTTACAAACTGTGACTCAAACAAAGATCTGCAGACGAAGGCAACGTGTAGCACGTAGCAGGAGCTAGCCTAGCTGACTGAAGCTATTAAAACTCATCAGGATCTGGAAAATGAACCTACTCAAGGACTGGTTCAGTTTCCTGGAGACGTTTCATCCAAGTCTTCAGTTCTAATAAAAACCAACCACTAATTTAAAAATGTAGAATCTGATTAAACATCTTCAGGAAACCAAACAAGTCAAAGTTGTATTTGTTCATTTATCTGAATGAACCAGATAACAGACCAAAATTAAACTTTACCACACATCTTAAAGTATTAGAAGGTCTTCTGCAGCTTTGTTTGCATGCATTGTTTTTTTTATTCAAATTAAAGTAGACGATCAACACCACAGACAATTAGAATAAAAAACTACAGCTTCACATTAAAAATTTGACTCACAGTTTGTCCTAAAAATGAAATTATCCAAAAGATTATTTGTCACTTTGATAAAATAAATATGACGTCAATTAAACCTGATTTAGTTGTTTTGCAAAAAAAAACCAAAAAAACAACAACGAATGCATCACTAAACTACTAAACGTTCTATAACCTGAAGTGAATCACTTTTCTGTGAACATGAATAATAAATCTGAGTCTTACCTGATGTGAGAGGTGGAGCTGAGGAACCAGAGTCACGGAGCAGGAGATGACAGAATGAATCTAGAGTCTGAACCCGTCCAGAGAGAAATGAAGCAGCTGAACGTCGACAGACAAACTCTCAATGACGGAGCATCGAGTATCGGACGAGGCCTCAGGGGTGAGTGTTAGGAAGTCATGGAGGGCTGTGGATGGAGTAGGACACTGACAGGGATCAATACTGGGGGGGAGGGAGGGGGAGAGGGGTGAGGGGTCCATTCACATTTTCTACACGTTCTTTATTCCAGCATGGATTTATTTAAACAACAGCTTCAACTTGACTCTAGAGTTTCTCTGCAGGAGTTGATCTGTTTATAATTAAATCATTAGTAATTGCTGAGGAGACTGAGGTCCTCTGGGTCCTCAGGACAGGACACCACTCAGGACCTTCTATGACACTGTGGTTGTATCTGCAACCTTCTACACCGTGGTCTGCAGGTGTGGTGGAGACACAGAGAGGGACCAAACAAGACTGACAGGACAAACTGATCAAGAGGATGTTGGTCAAACTGTCAAACATCAAGAACAACCCCTCTGACCATCTGCATGGGACAGTATGGACGGTCTCCTCCTTCATCCAGAGACTGATCCTTCAGCAGTCAGACTCTTTAACATCAGATGTCTCAGCTTCTTTTCTTAGACATATAAAGAACATAACACATGTGTCTATACCAACTCATCCCTGTGTTTCCTCATGTCATGTTGCTGCAGCTCCTCCTGTAGTTTATCTTTATTATCATATTTATTTCTCTGTTATTTTAATTTACTATAGTTGGTATTTAAAAGCTGATGGAAGACCTTCATCATTATGTTCCACTCTTTTCACTTATTATAGCACTTTATATGAGTAATAAACTTTAGGTATTAGCACTTTAACAATAACAAATTTTTAAAAATTAAATATTTTAATTGTAATTTAAATACACTCATAGCAGAGCCAATATAACAACATAGAAGCAATAGAAATAGATGTGACAGTAAATATATAAAGAAATATAAGAGCATCTAGATGTAAGGCTTATATTTAGACGGTGGAAAAATAAATAAGAATATATAGGCAGGATAGTAAAAATATAAAAATATAAAGCAATAATAATAAAAAAATATAAGACAATATAAGCAGTATAGGGAAATAGTTAATATAGATAAAACAAATAGCATATTATAAAAGCTCAGTTAATCCAGCTGAGGTCTGCTGTGAGTTATGAGCTCCAGTTTAGAGTCATTTAAATTACTTTACCACCAGTACGATAAATAAACATTTATTAAATAAATCCTCATCCTAACCAAACTGAGGCCTCCTCTCTCTCCACTAGAGGTCTCTGGAAGCTGCTGATCAGCTGATTGATGTTGTTAGAAACCCTCACAGAATCCTGACCAGAGATCATCTGGAGTGAATAATAATTATTAATATATATGTAGTTAAATGTTCTCATTAATAATAATAATTATTAATATATATGTAGTTAAATGTTCTCATTAATAATAATAATTAAAAACATCCCAGACGTACAATATCCCTGTGGAATACTACAGCTGAAGAGAGACGTAAATATTCTACATGTTGCCAGAGATACACCGATCAGGCATAACATTATGACCACCTTCCTAATATTGTGTGGGTGACTCATCAGAGAATGGACATGGGCCTTCTGACGGTGTCCTGTTGTTAGTGGGGGGGCCTTTGAGGGGAGGGGCCTCTGTGGATCATCCCACAGATACTTGATCAGTTTGGGATCTAGTGAATTTGGAGGCCAGGTCAACACCTTGTGCTGTTCTTCATGTTTTTTTTTTAGTTGTTCCTAAAGTGTTTTTGTGTGTGTGTCTGTGTCAGGCTGCATCCTGCTGGGGATGGCTGCTGCCATCAAGGAGTGTCATTGCTATGGGGTGGGGGTGCCTGGTCTGGTCTAGGTGGGTGCTACATGTCTAAGTAACATCCACACCAATGAATGACAGGTCCAGAAGTTTCCCAGCAGAACACTGAACTGTCACAAGATGGTTTAAATGTTATTCACTTCTCCTGTCAGTGGTCATAATGTTGTGGCTGACCAATCCTAGTGTGTATAACAAACGTGTGAAAGGTGTAGAGGGTCCACCCCCAAACTCACCTGTAGTCCACAGAGCTCAAAGTCTACAGAGGCAGGATAACAGGACTGGATCCTCAGACCGGGCCCCTTCTCACGAGGCCCCTGGTCAATAATTAAACCTATAAAACAAACATTTAATTTAATTTAACGTCTCAAACATTGATCAGTTAGACCATGAAGGTGTTTTATTCTAATTGTTGAGTTAGAGTTCATTTTCCTGTCGTCACTGCTCCAATATTACGACATAAAAACAACGTAGTAGTAAATTATTTAACGTTTTCATAAAATCAATTAATTACCAAAATAATCCCGTGACCACAAACCCCTGAACAAACCCACTGATACGACGCTAACAGAAGCACGTGGTGTTTATGCTACAGGCCTTAATGAAGCGTCTCATTTGCATATCTGATAAATAAAACGTCGTCCTCCGTTTGAAGAGTCTGGCGTGGAACAATCGAGCTCGTCGCAGTTTCTCATATCTGATGTTGAATGTGGAGCGAGGACGCCTGAGGCCAGAGGAAGATCATCTCAGAGGCTTCACTTCGCACAAAGACACAAAGAGACCACAAAGAAAAGCTGAAATAAAACCACACGCTTCTTATTAATCCTCAGACGTGTCGCATGAAATTGTGGGGAAATGACTGATGGGAGGTGAAGAGATTTGTTTTTTTCTTCTGTTTCCTTATTCTCGGCCTCACAGCTACAGAACCGTCGTCAGGAAGCGTGACGGCCGACCTTCAGACTTTGGCTGCAGAGACGTTTGGCTCCTGGCAAAGACGAAGCGCTCTGACAGCGAAGGAGACGAACTGAAGAAGCCTCGATGCTCGGCGTCTGCTCTGAGCTCTGGAGCAGGAACGAAATATTAGAGCAGATTTATCCGGGACGAGCAGCGTCGGGTGTTTGTTGATGAAAAAGAAGTCAGAGCTGCTGCAGAATTATCTACATTTCTGCATAAAAATGACTCAAAGAGAAACCAAACCCAAACCTCAGACACATGAAACAGAAATATTACACTTATGTGTTTGTAAAGTCGAGAAAGTGAGCCAATATTACATATCAGTGAGGTGTAAACGTAAGTGAATCCTCCTTTGGAAGACAAACTGCAGACCCTGGATGATGGTAACAGCTAACTCAGCCGCCGTAGTGTTAGCATTGAATGGGAAACACTGAAATGTTTATGTGAGTTTAACACGACTGCACATAAAACATATAACATAACACAACAAAAACAATGATGGATGTAGCGTGACGTTGTCATGGAGGGGGGAGGTCAAGGCTGTAGATGGGTCAACAAAACATCAGATTAACTCTTGTCGTTGACCCACATCAGCCGGCGCCGGATCTTTAAACCTCGACCTCAAAAGGTTCCACAGAGCTTTTCTTCAGCTCTCAATTAATCCTGAAGAACAATCTTTTTCCTCCGCGTAGCTCCATTTCTGCAGCGCCCCCCGGTGGACAAGCCTGTGGGGGCAGTGCTATGATCTGGGGTTGCTGCAGTTGCTCAGGTCTATGTTCAGCAACATTAGGTGTCCAAAGAATGAGGTCAGCTGACTACCTGAATATACTGAATGACCAGGTTATTCCATCAATGGATCATATTCCAAGATGACAATGTCAGGATTCATGGGGCTCAGATTGTGAAAGAGTGGTTCAGGGAGCATGAGACATCGTTTTCACACATGGATTGGCCACCACAGAGTCCAGACCTTAACCCCATTGAGAATCTTTGGGATGTGCTGGAGAAGGCTTTGTGCAGTGGTCAGACTCTCCATCATCAATACAAGATCTTGGTGAAAAATTAAAGCAACACTGGATGGAAATAAATCTGGTGACATTGGAGAAGATTCTGGAAACAATGATACAGAGAATGAGCTGGAATCAAAGATAAAGGAGGTCCAACTAAATGTTAGAGTGGGGGACCTTCTTTTTTGTCCAGGTCGTGTCTATGGAGACACCACATTGTAGATCAGTGTATAAGTGAATCGTTTGAAACAGTGAATTCAAGTTTAAAGACAGAAAATAAAAGAGCAGGAAGAAGCAGAATGAAAACAAAGTTAAACTAGATGTGAAATCAGTGCAGACCAAAGCTCAAGGTCAGTGACGTAACAGAACCAAACTCATGTCCCAAACTGAACTGGAGATGAAAACACAACGGCAGACTGAGTGAACCAGTGAGGAGGTGGATACGGAGAAGATGGAGGAAGATGTTTGTGCAGACGAGTGGGTTCAAAAACTTATATGAAATCCTGCTCAGCGTCCAACACTGGAGACACGATGGTGGACAGGAGGACAAACCTTCCTCCGTCCGCTCTGATGACGGGACTTTGGTTACACTCTCACTAATATTGACTCAACAGGACAAACACATAGAAGCACATGTTAGTTTAACCTTGGAGGCTGGTAAATAACAAACAGGCAAACAGGATGCCTGTCATGCTTGGGTGGGGGGGGCACCCTGGACAGGTAGAACCTAACCAGCATGTCTTTGGACGGTGGGAGGAAGCTGGAGAACCTGGAGAGAACCCACGCAGACACTGGGAGAACATGCAGACTACACACACACTGTTCTGCCCACTAGTCATAATGTTATGGCTATTCGCCCCTCTAATTTATTCCTCTAAACAACAAAACGTCCTCCACCCCCGTCAAGCCGCCCCCCAGGAATTGTTTCCTCACTTCATTTCACCCCTCGCTGTGAGATCTGAGTCGCCTCCTTTTCTCTTTTCGCGTCGACTCGTCCCCGTTTCTAAAGAGTTCTCACTTTTTAATGAGTTTTCTATAAAAACCAGACAAACGAAGGACCCCCCCCCCACCCCTCCCCCACCCCCCATCATTGTGTCTCTCCTCTCTGCTGCCGGTGTCACATCGTTTCCTCGTCTCTTATCCTCTCTACCTTCCTGACAGCAGCTGAGAGGAGCAGGTGACCGACGAGAATGAATTCCTGTTGGAGTTGTTTTTTTATTTATCTTCCCCTGCAGCCGATCCTAAAAGATGAGACACAGAGACACAGAAAGACGGAAAGAGAGAGAGAGAGCTTAAAAGACACCTCTCCATTCAGATATCTGTGTTTCCGTTACTATGGCGACAGTTGATCCAGACACCATTGAAAGCTGATGAACTTCTGACCCGACAACAAGTGAAATCAGTTCAGATGGAAGGAAAAGAATCTGAGTTCACAGAAACCAGAGACTGAAACCCCTCAGAGCAGGGAACTGAAGAAACCTGGAGCAGAACCTGGACCAGATCTTGGAGCAGAACCTGGACCAGAACCTGGAGGGAAACATGCGCAGGAGGCCTGATGGATAGAGACGGGAGAAGAAGACGAGACGAGAGGAACGAGATGATCTGATTAAAGCATCTGAACAGAGCGACGCCCGGCTGGAAAAACAGGAAGAAGCCATAGAACCGTAGTAGATCATCATAAACTTCTGCATGATGAGAAACAAACTCCAACATGTTCAGAGCAGATTAAACGAGTTTACATCTGTTTGTGCATAAAAATAACTCCAGAGTATAAAAAATATCAATAAAGAAACAAGGAAAGGACGAACCTGAAGCATCTCTCATCATCTGAGAGGTTCAGCTTCCTCAGTTTGTCAAATGTCCTGGAAGTGGACAAAAAGAACCCAATGAGACATTGAAATATCAGACTAAAATACACCAATATTACATATCAGAGAGAGTAAACACACCTCTGGGGTTACAGGTTAATTTCCAGGTCAAACAGAGTCCATCTGTGGTGTGAAGAAGATAAAAGTGTCAAAACACGTCCTAATGTTTTCCAAGATAATAAAGTAGACACGTGGAGGGATTCTTAATGTGTCACATGTTTGGTTTTTATTTGTCTTGATGACTAAATGTCTCCTCTGCTTTATTTATTTCTCTACAGCTGTTTTCTAAAGTGGCATAAACAAACATGGATCACTGTGACACCATCACCTGTCTCTAACCTCCACCTTATATAACTACTATCATGACAATGAGCTCCATCTAATCCGGCTCAGGTCGCGTTAGGGGTCCGGATCAGTTCTGATGTCTCAGGGTCAAACCGACTCGGAGACCTGATACCGGACTAATCAGAGGGGGGAGGGGGGAGTGAGTGAGAGAGTGAGAGAGTGAGAGAGGAGGGGGGGTATTGGTGGAGGGTTAAACAGCCTGGAGAGCGTCAGTAGTTGTGGGGGTGCGTCATGGCGCGGTGATGTCCTCCGGAGCGCGCGGCGGTGGCGGTGCTTGTCTCGGTGCGTAAAATGTGCCAACTGCGCCTTTTCTGTCGTTTCAACATTTTCACGCGCGCTGCTCGTTTTGGCCGCAGAGAAGAATCCCTTCCAGTGACGGGGGGCTATTTTTAACACCCTGCCACCCCCCCCCACGCCCAACCCTTGGAGGCCGGTGCCCAGAACATGGAGCCTCTCAACGGCACCGAGTGTAACGGGACGAACGGCAGCTGCAGCGACGGCTCCAACCAGTTCATCCAGCCGGTGTGGCAGATCACTCTGTGGGCTGTGGCGTACTGCAGCATGGTGGCCGTGTCCGTGGTCGGTAACCTGGTGGTCATCTGGATTATTCTGGCGCACAAACGCATGAGGACCGTCACCAACTACTTCCTGGTGAGAAAGGGCGTGTTCTTTTTGTTCTTCACATTTAATTAAGAGTTTAAAGGTTTGTGTCCTCACATAGATTAAACCACCACCTGATTGGTTTGTCATGTGAATGCGTTCTCTACTCAGACTTGTTTTAAACTAAAGAACATCCAACAAATAAGATGAGACAGAGACAAGTGCACCTGCTGGGTTTCTAGAAGATGTTTCCTCCAGGTCTCCAGCTCTAAAGACTGGTGGCTTTAAACAGGAACATCTGTGGGTGGTGACATGTGGAGATACTCACCTGTAGTTGGAGGAATCTGTTTTCTTTCTCCAGTGAACGAGGCTCTAATGAACCTTTTTCAAACCATCTGTTTTCTCTGGCTGAATTGTGGATGTTGTGTCCAACGATGGACACGGATTAATCATCATGGATAAAGACGTAACAGACAGAAATCACTGATGAGGGTTCCTGTCTGAATCTTAACATCAGTCATTTAAACTCTCCACCAGCAGACGTCTCACCTTCATTATTTTCATGAATCGTTTGGTTGATTAAATTATGTCAGGATGCGTTTTATCGGATTAACAGACGATAACATTCAGCATTCAGCTCTGTGTCGTCGTCAAATGTGCAGATATAGAACTGCAGTTTTAATCACTCAACAGTGTGACGCTTAGTAATTTTATCTGGAGTTCTGCAATATGACGGAAAATGAAGGTGTTCTCGTTATCAAACAGGCAACTCATCCTCTCATCCAGCTCTGAGTGACGACTTGAAACAAAGTCCAGCTTCCTTTGTCTTAGATGTTTCATTATCAGATAATCTACCAGTTATTTCATGTTCAATCATGTCCAGAGGTATTCTGTTTGCAGCAAACACAGAGAAAAGCATCAAAGTGTACATTTAAAAAGAACAAAATCAAGTTTTGTTGATTATTATCCTGTTGGTCCAACCAGAGAGGAGGCTAAGCCCTGAGTTTAGTCTCCCAGGTTGTGAACTGTGTCTTTATCGTCTCCAGGTGACACAAAATATGTGAAAATGAAATAACTGATCACCTGAATGTCTGAGGAATGACTCCCTGGTTGGGTTTAGATGTCCTGGGTTCCTGATGGTTGTTGGGTCTAAATCCATCCTTACGTCCCTCCTCCTCCTCCTCCTCCTCCTCCTCCTCAGGTCAACCTGGCCTTTGCCGAAGCCGCCATGTCAGCCTTCAACACCGTCATCAACTTCGCCTACGCCGTTCACAACGAGTGGTACTTTGGTTTGGTCTACTGCCGCTTCCACAACTTCTTCCCCATAGCGGCCATCTTTGCCAGCATCTACTCCATGACAGCCATCGCCCTGGACAGGTCAGACGGATGGAGAGCGTAGACAGATGTAGATTTAGTCACTGATTAATCTACAGATGGTCCCAGTACATGCTGCTCTGTCTGTGTCTGCAGATACATGGCTATCATCCACCCCCTGCAGCAGAGGCTGTCCTCCACAGAGACCCGGGTGGTCATCGCTGTGATCTGGATGCTAGCTCTGCTGCTAACCTTCCCTCAGTACTACTACTCGTCCACCGCCGTCCTGCCTGGACGCACCGTCTGCTACATAGACTGGCCCGAAAACACCGCCGTGGACTTCCAGAAAATGTGAGTGGGTGACAGCGTACAACAATAATATGAAGCTAGGAAGAGCTACTGTTAGCTCAGAGGCTAGGAGGCTAGGAAGAGCTACTATAAGCTAGGAAGAGCTACTATTAGCTGGAAGGGTTGAAAACAGAAAGAGACACTTTTAGCTTGGATGCTAGGACTCAGATAGAGGGAGCTACCATTAGCTGGCAGGCTAGGAAGCTAGGTAGCACTGCTATAAGCTAGGAAGAGCTACTGTTAGCTCAGAGTCTAGGAGGCTAGGAAGAGCTACTATAAGCCAGGAAGAGCTACTGTTATCTAAGAGGCTAGGATGCTAGGAAGAGCTACTATAAGCTAGGAAGAGCTACTGTTAGCTCAGAGGCTAGGATGCTAGGAAGTGCTGCTATAAGCTAGGAAGAGCTACTATTAACAGGAAGGCTAAGCTCGGAAAAACTACTATTAATTGGGAGGCTAGGAAGCTTGCAAGAGCTACTATTAGCTGGAAGGGGTGAAACAGGAAAAGACACTTTTAGCTTGGATGCTAGTTCCAGAAGACACACCTCTAGCTGGGAGGTAGAGATGTGTCTTCAGGTGAAAGATCAGGTTTAAGTCGTGTGATTTGACAAATGATTTCAAGCTGAAGTTGTTTAAAGCTACAGTACTTCCTGTTGGTACTAAGGGCGGAGCCAGATCAGTCTCCAGCTACAGCCGCTACTCCACGTAAAGATGCAATGTAAGGAACTTTGCATTATCCATTAGAGGCACACCTGAGGCCACGCCTCCAGCCAATCAGAGTGGCATGAATAATGTATTATTTATGGAAATAGCTTGTAAACAGGCGGCTGGAGTGAAAGAGGTGAATCTGATCTGTCAGGAATGAACTGATGCAGACACGTTGAGAATAGGCTTCATCAAAATGAGTCATAGAGGCATCAATAGCAGATTTACTGCAGCTTTATCAATTAAACGAAAAAAAGATAACAATCTCTAAGGGTCTGATCAGAAATGAATGTTTGACCAGAAGATCATTTGTTCACACCTTACATTTTTATAATTGCATCCATCCATTGCATTCATCTCGTAGGGAGACGATGAGTTTCTCTCAGTGAACGATCTCACAGGTTTCTGCTTTACTGTGAACAGACTGAACAAATAGACGAGAGTCTTAGTGATGTGAGCAGGACAAGAGAAACAGGAAGTGAAGACGGGAAAGACGACGACGGAGACCAAAGAACATTTATCAGATCTCACAAATATTTCCATAACAACATAATGATCTACAAGACAGCTCTTCCTGGCATCCCAGCTAATAGTAGCTCTTCATTAGGTGTAGAACGTATGCACCAGCTGATCGTTGGTAGAAGTTTTTGTTCAAGTCCAACCTTTTTGATCCAGACACAAGAAACGCAACAGTCTGCCGGTAGTTATTTGATGCAGGTTTCGTTGTGTCCAGACCTTTAAAGGTTGTTGTGTTCTCTGAACTTTGATTTATATTTTTTAATCCATTATTTATCACGTTTTTTCACCTCCCGTCCTCCACAGTCTCAGCTTGTTCACTTGTCCTAAACACACCACATATCCTAAAATCTGTTTCCTCCTCTAACTGTTGCTGCAGATATTACGTGTGCGTGACGCTGCTGATCTACTTCCTGCCCCTGTGCATTATGGGATGGGCGTACACGACCGTGGGCGTCACCCTGTGGGCGAGCGAGATCCCGGGAGATTCGACGGAACGCTACAAAGAGCAGCTTACCGCCAAACGCAAGGTGACGCCTCCTCCGTCCTCCCCGCCGGGCACTATTGCTAAACGCTTCCATTTAATTTAATGGCCTTTTAATCCCCACGTCAAAACAACAACAACAAAAAAACAACAAACTGTGCAAAGGTTAGATTGTGAAGCTTGTTTCTGATGCAGGTGGTGAAGATGATGATCGTGGTGGTGTGTACGTTCGCCGTCTGCTGGCTGCCCTACCACGTCTACTTCCTCCTGCACCAGTTCTTCCCTGACTTGTTCGAGCAGCGCTACATCCAGCAGGTCTACCTGGCCGTCATGTGGCTCGCCATGAGCTCCACCATGTACAACCCCATCATCTACTACTGCCTCAACAGCAGGTGGGACATTATTTTAAAAACTAAAATTAAAAAAAGGGGCTAGCTGTCTTTGGGCGTGGGCGTTTATCCGTCTCTGTTGGCACTTGTGTAGGCGATCTGCTCCCGTGGCAGGTAATCTGTATTTGTGTTTATAATCCCTTCTGCAGCTTTAATCCTCCCTGCTGTGAAATGTTTGTCTTCCAGGTTCAGAGCCGGTTTCCAGCAGGTGCTTTGTTGCTGCGCTCCCGCCGCCGTTAAAGAGGAGCTGGAGCTCAAGTCGCCGCGTTGCCTCCAGACTCAGGTTCGTGTGACTGACGCATCGAGGCTCGTCTACTTTTAGTATTTAAAGAGCAGCTTAATCCAATCACAGCCCAGTAACCGTATCTAATACAGGCCTAAAATGAACAAACTAATCTTTTCTGTTGGGACTTTTAGGAGCTCTTCATCAGGGCGTCCTCCAGGAAGCAGACACATTCCTGCACGTCGTATGAATAAAAGCATCACAGCTTTAAAGTGTGTGTCGGGGTGGAGGTGACGGACTGATGGTTCAGAACTACAAACCTGTAGATTTGAATCAACAGCTCGACACAGACACTTCCTTCACACGTCGACCTGCAGCTGTAGCTACGATGAAGAACATTGTTCAGGCTGAATAGACTCATCACATTGGTTCAGACGTGGAGGCCGGTGCATGATCTGCACGAAGGCTTGTAGCTTTTAGTAGCTTCCTCCCAGCTAATTGTAGGAAGAGCTCTTCCTATGTTCCTAGCCTCCCAGCTAATAGTAGCTTTTCCTAGCTTCTTGGCATCACAGCTAATAGAAGCTACTATTAGCCTCCCAGCTAATAGTAGCTTTTCCTAGCTTCTTGGCATCACAGCTAATAGAAGCTACTATTAGCCTCCCAGCTAATAGTAGCTTTTCCTAGCTTCTTGGCATCACAGCTAATAGAAGCTACTATTAGCCTCCCAGCTAATAGTAGCCGTCTATCTATTGATCCGTCTATCTATTGACAGACACAAAGACAGAATGTCCACAACAGTGATAGTCACCGACGTCGTATGATCACACCAACAGAGTGTGGGTTCCTGTGGGTTCTTGTGGGTTCTGTTGGACCTTCTTTCTCCAGTCCACTGTGAACTGAAATACTTCTCATCACCTCCTTTATCTCCAGGTGAGCACATATCGCCCCAGTCGGATGGAGACCTTCGTTTCCACGGCCGTCCATCCTGCAGCAACCGACCAAAAGAGGGCGGAGCTGGTGTCCGGCGCCCCCCACGATGACCAGCCTCGCATGGCGGTCACGTCCAACGGCTCGGGCTCGGAGACGCTTCCCATGAACCCTCCCAGCTCCTCGCAGTAGAGCGAGCACGGACCTCTGACTCTTCTTCTGTACAGTTTAAGTGCATTGTTTAGCCACGTGCCGTGTTTGGCTCTAGGACACGGCCTCTAAGTGTTTTAATAACCAGCGGATGCCTGACGGACGCCGTGGAAACATCAGCCAAGTGCCCGCTGGTCCGACTCGTCATTCAGCGGCTCCGACTCTCGACCTCCAGCGTTCTCTGGAAAAGGGCGTTCTGTGACGACCTCGACTTCCCCTGGCAACAGCGTCACGTTGAGTCCGGTTTGTGACGGCGTGCTGGTGTTTTGTGGAAACAGGGGCGTGTGCGAGCGCAGCCAGCACCTGTTGCGCAGGATTAGCCCCTTGTTTTGACGATGTGTGGAGGCCGGGCTCGGTCTGCAGCAGCCAGGTCACAGGCCAGCTAAATATAGAGAGAAGGAAGAAGGAGGGTGGGGGGGCAGAGACACATATAGAAAGGTTGATAACGTGGTGAAAGAAAGGAAAGGATAGAAAAACATTGGGAGCTTCACCACAGAGTCGCCACCCTGCTCAGAGCGAAGGACCGGGGGGAAGAGGGTCGTCAGTGCTGATGCTATTTGAGCCTCGCAGGCCAGACAACAGCTGCACTAAACCACTCAAAGAACGTCCACATTCAGTTTAAAGCGCTCTGCGTCTTGTTATATGAGAACAGGAAACATTTGAGGACCAAATATTTAGATGTGGAGCAGCGTTGTGGTGTATTGGCTTCCCGTCAGCTGTTGATGTCTCATTTTCCGGCTGATTTCCCGACAATTATTCAGTGTTTAGCTGCAGGATATTTTCAGGAAAGGCAGCACAGTTATTAAGATCGCCCTCATTCGCTGTAAAAACTGTTAAAAGTACAAGAAACATTTCCGGATAAAAGGTTAAGGAGGGCGTTCATGAACGTCTCCTATTCTGGTTATATTTTAACCTCAGCTCTTACCAGAATCAGAGTCTGGTCTCTCTGGATGAACCAATCAGAGACATTTAAACGGCTGTTACTCTCCTGTCCATTGCCACATAAATTAAGCCCCGCCCCCAAACAACCTGATTGGCCCGTCAGATCTTTGCTGGAGTAGAATCAGTTCCTCAACAGAGAGACTCCAGATCAACTTTCCTCAACAAAAAAACATCTGTAGGTGGTCTGGCTTCCAAGGAGTCCTTAAACATGTCTAAGTGAGTTCTACCCCACAAGACATTTGTTGACCGGGGGAAGTTGGTCTGTCTTCCAGGATCTTTAAACACTCACAACAACAGAAGCGCCAACATGGCCAGCTTGGAAATATTCACTTGTCCTCTGGAGGGTCGGGGGGGGGGGGGCTGGAGCCTATCCCAGCTGTCATTGGTCTAGAGGGGGGGGGGTCCACCCTGGACAGGTCTCCAGTCTATCTCAGGGCTAACACGGAGAGACATTCACACCTACGGCCAATCTAGAATCACCAATGAACCTAACCAGCATGTCTTTGGACGGTGGGAGGAAGCTGGAGAACGTGGAGAGAACCCACGCAGACACAGGGAGAACATGCAGACTCAAAGGTTTCATGCTGTTGTTACTCTGAAATGATTCTGGTGTGCAGCTGCTCTACATCGAACAGGACTGTCTTTCTACAGCAGCCTGACAAACCTCAGCCGTTCACTCTTTGGATCAGTCATCCTGCACTGACCTGGGATCAGATATTATTAATAAAAGTCGTCCGAGTGGCCAATCAAACCTGTGATATTACATCATTCTGATTCATCTCCCTGATTTCTACGACATTTGACTTGTTGTTCTGTAAAAAGCTGAATATATCACGTGTAGAGTTTGGTGAGACGTTTTAATGTGTGCTGATGAAATAATAAGACACTAGAACAATAACCTGGTTGTTTACACCATGAATCCATGTTTTCTTTGTAGCATCTGTTTTAAATGTGCAAAAAATAAAGTTTATATATCACCTTGTCTGCTCCCATGAAGGAAAACATGAACTAAAGGTTGATATTATTATCTGACTGATGCAGCGATGAGGAACAAACATGTCTGGGAATAATATCTCAGCCTTTTATTCTTTGTTAAAGGAGCTCCACCTGGTGGCTCAGAAACCAAACTACACCCAGCTCCTACATCCAGAGCTGATCTCTGACTGAAGGCAGCAGGGGTGATGTCTGGAAGGAATCTGAGCCGCATTTACAACGGGGCAAACTTTAACCAGAGGCCCCACGGCTGCAGGTTTATTGGACGTATAAAGAGATCCCTGTAGATCTACAGAAAGAGATGATAAAGAAGAAGAACTATAAAAGACCAGATGGGACATTCAGACCTGTACGGACACTAAAGGAAGCTACAAAGCTTCACCAGGTGACTTCATCTTATCTAATCTTATGATCTGGTGTCAGTCCACATGTGGAGGTGGTCTGGGACACATGTGACCTCCTTCCTTTGGTAGTGTGAACACACAATGAGTCCTGGGTCACATTAAAGACCACCTACTCAACAGGGCTGATCTGAGGAAGAGGAGTTTAACTCATTCATTCAACCACTAGTAGAGATGATCACATGAATCAGTGATGTCTGTTCATTATTTCCTGAGGTTGGACCCGCCCACCTAATTAACATATCCGGTAGATGCTTAAATAAATAAACGAAGAAGATGATCGATTCATTAACAGCTAATTCATAGATTTATAAATGTTTAAATATGGATTCATTGAATGGAAACCAGGCAGATGCAAGACCTTCTGCTGGTGGTAGTTAGCTGAAGTTATCAGCCACAACATTATGACCACTGACAGGTGAAGTGAATAACATTGACCATCTTGTGACAGTTCAATGTTCTGCTGGGAAACTTCTGGACCTGGGATTCATTGGTGTGGATGTTACTTAGACATGTAGCACCCACCTAGACCAGACCAGACACCCCCACCCCATAGCAATGACACTCCTTGATGGCAGCAGCCATCCCCAGCAGGATGCAGCCTGACACAGACACACACACAAAAACACTTTAGGAACAACTAAAAAAAAACATGAAGAACAGCACAAGGTGTTGACCTGGCCTCCAAATTCACTAGATCCCAAACTGATCAAGTATCTGTGGGATGATCCACAGAGGACCCTCCCCTCAAAGACCCCCCCCCCCCACTAGGACACCCTCAGAAGGCCCATGTCCATTCTTTGATGAGTCACAACTTTTTTGGTCATAATGTTATGGCTGTTATCAAATTGTTTCTGTCCTCCGTCTACAAGGATTTACTCTTACTCTTAACATCTCACTTATATTTAGTTTGTTGGGCCTTTAATAATCCACGCTGTCCAAATAAATTCTAAAGCATTAGACAGATAATGTTATTACTAATAGAGCAGACTAATAAATTCTTATCTTAATGTCTTATCTCATTTCTTGCTAAATATAAAAGCAACAAAACAACAGCGATGGCTGCCAACAGGAATGATTTCCAGACTTTGACTTACGACCACACAGCTTCTCTCTGAGAAGAACTGGAAGTCATTATCTGCTGCAGCCGCTATCTGCGTTGATAAAAGAGGTCAAACTCCTCTGCTTTAAAACCGACCAGGACCTCGGTGAGAGGGCTCAACGCTGGCTGGAGGGAGGAAGGTGAGAATGAGTCAATAACACGAACAAAGCCAAGCCTGACATTTATCTGTAGGGCTGGAATAACACAAGACTCAGGACACTAATCGGTCTCTTAGAGGCTGATTAGCCTGTTACTGTCTTATAGTAAAGCTTGGGATCGTCTGAAACCCACAAGATTTTATTTAACAGTTCTTTCCTTCTTTTTAAGGACATTTTGAATGTGAAAACAATAATAAAAAAAAAAATGACTTTATATAGAAAATATCAAGAAGGAAATAATAAAATGCTTTTCTGGATCTTGTCTCGCATTAATTTAGCTGAAAATCACATGCTAAGCTAATATTTGAGAGGTGCAGGTTCCGCAGTTTGTTGTTCTCATCTGATGTGATCAGAGCTAGAAGGAGGTGAGCTGTTAAATGTTGCGGACACAGGATTGGATTATGTTGCTGCTTAATAACATCAACTGGATGTTTCTGGTAACTGCTGATCTCCAATTGGCTGAGGTTCCTTTAAAGTCCACCATTGTGAAGTGATAAGAGCAGATTGACATTTAATTTGGGGAGAGGAGAGATATTCAGATTACAGTGTCTCTGTCTCTGGACTAGAAATGAAGCAAAACAAATAGTTTAGTCATTTCTGTCTTTCATAGTTTTAGTCGACTTAAGCTATTCTATACGTCATCAACATAGAAAATGTGAAACTTAAAGTGCAATAACAACAGATGTTCAGAAGTAGTGCTATGACTGAACACATATTCCTGAGATAACTTGTCTGCCAGTGCATTAGAGATGATGGTACTCATGTCCACCTATCTCTTGTTTTCAGTATCCGGTTTACGGTAAACAGCTGATCAGTGGTCTACAGCAGCTTGGAGGAATTTTAGCCCATTCCTCAGAACAGAACCACTTCAGTTCTGAGATGTTGGTGGGTTTCCTCACATCGACTGCTTCCTGTAAACAAATGAAACAGATATAATGTACTTGCTGGTTTGTTTGTACAGGAAAATGAGTCAATATTACGCATCTGTGAGGCACTAAAGTACGTGAAACCTTTGTTTTCAGTATCCGGTTTCCGGTACCTGTTGATCTTTCCACAACATTTCTATTGGATTAAGGTCAGGACTTTGACTTGGCCGTTCCTAAACATTCATCTTGTTCTTCTTTAACCGTTCTTTTGTAGAACCACTTGTGTTCTTGGTTCTCGTTGTCTTGCTGCATGACCCAGTTTCTCTTCACATTCAGCTCATGGACAGATGTCCTGACATTTTCTTTTAGAGTTCACTGGTAGAATTCAGAGACCAAAATGCAAAAAACATGTAGAGGAACTGTATGTGTCTGAATCATCCTGAGATGGAGACGGCCCATCATTGTCCTGCTGAGAGCTTCCTCCCTTTACAGTCCCAGAGTTTATGGCCTTCATCCGATGCCCTGGATGGTATTAACTCAACTTCCTGTTTAAAATCTGTTCGCGTAACCGGTGTCTTTATTTCCTCTTTATCATCAGAGATGTTTGTTTCTCAGCAGTGGCCTGATTCCTTTGAGGATGGAAGCTTCCAGGGTTCAGTTCTAATCTAATGTGTGAGAGTCTTTCCATCTTGTTCCAACATCTGGATCATGTCTCCAAGTCAACAAGCAGCTGTTGATGGTTCTGATCCAGCGGTAGGTAGAGATCCATTAGAGACAGCAGCTGGTACAATATTCTACTGACCACATGATGGCGCTGCTGATTTACAGACACACAAACTGGGATCAGATCTCAAGTGCTGGCTGGGGACGCATGTGGAGACACATTTAGATTAAGACCAGGTAGATGGACAGGTGAGACCAGATCGATCAGGATGGATGTTAATGGAAGGTCTAGTCTCTATCACTAAATTCACACAACCATTTTGGTTATGGTTGCTGCATAAATAAGATTTAAAGATGCTCTATGAATTCTGGAGCATTTGTTAAAAATATAAAATAAGTTTTCTCTAGACGTGTAGTCCTTAATGGATCAGGAGTCAGGTGATCTCTCTCGTCGGTGCGGTGTAAATACTGGGACCAATAGTGTCAAATGGAGTCTAATATCTGCAGCAATGAGAAGATCGCTAGTGATTTTAACCAATCAGGGCTCAAATAAATTGCTCAAAGAAGTTTTTCCATTAATTAACATCTCCATATTGAACCAGATAAATTTATCTTTATTAACAGGATATGTGCCTCAGTCTTTTAAGATTGCTGTAATTAAGCCCTTACTCAAGAAAGCCACTCTAGATCCAGATGTTTTAGCCAACTATAGACCAATCTCCAACCTTCCTTTTATTTCCAAAATTCTAGAAAAAGTTGTTGCTAATCAGTTGTGTGACCATTTAAACAGGAATGGTCTGTTTGAAGAGTTTCAGTCAGGTTTTAGAGTTCATCATAGAACAGAAACAGCTCTGGTTAAAGTTACCAATGATCTCCTCATGGCTTCAGACAGTGGACTTGTCTCTATACTTGTTCTGCTAGATCTTAGTGCTGCATTTGACACTATTGATCATAATATTTTACTACAGAGACTTGAAAGTGAGGTCAAGATTAAAGGAACTGCATTAGACTGGTTTGAATCCTATCTGTCTGACAGATTCCAGTTTGTTCATGTCAATAATGATTCCTCTACTTATACAAAAGTAAGTTATGGAGTTCCTCAGGGTTCTGTGCTAGGACCAATACTCTTCACGTTATACATGTTGCCATTAGGCAAGATTATTAGAAAACATGGCATAAACTTTCATTGCTATGCAGACGACACCCAGCTATATTTATCTATGAAACCAGATGAAACTAATCAGTTGGTTAAACTCCAAGCATGCCTTAAAGACATAAAGGCTTGGATGACCTGTAATTTCCTACTCTTAAACTCAGACAAAACAGAAGTTATTGTATTTGGTCCTAAGCATCTCAGAGATTCATCATCTAATCACATGGTGTCTTTGGATGGCATTACCTTGGCCTCCAGTACTACTGTAAAAAACCTTGGTGTTATATTTGATGAGGATATGTCCTTTAAATGTCACATAAAGCAAATGACCAGGACTGCCTTCTTTCACCTGCGTAATATCGTCAAAATTAGGAACATCCTGTCTCAGAGTGATGCTGAAAAACTAGTTCATGCATTTGTGTCTTCCAGGCTGGATTACTGTAATTCATTACTGTCTGGCTCCATATAGCTCTTTAAAAAGCCTCCAGTTGATTCAAAATGCCGCAGCAAGAGCATTGACAGGAATTAGCAAGAGAGATCATATTACTCCAGTTTTAGCTTCTCTTCACTGGCTCCCTTTAAAGTCTAGAATAGAATTTAAAATCCTCCTCCTTACATACAAGGCCCTTAAAGGCCTAGCTCCATCGTATCTTAAAGACCTCATTGTACCATATCATCCCAGCAGATCACTTCGGTCTGAAAGTGCAGGCCTACTTGTGGTTCCTAGAATTTCAAAAAGTAGAATGGGAGGTAGAGCTTTCAGCTATCAGGCTCCTCTCCTGTGGAACCAGCTCCCAGTTTGGGTTCGGGAGGCAGACACTCTCTCTATTTTTAAGGTCAGGCTTAAGACTTTCCTTTTTGATCAGGCTTATAGTTAGGGCTGGACTAAACCATCCCTTAGTTATGCTGCTATAGGCCTAGGCTGCTGGGGGACGATGCACCAAACACATGTCCTCCTTGCTCTCTAATTTCCTATATACTACTAGTCATACAATTCTGTGCTATTACTATGTAGAATGTTTACTGCTGTGTGTGTCCCCCCCCCCCCCCCCCTTCCCTCCTCTTCCCCCCTCTTCTTGTGAGTATCTCTGGCCTGGAGTGGTGTGTTTCCCGTGGAGCTCCATACTACATCTGTTGTCGTGGTCTCATCAGCCTGCCTAGTCTTCATGGCCTCCTGCAGTTATCCACTCCTACCTGAATGAACAATTCTCCAACCTGCCTATGATTCCTCTTACATTTCAAACTGTCATGTAACATCATCAGTTTGTATCATAAGATTCCACATGTACACTTTAGTCAGATATGTGTATCTCCTGTTAAAAGGGAGTTTTTCCTGCCACCGTTGCCTTCAGGCTGCTCTGGGGGTTTCAGGCCGGGTTTTTGTAAAGCGTCTTGAGACGATTTGTATTGTTATTGACGCTATATAAATAAAATTGAATTGAATTGAATTGAAATAACAGTCACCAGCCTTGTGTTTGTTTTCAATTTTAACATTTTTTATTTTTATTTATTTAAATCTTTTAAAAAGATGGAGAAATTGTTCATCAGTCATCACAGACAACTACATCCACGAGATCATCAATTAAACATTTATCACGTCCACGTTTCTCCCGATTCATTCGTCAGAATACAGAGATGGTGCGTGGCGTTCACATTCATTTCCAAAAATACATTTACACCTTGGCAGAGGAAGGTCGCGTGCAAAACGGACGCGACTGTCGGGAGTGTTGGATAGAAATTCTCTCCTCAGTGCACATGAAGAACAAGGAGCAGGAGGTCAGGAGGTCATGGGGGGGTGGGGGGTCACAAGGAAGGGTTCCTCCTCGGAGAAGGCACATTGTAAAGCTGGCAGTCATTAGACAGAAAGAGCTCACCTGTCAGGTTGTTCCCTTGTTGTTAATACAGAAACAATTCTCTAAAATCTATTTAAAGTACAAAATAAAGAAAAGAAAAGCCACCACAGTAACTCCCGCTCCTGATCGGACGCCCCGACAGAGAAAGGTCAGAAATGTTTAAAAACCGTCACCGTGGTTTTCAGTCTCCACTCCGTCGGCCGTAAACCCAGACACACTTAATACAGTGAGCTTCGGTCTTTGGCCGAGAGTTTCATAAACGTTACAGTAGAGTTAATTACGACTTTGCTCCGCTTGCTCTTGTTAAATGTAAATGAGGGAGGAGGAAGGGGGGGCGTCCCCTGACAGTAGTTTCAGTTCAAGGTACTGTGTTGCCGTCGGTCCACACCAGCGGCCGGGTGTGTTCATGTCAGTGTGTGTCAGTCAGTGTCGTCCTGTAGTAGAGGGTCTTGCTCTTCGGGTGAATGGCCTGTGATTCCGGGTGGTGGGATCACACCTTCACATTTATCTCTCTGTCGGGACCAGAAGGGAAAAAAACAGGACGTTATTTAGTGTTCATAAAAAAAAACCCTGAGATCTCTCTGGTCTCGTCAAACTGGAAAAACCTTCACAGAAACCACGACTTTTACTTATTTATAAGATCATACGACCTAGATGAAAACACCATCACAAAGTGTCATCAAACATGAAAACACTGACTTTTAGCAAATAAACGGAGGTAACTCTGCAGCACCAGTAAAAAGAGAAGTTATTTCTAATTTCTTATTGTGTATAAATCCAAGGAAAAGACCAAAAACAGGTGTTCAACAAATGTTTCCTCCTCTGCACCTTAAAGAAGTTGTGTATCTCAGCAGCTACAGGTTTTAATTGAGTTTTTGGATGTTTTTACATTTCTGCGCAAAAATTACTCAAAAAAGAACCCAGTTAAACAAATGAAACGGATATAATATACTTGCTGGTTTGTTTATACAGGAAACTGAGCCGTTATTACGTATCTGTGAGATGCAGAAGTACGTGAAACCTTTGTTTTCAGTGTCCGGTTTTCCGGTAACTGCCGATCCTTCCACAACATTTCTATTGGATTAAGGTCAAGACTTTGCCTTGGCCGTTCCTAAACATTCATCTTGTTCCTTTTTAACCATTCATATACAGAGGCACTGTATATGTACTGGGTTAGATCAAATAAAGGTAAATTAAGATTTCATTTCCCCCCAACAGAAATGTACGTTCAGAGTGAATACCCCTTTAAATGATGCCGTGGCAGCAAAAACCCTTTAGAAAACAATAACACAACGTCTTACCGTCACCTGTACCTGGACAGATGCTGATAAAGTGAAGCTCAGCTAAAGGAATTCAGTCGAGCTTCTTCCCTTTAAATGGATGTGCTGCTGCATATCTTAGATGCTACGTGGTTAGCGTGCTCTTACATGTTTGGTGTTTTACTGCCGGCTGCACAGCAACGTCCTCTAAAGTATAAACCTCTGATTTACATGTTCAGAGTTGGTGGTGAGAGCTCAAGCAGCACCAGCAGCATCACGAATTAAACCACCAAAATGAAAGCAGTAATAGAAGGATGACTGGGCGTCATTCAACATTCACTCAATAATAAACTCACCCAAAAAAGGAAACTCCATAAACAGAGAGAAGCTTTCATCCTGACATTACTCCGTTACAAACTGGTTGAACAACCTGAGCTGTGCATCAGAGCATGTGCACATCTGATTATTGAAATGAAAATGTTTTAAAACCTTATAATGAGAATTCTTATAATATGATCTACATCGTCTTAAAATTTAAAACCATTCATGACCTTTTCGTTAAATTAAAAAAAATATCACAAAATATGAGTTTCCAGATACCTTAAATTCCCTGAGAACTTTAGAGTAAGGTTATTTTTCTATGATTTGAACGACTTCATACGACTAATCCAACAAACAGCAACCCTGAATGTTTCACTGTTAAGCCTTTAAATGGGTTTGAGTTCATGCTGCACACACTGAACGTAAAACAAATGTCAGGAAACACCGTTCAGGTCTGGGACGGCTGTGAGTGAACACCAAGCGGTATGGCTCCGGGTCAGTTTATCAGAGACACGGCAGGACTTGTTAAACACTTGTTGAACTGGTTTTTAGCTTCACACTGCAGGTGTATTCAAAACATCACATGACCTCCAGAGAACAGACGGAGCCTGTAAACAGACTTCATCTGGAGGACGCTGCTAGACAGTTTTCTCATGTCTAGTTTTACTCGTAGGGCCGTGAATCGATTAAAATGTTTAATGCAGATTAATTGCTCGATTTATTATATATTTGCTATACAGTGATATTTTTTCTGGAACTAGGAAGCACATGGAAAAGCAAACAGAGTATCAGAAAACTCAATAAAACTCAACATCATGACACATACTGGTGCGGATCCTATATTAGCTAACATGGCATAATGGAGTTTGAGTGGCAACAGCAGTGACTCTAACAAATTAGCTTTGTTTTCCATTCACATATCATTAGCCTCATAGCATAACTGCATTATTTGGCCACTGTTACAATATCAATAAAAAATACCAATGTGCTTGCTGAAAATTTCTTGTTTTCCCAAAACGTTAAAATGTGATGTAGGCAATTGTGCTATGAGGCTAACGATATGTACCCTACGGTTGTCAATAGATTAAGATATTTAATCACGATTAATCTCGTGATTTCCATTAATGCAAATTAATCGCACATTTTTAAAAGATGTTTTAAATGTTCCTTGAAGGGATATTTTTCCAGTTTTTATTAGACATGTCAACAAATATGCTGCTTTATGCAACACAATATTGTTATTCAGGCGTCTCTGTTGCATCGACAGTAAATGCGAAGAACTTGTGAAGAGAATCATCTGACAGGACGTTAAAGTTCTGAACTTCTCGTTTAAATGACTTGTTTCTTTATCCATTTCTGCAAAAAAAATTTCTTCTGCTACTTCTTATTTTGGGACTTTTGGCAGTTTTGCCTCTAGAGGTCGTTTTAATTAGTGGCCACACTTTAGATTCTGCTTGCTTTCCATAGCATTTACTGCTGCTTTAAACACGTACTGATTTCACAAACCATGGTTGGACGGTTGTTATAATAACAGGTGTTATTATGTGTGTGTTGCAAGGATTAAAAAACGTGAAAAATAAAACTTTATGGTACATTTAGAACAGAGTAAAAAACTCTCACAGTAAATTCTGGTTAAATACTGTAATCTAGTGACAACTGAATAAAGCCAACTTGCCTCCAGTTTCACAAGTACGTGTCATTTATACTAAGTTTTGTACTTTATCTCAGTTTGGTTTTTCATTAGCTTCCTGTTTAGTTTTGACTGGATCCCCTCCCATGTACTTATTAAAAACACAAATTTGAGAAACAGAAGATTACGATGGTGTTGAATATCATCTGATCAAATCTAAATCCTATCTCAAACCAATTTATTGAATCAGCTTCGTTATACAAATGTTCTGCTTTTATTTCACTCAGATCAGGACCACGAGAACATGAGTTAAAGGTAGAATAAAGGGGTTTGTTGGCGCTGAAAGTGCATTTTCTCCTCAGATATGTGCACCAGATTTAAATACTAATTTGTTTTTTCGTTTCTTTTACTGTGACTCTCACTGAACTGAAAGATATCCACAACCTCACACGTGGAAATAAACCAGCGTGTGTGAATGAACACCGTTTTGCATGCGCCCTACAAATTCTTAATTACTCACAGACAACTACTGATGTATTAATGGAGGGAAAACTACAATTGACATGACCTAAATTATCCTTTAAACCGGTCACAACTAAATGAAATCAGAAGGTGGCCCAAAACAGAGGATGTTCAGTTACATTTTCATGACACATAAGGAGCAAAATGAGCCGTTAGAAGAGAATCTTGAACACAAAGTCTTAAAAACAAAAGAGCAATGAATACATGCGTATGCCTTCGTGTGTGCACCCACCTGAAACGCTCATGATACTTTTCTCCTGAGTTACGTGGCCCTGAAAGCCGTCTACCGGCTCTTTATCGGAGGCCTAAAAGACGAGCCCATCATCAACACAAAACACAGAGCAATGCACCGGCGTGATTGGAATGGTGGGTTTTTGTTTTAGATCGTGGATGTTCAGAGAGTTACGGTGGGTTTTCATGCAGGGAGTTGTGTCTGGAGGTAATAGATTCAGCCATGCAGTTAATTTAAGAGGACATGCAGTCGGTCAGTTCAGTCTTTTTACCATAATCTGACATGGATTGGAGTGAATTTTCACCTCATTACAGTCATAAATCCAGTAACACCTGTTAAGCTACTGCAATAGAAAACGATTTAAATATAAATAAATATCAAATATACTGAGTAGAATCCATCTGAGAGCTTCCTGGAAGGAGGAAGTCTGACAAAAATTAAAATCACAAGTAAACGTCGACTCTCAAAATTCTTCCTGCATTGATTCGTTGGATCAGCTCAAAAATCAAATGACGATCGAAATCCGTCAGAAATACTTTGGATTTGGACGTTTGACGGCGTGTTTTACCAACCCCGATGTTGGCGATCACCGTGGAGGTCAGAGCAGCGTTTCTATGAGACCTCTGCAAACACAAGACGTCACAAACCACATGGATATTTAACCGTCCTCATTTACACCCTGTTTTATGGACGGCTGCCTGCCACTGATACAGTATATTACATGGTATTATAACCGTGATGTGATGATTATGTCAACAGAACAATGGCTGAAAATGCACACGCTGGTGACTCATTAACCTCAACAGGTAGATATTATACAACGTCTAATGAGATGCCTTTCATAACAACACATGAGCTGAGACTGACGTGTTAGTGAGTCCACATTTATTTTATGACTTTACGATTGAATGAGTAGTTTTGCATTTTGTTGCAAAGAGACTACTGACTACAGTTAGCTTAGCTTAGCCTTTCATAAAAGACTGGAAACAACAAAACGCTAGCCTGGCACTGTCGCCACCAATGAGCAATTCTAAAGCTCACAACTAACACAAATTAACTAATTAGCTTGAGGTTAAAGCCAGGCCAGCTACATTACGGCTTTATGCTAAGCTAAGCTAAATGTCTGATTCCTGATTGAATATTAAAGTACCACTTATCCTCCTTACTTTTTCTTCACCTCTCCAAGTTGCCATTTTGGATGCTTGTATTGTTGTACTATTGTTGCAGAGGATTTTATTCATGTTTAAAAATGCAAAATTAATAAAAACTTTCAAAAAAAGGAACCACTTATCCTAGTTTAGCATTAAGCTTAGCAGCACTTAGCATAAATACTCAAAATGGGAGAAACGTTTGTGTTCCTGAAACTGTTGTGTTCCTGATTGTGTTCAAAGCTAACGTAAGCACCTATAAAACTGTGTTTAGAGATTGGTTAGCTGTTATAACTTCCGTCAAGTATTTTTGCTAAGCTAACAGGTTATAGAGATATGCCATGGCTAATGGTATCAGCACCATTTTATTGGAGGTGTTGGTATCAGCTGATAACCTAAACAGTAAACCTGACTGTGTTCAAGGAGAGCTAGGCTAGCGTTTTTTTTTGTTTGTGTTTATATATATCAGCTAAGCTAACAGGCAGTACAGCTCTAATCATAGCACTTCCATTTGGCTAGCTCTATTAATTTCCAGTCTTTAAGCAGAGCTAACATTTGAGAGTGGCATTGACCCTTTCTGAGAATTTGACGATAAGCCGGATAACATGGAAGCTAATTAGCTTAACGTAAAGACTTGGACTTTGAACAAAGCCATCTACTTCCAGCCTTTATGCTAAGCTAAGCTAATCTCCTGCTGGCTGCAGTTTAATATTTAATGTACAAACACAAATCTGCAACAAAACTGTTGAACTGTTCCTTTAAACCACGGCCAGCGTGATTTCTGAGATCTTACAAAAACAATATTTTGTAATCTGATTTTGCGTAAGGGGGCAGCGGGGTAAAATATCAATGACACAGCAAAAGACTTGTTACCTTGTCCTTGCTGATAAGAACTCGTGAGTAATGTGCCACAGCTAATTAAGCTGTAGCTGATAATATTTTACATCACCAGAGTGAAGATAAACAGGCAGCAGTTTTAAGATGAAATCTGTTAACAGAGGAGCAGAGGAGACGACTTTCTAAAACTACTACGCTATCATTTCATTATAAGAATTAGTCTGGAAGTTTTATATTTCTTCTTATTAATAAATCCCATAAAAAAAAGGCACCAGACGCTTCATCACCACATATGAATGAGTCCCTTACTGGAAATAGTCCCCAGCTGAGGTACAGTTTCCTCATGTCTCAGTTAAAGTGTCCAGCTGTTTCAGGAAATTAAATTAACTAATTCTATTATATTATAAAATTCAAACTTTTACGGGATTTATTCAGAAAAGCGTAAAATAACTCCTGACAGAAGACGGTTTTATGAGCAGAAACGTCTCTAAAACAAACGTTCGTTTTTAAAATCTGTGTTTGGGGAACCATTTTCCTATTTCCTTCCATTTATCGTCTTTTCCTGCAGGTAAACAAAGCAACACGGCCAGAGTCGTGTTATTGGATCAATCAGGTTTTTAGTTTGCATTCTCGTCTTTTCCGTCGGTTTGAGGGTGAACATGCGTAACGATGTGACGTGCCGCTGCATGCAGTTAAACAGAATGAGCCGACCGGCCCGCGAGCTGAGCGACGGCTTTACCTTCGCCTTGTAATACACCAGGGCGGCGATTAGTATGGTAGCCAGGCCGAGCGCTATGAAGATGTACTGCATGTACTCCATGACGGCGGGAAGAACGACCAGGCTCGTGTAGAAGGTAGAGAGGACCGGGCCGTCTATGTAACCGCTCTGAGGAAGGAAACAGATTTATATTTAATACTGAGCTGCTCATAAAAATGACTCAAAACATTAACCTGAAAGTAGATAAAGAGAACCCAATCAAACACTTGTTTATTCAGGAAAGTGGGCCTATATTACATATCAGAGAGGTGCTCCTCTAGGATTAAATCAGAGTCCATGTGTTCAGAAGTGTTTACACCAATGTAATGAGACTTTATCCATTTTTACTGTTTCTCTGTAGTCAGTTTTCATCTAATTGTTGTTAATAATTCATCTAATTTACATGAAATATATTTATAATAATATACATTATACAAAAAATAGGCTTTAAAAAAGTAAAAGCATATATACATAATTATATATCTTAAATAAATATCAATGATTATAATATAGTCTTTCCTCTAGTGTTAAATGGATTTTCTTTGATAAAGTAAATTAAAGACGGTAAATAAATAAAACTACTAGTATAGTATTTTAATCATGATTTTCTGAAATGAACTCTTAACCATAAAGACTATTTATACTTTTCCAACTTGTAATTATATTTTGCCGCTAATACTTCTAAAAGCTTCTGTGATATTAATATTTTTATTTCTGAAAAACATCTGCATACATCTAACTGTAAAGTCAGACCCTATAAAGATTTATATTTTAAAAAGTTAATGAGTTTAAGTTTTAGTCATTTTAACTTATTTCAAACACTCACTTTCCCGTAAACTGTGATTACCGTTTGAACAATCCAGATGAGAAGTAGTTTCCAGGAGTTATTTTATTTCATTTCAAAATGTGACACTGATTAAAACCATGTAATGTCTAAATGACCTCACGATCAAGAGCCTACCTCCTCGAACCAGATCATCGGCATCACCACCTCAGATATCTTGCCAGTTTCTCTGCGGGGACAAGAACATTCGACTTCAAACCCCGAAGGTCGCAGCAAGGGCAAAGAAAGGAAGGAAACATCTACACGTCCTTCGCGTTCAATCATCAATGGACGTGAAACACAATGAGTGACAAATGTTTGTGGCGTGATAAATGGTCAGGGGAGAGCGGCCTTACGTAATTCCTGACACTTTCTTCATGTAGAGGTTGAGCTGCAGGCGGATGGACACATTCAGAGGGACGCCGGTTAGCTGCGAGAAGACAAAACGAAACATGCGAACAGCTCAATAGGTAATAAAAAACGCTTCCAGGTCCAATTAGTGACAGCTACACATCAAATAGGTTGAACTGGAACGTTCAACTCCCAGGACAACAGTTAAACGAGTCGTCGCTCGCAAACGCAAACACAGTAAACAAAGGAAGGAAATCCCTTTAGGTTAACGTTTGTGAATATTGTCATCCTGGTCATGTCATATCTAAAACAGAGCTAAGACATCTGGACTCTGAGTTCTGTTTCTCTTGGGTTCTTCGTCAGGTCAGAAGTGTTTTAAAGAAAATTGTACAGTTATAACACTGATCCCACAGAGGTTAAAGTTGTTCCTTGCTCAAGGGAACTTGAGCCTTGGATGTAGAGGGGATTTGAACCAGTGACCTTAAAGGCCTACGTCTGATTCTTGAAACACTAGACCACAGCCGTCCCCCTACAAGTTAAACTAAAGTTCATGTGGCCAATCAAGCTTTAAGCTAAATGTTCATCAAATAAGGATAGCATGTTAGCATGCTAACAACAGCTAACTGGTCCTAAAACAACATGCATAAGTTACTACTAGTTAATACTTTATAATTTTGTTATAAACTTTTTTTCATATCTTTATAAATTCTTTTCATTACCACCATTAAGGTACCCCTTTGTTAGCTTGCTAACAGTTAGCCTTGTTATCTTCTAGACTTCAACGGATGCCTAGCAGCTGTGTTCTCATGATTTATGCTATGTTCACACTACAAGCACCGAAATCAGCTAAATGCTAATGTCTAGAAGCTGAATGTTCATCCTGTTAGCATGCTAACATTAGTTGGTTGACCGACAAAAGCTACAACTCGGTCTGCGTTGTCAGCAGCATTGTTACTTCCATTAGTTAAGCGCCTGCTAACACCGCCAATGGGAAATTTGGAACGGGCATGTAATACGACAATGGGTGACGCAAACGCATGCGACAAAAACAGCTGAAGCCATCTCAACTTTGATGTCACACATCTGGTTGGATGTTAGCTTGGGCTTTCATATCGCCGGCTTCCGTTAAAAATGAGTTGTAGTGTGGTTGCTCTCTCGCTGTTAGCATAAATGCAGAATTACTGCTGATGCTAGCACTTAAACGCCAAACATTTTGCATGATCTCATGAGTTCCATTTGAAGGCAGCAATAATCCAACAAACCCAAACTGTGATTAAGGGATGTCAAAAGTTTTGCAATGTATATTTTGACCAGACGGAAGATTTTTACCAAAGCAGTGGACAAACAGACGCTGCTAGTGCTGGATGTCTCTCACATGATTTCCAAAATTCAGTTCATCCAAAATGAGCTTAACGATGGTTGAATTCTTCCACAGAAAACTGGATAAAACTTTGATTTACATAAGCGGCTTCGTGATGTTGAAATACGTCAGCGTTCCTCAAACTGCTGACCTGCAGTTGGACGATATTGCTGTACCGTTTTAAGTGGAACTAATATGCCTAAATCGTTTCATTGGGCACACATAATTGAGATGTTATAGTCCTCCAATAAGCTTTCGTCCAAGCTTGAGTTTAAAGAGCCAGGGAGAACCAAAACAATTACAAAGATCCACGTTTCAAAAGAACAAATAGTCATCGGTTTAAGATGTTTAAGACACTAGTTGCTCCAAACGGCATCATAATAATAGCTACTGACACTTTGACAAAAGAAAAAAAGACACGTTGGACCAACTGAGGCAGTCTTCGATTTGATTCTGAGAGCTTTTCTGGCAGAACAAATTGTAACGCAGCCCAGTCCAGGCCTCAGCTCAGACCCAGTGGACTAAAGTCACCAATTACTGCGGGTGTGTTTCCTGCAGCTTGGCGGTGGGTTTCTCAAATCTGGATTCAAATAACACATCTGCTTTTTCTCAGATGGTCTCAACGGTTCAGCTTGGTGGCTCGAGCCAAAGTATTTTCTGACTCATTATCATTAAAAGAAGAACCAGGATTACTGGTGCTACGTCCTGCTCCATGAACCTTTTTGTGGAAAGGGCAGGGACACTTTCGTAACTGTCCTCTTGCCGTCCTTTCATGCCACGCTGTTTCCTCAAGCATCTGGCCCTTCACTAACACAACTCTGATGTTTGGTAACGTCTGCAAGTGAGAGGCTGAAATCAGCTATTTAAACTTGCAGGAAATGAAACTTGCCTCAGCCCCGACAACACAGATAATATATAGAGAGTTGTTAAAGGAGATATTTAAGTGCACAATAAGACGCCACATTACTGCTTTGTGAACACAAAGGTTTGCAGCAAATTAAGCAGACAATCAAGATGAACTCTCATGCATTTTAAAATTACTTGTATTTGGTGACTTTTATAAACCCTTCAGTGATTTCTTCTGCTGCTGGGGAGCAACAAATCTACTGGAAAAATAAGAGAAGAAGAGAAGAAAGGAGAAGGAAGAAAGAGGATGAAGAAGAAGGAAGAACAAGAAGAAGAAAGAAGAAGCAGGAAGAACAAGAAGAAGAAAGGAGGAGGAAAAAGACGAAGGAAAAAAGAGGAAGAAGAAAGAGGGAAATGAAGGAGGAAGAATAAGAAGAAAGAAGGAGGAAGAAGAAGACGAAGAAGGAAGACAAAGAAGAAGGAAGAACAAGAAGGAAGAACAAGAAGAAGAAAGGAAAAAGCAGGAAAAATAAATGGGAAAATGAAGGAGGAAGAAGAAGAAGGCAAATGAAGAAAGGAGGACAGAAAGAGGAAGGAGAAAGGAGGAGAAAGAAGAAGGAGGAGGAAGAAGAAGGAGGAAGAAGGAAGAAAGCTGAAGAAGAACAAAGAATCAAAAGACAAAGAAAAGGACAAGAAGGAGACTAAAGCGAAGGAGGAGAAAAAGATTTTCCTCCATCTTTGTCTCCAACCCTGAACTGATAGAGCAGAAGAAGAAGACGACGAAGACGTCTCCATGTTAGTTGTGGCAATTAAGCAGACAATCAAGATGCATTTTAAATGGACTTTTTGTTGTATTTAGTAACTTTTATAAAACTTCTTTGTTTCTTTCTGGTCAGATCTTAGCTCGTCTGACATCAAGATCAGTTGTCTAGCTAATTATGGCTAGCTATCCTTCTTAAAAAAATATTTGCAAATGGTTTTGTATTCTTTAATATTTAGCGAGTGAAGCAGCTTTTCGTGCAGATTTTAGACACTTTTTATAGACATGCATGTTTTTGCAAAGACAAAGGGTTAAAGCTGGAAGGTTTAGAGAAAACATGTGCAGAGTTTCTCCATAATCCCCTACAGCTGATCAATAAAACATATTGAAAGCTTGACATTATGGGGTAGGATTTCAGCATCAACATTACAAACATCTGGAATCCAGCTTTGAGTCTTTGTTTAAGACATCAAGACTCTCAAGGACGTCAGCGTTGAGAAAGAGGAGGCTTCTGTTCTCTGACACTGTGCAGGCTAACAGCAGGAATCTGTAAACACCACATGTTCTGTCATTCACTCTGGGAACATCTGACTGATCTGGTCTCTAGTGTCCCGGTCAGAGTCCAGGTGTGAACACTGATCTGGTCTCTAGTGTCCAGGTGTGAACACTGATCTGGTCTCTAGAGTCCAGGTTAGAGTCCAGGTGTGAACACTGATCTGGTCTCTAGTGTCCAGGTTAGAGTCCAGGTGTGAACACTGATCTGGTCTCTAGTGTCCAGGTGTGAACACTGATCTGATCTGGTCTCTAGTGTCCAGGTGTGAACACTGATCTGGTCTCTCATGGTGTGAAGGTGTCTTAACTGGACCTCCATGTGTTAGGGTTAGCTAGCCAGAGCTAACAGATGTAGTGACATGTTGTAAATCAGTTTTTGCAAATACGTGTATGAGTCCTAGATGGAAACGTAACCTCTGAACAATAATTACACTAGTTTATAACAAGATGGGTGATTGCTAAACTCTAAAAGTGACCCTGCTTTGACTAGGTTTGTACCTTCTTGTTGCATGTGCATCCTTTAAAGAGAGATTGAGACATTTTTGTGGCTTTTCCTGTCATAAATTGAACCACCAGTGACTGTGTGCTCAAAAACAAAATAATAACTGTAATTATCCCATCGCCAAAAAAAAATAAAAAACAAAGACATCATTGCTATCCCTCTCCTGCCTTGGAGAAATTTCTCTGATTCGAGCCAGCTGTAAAGAAAAACAAAAAAAAAAAAAATGATTGTGTTTTTTATAAAAATGCCCTCGTTCCAAACACAACGTTGGCACGTTTTTAAATTTTGACACTTAACTCTTCGTCCCAGTGCTGGTACCTTGGCTCGTCTCTCTAGAAAGGGATTTAAAGTTTGATGTGTCCATAAAACTGATTTCAGAGCTCAGTCGTTCACATGTGGATTTGATAAAAAGTTAATATGCTGTAGTCAGGAGAGGGAAGGAGGACAGAGGACAGAAACGGTAGGAATGCAGCTGGTGGACGTCCCAAACAGCAGCAATAAGCAACGAGCTGGAGAGGTTCTGATATATCCTGCTGATAAGAGTGACCCATCTAGTTTTTTTATTGAGTGACATAACTTTTACGAGATGATAAACTTCACCCTCTGTGATGAACAGTCATTGATTCCATGTTATAAATGGTTTTAGATTAATAAAACTGGATCCGTGTTGTAACCAGCAACACGAGGCAGCGTTCACAGCCAGAGACCTGAGTCTGAGGATGCTGGAAGGAAACTAAAGTAAACTAAACCATACAACTTCATCATTATTATTGTTATTAGTAGTATTATTACTAACCCTAGTAGTAGTAGTACTGAATGTGTCTTTCTCCTGATTGAAATCATGTGAAAATCAGATTAGCACCTAAAAAACATGAAGAGATATACGTGTTTACATCAATCACTGAAGACGTTTATTGGTGAAGAGATTCTGTTGCTGAGGAGCAACAATCTACTGGAAAAATAAAAGAAGAAGAAGGAGAAGGAGAAGGAAGAAGATCAAGAAAGAAGAAGAAGAAGGAGAAGGAGAAAGAAGGAAGAAGAAGAAAAATAAAAGAAGAGAGCTGAAGAACAAATAACGGAGAAGTAGAAGAAGAAGAGGAAGAAGACGAAAGAAGATGAAGAAAGAAAAAGGAAGGAAGGAAGGAAGAAGGAAGAAAGTGGTAGAAAGAAGAAAGCTGAAGAAGAAGAAATAAAGAAGAACAAGAAGAAGAAGTACAAAGAAGGAAAAGAACAGGACAATAAGGAGATTGAAGAGAAAGAGGAGAAAAAGATTTTCCTCCATCTTTGTTTCCAAACCTGAGCTGATAGAGCAGAAGAAGAAGACGTCGTCTCCATGTTAGTTGTTGGAGTGATGGAATCAATTCACTAAATCAGAATCGATGTAGCACGACCATCATTTAATAGTTCTACCTCATCATCATCATCATTTAAAATAAAATCTCTCTTGGATTTATTCACTTTTTGTTTTATCTTTCTTTGGTTCATTTGATAGATGCAGTTGGAGAAGACGCAGGCTGAGAAACGAGTTTAAAATGCAGCAGAAGTCCAAACAGTTGTTGGATTTATCTGCGACTTTAATTAATTTTCCTCATTTGTCTTCAACGTGTCTCAGCTGTGGCTCAGAGACGTCCAAGTTCTTCCTCCGTCCTGAGACATCACTTCATGAAACCAACGGACTTCCCTTAATTATTAACTTCCTATCAGTGCACACCTGCAGGACTCGTGTGGAACATGATATGAGTTTAAATCTGCACCGGTTTGGTTTTTTTTATTGGAGCCATAGAAAGTCTCTAACAACCCTTTAACTCACAAACAACCGCAATTATGGCGAAATAGCCCAATTTCCAATTACCTTATCACAGAGCAGATTATGGCCGATGGCACTCCAGGTGAGGTTTGTTTTAAAGGAACTTGGAATGAGATGAACGGCAGCGGAGGCGTTTTATCAAACTTATCAGTGCTTGGCATTTAGAGTTTACTAAAGCAATATAGTAATTATAAATATACACAGGTCACTGTGTTATTCTAAAGCAGTAAATCCTGATATGATTTTACCACGGAGAAAAACAAACTCCAAACTTCATCCAACCACTTCACCTACTTTATTATCTCTCTGCCTTTGAGGAGAACGTGAATCTGAGCGAGGAGCTAAACAATATACTCAGTTTTTATCAGCTGTAATCAGTTACCCAACCTCTGCTGAGGATTTTCTGGTGGAAACTCATGAAAAAGAGACGACAATGTGCTTGGTTTTTCTGTGAACCATAAAATCTGACCCTGAAACAAATCGGTGATGATAGCGCATCAGCCGACCTCTACACAAGGGTCCTTCCAACTGTGATGTCCTCACAAAATATATACACCGATCACATCAGATCAGTTCTGACTCATCAGAGAATGGACATGGGCCTTGTTGTGTTTTTAAAAAAAGGCAACTGGACTTCACCACTCATCCCAGTAGCTTCTTCAGTTCTAGGGGACTGGTGGGAAGTCTGAGGTTTAAATAGGAAACTCTGTGAATGATCCATCAGAAACTGGTGCAGCTCATTTCCATTAATGCTGTTTGTCCCTGTCCTCTTTCCTTATGGATGGTGCTGTAATGATTTTGGTCAGTCTGTCAATTTCTGGTTCTTTACACAAACAAGCTGGTTTCTGATGTGTCACCCACAGAGTTTCCTATTTAAACCTCAAACCTCCCACCAGTCCCTTAGAACTGAAGAAGCTACTCTGATAAGTGGTGAAGTGTCAAAAACTCTACAAGTCCAGTTGTCTGTGAAGGTTCTCAGTCATCCAGGTCCAATAAAGGTTCAAAAAAAGGCAACTGGACTTGTAGAGTTTTTGAGAAGATGTATCACCACTCATCCCAATAGCTTCTTCAGTTCTAGGAAGTTCATCTCTCAGATTCAACAAGCTAGATGAGATTTGTCAGTGTTATTATTCTCTCGTCTTACAGTTTTAATTAATTGGTAACAGAACATTTGCTAGCAAAGAATATCTAATCATTTCTTAAATAATTTCTTGAAAGTTTGATCTGGAGTCTCTCTGTTGAGGAACTGATTCTGCTCCTGCAAAGGTCTACCAGGCCAATCACATCGTTTGGGGGTGTTGCTTAATGTGGTGATGGACAGAGGAGTAACCCTACCAGCTAGCTTACAGCTAACACACAGGTAGATGAGCTGTCTGGAGTGAATGACCAGCTGTCAGAAAATGCAAAATCTGCAGAAAACTTTTTATTGAGCAACTACTTCGTCAGAAATGCAGTAGAGGTGATAAAAAAAAAAAAAGGAAGCCAACAAATATTTCACCAGATTCATATTCTGATAAGAACTGAGTGTGGTTATGCTAGGCTAATTTAAGGCAACAATTGGCGGGAAAGAAAGAAACAAAAAGATGTAGCTTTAGTCAAGGCTAGATGGGTATAGGGCTCTGATTGATCTTTACTTTAACCACTTCAGTACAGCCTGTGTTGTGTTGCGTACTCACCGGGTGGATGTCTATGAAGAGGCCATGCTCCTGCTCACTGGGATGAAGACCCAGCACGTAGTCCAGCAGCACAGGATCGGCATTAAAGAAGTGAGGATGTGAGATGAAGACTGGAGAGTCTGGAACAAAAGGACAAAGAATAAAGAACGGCAACTCTATCTACCAAGCTGAAACCTCCAGGAACATGGAGTCAATGTGAACATACAAAACCAGTTCTGGTACCTAGAGCTAATTACTCTATTCACAGCAACCTGGACAGAGATTTTTGAATTGGGTGTGTTTGCTTTTAATAGTAGTTTGATTTATTTCTGCCATAGCCAGTCAGTATATTTAAAGCCATCACTGTGCTGGACTGCTGAGTAAAAACTCTACTAAAATAATATGAGTCTGGTCACACGCCCAGCTGGATTTAATGATGGTACATGTTGTAAACTAATTTAACTCTACGGCCCTCAGGTGACGTGTACACCAGCTACTCAACAGATAAAGCTCGGCCCCCGAACGATCTGATCTGTCGGACAAGATTCAGACAAAACTTTCCACAACAAAAACATTTGTAGCCCGAGACATTTGTTGTTTGACTTCCAGGCTAAGTAGCAGGTGCTGCCATGATGCCGTCTGCCACAGACCCTGTATTGAGCTTTAAAAGTGCTCTTCAGGAAACGTATGAATGCCGTCACAGAGGGTTCATTCATCTTTATATATATATATATATATACACACATATATATATATATATATATATATAATCAGTGCTCCCTACATGTTGGTCATTATTTCTCAGAGGTGTCTAACCAATAAATCGTGAAGGAGTTCAGGTATTTGCTTCCAAGGTTCGGCCAATATAGTTGACTTATCTGAGATCACTTACACCGTATTTTATTGTCTAACGGTTCCCAGCAGGTTTGTAATTTTCTGTTATCTACTATGAACCATCCAGTTTGAGGCGATTTGTCCTTATTTCACGTCACAATTCTACCATCCATTTCCAAACCGATAAATAAAACATATAGTGCAGATTTATACTCACTGTGACGGCAGCTACTGACGTTCAGCAGCCCCGACTGTCTGCAGGGGCAGAAGCCTTCATTGGGGGCGTAGTCTGTCCCATTGGCAAACAGGCTCTTGGGTGCAACGAATCGGTACAGAGGGATGCCGCTCATCGAACCAGAGCGCTGGTAGACAAGCTCCATAGATCTGAAAAAAGGACAGGAATCAGTAAATACGCAAAGGAATTCACGACTGGGAGGTGGAGATCGCTTAAAAAGACAAAATAAATAAGGAATAGCTCCACGTCTCTGGTCTCTGTGGACAGGTAAGGCTTCAGAGAATGGATTCCCACTCTCCATTTGGACAACCATTGCATAGCTACACTGGATAACCAACGTAGCCTAGCCATCATCACATTCTACCATTGTGCACATTATAGAATCCATAAAAATGCTGATGTTTCCTCCATATTGTTCACACATGTAACTCACCAGGGAAACCAGTCACCAAGGCATGCTACATATTATTGCAAAGGTCATGTTCCATACAATATGGCTGCATTGTATTTGTTATCTGTTGCTCCAGCATAGGGCAACTAGTTGGATGTATGAAATTGAGGATTCTGTCAGGCAAGTTACCATGTGGTACATAGCTGATGGAGAACTGCGTGGATGGACTCAAAAGGACCAAAAAATGTAATAAAAACAATATCAACTGTACGTGTTGTCAGCTGTTCGGGGATTTGATGAAATATTGAGACATAAGAAGAAATATTGAGACATGATGGTTGTGTGTTTTCTCCGTTGGCTGAGGCTAGCTGGTTAGCTCCAGCTATGTGATACTTGGTATCAATGGAAAGAGTAGCTTCTCTAGTTTCTAATGAAACCTGGCATGTTAGAGTGGAGCAGAGAGGATTGTGGGTAATGTTGCTTTCCATTTTGACTTTCATATTTACAGGGCTTCTTATTTTTGGACTAAAATATACAAATTGGTGTCAGATAGAGACTTTTTGAATAAAATACACATGGACAGTTGTTTTTACAGGTTTGAGCCTGATGTTTTAGAGACATCAGAATAAGAAACAACACCTCAAACTCTGTTGCATGACCTGTGAATATGTTTTTACCTGCAGGCGTCAGGGCTATAGAAAGGTAGGGTGCTCTCTTTTGTCAGGAAGGGTGGCCACATCTGCCCAGCTGTTCCATTGATCATATTACACTGAGGAGTCCTCCAGTAGGGCAGCTGTTAACAGAAAGAGAAAGAGAGAGAGAGAACAGTAAGACGAGTAAATATAAGAACACATGAACATGGAGAAACTCCAGGTCAGCGCTTCACCTCCGTCAGGCCGTTCCAGGAGTCGACTTTGTGGACTTTACTGATGTCGTCTTGTCCCGTGAAGATGGTGAAGAGTCCAGTGTTGGAGTTGTTGAACTAAATAAACACAGAGGTGAGAATTAGCAAGTTGTAGCTGATGAATTTCTTTTAATAATAACAACAAGTTCATTTGTCTGCTCCAGGAAGTGAAGGTTCCTTTCACAGCTTGGTTCACCATTAAACTCTAGTGCTCGAAAACATCTGGTTCTTTAAAAATAAAAAAAGTGAAAGGCATGGCAAGAAGCATCCAACCAGTTCACCAACATGAGAATGTAATGGAAGGTAAAGGTTACGGCGTCCCAACACTCACTTCAGCAAAGAGGCCAAACTTGCCCGTCGAGGGCAGCATGCCGGGCAGGTATGTATTGAGGAAATCGACCAGCTGGCTGTCATAACCCCACATCAGCTCCTCTACGGTCTTGGTCAGGAAGGGCCCCTCCTTGAACGTCTTGAAGGAGGCGCTGATCAGTAAACGCACCGCGAACGGCAGCTTTTCCAACATCACTGACGCACCCTGGGTGGAAAACAAACAAAACAAACACTCAACAAAAGAATGAGCACAAAGAAGAAGAAGAAGATAAAATGATGCCTCACCAGCACCAGCATGTTGGGAATCGTGACCACGTCGGACTCGTTCCCCACAGACATGGTCGGCTCGAAGAAGTACCGCCTGTACTCTCTGTAGGACACCGTGTCGTTGGGATGAAATGTGATGTTGTCTTTCTGAATTCGTTTTCTACAAATAAAAAGCAAGAAAATATATATTAAAAAATAAATAAAAACATGCCCTCATTCTCCTGTGGTTCAATTTGTCCTCAGAATCCTGTGAATGTGATAAAGAGGATGAAGGTAGATAAGGAAACTGAGCCAATTACAGATTGTGATTTGAGATGAAAGTTGTGCCGTTTTTATTTCGATGCTGCTTTTAAACCTCTTTTGTGAAAAGGAAAGTGGTTTTTGGAGAAAAGCTTTTATATATATTGCAAATAAAAGGAATTGAAATTGACTATCACAGAATCCAAAAACTGTCTTGTTAAAGGTTTTAATGCTGATTCAGTCGACCTCAAGAGGAAGATATTTAAACCAAGAAAAGAGCACATCTAACAAAAAAAATTAAAAAATGTCCACGCAAACATTTTGTATGAAAACAATATCTCACTAGATATTGGTCTTTTTTTATGCTTCTCTAGATCTCTACCTACCGCTGGATCAGAACCATCAACAGCTGCTTGTTGACTTGGAGACATGATCCAGATGTTGGAACAAGATGGAAAGACTCTCACATGTTAAGATCTGATTTATTTATGATCGTAGTTATTTTAGAGAAGGAAGGAAGGAAGGAAAGTAGGGGAGATGGAAGGAAAGAGAAGGGAGGAAGAAAGACAAGAGGAAAAGAAAGAATGAAAGAAAGAAGGAAGGAAGGAATGACGAACGGGCGGAAGGAAAGAAAGAAAGAAAGATCCAGGACTCATTATGTGTTCACACTACCAAAGGAAGGGGGCTCACACCTGGACTCTAACCTGGACTCTAGAGACCAGTTCAGTGTTCACACCTGGACCTGTTTAACCCGGACACTAGAGACAAGATCAGTGTTTACACCTGGACTCTAACCTGGACACTAGAGACCAGATCAGTGTTTACACCTGGACTTGTTTAACCTGGACACTAGAGACCAGATCAGTGTTCACACCTGGACCTCTTTAACCTGGACTCTAGAGACCAGATCAGTGTTCACACCTGGACCTGTTTAACCTGGACACTAGAGACCAGATCAGTGTTCACACCTGGACCTGTTTAACCTGGACTCTAGAGACCAGATCAGTGTTCACACCTGGACCTGTTTAACCTGGACTCTAGAGACCAGATCAGTGTTCACACCTGGACCTGTTTAACCTGGACTCTAGAGACCAGATCAGTGTTCACACCTGGACCTGTTTATCCTGGACTCTAGAGACCAGATCACTATAAATGTTTCACTTGAATGTCAGTTTAGTCAAAAATGGGAGCAGAGAGGAGAAGAAGAAACTTGTTTTGTCATCTTTTGAACTCGTTGCCAACTCTTAACAGCAACTTCTGGCTATTTGGAGATGAAGAAAACTTTCACTGAAATATGTGGCAACTGCTTTGACTTTAAAAACTTGCAGAATGTTGCTTCTTTACTGGTCCTCTGCGGCTGTCTTGCTTTGTCCAACAGCGTAATGGATTCGATTTGTTTTCTCATGTGTTTTCATGATTTGAATATTTCAACACCACCTCCTACACTTCCCATCATGCATCTCAGTAACGTGTTGCCTGGTGAAAAACTAGCTCCCAGGAGCCGAAGCTGGGACGAGCAGCGGTTTCAAACTGTGCTACTATAACTGGCCCCGCGTACGATGAATGAAGAAAGCTGTAAAACAATCTGAGTGTCACAAACGCCAAGAAAAGAGACTCCTCTTTTTATCCTCTGATTCATTCAACATAAACCAGCGGGAAGTCAGTCGGCTCAGCCAGCGGGAGCTTCTGTCTAGGAAGCAGCTTTCGTTTAGACGGATAAATAAGACATCAAGTTCTTCCCCAGTGCTTCGTTTTCATTTTCACAAGCGTGAATGTGAGGCGTGCATCCGCTAAAACGAAACACATGCACAAACACTACGGGACGGGAAGGGCCTCCTTTTGAGGTTTACGCACAATAACTTTTACAAATCTGAAACATATAATCAGTGCCAGACCCTTGGGGCTCGTCCACCCAGGCGTCGTTTGCCTTTTTTTTAATTCCCTTTGAATGTTGGAGATGAACAAACTGTGAAGCAGTGAGGGTGAAATAAAGACTCAGTTAATAAATAATCAGCCATGACTTTCATTTGCATCACTCTTTTTAAAAATCCAGAGCAACCGTGCCACCTCACCAGCACTGAACTTCCCCCACGGTAACATACGTTATGCAACAGAGTTTGGGCTGCATCCCACTATGCTTGTGGAGGAAGTTTCCTGGCACGCATGTTAAATGACTTACATACTGTACGCAGGGCACACAGTGTTCCAGAAAAACAGCTAAGCAGACATAAAATCCACAGCTTTTACTCTGCAAACTCAGCAGCTGGTGCTCAGCCGGGACAAACTTTTCAAATGGATTCAATAAAAGCTGCAGACGTAGTTATGATGTGTTTCAGACTTTAAAGTGATGCACGCATCTCGCAAAAACATTTAGAAGTAAATGAAACGGGTGTGCGTACCTGTAAACATAAGGCCCTCTCTGCTCCACCATGGGCTTCTCTCCGTTCAGTATCTCCTGGGGGTTGAGGACGTTGAAGAAGTAGACGGACATGAAGAACGGCACCGGGACGTCCTTCCACATGGTGTAGGAGAGCTCGTTCTTCGGACTGATCACTATGTTCTGACGGGAAAAAAAAAAGTCGTCGCTTTTATTTTGAAAGGTAGTTTATTGGGAAAGTGATTTTATTTTATCTAGGAATGTTTTTAGAATAAAATGCGTCATGAAGTCAGTTTTTGATGTCGTCTATTTGCAGGTTTGGTTCGACCTACAGTTAAAAATCCAAAATATATTTATTTTTATTATCAAAGTTCAGATTAATTTCTTTTTGTTTCCTCTTCTGGTGCAGCACTTTTTATTTTTATTCTTTTTATTCTTTACAAGTAATTTTATAATAATATATTTTTTAAATAATAATAATAATAATATTTAACAGCAATAATGATACTTTCAAAACAAAAATAATATTTTTTATAATGCTGTGAAAATGTTCCTGCTTTTCCTTTTGTAATATTTTGATAATTGTAATTTATTTTATTATATTCAATTATTTAGGATGTTTGGACTAAATAAATATTTATTAATTTCTCACTATTATTCACATTAAGAAACCAATTAGCACATATATACAGAATTAAAAAATAATTAGCTGCATGTTCCAAGTTAAACAAATTTCCTCCAACATTTTCCAGATTAGTGTCAGTCAGTGGTGTCCATTTATTTAAGTATAAATCTGAGGTCTTTTTTCTTTTCAAGCCACATTTAAGAAGGAAACATTCCACTGTTGTGTAATCCTGTTGTTCTCATGCTAACATGCTGCAGCAGCAACTTAAGGTCAATTTTTTTTCTGCAAACTTGCAGAACATTTCACAACAGAGGACTCGTCTTAAGCTTCAGTTAGAGAATTATCACAAATCCACCCGAGTGTGTGACTGGGAAAATAATCAATAGATAGTAGTAGTAGTAGTAGTAAAAAAGAAAAAAACAACACATCTGTCGCAACAAGAGATTAGTTAAAAATAACCTCGGTGAAGAAACTGAAGCTGCAGCAGATGACGGCAGATTTGACTGATAATAACCTAAACTCATGTTCCTCTTTGTCTCCAGGCTGAACTTTAGCCTGCAGTTATTTATTTATTTATTTATTTATTTATTTATTTATTTATTTATTTCACATTGTACATTTGTTTCCAGAGAGATTTAATGTTTAGCTTTATTTCAAATATAAAACAACTCTAATTCGGGACATATTTATCTCATCACTGAATGTAGTAAAAAAATAACAAAGTATGCTGATTTAAGCTGAATACTGTTTTAAAAATGCCCTAAATAAAGAGGATATATAGTTTTTATGAAGTCACATATATGAAAGATTCCCATTTTAAGTGACTTCCCCACCGTACATAAAACATACCTCCACCATTTATTTACAGAGTTTTAAGGTTTTTCAATGGCAGGACTTTTTCTCAAATATCTGAACCCCTCCATATCTTTTCTGAACAAGGACTTATCCATAATGTGAACTATTCTTATTCTATTTTTTAATTCTATTATTTGTATTTTGCACTGTTGTTCCATGTCGCTGTACCTTCACTTCCCCACAGGGATAAATAAATAAAGTCTTTCAGTATTTTCTGTTTTTCTGCCTTTTCTGACGTTAAATTCTGCAAAATTCTTTTATTTTCAGCTCTTATTATTGAACATATTTTTCACTTTTTTCACCAGTACTAGACTATTTTCCTGCACTTTACTTCCATATTTTAACTATTCCATCTACTGATTTGCTTTAAGTTGTTTAACAATGGTCCCAAATAATGTGGAAATACAGTTTTTAGTCAAATAACATGAAATAGTTATATATTAAGTGACTTACTGAGTGAAAACACTGCAGAATATATTTAAAATATACTTGTTTTTCTACATTTTTACCAGTAACAGAGTATTTTCCTGTTTTTCACCTCCAAATTTTACCCCTCCAAACAATTTAAGGACAAATAATTCTCCTCTGACAGTTTGTTTTCTTGGTAAAGTCTGTCTGTAGTAAGAATATTGTTTAATAATGGTACAGAATAAAGTGGAAATATAGTTTTAAATCAGATATTATGAAAGTTTCTGTCTGAGAGTGACTTTTTGTCTTTTCTAAATGAGAACGCTGCAGAATATATTTAAAATATATTTGTTTTTCTATATTTTTGAGTATTTTCCTCCATATTTTAACCATTCACATCATTTAAGAACAAATAATTATTGACTTGATGTAAGTATGCATATGATTTAATAACGGTTCAGAATAAGTAGAAATATAGTTTCTAGTCAAATATAACAGAGTTTTTAACTTTTTGTCTTTTCTGAATGAACCCCTTCAGAATCATTTAAACGGATCCCTCCACATTGATGATTTTCTCCCTGTTCACCAGAACCACAGTGATCTCCTGCAGGTTTTAACTTCTCCACGTCATTTAAGAACAAATCATCATCTATTAACACTTAATGTCCGTGCACGCGCCGGGTATCAGTAATTGTTTTGCTCACGTGTCCAGGTGAAGTCCCAGGTGAAGTCCCTCGATACCGGCTCAGAGCTTTAACCCGTTATCTGGTCCTTACCTTCTCTACCTGGTCGTCGATGATGACCGGACCCACGAAGACCACGACGGTCCCCAGAACGACGGCGAGTACACCTGCCACTATGAAGCCCACGGCCACTTTGGCTTTATTAACGGCCATGCTGACAGCTGCCTGTCCGTCTGTCCGTCTGTCTGTCTGTGTTTACCTTTTGTTTATTAGCAGCGAGGCTAACTGGTGCTAGCTAACCGTGGGAGCGTCCAGCAGAGTCTCAGGAAGAGTCTCCTCGTTTCATTTTAAAGCTACAGCCTGACTCCAGCCCTCACCGGCTCATTGATCTCTCTCTTATCGATGTTGTTGACCTGCCTGCATTGTCGACTTAGTTTTATCTACATGGCCACGCCCCCTACCTCCGCCGGGGATTCTGGGTATTATAGTTCTCCGTCGGTCCAGACTCACATGTCCTGATTTATACATTTCATCAGGAATAGAGACGTTTTATCACATTTAATGAAGTAAAAATAAAAATGTAACGATTAAAAGTTCAAATTCTGCAAAATTAAAGAACTATTAACCAAATATAAAAATATTAACACAGTTTGAAGAAACTCATTTACAAAACAGTTTTAAAACTTTTAATCTCCTTTGAAAATATTTTTTAATCATTAAATGTTATAATTTAGCACAAACATCCTGTCCAATAACATTATCATTTTTTAAATTATGCATATTTACTTTTAAATATATTTCTTTGTTACATACAGTATGTGGCAAACTGGATCTGGTATTTAATTTTCTAATTTTTGTTTTTAATTATTGTTTTTATAATTTACTTTTGTCTCCTGCTGCAAAGCTACACATTTCTGCACATGTTATCTTCATCTTCAACTTAAATTTGATTTTTTTTTAAATGACAAAACATTAGGTATGAAAAATAATAAATAATAATAATAAAATAATAGGATTATGCTGTAACAGTACTACCAGACAAATCAACAGCTCTCATTTAACGCTGAATACCAGAACCTTCATGAGCAAGATTTACTGCAGGACTATTGGACCTAATGAACTGGCAAGTGAGTGTCTATTCCCAAATGCCACTGATCAGAAATGTGTCCGTTATTACTTTTGTTATTTTGCATCAGGAAAAAGTTCAGAAAAAAACTCTTTAATGGGGAAAATTGAAAGAAATGTTTGGAAGAGCAACTGAAGAGTGATCATTGATGGAGGACGGAGCAGCATGCAGAGATTTATGAGAGCACAGATTAATGATAAAAATCTGAATTAGGTTTAATACAATTAAATAATTAAATTAAATTAAATTAAATTAAATACACCTTCATTTGCATTCAGTATCCTAAATGCATTAAAGTCAGACTTTCTGTCAGTGGTAGAAACTACATTTACTGAACAGTCTTGAGTCATTTTGCATTTTTTTCTACTTTACACATTTTATTGCACATTTACATTATTTCTGCAAACAGTTATTACTAAACGATGATGTATTAGTTTAGATAGAAGCATTTAAGGAAGCTAAAACCTTTTTTCTTTTGCTCTTTCTTGTCTAGAGCAACATAAATGCCGTGTTCAGTACGTGTGAAGCAGCTTTTCTGCTAAAAATAATAACTTAAATACAGAAAGCATGGATTAAATGAGCAGCGTATGACGTGCTCCATCACTGAGGCCTCAGTCCTGTTTGTGTATTTGCAGAGAATCACAATCTGTGGATCCATGAATACAAACTCATTTCCATGTGGACAGACTTGTTGAGCATCTGGACGTAACTTACCTTTTTTATTTGGCCCCTCATCACCGCCGGCCCCATGAACAAAGAAACTCCTCCAAAGATCAGCGTCAGGGTCCCTGCCACCATGAATCCAACAGCTACCTTGGATTTAGTGACGGCCATGGCTGCAAAGAAGAGGGGAAAGTGCCAACAGGCTGAGATGTGACTGAGTGCTTCAGAGGCTGGTGATGAGTTCAGGGGGAAGAAGCAGCAGCCGAGCACTCAGCCTCTGTTTATATTCCTTCACCAGGCTCCGCCCCCCTCCTCACACCACATTTATCTCCATCCCGTCCTGGTTGATGCTCTCCACGCTGCAGTCAGATGATCAGTCACTTCTTTAGTTTGCTGTAAAACTCTGATCTGTAAACTGTGTCTGCAGCATCGTTCAGGAAATGTCTGGTTTTTAAAAGGAATATAACAAGAGAACAACAATATGACGACAGGACAACGTTTTAACACAAACATACCAGATGTCACTGATCTATGAAACAGAGTTTAAAGTCAATAAGGTTCCTCAGAATCAGAGGAGATGTGTGAACTGATGGAGGACTAAAGAACAACATGTCCTCGTCCTTCTGGACTGATCCCTGGAAGAACCTGAAAAACACGAGACATGAAAACAGTCTGTGATGATCGTTGATGACAACAACATTAAACTGAATCAGTGATGTCTGTTCATTAGTAATGAGAGCTTTCTTTCTTTCTTTCTTTCCTTCAGTATTAAACTGAATCACCCCCCCCCCCCCCCCCCCCCCCCACATATACCTCCACAACAACTGTTACGCAACTAAATTGGAAACAGACGTGTTTAAGTGGCTTTATATCATTTTAACGTACATTTATAATGTGCATCACATTTACAACTTTAATTTCACTTTAGACCAAATGTCATAGCACTTTATATTTCTAATGGGTGGGTGGGCGTGTGCACGGGTGAGGCAGGGAGGGAGTGTAAAGGTTTGTGGATTGTGACTCTATATAAGGGCTGTGGGAAAGTGGTTGAGCTGTAATCTGAGTTATTGTTGCTGTTACTGTTTGTTCTGTTGTCTGTCGACACAGACAGTAAAAGCATCTGATTCTGATTCTGATTCTGATTTAACACTAAACAGATAAACTCTGTTAAACACTGGAGGTCAACGGGTGGAACAACGTCTGCAGGGCTCTCTGCTCATTAGCAGCTCTTTGTCTCTGGAGAGGCTTTTAAATTCAGATTGAAACAGATGAAGCAGATTAAAGGCTTCAACCATAAAGACCAGGGCCCGTATTCCTAAAGATTCTTATCAAAGAGTTGCTCCTAGTGGCCAAATTCTAAGAAAATTCTTAGAATCATGACGTTTCCCTCTCAAAGTTAGGAGTAGCTCCTAGTAAAGATAAAAGCTATTCCTAAAGAATCTTAGCTCTTCAGAGTGCTCCTAAGGTGAGATCTGCTAAGAGCAGGGAGGAGGACTTTTAGGAGCCTTAGGAATTTCTTAAGCAGAGGAGAAAATGGCTGAAAGAAGAGACAGGAGAGATATTCTCCAAACACTGAATGACAATCAAGCTTGTTACAATCACAATACAGTGGTCCCTCGTTAATCGCGGGAGTTACGTTCTAAAAATAACCCGCAATAGGCGAAATCCGCGAAGTAGTCAGCTTTATTTTTTACAATGATTATAAATGTTTTAAGGTTGCAAAACCCCTCACTACACACTTTATACACTTTTCTCAATAACTTGCAAACATACCGCACTTCAGTCACACTGCCAGCGATCAAAGATACTGTATATGTAAATGTGGCAAGCTGAACGCATTCTGTACTGTACAAGAGACACCGTACGGAGGAGACTGATTGACAATGGGCTACAGTCCCTTAGCCAATCAGGACGCAAAAAACAATGCACTGTAAAAGAAAAAAAAAAAAAAAAAACATGCAAAATTGCACTAAAAAAAGTCCGCGAGGCCGCGAAAGGTGAACTGCGTTATAGCGAGGGACTACTGTATCACCGGAAATAAAGTCATCACAACACTGAGGTATTTAGCAACAGGAAAAATGCAGCAATGCAACAATGCAGCAGTGATGACTTGGGGCCAAATCTACGTCTCTAAACACTTTTCTTCTCATTGACCAGTTGATCCAGAAGCAAACACTGTTCTTCTGTCCAGTTGGGTTTCCTACTTCATTTCTTCTCCATTGCTGTTCGGTTTTTGGAAGATTTGAACATCAACCATCACTGCTTCTTCTAGGCCGGTTAGCAATCACAGAAATTGATGAAAGCTGAGACACTTTACCCTCGTTAATACCAGATGGATGAAGAAAAACCAGCGTGGCAAATAAATAGAACTATCAGCATGTGAATACTGTGGTAGTGGGCCTGAGTTTAATTTCACACATTTTATAGGATACTTTTTAAAGTATAGCGTACTATTTATTTATTTTTATGTAAAATATTATTTATAATTCCACAGTCTTCATAGAGATTAGATTCTATTATTAAGTCCATTGATGTGACGCTCCATTCTAGGCCAATTATCACCAAAACTGTATTTTTATCTAGTTTTAGGATCAACCAATCACACCTTCTGAAATGATGACTCATACCTAGCAACGGGGTCAACCACACCTCCTCACTAAGATAAGAGTTTCTGTCCATTCCTTGACCAGATTTCTCTGAGAATTTTCTGGAATCACTCCTAAGATAAGACTCCTAGCTAGGAATGTTTAGGCTAAGATAGGAGCTCTCTGAGAGGATTCTAGGAATCTTTAGGAATACGGGCCCAGGTGTGAACACTGATCTGGTCTCTGGTGTCCAGGTTAAACAGGTCCAGGTGTGAACACTGATCTGGTCTCTAGTGTCCAGGTTAAACAGGTCCAGGTGTGAACACTGATCTGGTCTCTAGTGTCCAGGTTAAACAGGTCCAGGTGTGAACACTGATCTGGTGTCAGTCCACATGTGGAGGTGGTCTGGGACACATGTGACCTCCTTCCTTTGGTAGTGTGAACACACAATGAGTCCTGGGTCACATTAAAGACCACCTACTCAACAGGGCTGATCTGAGGAAGAGGAGTTTAACTCATTCATCTTCCTTCCTCCCTCCCTTCCTTCTCTTTCTTTCCTTCCTTCCTTCTCTAAATAACTACCATCATAAATAAATCAGATCTTAACATGTGAGAGTCTTTCCATCTTGTTCCAACATCTGGATCATGTCTCCAAGTCAACAAGCAGCTGTTGATGGTTCTGATCCAGCGGTAGGTAGAGATCCATTAGAGACAGCAGCTGCTACAATATTCTACTGACCACATGATGGCGCTGCTGATTTACAGACACACAAACTGAGATCAGATCTCAAGCGCTGGCTGGGGACGCATGTGGAGACACTTTTAGATTAAGACCAGGTAGATGGACAGGTGAGACCAGATGGACAGATCTGTGACAGGAAATGACACAGCTATGTATAAAACTGTCAGCGGCAAATGTCATAAAGGAAAAATATGTTTCAAGTCTGGACGACGTGTCTTCTCTTCCTCCAATTATGAGTTCAAACCCAGAGTCTGATCAGTTCTGTCTGAGAGGGGAGCCATGTTATTGATGCCCCGCCCACACTTTCTCCAGACTCACTGGTGATTGGTTAATACTGCTCTTTGCTCTACGAGTTGGATTATACACTGTACTTGTTATTATATTTTTTATTTACTATTCTCATGTTCCTACAGAACTTTAAATGAATGTGACATGAACTTCAGCATTTTAGTTTGGTCCAAGTCCCGCCCACTACTACAGAGGGGGGTGGAGCTTATATGACCTATACTGCAGCCAGCCACCAGGTGGAGCTCCACATGGCTTGGCTTCACGTTAGAGGAGCTGTCATGGCGTCCAGTAACATCCAACGACTTGACACAGGATGGACATCAACGCGTCTGCTATCGCCGATTTGTTGGATTCGTTTTCCTGCAGAACTCCTTGACGTTGCTAAGACCAGTGAAATGGTTGATTTTTAGAAGAACTCAAGGTTGGGACACTTTAACGTCCCTGCCTGTCGACTTGAAGGAGACGGAATCTAATATCTAGAGAAGCCTGGATGTGTGCAACAAGGTGCTGGAGATGCAGTCAGCGAGGGCTGGAGGTTCTTTCGGTTCTTGCCTTTTTACCGTTTGTTCCTTTATATATTGGTCTCTGATCGCTTTCTGTTTATTTGTGCAGTAGGTTTAAGGTTAGGGAGGAGGTGAAAAGTCACAAACATTCCTAAGAATTGGCCCTAAAAGAATCCTGTCTCCCTGAGTTGACCTCCTCAGCGCTAATCGTCCGTCAGAATGAACGATGATTACTGTTGTGTTTACACCCAAACACAGTCGGAGGTTTTCTGTTGATTGGACAAACTCTTCGTCTGCCATTAGACGGCTGGTTCAGAGGAAATTGCCTCTTTGTTTGTTTTTTATTTTGTTATCAGTTCATTTCAATGCATTTCCACCTATTGTCCTCAACACTGGAACCCCGCAGAGAAAGCATGAGGGTTTCACATCGCTGCCCACGAACCAGGAAGGTGTTAGAAACCAGAGGAAGGAGGCTGAAGAGGATGATGAGGAGGACAAGGATGAGGACGAGGATGAAGAGTCGAAGAGAAAAAGTCAAAGAAGGAGAAACAAGAGGAGGAGGAGGAGGTTTTTATTCTGATGACTCTCGGGGAAGGAGCTGCTTGAAAACGTCCAGCGCTGGAAACAAACCGACGTACGAGTCATGTAAGGTTAACTGTGAGTGTCGATCAAACTGAGACTATTTTTTATAAGTATGTCCAGGGTTGTTTATGTTCAACTCTTCCTTCAGAGGAGGAAACAGCAGCAGGCAGTGTTTAGGATTTGAATTCCGTCTGTTAGATTCTCATCAAAAATAATCAGTGGTGGTGGGAAAGAAACTAAAGGTCAGGTTATAGAACGTCTCCATAGAGTTGGGACGTGTCCTGATACCGAGTAAGACCGTGAATTAAATTAAACGTTAATAAAGAATAAGTGAATGAACATTGTTAGGCTTATGTAAAATACAGAGGTAGACCAGACCAGACCAGACCAGACAAGACAACACCAGACAACACAAGACCAGACCAGACCAGACCAGACAAGACCAGACAAGACCAGGCCAGACAACACCAGACCAGACCAGACAACACCAGACAAGACCAGGCCAGACAACACCAGACCAGACAAGACAAGACAAGACAAGACAAAGACAAGGCCAGACAACACCAGACCAGACCAGACAACACTGGACCAGACCAGACCAGACCAGACAACACCAGACCAGACCAGACAACACTGGACCAGACCAGACCAGACCAGACAACACCAGACCAGACCAGACAACACCAGACGAGATCAGACAAGACAACACCAGGCCAGACCAGACAAGACCAGACCAGACCAGACCGGACCGGACCAGACAACACTGGACCAGACCAGACCAGACCAGACCGGACCAGACAACACTGGACCAGACCAGACAAGACCAGACAAGACAACACCAGACCAGACCAGACCAGACAACACTGGACCAGACCAGACAAGACCAGACAAGACAACACCAGACCAGACCAGACAACACTGGACCAGACCAGACCAGACCAGACCAGACCAGACCAGACAAGGCCAGACCAGACCAGACCAGACCAGACAACACTGGACCAGACCAGACCAGACCAGACCGGACCAGAGAAGACCAGACCAGACAAGACCAACTATTCCATTCTGGATTTCTTTCCTCGCCTCCTGATGCTTCAGTGCCTCAGTACCAAACATCCCCTGAGTCTTATTTCACTAATGGGAAACAAAGACATCTGAAAACATCTAATGTGGCTTTGACATCAACATCAACTTGTGCTGACTTTCACAACTCTCTGATATGTAACACATTTTCATTCAGAACTAGTGAGGTTTCAAAGTGACCTAATGAACGGCTGCTTCACGTGGAGTCTGAGCACGAAGGTTTCAGACAGCGCTGATGTTGTTTGTCGGAAACTTATAGGACGTTATATAATCAGAAATTCTTCTGGTTTGAGGATATAAAGACTTGATTTTATGAGGCCAATGGACCAGTGAACGGCGTTTGGAGACAGGAAATAAAACTGGAAGATGCTGCACATATCTTTATTCATGGATACGGTGAATTTGGCCGATGAAGCGTTCCTCTTTGACACGGGGCACACATGACCGTCCTGTACGCATTAAAGGGGACTCCAGGCCTCAGAGCCGCCGCCCACCACAGTCCCTCATCTGACTCCTCTGTGAAATCTCTTGTCTTCAAATTTGGCCTCTAAAGGGCGACTTGTATTCCAGCGTGATCACAGACTACACTGACATTTCCCTCACATGCCTTCCTTCCTAAACGCTGATGGTGGTTTTTTTAATGAAAAGGGAAGTTTTAAAAGATCATGTGTCTCTGAAGTGATGTTTCTGTAACACTTGATGGACGATTAGCAAACACTAAGCAGACTGTCTGTCAGGAGATTCTGACACATACTCCAAAAACATTTATTTATTTATTTTACTTTCTAAACCTTTGCTCAAAAGTTGCTGCCTCACAACTCTTACAGTGAGGATCTTGAAGTCAGTGTCTCTTTACTCAAGCAGTGCACAGAATGCAGGGTTGGGTAGTAACTGATTACATGTAATCTAGATTACGTAATCAGATTACAAAAATCAAGTAACTGTAATCAGCCCAGACTACAATACAAAAATGCGTAATTAGATTACAGTTACATTGTTGGGGATTACCTGATTACATTTTATCATGCAAACAATGCAACTTTTTTATGATAGCCTAGCCAGTGTTTTCATTTGACAAGCAGCCCATTTGTTTGTTCACTAGATGTCATTATCATCCATTTGCCTGTGTAGTTTCTTGACAAGAAAAAGGTTCAAATCAAAACCCAAGATGGAGGAACCGTCAACGTCAACCAACCCAGATAGCAAAAAAACAGATTGGCAGATAGCAGACCGCTGGTGGCATGCCACTTGTGGTCCACCATCTCTTGAAATTTAACTTATCATGAATATTAAGAAAATACATGAAATGTTATTAAAGTGATGGATGAAGTATAACTGAATAAATGAAAAAGGTTTTAGACCAATAGTGACAAAATATTGGGGCATTTGACGACAACTCGCTCACGGACCGCCAGTGAACCGATGAGCAAAACTCCAGCGGACTGCCAGGTCTATCCCCAGTGGGCTGACGGTGGTCCGCCAGCCTCTTGCTATCTGGGAATAGACCTGTTCCAGTCGGAAAAAATACGTTCAGTACTTGGCAACATCGCCACAACTTTGAATTAAAGACAGAGGAAAATAAGATTGTGTATGTCTTGTACAAGTTGTGTAAAAAGTAATCCTAAAGTAATCAGATTACGTTACATGTTTTGGGTAATCCAATAGATTACGTTACTGATTACAAAATTTGCCATGTAATCTGTAATCAGTAATCGATTACATTCCAAAGTAATCTGACCCAACCCTGACAGAATGTCACAGAACACAAGGTCATAGGAGAGGAGCTCAGTAGTAGACTATCTTCAGTACACGTCATAGCAACTAACATGTTATCTATTCTTCGGAAGGTGGGGTTATCTTCTTTGAGATGACACCAAGACGTCAGGCCTCCTGCACTCTCCTTGAACTAACAGGTTTTCTACAAAACAAGGCAATTAATCGTGCATGAATATAACCTGTTTACTAAACCAAGTAACTAAACCCAATATTTTTCTATCAACAATGTTGACAAAAATCTGAGGATTGACAGTAAAACACATTAAAATACAAAAAAAAGTGGCCAAATAAAAGTAAAATATTAAGAATATGCACAGTTTTTTTTTTATTGCTCGTAATTTCAGATTAAACAAATACAAGAAACGTGGTCAAAACAAAGTTAAAAATTAAGAATGTGTGTTTTTATTTTTATGTCTTTTATTTTTCAATTATCTTATTTTTAAAACCAATACTCCACGAGCAATAATGTCTCATTGCCAACATTTCAAATATTTCTTTTCACTACCAATTTCTATTTTCAGTGTCAACATTTATTGTCAGTGCTTTAGCCATATAGCATTTTAGCTTCTGTCAGACACTGCCCTTTAACTGGAGTAAATATTTTCAAATGTTTGCATTTAAATCTCCGTCAGAGCGATTGGTGCTAAACACCTTGTCAGCATTTGAGCTTTAGCATTAGCATGACAATATTAGCCCATAGAGCATAGCACATCAGAGCTGCTATCATAGTTTTAGCAAATGTTAGCATGTTTATTTGCAAAACAAAAATGCCAAAGATTACGTCTGGTAAACAGCTTGTCAGCATGAACACGAGCATACTGATGATTGCATTTAGCTCACATATAGCTTGACAGAGATGCTAGCATGGCAGAAGTTGTAATTTCTGGGTTAAATAAACCACATGAGTGCTAGTAGCATAGCTTTATCTGTAAACTTTGTTTTTAGAGCAAATCTTAATTGTTAGTCCTGAAAGTTCATTAGCATGCTAACACAGCGTTTAGCAAAAAAAAAAACACAGCATGAATACAGCTTCAGAGTTGCTAGCATTTTTAATTGTGAACAAACATCAGCAGAACCATGAGATTATATTGATCAACAAAAAGATTATAATTTTACAATTGTCTTTCTGAGAGATCAGTTTCCTTGTCTATTTAAGTCAGAGTACAACAGACTCCACCACTGTTTTCCGTTGCCGTGAGAAAACTATAGGCGTTAAAGAAGCTGATCATCGGTTTGACACGGCTCTGAACTTTCTGCTTTCAGGACATGAAACAAAAAACAAAAAAAAGTTTTTCTCTAGCATTTGTCTAAAAGCCGGAACAACCAGCTGATCCATTGGTGGTTTCTCCGATGGCCTTCCAGTTCTGTCACATGAAACGAAGGCTAATGCCGTCAAAGAGGCTGGTCAACAGTTTCCGGCGTCAAATCACGCCACTGACTGCTCCTTTCTCTGAAATAAGAAAAAGTTCCAATTTCCAGCATGACTTTGAGTTACAAAACTGTTCTCTTGTTTGTAATCTTGAGGAAACAGCTCTCTGCAGACTTATTCCTGTCGTTACACATCAAAGATATCCGTTCTCCTTCACAACAGAAAACCCTGACATCTGCCATCTCTATTAACACTTCTCAATGTGGCGGCAAGAGCCAATTACGTCTCAAATATTCTCCAGCATCACATAATTAGAGCTAAATGTCACTCAGACTGAACTTAGACGAGTGGCAAGAAGCCGGGGGGGGGGGGGGGGGGGGGTCCACCTGAAACTAACATGACCAGAGTCTGTTAGAGACCAGAAACCCACTTGGAATATAAGGGATATGGTTCCTAATGAACCAACAATTAACGTCCAGAGTCTGAAGGTGTGAATGGAGGTAAAATCTCTTGATGAAAATGTCTGAACATCTGTCCCCAACATCTTCCTTTACTCCTCTTTCAAACCATCTGTCTTCTCTGGATACAATGTGGACGTCATGTCTTCAAAGGAGTGTCCCAAGTCCTTCAGGTGTAGGTGGACAGCTGAATCCGGACCTGAAGAGACGGATCTTCTTCATCATTCGTCACTGAACTGAACAGCGTAAACTACACTGCTGTGTTTTGTCTTTGGGGTGAACAATTTCTTGCCTCAGTGGTTATTAGAAAGTCTCCGGAGTTTCTCTGATGTTCAGCCATGTATGGAATGACCATGCTCCTCCTCTAGTTCTCTGTGAAGGTTCTCAGTCGTCCAGGTCATGGTTTATCCCCCCAAAAAAGAAGATCTGAGGCAAGGACAACTGGAGTCTCTTGAAGACATTTCCTCCAAGTCTTCATTTCTAACAGACTGGTGGGAAGTTGGAGTTCAAACAGGAACTTGGCACCTTGAGTCTCTAGACGCTGTTAATCACAACAGATAAAAAAAAACTTTGTTCCGTGCAGCATCTTACAGCAAAGACTGTAAAAATAAGGAAAGAAGTGTTAAAATATTTTTCTTCTTCAAAGTTCAGATACAAACATCAAAACAGGTTTTTCTTGCAGTTATCAGATCAACGTTTTGACGAAAACCATCCAGATCAACTTACAACATCTGTTCCTGCACAGATAAAAAGACAAAGTGGTCCTGTAGTAGTGTCCTCTGTCCACCAGGTGGCAGCATCCACCATTTTCATTTATTTAGACACTGATGAGCAGAGAAAGATCTCTGATAATAAAGGAAATAAAGACACATCTCATTAGTGATCACATCAATAATTAATCACACACAGTCTCCTGGTAGTCAATCATTTAATGAGTTGATTCTAGTTCAGATTTATTTCTTCTTCAGTTGGTTAACAGCTCCAAGGATAGAATCTTTTAAAAGGCTCTCAGACCATTAACCATTATTGTAGCAGCTGCTGTCTCTAATGGATCTCTACCTACCGCTGGATCAGAACCAAGAACAGCTGGTTGTTGACTTGGAGACATGATCCAGATTTTCACACCTGGACTCTAACCCGGACACTAGAGACCAGATCAGTGTTCACACCTGGACCTGTTTAACCTGGACACTAGAGACCAGATCAGTGTTCACACCTGGACTGTAACCTGGACTCTAGAGACCAGATCAGTGTTCACACCTGGACCTGTTTTACCTGGACACTAGAGACCAGATCAGTGTTCACACCTGGACTCTAACCTGGACACTAGAGACCAGATCAGTGTTCACACCTGGACTCTAACCTGGACACTAGAGACCAGATCACAGGTCAAAGAATAACGTCTAGTTTGAGCTCAGGTTGAAGGATGCGTCGTAGAAATAACCAAGTACTGCAGCAGCATTTGTTGTGAGTCAAAAGTTGAGTAAAAACAAATCTAAATCCATCCCCGCCAGTGACTGTCCCGCCTCGAGATGACAAGGGAGTGCCCTGCCCTGCCGGGGAGTAACACTGTCACACAACAACCAAAACGACCTGTGCCTCCACTCATCAGTGAGTCACAGTGACTGCAGGTTAGACAGCAGCTGACATGCAGTTTCAGTTTTCTCCGGCTGCTGGTGAGCTCTGATTTTAAGGCTCCCATCCACCACCTCCCCAACCCCCCCGGACACTCTGCAGGCCCTGGACACGTAAAACACTCGAGGACGCATGGAGATCGATAGCCTCGTTGCAAACAGCGCTCTCATTCGAGCCAGGGAAGGTAGGAGATGTTTGAATGTTGCTGCACAGCCAGAAATGTTGGCAGAACTTTCTAAAAAGGCAACTTGAAAAGACACCTATGGTGAAATGATTTATGACTTTAGACTTTTTTATCAGGCTGACCTTTGTTTTTTTATTTTAAGTTGACATCGGTGAGTCTTAAACTCTCTGTGACATGAGTTGTTAACTTTGAAGTTGAAGAATAAATGTGTGTTTTGTAAGAAAACTAAATCAAATAATTATCTGCAGCCTGTGAGTGACAGTAAAGTTGCAGTGTAATGTGGTCCCACAGGCTTTGCTTACCTGTTCCTGGAGCTATTTATAGTCCATTCACTGTAGCTGGAGCATGCCATTGTCTGAAACCTGATGGTTCTGGGCGTGCACGGGAACACGCACGCTGCAGATATGCAACATGCACCATGCTTTCATTTCCTCTGTGTCTGCAGATGGAGGCAGCAAAGGCAGGAGCTGGAAATGGAGAGAGATGCTGCGCTTCCCTCACATCCGGCAGTGCAGAGAGCTGGCCATGAGCATAGGTGTGTGTCTGACAGAGTTGTCAGGATTCACATTCCTGTCTGAGGTTTGCTGTCGTGTGATTTCAAGCTTCACTTCCTTCAACAGAGCGAGACTACTACTTGTTGTGCGTGATGCAGCCTATTGGAAAGAAGCTGTTCAGGCTCTTCTGTCGGAGTCGGCCCGATCTGCAGAACCACATATGCCTGCAGGACGCCCTGGTACGCCGACACCCGTGGACACTATGTACACACAAATAAAAAGACAATTAGAGTTGCCCTCAAAGAGAAGAAGGCAGGGTAAAAGTTCCTGCTTGTTAATCTGAGGGAGAGGAAAGACTAGGAGGAAATGTCTCACGGTCTTAAGGCAACGTTAACATTAAGTGGCGATCATGTGGCACAAGATTACTGGAAATACGAGTTCATTGACAAGAGGAGCGGATTATTTAACGTGAGCTGCATTAAGTAAAAATGAAAAAGTAGTTCAGACGTTCAACAAGTCGTAGAACCATAGACGTTGACCCTTTTTTGGCCGTCTGATTGGTCTGCTGACCACCAATCACTGACATAGAAAAACAAAGTAAACCTGAAATAATAGAGTTTTCTTTTTAAGGATCGCAATTACTAATTGTAATGCTAACTAAGTAATAGCCATGCTAAAGGCATTCTGTAGCATGGCTATTACTTAGTTAGCATTAAGATTGGAAACTGTCTAACCTAGGAACAATAACACAGGAAGTAGGAACTGAGACAGGGTTGGAGCCTTCTGGTTTAGATTTTTATGCTAGTTTCAGTTTGACCCTTTCTTGGTCGTCTGATTGGTCAGCTGACAACCAATCAGAGAGCTCCGTGCTTTTATCAAGTCCCAAATTCCTGTTACAGTTGCTAGCTTAGATAATCAGTAGCCTATGCTGAGGTTCACTTCCATAGAAAACCTGTAGAGTCTAGAGGTAACAAAGAGTTGAGACAGCTAGCGTTAGCAACTGTCTGTCTTTTCACCATCTCAGCAGTTCCTCTTCTGTAGCTGTGCTAGCCTACAGTCCATTCTTCCTGTCTTTTTAAGGATCGCAATTACTAATTTTAATGCTAACTCAGTAATAGCCATGCTGGGGTCCATTCCCCAGCATGGCTTTAGTTTGTCTAACCTAGCCACAGTGAAATTAGCAAGATTTTCATCCTAGTTCCAGTTTGATTGGTCTGCTGAGCACCAATGACAGGGCTCCTAGCCTTTTCGTCCTGATTTCCTGTTATCTGCTGCCAGGTTTGACAAACTGTAATACCGACTGTAATAGTGGAGTCTAGAGGTAACATGGAGGAGAGTCAGCTAATGTTTCTCTATGGGAATAGACCTACACAGATTAGGCTATAGTTTGTCAAACAGCAACAGCAACATAGGAAGTTAGTGCCTGATAGAGTTGGACCAATCAGAAGGCCAGCAGAGGGATAAATTTTACAGTACATTGATTAATTTGATATTTATATGCTATAAGAACACAGAAACAATCCTCTGTTTGGGACATTCTGTCTATGAGGGTTATCAGTCATCCGGGTCATTTATCCAGAAAACTGGAGTTGTTGGGTTTCTTGAAGGCGTCTTGCCACTTGTCTAAGTACCTTCTTCAGCTCGAAAAGACAAAAAAGACGTCTGAAAATCCTTCTCTGTCCTAGGACGCCTTTGAGACGAAGTCGAACGAAATGAGGAAGGATTTCGGCTTCAGCATCATCCAGAAATTCCTCATGGGGCAGGTCTGACCAATAACCTTGACTTCTCTCCATGCTCACAGAGTTTGATCACAATCAGTCATTCACACTGTTTTTTGTTTTTAACTTCCGTGTTTCCTCAGTCCCACCTGTGCGTGTCCATCGTAGCGAAGCACGAACAGAGCTGCAGGCAAAACCTGGAGCTCAACCCCTGCAGCGACGTCTTTCACGACTGCAGAGAGTGAGTTCACACCGACTCACTATCAGCTTAATATATATATATGTGAGTTTTTAGTAAATATAATGTCTGTGTCCTGGATCAGAGACCTGCATCAGTACTTCAGTGGAGAGCCGTTCGTCCAGTACCAGGACAGTATGTACTTCGACCGGTTTCTGCAGTGGAAGATGTTGGAGAGGTCAGTAAGAGTGCTGGAGGAAACGACACTGGTTGACAGATGAGCGGTTTGTCGGCTAGCTGGTTTATCTGCTTCTACTCAATACACTCTGCTGCCGTCACTGTTGGCTCTGTGTCACATTTAGCTTTTCATAAAACTTGAATGAGATCAGCCTGTTCCTTTTTTCTTCAAGGCAGCCCATCACCAAGCAGACATTCAGACAGTACAGGCTGCTGGGGAAAGGAGGCTTTGGAGAGGTAAGACTAGCACCTACTAGCATCTATTAGCATCTACCAGGCAGCAACCAAGGCCACCTGTGGCACCTGAGAGGAAATAACTGCTCATACCCGCAGGTGGAAGTAGTCTGTATTCATCATTCAGAAAGATAACAGGAAGAGCTACTTTTAGCTGGGAGGCTAGGGAATTAGATAGACATACGATTAGCTAGGAGACTAGGAAGCTATCAAGAACTACTATTTGCTAGGAGGCTGGGGGGAGCTACAATTTGCTGGGAGGCTTGGAAGCTAGAAAGAGCTACTGTTAGCTAGGAGGTAAACGCTTTAAAACACTCCTAAACTGACCCCAGCTATAAAGACAGATCATTCTCCTCTGTTTGGCCTCCAGGTGTGGGCCTGTCAGGTACGAGCCACGGGGATGATGTACGCCTGCAAGAAGCTGGAGAAAACCCACGTCAAGAAGAGACGAGGAGAGGGCATGGCTCTCAACGAGAAAGAGATCCTGGAGGAGTTGGACAGTCGATTTGTGGTGAGAAAGCTGCAGCTACACTCAGACACTTATAAATCAGGCACTTGAAGTTCTCTAAATGGTCCTGGTCTTTGTAACCAAAGCATTTATTTTAATTGAAGCCATGTGGATCCTAATCAAGACCTTTCTCCTTCATATCATGTTTCAGTTGAACTGGACTGGGCCGGTGTTTCCTAATAAAGTTCTCCTTCCCGTTTTCCTTGCAGGTGAACCTGGCGTACGCCTACGAGACCAAACACGCCCTCTGCATGGTTCTGACCATGATGAGCGGCGGCGATTTGAAGTTCCACATATACAACATCGGCGAGCCCGGCCTGGACCCGGACAGAACGGTTTTCTACGCCGCAGAGGTCTGCTGTGGATTGATTCACCTGCACGAGAAGTCAATAGTTTACAGGTGAGAGCGTTGACACGGGGGATTCGGTCTCAGCTGATCTGAGTGCAGAGTTTCTAAATCTGTGTTTAATCTTCTAGGGATCTGAAACCAGAGAACATTCTCCTGGATGACAACGGTATTTACAACTACACTACTGAGCAATAAATAGCTCCTGTGTGCTAAAATAACCTACGACCACATTCCAGCCCCTGCAGAGACATGAAGCTATTTTTAGCTCTGAAATGAACTGGAATGATTGACATGATAACAGTCAATCAGACTTAATTCTCTAGATGCATCTGCCTGTTCAAGGAAATGATGGTGTTTCTATTTTGACAAAAGACGGATCGAGGAAATGAAAGGAATGTGGGACTCAGGTGTGTCGGCTATTGTAAAACAACTCTGCACCTGTTCCTTCTTTCGTTGAAGCTTTGGGAATTTGGAAACACCTTAATGTTGCATGCGTCAGTAATCACAAATTGCTAGTTAGGGTTATTGTATCAAGCGCCTGCTTCACAGCGCCGGAGGGAAGAGTAACCTCGCAGGGTCAAAAGGGAAAGTGCGTCAGAGTAGTTAAAGATAAAATATCTCAAACATAAAACCTGTTCAGTGAATGTTTGTTGTTTTGTTTTTGTTTCCTTAAGGACACATCCGCATCTCTGACCTGGGCCTGGCTGTGAAGCTTCCTGAGGGGAGTCTGGTACGAGGCAGGGTGGGCACGCTGGGATATATGGGTATGTACTACAGACGTGTCAATAATGGGGCCCTGTTGTGGAAAAACTGAATTACTGATTATGATATTACGTCTCTGCAAGCTTAACCAAGTCACTGTGGCTAATGATTGACCAGATGTACGGAGGTAGATATGTTATATGTCTACGTAAACCCACCAACATCTCAGAACTGAAGTGGTTCTGTTCTGAGGAATGGGCTAAAATTCCTCCAAGCTGCTGTAGACCACTGATCAGCAGTTACCAGAAACATTTAGTTACAAGGAGGTCACAGCAGATACTGGAAAAAGTGTTTTTTTTAACTTTTTTTAACTTATAAATACACAAGTAACGCACAAGATTTGAATTTAATTGGAAAATACTATGTCCCTCAGTACTAAGATACTGGGGGACATAGAAGTCGTAACCTACGTACGTAGCCTATGCCGGTGCGATCCATTTATAGTTGTGCACTCGTCAGTCCTGGCTCGCTCTGTAAAAATGCCACCAGAACACTAGTCGGCGCTGTATACTTTTTGCCAGTTGGGTTAATTTTTGTTTCTACTTCCTGCTTCACTTTCAACAATGGGCAAAAAATTGTTTTCCCGAAATTTCGAGTTGAATGACGAGTTGTACAAATGTTTGTATCTCCGAACCTCCTCAGTTAACCTTTCCTCCACGTGTTTCATCTTTATTGATCCAAAACAATCAATTTGATTAGGGTTAGGGTTAGGGGGGTTAGGGGTAGGGTTAGGGTTAGAGGAAACACTAGTGTTGTAGTACTCGAGACCGGTCTTGGTCTTGACTTGGTCTTGCCCCCTCAAAGTCTTGGTCTTGGTGTGCTCTGGTCTTGGTCTTAACTCTCGGGTTAGGCGGTCTTGACTACAACACTAGGAAACCTGCTACTACCAAGCGGACCAATCACAGCTCTTGTGGTCTGCGTTGCCGCAACGCGCAGTTACATTTCTGGGGAGGTGCACGTCAGTTATGGTGTTAAGGTCTGGGTAAGGTAGCCTAAACCACCTATTAATCTCTGATACTGATTCTTAAACTGCTTGATTTGATTGGCCCGTCAGATCCTTGTTTAAGCATGATCAGTTCCTTGTGTAGTTGGTCTGAATTCGAGGCTTCCTCACGGCACAAAAACAACGTATCCACAACCCCAACCCCTCCAGAGACATGAAACTATTCTCTGAGGTGTTTACATTGTCTGTGTTTCTCATCTCAGCTCCAGAGGTGATCCGCAAAGACCATTACGGGACGGGAGTCGACTGGTGGGGCCTCGGCTGCCTGATCTATGAAATGACGGCAGGTAAGCCTCCGTTCAGGGACCGAGGAGAACACCCTGATTCCTTAGAAATGGAGAGGAGGATCCAGAGAGAGCAGGAGACGTACAACGGCAGGTTCAGCCGGGACGTGAGAAACATCTGCTCCTCGGTGAGTCCCTCCAAAACAATCTGAAAGCTGACTAGAGCGACTCCCAACAACGACGCAGCTGGTTGTCTTGCTACAAGAAAAAACTCTGTCTTCTTTACTACAGCTGTTGACCAAAGACCCAAAGCTGAGGTTGGGCTGTCGGGGCTCTGGAGGAAGAGAAGTCCAGTCTCATCCTTTCTTCCAGAGCGTCAACTTCCGGATACTGGAGGCGGGGCTTGTTGAGCCTCCGTTTAAACCTGATGCAAGTACAACATTAACATCTAAAAACATCAAACTCCTCTTCACCAATACACACTGAGATCTGAGGCCAAAGTAGTCGTTGGACCTCTTTCTGGACGGACAGGTCAAAGAGATGTTTCACCTTTTTTAGTTCTGCAAGAAGTCTTTTAAGGATGCCGTAGCTACCTTTTCTGCATCTGAAGATTTTCCTTCTAGATTCAAGAGCAGCTAATCTGTCCCAGAAAACTACTGCTGCTATGTTTGTAGCAGGAAGTGACTGAGATTCATAAGTCTGAACAACTATGTCTTCTTTTGACCGTTCTGAGCATGTAGGTATAGTTCGTTAGGTGCAGTAATTGTGAGACAACACTGACACCCTCAGGTCAAACTGGAAACTGCAAAATCCTGGATATTGTTACTAAAAAACTTCTGTTTTTATATAAAATGATGCTTTTTGTCTTTATTATCCAGCTTAATTACCAGAATGATTAATTTATGAGAATGTCTTTTACTCTTCCTCCTGTAGCCCAGACTGGTGTACTGCAGCGACGTCCAGGACATCGATGAGTTTTCTTACGTGAAGGGAGTCATTCTGGACCACGTGGACCACGACTTCTACTCCAAGTTCAGCACGGGGAGTAATCCCATTAGGTGGCAAAACGAGGTGAGTTCATTTCACGGATGCATCCACAGCCTCGGCTCGGACAGGATCTGCTAACCTCACCACCTCTTCTTCCTCCCCCTGTGTTTCTCGTAGATAATAGAGACGGGATGTTTCCAGGAGCTGAATACTTTCGGCCCAGAGGGCTCTCGTTCTCCAGATCTGGACTTGTCCCAGGCCCCCCAGAGCCCCAAACGCAGCCTGCTGCGCCGGATCTTCCGAAGACACGTGAGGAAAAAGTCCACAGCTTCTCAGAGTGTGTTTGAGTTTATCTGAAAGCTGAAATCTCTTTTCCTTTGGCAGACAGACGAGAGACAAAAATTTGTGTCGAAAGAAAGCTACGCCGAGTCAGGACTACTCACGTCTTCCCTCTGAGGATGATCATCAGAGACTGCTTTAAAGACTCTTAACTCCAGTGTAGCAGCAGAGGACTCTTTAAATCAGTGACGCCTAAAGGTTTTCCTTCAGACAACTTCTACATTCCTGCAGAAAAATGACTCAGAGTAAGTCCTGAAAGTAAAACAGATATATTGTGTATTTGGTTATTCAAGAAAATTAATAATTTGTTTATATCTATAAGGTGCTAATGTAAGTGAACCCTAGTTTTTATTATCCAGTTTATGGTAACAGCTGATCAGTGGTCTATAGCAGCTTGGAGGAATTTTAGCCCATTCCTCAGAACAGAACCACTTCAGTTCTGAGATGTTGGTGGGTTTCCTCACATCAACTGCTTGCTTCAGGTCCTTCCACAACATTTCTATTGGATTAAGGTCAGGACTTTGACTTGGCCGTTCCTAAACATTCATCTTGTTCTTCTTTAACCGTTCTTTTGTAGAACCACTTGTGTTCTTGGTTCTCGTTGTCTTGCTGCATGACCCAGTTTCTCTTCACATTCAGCTCATGGACAGATGTCCTGACATTTTCTTTTAGACTTCACTGGTAGAATTCAGAATTCATTGGTCCATCAATGATGACAAGCCGTCCTGGTCCAGATGCAGCAGGACAGGCCCAAACCAGGACATTAGCACCCCCATGTTTGATGGAGGGATGAGGTTCTGATGCTGGAATGATGCAGTGTTGTTTCATCTCATTTAAACCAAACTATTCTACTTTGGTCTCATCTGTCCACTAAACATTGTCCCAATAGTCTTCTGTCTTGTCCACATGATGTTTAGAAATGTTCTTCTTGGAGAGCAGTGTCTTTGTCCATCACACCATGGTTGTTCAGTGGATTCATCAACATTAACATCAGCCAATGAGAGAGAGGCCTTTAGCTGCTTAGAAGTTCCCCTGGGTTCCTTTGGGACCTCTCAGACTATTATGGAGTGATCTTTGTTGGTGGACCACTCCTGTGGAGGGGAACAGTCGTCTTCAGTCTGTCTGACTGTGGATTATTTGTGGGTTCCAAACTCTTTAGAGATGGTTCTGGAACCTTTTCCAGCCTGATGAGCAACAACAACTCTTTCTCTGAGCTCCTCAGAAAGCTCCTTTGTCCACAAACATGTGTTGTGAAGGTCAGACTGAGACAAATCCCTGATTTATTGAAACTAAACCAGGAACTGAACCACACCTGAGTCTCATTACATTGATGGAAACACTTCTGAACACATGGACTCTGATTGGACCTGGAAATTAACTTGGAATCCTGGAGGTAGACCTCACTGATATGTAATATTGGCTAATTTCCATACATAAACAAATACAAAGTATAATATTTCAGTGCCATGTGTTTGACTGGGTTCTCTTTATCCACTTTCAGGACTTGTTTTGAGTCATTTTTATGCAGAAATATAGAAAACTGAAGGATGCCAAAACTTTAAAGCTGCACTCTACGTTTCATTGCGTCACTTACAGCTACACCACATGTGCACTTGATTTCTTCACCAGTCTCACGTAAACTTGCTGCAGAAGTAACGCACTGAGACATGGTTCATGTCCGACACTTTTTTTTTTAAACTTGTTTTGATACAAAAAGGATGAAAACACATCCACTGTTTTATCTGAGCCTTAAATAAAACATATTTTTTAAAGTGCTTCAGGTTTTATGCTGATTACAGTGACTTCTGTTTTAAGAAGCTGACATTTTCTCTTTGTTGTTTTGATTTGACAAACTAAATAAACACTAATTAAATTATTCAATGTGCAGTTTCACTGAAAATGTTTTTGTCTTTTCTGGATCAAGAATATTTTCTTCATGAAGACCAGAGTTTGTAGACGGGGGACGTTGGTCTGGCTTCGAGACTAATTCACTCGTCACCTGTCCTCATAGTCATAATGTTATGGCCGATCGGTGTGTATATCCAAATTAAAAGTCCTACGCTCAAACCAAAATGAGCTGGCGTCACTAGTTCGAGCCCAGCCGTCACCCTTCGCCACAACCTTTCAAAATAAAAGTATAAATGGCGAAAAACAATAACCCTTTTCCTACCAAAATAAAAGCAGCGTAACCTACCAGGCTTAATTAATCAGTTCCATTATCATCATCATTATTATTATTTTTTATTCAACTCAAAGTATAAAACAGTAAATAATTAGCACACATCGTCAAACAAATAAAAACCCGCAGCGGGACAGACGTCACTAAAGAATCATCGACATGTGAAACGTTTGGCTTCGCAGAACATCAGGTTCTTGCTCAAGGCGACGCTCTGAACACGTGTTAAACTGGTGGAAGCAGAGCACCGGCTTCAGTCAGAGGTTCAGAGTGGAACCAGTGATCTGTTATGGCAAAATTAAAATCACACGAGCTGCTGCTGCTGCTGCTGCTGCTGCTGCTGCTGCTGCTGCTGCTGCTGCTGCTTTGACCTACAGTCTGGAGGATGCTGTTGTTGTTTTGACCAGGTGAGTTACTGAGCTCATCCCTCCCACGGGGGGCTGCGCCGGCCGTCCACCTCCGTCTCCACGTGGTACAACATGTCCGCCAGCGTGTGCTCGATCACCGCCCCCCAGCCCATGTCGCTCATCTGAAAAGGAAAATAATTATCGTGTTGAGCCAGTCACAGTCACATTTTAGACATTTTTATTGCTTTTAGTAATTTACAATTACAGCTCCTCTAAAGTGAAGTCAAATCAAATAGAGCTCCCCCTGGTGTCTGGCTGCAGTATAGGTCATAAGCTCCACCCCCTCCATGTTAGTGGGCGGGGCTTGGGCCAAACTAAAACACTAAAATACATGTCAGATAAAAATTTTCAAGGATAGTTTCTGTCATTTTAGGTAGTTAATATAATAGAAACAGGATGTGACATAATGGTGACTACCAGTTGCCATGCCAACCGCTCCGTAAAACGGTCCTGTAGGTCCAGGAGAGTTGTAAAAAATAAATAAACTAGTCCAGTGTATAATCCATCATCTCCTTGTAACAGGTGGAGGTAGAGCAGAGCGTAGTATTAATTAAACTAAAACATGAGTGAGTCTGGAGGAAGTGTGGGCGGGGCATCAATATCACGGCTCCACGTGGCTCCGCCCTCAGACCGTACTGATCAGACTCTGGATCCAAACTCACAAGATGGCGCCGCCCGTATCCCCGGGAACATAGAGTCAGTTTGACCAATGAGAGGAAGAGGAGACGTGGTGTCCATGTTTATATACAGACTATGGTTTAAACCGTTAAGGGTAAACACATTCGGAAGCAAAATGACATTTTAAATCTTGCAACTTGAATGTTTTACTTTGTTTTACTTTCTATTTGGACTCATACACAAGAACGATTCTTTCCAGAATGTTTACCCATCATCCTCTACTGTCCACTGTTTAAATATGTGTTAGCAAAAAGTCTAAAGGCAATAACTTCATTTAACTAGTAAAGTACTTAGATGAGACTTTACTAGTTGATGTTTTCATAGTTCACAGTTATCTTATGGACCGTGACGGAGGCTGAATAAATATCAGAGTGATGCTCCTTCATATCTTTCCACCTCATTTGTAGCCACAGGGCTTTTGCTATGCTAACGCTAACGGAGATCTAATAGGCCAACGCCCCCTATCCAGTCACATGACAGGGACGCTCAGTTTGAAAGTCCATAATTCAACACCTCATCACATGAAATAACATTCTAGTCTCATCCTGTCACGGTTTTTATCATCAGATATTAGTTTTAGCTCGTGATTAAACAGAAGGAAGTTCTCACCGGCTGGTACTTGACGTCCTTCGGAGGGTGTTTGAAATGCGGCCCAAAGTTAACGGACACCTGGGAAACCAAGATGAAACTTTAAAATCTTTCAAAAGCCAAAAGTTTAAAAACGACCACGTCGACCGCGGTGATACCGACCGTGCAGCTCTTGTAGAGGGAGATGGCCGGGAAGTAGAGGCCTTCAAAGAGGTTCTCGTAGGCGACGCCTTGGTTCACGCCGTTTTTGTAGAAAATCATCTGGAAAACAAAACATGTTGTCAGAAACAGCGGTAGGTTTGAATCTCACTGTGATTTTTTATTTTTATTATTTCTGATGTTTTCTAACTTTGCTTGGACTCATAATCTTGAGGCTCTTCTCTGCTTTGTCCACGTAGTCCTTCTCCTCAAAGTACAGGTAGCTCTTGAACTTGATCAGTGCCTGAAGAGAGGAAGACAAAAAGAGGCGTGACCCACTTATATCTGCAACAGCACTGATCAGCCATAACATTATGACCACTGAGAGCTGAAGCGGATCAGCCTGGAAACCGGACGACCTGCGATTCATCGTCTACATGGTTGAACTTAAACATGAGCAAGAAAACCTGCTTTTAAAACGTCCACGTCGGTTCAGAGCTCAAAGTTCAATCAAGGCCAATCAGATCGTTTGGGGGCGGGGCTTAATGTGGAGATGGGACATTTACACCCTTATTTTGAGAGTAGTTGAGAGACGCAGGAAGACGACACATGGAAAAAGGGTGAAGGCCTGGAATCGAACCAGCGCTACTGAAACTTAAGTCATGTGTTTACTGCAAAGTAAAGTTTATGTCCAAATTTAAAAAATCCTATTGTGGGGGGGGGGGTTATTTAGTTGGATGTACACCAATAAGCCGTAACATTATGACCACCGCCATGTAAATTAGCCTGGAGAACCAATCAGATCGACCATCTGAATTAGTTTCCAGCTAAATCTCTCTGATCGTGTCTGGGACGTCACCTTGTCCTTGTACGTGTCCGGCAGAGCTTTGGCCGTCTCCGTTTCGTCGGGCAGCTCGATGAAGAAGCCCAGCGTGTCTCCCTGGCCGTAGGCTGAGGAGTAGTGCTTCCCTATGGACTGGTGGAAGCGCGTTCCCTTCTTGCTTCGCCACGAGTAGCTGAACTTATCGTAACCCAGAGGCGCCTGCAGGTTCCCTGAGATATCAATCAATAAAGGAAACGAGAGATGAGGGTTAAACAAACAAAACGACGATGGTTACGTTTGCACAAAGGTTTTGTTAAGGAAGCAGCGCGTCATTTAATTCCTGTAAGCTGCAAGCAAGGAATTTATTTATTACAGCACAACTTACCATGCACTGTTTAGCGGGACTTCAAAACATTTTTAAAAAGATTTTCCGATTAAAATCAGTCTTCATTTGAAGGATCAGATTACAACCGGTTTGGGACGACAACTCTCTGGAGACAACAAGATTAGTGGACGTGTGAAGGAGATCCATAAGATGACAGGAGCTCCAACATCAGGACTGAAAGCTGATGGTTGTTTTTGTTTAAAGTACCCAGTTGTACTGCAGACTGAAGTACAGACTGTTAAAATAAATAGTGTTTATGTTCTATAATTTCATACATCGTCCTTTGCCTCCATCTAGTGGGCTAATGGTGGAACTACAAATAAAAAACACGAACGTGTGTGAACAATATGGAGGAAATATCAGTATTCTCCTGGATTCTATAATGTGCACAATGGTAAAATTAGATTATACAAAGGCTAATAGAGAACAGGGTCCTCAGAGACCAGGGTCCATGGAGACCAGGGTCCACAGAGACCAGGGTCCACGGAGACCAGGGTCCACGGAGACCAGGGTCCATGGAGACCAGGGTCCACGGAGACCAGGGTCAGGAACATGGACCTGATAGTTCTGGAGATAGTCCTGATTTTCCTTCCAGCAGATCATTATTATTATTCCTAAATGTAAAACGTAAACGTATGAAGCCGTCTACTGACCCAGTGGTTGGGACCAGCCGAGTCTGGCTGCCGTCTCCGGGGGCATGTCGTCCACGGTCACCTCAAAGTACCAGGAGCCTTTGCGTACGCCGTGAGAAGCTCGGACCATGGAGTAGCCCTTCTCCCCGGTCACCGTCAGGCGGTCGTCAGAGATCTTCAACTGAGGCGCTGCAGCACAATCACATTTATTTATTTTATACATTTTAACGTTGAGTCAACTCCACCCACCACCCGTACCAACTTAAACCGGTTTTCCTTCAGTACCTCTGTCGTGTAGCGCCAGCAGCACCCTCTCGTACAGGCAGGCCCTGTACAGGTCTCCAGGTATGGGTTTTCCAGCCCAGCAGTCCAGCTCCAGTTTCTCCGGGTCCGGAGCGTGGGGGTCCGGTTCAGCCAGGATGTAGCGGTACCCGTCCTTATTGAACGGGTGCTCCAGAGGGTAACCATGGGGAGGCAGTCGCTGGGCCGAGAACAGGGGGTCGCTGCAGGGGGGCAAGAAGAGAAGTTTATTTATTTGTCTTTTAAAGAGTTAAAGTAGGAGATGAGAAGATGATTACTGCTGATTAAAAACTCAACTTATGACACCAGACACTGGAAGGAAGGAAGGAAGGAAGGAAGGAAGGAAGGAAGGAAGGGAGGGAGGAAGGGAGGAAGGATGGAAGGAAGGATTACTAATGAACAGAGCAAACAGAGAAGAAGCACAGATCTAGTTTTATGGGACGTCCCGCTGTAATGATGACGTTCTTACCTTCTAGTCCTCTTAGTGGCCCCTGCAGCTGTTCCCTCCTGTTGCTGCTGTTGTTTACGTTTGGCCCCTCTTCCTTTTCCTGGACCAGGGGCCAGGGCTCCTTTGAGAACCAAAGACAGATCATCCAGTTGAAGCGAGACGTTAAAGTTAATCCTTCAGTCCTGGAATAAATCCTCTGTTCAGGAATAAATCCTCTGTTCAGTCAGTTTTTACTCTGACGCTGTTTAATTGACCTCATTCAACCTTTAGAGGAGCAGGATTTATTTCAGGGCTGACAGAATGATCAGATGTCTATAGACTCCTTATCAGCGAAGCCGAGGCTACCACACATACAAACAGAGTGGAAGCAGGTTATTATCTGCAGAGAGGCAGCAGGCACAAAAAAAAGAAGCAGGAATTAGTTAGCGTGGCATTTTCCAAACACTATCAGCCTCTTGTAAAACCTCTTCGCTGTGACGATGAAAACTTCCAGGAGTCAGACGCAGAGATTTACTAGTTGAGACTCTTCTTCGTTTATGTTAAACTGAAGTAAGAAACACAGTGGCGCTGATTTCTGTCCCTGTCCATCACTAACATGAACAAACCTGTAGTTATACTTTAACTAAAGCAACGGTCTAATTCTGATTTAACATAAATATGAGACTGATGTAAAAGTTTAATTCACTAATGAAGCCACAAAATAAGTAGGAGGCACTAAATACTAGTAGAAGGAAGGAAGGAAGAGAAGGAAGGAACAAAAGAGAGGAAGGAAATAAGGAAGATAGGTGAGAGAGGAGGAGAGAAGAAAGGAAGAAAGGAATCTAGGAAAGAGAAAGAAGGAAGGAAGGAAGGACAGAAAGAGGGAAAGAAGAAAGGTAATAGTGAGGGAAGGAAGGAAGGAACTAAAAATAAGGAAGGGAGGAAGGACGGAAGGAAAAGGAAGGAAGGAAGGAAATAATGACATAGATGAGAGAGGAGGAGAGAAGAAAGGGAGAAAGGAATGAAGGAAAGAGAAAGAAGGAAGGGAGGAATGTGATGAAAAGTTATTTAAAAACATCTGTAGATTTGACCTCAGTGTGTTCATCCTACCCAGACTGTGACTAAAGGTTACCTCCATCATTTCATTGTCGGTTTCTACGTCTACATTCACGTCTCTAATCGTCAGACACATGAGGCTAATCAGCTTTGGATAAAAGCCAGAAGCAAATCAAAAACGACACTCGACTCTCACATGGTGATGGTTGGACTATGGGAGGGCAGAGTGTCAGCGCCCATTCACAGCAAGCCAGAGACGAGGAAGCTAAGCTCACCCAAAGCTTTTTACTGGGGGGGGGGGGGGGGGGGACCAAACAGATGCAGAGAGCAGACAGGGAGGATACGACTGGACAGGGATGAAGTTGCCCACAAGATGTTTGTTGAGGGTCAGTTTGGCTCAGTTTGAGCTGCTGGGATTAAATTTAGAGTCTGGATTGAACCTCAGGGTCAACTTCCATCCAGAGCAAGAAAACACACAACAACAACATCGACATGGTAATCAGCTCCAGATATTCACCTGAGAAAGAAGATCCACCTGGAACACAATACACACAATCACTATGGTAGTCACATTATACACCGTCTCAGTGTGGAGGGTTTACACTTAGGATCATGATGTCAGGACCTTCTTTCACACCTGTTTTCATTTGGTTTGGTTCAGTCCAACTCTGTTCAAACCATCAACATCTGGTCTCACCTGTCCATCTACCTGGTCTTATTACCTGGACTCTAGAGACCAGATCAGTGTTCACACCTGGACCTGTTTAACCTGGACACTAGAGACCAGATCAGTGTTCACACCTGGATACTAGAGACCAGATTAACCTGGACACTAGAGACCAGATCAGTGTTCACACCTGGACTCTAGAGACCAGATCAGTGTTCACACCTGGGCCTGTTTAACCTGGACACTAGAGACCAGATCAGTGTTCACACCTGGACCTGTTTAACCTGGACTCTAGAGACCAGATCAGTGTTCACACCTGGACCTGTTTAATCTGGACACTAGAGACCAGATCAGTGTTCACACCTGGACCTGTTTAACCTGGACTCTAGAGACCAGATCAGTGTTCACACCTGGACCTGTTTAATCTGGACACTAGAGACCAGATCAGTGTTCACACCTGGACCTGTTTAACCTGGACACTAAAGACCAGATCAGTGTTCACACCTGGACTCTAGAGACCAGATCAGTGTTCATACCTGGACCTGTTTAACCTGGACTCTAGAGACCAGATCAGTGTTCACACCTGGACCTGTTTAACCTGGACACTAGAGACCAGATCAGTGTTCACACCTGGACTCTAACCTGGACACTAGAGACCACATGAGGACAGATGTTAATACCAGGTGTGAACAGGGCCTACATATAGTTTGTTTTAACAGGTGTGAAAGCTGCCATCTTTTGTTTTTTGTAACTTGGTACGGAGTAAACAACTATTTTATCTTCTTACCGTTGAGTCCACCAGCCGTGGGAGTAGCTGTGGTCTGTTTCTGTGTGTCGTATGAAGGTCCAATGGTTCCCAGGTCCTACAGGAGAGAAAACAGGACTGTAAACTAGACGTCCAATGTGTGAAACCATCCTTCTCTGTAACGGCTGACTGGTGAATACCTGATCCAGAAGACCAAATTTGGGGTATTCCTCTTCCAGGTCTTTACTGCCGGGGTCAGGATGCTCCTTCACCAGGAAAACATCTCGCTCTTTGCTCTGGAAAATAAACAAAAGCTCTGCTGCTGTATAATGTATTATATATCAGCAAAAATGTTCAGTAACCATCTCTATCCTCTGAGCATTACCATGGTCTTCACTATGTTGTTGGGCCAGGTCAGCTTCCCCGGTCTCTGACGAGTGGTCATGCACTCCCAGTACTTGTCAATGAACGGGATGATATCCTGCAATAAAGAAGATTACATCTCAGAACATGATAAAGTGTTAAGGCATTCAGCCTCAACAGAAAGTGAAGTTCACTCTAAACCAATCAGTCGGCTAAACATTTGTGCTCTAAACTCAAATCGAGGTTATTTAAGAAGCGTTCTCCAGGACAACATCAGCACCAACACGATAAAAACACACGACACCCACCTTGTCCTTGGAGAACATCGTCTTCGGGTGCTCGTCTTGTGTTCTGGATCGCCACGTGAGGTTTGCCAGCGCTGTGAGACACATCTCCTTCAGGTCTGAAACACAAACAGAATCACCAGAGAATAATTAACAAAACAAAACGTTGAAGATGGATTCAAGGATCAGGTTATTACGAGGGATGTCCCGGTCACGTTCACGCTCCGAATATGATCCGAGAGTTGGTCTCCTGTAGCGTCCTAGAGTCTGTCCTTGTCTTCCTTGTCTTCTCCTAGAGTTGGTCTCCTGTAGCGTCCTAGAGTCTGTCCTTGTCTTCCTTGTCTTCTCCTAGAGTTGGTCTCCTGTAGCTTCCTAAAGTCTGTCCTTGTCTTCTCCTGGAGTTGGTCTCCTGTAGCGTCCTAAAGTCTGTCCTTGTCTTCTCCTAGAGTTGGTCTCCTGTGTCTTCCTAAAGTCTGTCCTTGTCTTCCTTGTCTTCTCCTAGAGTTGGTCTCCTGTAGCTTCCTAAAGTCTGTCCTTGTCTTCCTTGTCTTCTCCTAGAGTCGGTCTCCTGTATCTTCCTAAAGTCTGTCCTTGTCTTCCTTGTCTTCTCCTAGAGTCGGTCTCCTGTAGCTTCCTAAAGTCTGTCCTTGTCTTCCTTGTCTTCTCCTAGAGTTGGTCTCCTGTAGCTTCCTAAAGTCTGTCCTTGTCTTCCTTGTCTTCTCCTAGAGTTGGTCTCCTGTGTCTTCCTAAAGTCTGTCCTTGTCTTCCTTGTCTTCTCCTAGAGTGGACTGGATTCAGTCCAATAAATCTTTCAGTCAAAGTTAATGTAGTGTGGAGAGGGTAGCTGGTACCTTGTGTTCTCTACTCCAGAAATGTTCTGGTCATCCAACGCTGCCATAAACTCCCTAACCCTCTCTGGAAGATGTTTCTCCTTGACGCTGTCTCCAGGAAACTTTTCTCTTCTTTTAAACGTTCAGTGTTTGTTGTTGTTGTTTGGGTGCAGCCTTTGACTGAGTGGACTCCATGGATTCTGTTTAGATCATCAACTACTACCACCTCACCACACATGATAGCGACCGGGACATCCCTAGTTTTCAGCAGAGAGAACACCTACTTGCTTGTTTTCTGAGGAAGTATGTGTTTCCACTGTGATGACACACGTTGCAGTGAAACACATAATTGGTCATAAAGGGGAGACAGGTTCTGTAGAAGAGGAGGAAAAGGAGAAAACCGTCATCCACGCAGATCTAATAATAAATAAATAAATAAAAGCTTTACTGGCTGAATGTACGTACGCAGTGTCGATGCCGAACGTGTCTGCCGTGAACCACTTCATACACAAGGCACACTGCAGCTCCACCTCCCCCAGCTGCCTCCCGCTGTCCTCATCTCCAGATCCAGTCAGAGCTTCAGCAGCTTCAGAGCCTTCGCCAGCCGTCTCCTGACACAGAGGAAGTCTCAGCTCATTAACAAAGCCTCTCTAAAGACAGGAGGCACTGCAGCATCATGAGATCATGGGAGAGTGTGGCTCCAATAAGGAGGTAACAAAATAAATCAGTGTGTAATCTATTTTATCTCGATCAACTCCTCAGGAATATTGAACCTGGAAAGTTGACAGAAAGTGGAAGAGCTGCACATCTGGAACACGTGGAAGCAGAATAAACACAGCCCTGCTTTCATCTGGAGTAAAATACATATATTTCTTATAAATTAAACAAAAAAAAATGAGTAAAAGTTAAATGTGCACAGAACATCAAGTTTGAGAAAAAAAAACGTTTACGATACTGAATCCACAAAAATAAATTCCAGCAGCAGTTAGAAAGAAGAACAGGTTGTATTTCTGCAACTTCCCGCGCAACCAAGATGCATATAGGAGGAAAATAAATCGTTAAAATGTCAAGACTCCAGCAACACTTATAGATCACGGAATAACGGTATTAGACCGGCGCGGTTCAGCTCGTGGCCTTTATCAGGGTCATCGTGAAAAGAAGGAAAAGAGAGAGTCGTAGAAACCAGAATCAGTCCTTTTGTTGTCTCCAATCAGAGCTGAAACGTCTCACTCGGTCTCCTAAGAGGTAGACTTGTGCTGCTTCTGATAAAAAAAGAAGCGTCTGTCCACTTTTGAGGGAAGACTGACTCCGATGTTCATCTGACCCCAGTATACAGAGCCTAGCAAGGAGCCAGGTGACGGGACTTTGTCTGGAAGCCCCGTGGCCGATACGTTCTCCTGAACCAGCAGAGGACAAGTTAATTCTTGCTTCTTCTAGACGTCACACATCAAACTATTTGGCTGGAGTTTCGTTCGATAACGACTCTAGCACCCTTATACATATAATACACATAAATAAGCCACTCTGATTAGGGCTGAACAATTCATTTAGCAAGTTCTCATCTTTGCATTGGAAGACAGAGAAGTTGATATTTTGATGCTTTAACACAGAGGCATCAAACTCATTTTAGTTTAGTTCAGGGGGCCACATGGAACCCAACTGGAAGCGGGCCAGACCAGTAACATAACAGCATAATAACCTAGAAATAACAACAACTCCATTTGTTTTAGTGCAAAGAAGAACAAGTACATCAGGAGAATGTTTATATTTAATAAGCTATACTTTTCATCTTTGCTAATTCATGCTGTGGGCCACATTAGAGCCTCTAGCGGTCTGCTTTCGGGCCACTGGCCGTATGTTTGACACCTGTGCTTTAACGCGTTATAAACCCATCACACAGTGACTGCTGACCTGAAGCTTGAAAACCACAATTAGATAAGTCTCCCTAATGGTTCAGCTTCATTTCTAAACACTATACGAGCTCATTACCATTCCTTCTTTGCCATTAGATGATTCAGTGTCCATGCTGGTGGGAAGTTCTCCGAATGTAGACTCCCTAAAAAACAAGAGACATTTTAGATGCAAATACAGATGAGTTCCAAACACAACACACTGTGTTAGCATCATTTTAAACCAGCTCTGTTCAATAGTTGTCACTTTTCATTTGTCTTGGTCATTTAACGTTAGTGTAGCGATAAATATACATTATTTATTTTAGTAAAGCCAAACAATTAAATGATATAGAAGAAAATATTTAATTCATATTGGTGTGTGCTCACTACTTTGTTTATTTCTGGCTAAAATACACCATTAGCTTAAATTGACAGAATTCAAATGAAGTCTGGCGTAGAGGGATCACATCGTATTAAATTTAAATTATAATAAGAAGTCAGTTTTGAGACAGATTATCCTTAAACTGACAGGTTTGTTGATGTGGAGCTGTTTCTTCTTTACAAACGGCAGCACAAGTCTTTGTGCTAACGTTAGCTAGCTAGCAGGTGGCTAATTAAAGAGGTTTTATGAGGTAAATAGAGCGCATGTGCAGGTTATACTCTCCCACATAGTCCGCGTTTTAGTCTAGATCTTAGAAACAATCAAAAAGATCTTGTATGAAGCAGACATACCCCTCTCCGGTCTCCGGTTCAGTTGCAGCTGAGCTGCCCGCCTCTACCTCCGACGCCATGTTTCAAATCCGATGAAAACATTAAATATCGCGAGAGCTGACGCCAAGCTTGGCACTTCCGGTTAGAAGGAGGTCAGCTCAACAGCGACGCCGCAGGCTGAAAAGAGAACTGCGTCATTCGACTCCTGTTGTGAAACTTAAGATTTCTGTAAATTAAATGCAACTAATTTAAGTTGAAATACATTAAAGACACGTTTTATTACATATATCATAATTTAAGACTATGTCAGTCTTAAAACAGAAGAAGTGGTTCAGCCATAAGTGGTCAAACAGATAATATAAATATAAATAAATATAAATTAACTTTATTATTATTATTATTATAAAGTGCTGCTTAAAAGGTTTTGCAACCAGGATTTTCTACATGTATGCATACAAATGACTTCAATGACACTTAAATATGAATAATTTGTTCACACCTGTGTGTTATAAAAGGAAGTGAACCCTTGTTTACTCTAGAGCAGTACATGCCTCAACGAGTCTGGGCTGTTTGTGGAAGCAAAGGGACATTCTGCTCCACAAAGATTCAACTGTAACATAATGTATTACACTCAGGTCTGCAGAGCACGGATGGATCCACCAGGGGGCAGATGGTAAACATCAAACTGAACACAGCAGTGATGGTGAGGGTGGAGCAGAGGGCTCTGATGTGATGGAGCTGGTGATGTGTTGGTTCATGTGTTCATCATGACTCCATCAGTCTGTTGTTCTCTGTTCTCCTGCTGTTCTACTGCTAGAACCACTTGGTTTCAGTTCCAGACTGAAAGAATCAGCCATTTCCTGCAACTAGTCCTCAGTTATCTCCACCTGGGCCTCTACGTCTGATCTGAGGAGCCAACATGTCCGCCTTCAAACAACCACTACAGAAAAATCTTCTTCATGATCAACTCGATTTGTGGCTTTAAGACGGAGACATGATTTTTTTTTCTGTAAAAAGGAAATGTTTAGACAAACCTTAACCACTCAGTGATGGAGGCTGCTGTTTGAACCGATGATGAATAAAAATAAACTGCTGGAATAAACTAAAATATGTCTGATCATTTTTATTATTCATTCATTTCTCATCGATTTTGTAGAAGAAAAAAAAAACAAGACAAGCACAAGACATTTTAACTGTTTAATAATCAGGTCACCTGTTGATTGTTTATTGACATTTTCATGTTCTCTGAATTAGAACCATAACCTGTTGTATATTTAATTCAGATTCTAACCAGAAGTCAAATTCAAAACTGACTGATTTAATAGTTCTCACAGAAACTTAACATGTTTTTGTTTTTGAGTGACAGTCAGACATGGAAACATGTTAACACTGATCATTTAAATTATTTACACACTGATCAATGAGTCAGCAAGTTATTAAAAGAAACTGAGGAAGGAAGAAGATCCAGGGTTCAGTCCTAATCTGAGATCTGTCTCTAAAATAAAGAAGAACTGAACCTTTATTTCCTCCCTTCCTTTCCTTCCTTCCTTCCTTCCTTCCTTCCTTCCTTCTCTAAATAACTACCATCATAAATAAATCAGATCTTAACATGTGAGAGTCTTTCCATCTTGTTCCAACATCTGGATCATGTCTCCAAGTCAACAAGCAGCTGTTGATGGTTCTGATCCAGCGGTAGGTAGAGATCCATTAGAGACAGCAGCAGCAGTTTCTACTGATCAGATCGTTTTAGTTTCATTTCTGTATGTCTTTGCAGTAAACCTTTAATAACAGACTTGCTCAGCTCGTGTTTTATAACCTTCACATCCACCACAAACACAGACTGTGGAGGAGTGGAGGCACACCGCCTGTGTGTTTGTCAGATTATGTGTCTGTGCTCATAGGCCGGCCGGTCTGCGCGCACATGCTCAGTGAGCCGCTCCTTTGCGCACGGAAGCTTTAAGAGCGCAGCGGCCGGAGGCAGGCGGCAGAAGAGAGAGCGGAGAGGAGCTCCAGCTAGCAGCCGGAGGAGGAGAGCGGATCGCTGCAGCGGACCAGCAGCCACCAGATGAGCCAGCACTGACAGCCGCAGACCCGGCTCTGCGCTGGGCACCCGGAGCAAGGCGCAGGACCCTGTGCCACGCGGCTCAACTCACAACTTCTCCTCCATAGACTTTTCTTATTTCCCCCACTTGTTTCCTCGCTGACTGCCCTCATCATCACCACCATCATCATCATCATCATCATCATCATGGTGCTGGGTAAAGTGAGGGCCCTGGCCGTCTACTTTGACAGCCTGAACGAGAACAACCTGCCGGTGTTCTCCGGCGGAGACCTGGTGTCGGGCAGGGTGGTGGTGGAGGTCACCGGGGATGTGCGGGTCAGGAGCCTGGACATAACCGCCAGAGGAGTCGCCAAGGTCCGGTGGACGGAGTCGAGGAACGCCGGGGCCAACACGGCTTACACCCAGAACTACACGGAGGAGGTGGAATACCTGCACCACTACGACACCTTGATAGGAGAGGAGAGAGGTGAGTGGCTGCTGCTGCTGCTGCTGCTGGTGTGGAGTGATGAGGCGCAGCTGATCAATGCGTCAAAACTTTATTAATACAGAGGGCGCAGTGGTACTGATGCAACAGCTGATCGTTGATGGATTCATCCTTTAGCGCACATGAACACATGAAAGCAAACAAACGTTGATGTGTCTGGGGGGTTAGTGTGTTTACGCACAGACTGGACGAGTTTTTATCAGTTTGCTTCGAGAGAAATTAGAAACAAGCAACAACAACAACAACTAGATAAAACCAAAAAAAAAGTTCTGGTCGTGTTTTTAACAGTTCGACTAAAAGCAGAAACCGATCCCGAGTCGAAACCCGTCGAAGTGTTAAAACTTGGTGTTTGGGTCGAAAAGACGTTTTTACTGATGACATCCTGGAGAAGGCGAGAGCAGGCAACTCCCTTTGTTAGAAGCGGTTCAAACCTGTTCAGAAACTGCCAGAGAGGGAGGGAGGAGGGAGGGGGGAGGAGGAGGGAGGAAGGGAGGACCAGACTGCCTCTCTCTCTGTCTGTGTGTGTTAGTATGTAAAGGTCTCAGCTGCTGTATAAGCCTCCTAACCTCCCTCTACCTGCTCCTCTAGTAAAACATGCAAACCAGTGAAGGGACAGTTTAGTTGAAGCGTTATGGAAATAAAAAAACAAGTCTCTGCAGAGTCTCCTCCTCCTCCTCGTCCTCCTCGTCCTCCTGCAGAGTCTCCGAGGAGGAAGTTTGGTTTTCTGTGTCCTGGATGGAGAGGAGTGTTGGGGTCAGAGGTCAAGAACAGATGAGACCAGGTGGTCCATGTTTTCTGGATGCAGTTTGTCCAGGTTTCAGGTTTTTAAAAAGTGTTTTACCAAACGAGACCGTGTCCAAAAAACAGACATCGGGACCAAAATATAAAATTACATTTACAAATGATGTTATCAATAAAAATACTAACTTTACAGCTTGTTCCAAAATACGAATCATCTCCAAAACCAAAACATCACGACATCCTGGACGTCTTCACGGGACGTAGGTCAGTCCAAAACTAAAATAAAAATAAAACTACATTTACAAATTATCGTCTTAGTAAATAAAGAAGAACTTAAAGTGTGAGAGACTTTACAGCTTGTTCCAAAATACGAATCATCTCCCCAAGTCAACGAAGAGCTGGGATGCGTTCAAGACAGTGTTGTAGTCGCTTAAATTTTAAAAGAAGTTTTAGTTTGTTAACTAACAGTCATAAAATCACCAGATGTCTGAAAACCAAACATCCTGGACGTCTTCGTGGGACGTACGTCAGTCCAAAACTAAAATAAAAATAAAATTACGTTCACTAATTATTGTGTCAGTAAAAAAATACAAACTTTACAGCTTGTTCCAAAATACAAATCATCTCCTCAAGTCAACAAACAGCTGGGACGCGTTCAAGACAGTCTGTCCAGTCGTAGTCGCTCAAATTTTAAAAGAAGGCGTCTGAAAACCAAACATCACGACATCCTGGACGTCGTGTGAGAGAGTTTACAGCTTGTTCCAAGATACATATCATCTCCCCACGTCATCGAACAGGTGGGACGCGTTCAAGACAGTCTGTACAGTTGTAGTCGCTCAAGTTTTACTCATTCATTCATTCATCTTGTTCCTGTGAAGGGTTAAAAGACGTTTTAGTTTTATGAAAGCATTTCATGCAGCTACAGCGATGAGTTCACCAGACGTGTCAGGGATGTTCCCTTTGTTAGAAGCGGTTCAAACCTGTTCAGAAACAGAAACTGCCAGAGAACATGGCTCAACATCCTGAGACAACGTCTAACTTCAATCTAAAACTCAAATAAATAAATAAATAAATTAGATTTAAGGCGGTGACGTTAAACTCTGAGGACGGAGGCTTCCAGGGTTGTTGGTCCAAAATCTGGGTCATGTCCCCAAGTCATGACGTGTACGGACTAAAGTCACCAAACATCCTGGACGTATTTATTATCGTCTTATTTATTTATTACAATAACACAAGACCCAGATAAAGCATCAGTTCACATATTTAAACTTTAAACCTGGAAGAAATTTATCCACTAATCATTAACTCGATGCAGATATGGATGTGACTGATTAATCTTGTAGTAATAATCATCTCCTTGTTTTCTTTCTTTAATACGACGGTGACCTGAACATGTTCAGGCTTTAGACGCAGATTATTTTAATTTAAAACACATTTAAGTGTCATTAAATGTTAAATATGCCACATAGCTACTGGCCTTAAAACACATCCACAACGTGTCTTACTGTCACATCTACTCTATAGTCTCTGCTAATAAAAACTAAAGTGTGATTAAAGAAAAATAAAACTCATGTTAGAAGCAGGAACCAGAGAGTTCTTGATTAAATGTGAATAAACGTCCCTTTAACGTTTCTAAACCTGATTTGTTTTTAAAGTTGTTCTAGTTTTCAATCAGCTGATGATTCTACTGTGACTCAGTGAAGGCAGCTCTACTTTTATTCTCATCTTTGTTCTTATTTGTGTCGTTGCGTGAGAGAGCCGTGGGTCTACCTGGAGTTCACTGTCAGTACAACACCCTTCCTCCTCCCCCCCCCTGCCTCCCCCGCCTCCCCCCCTCCCCTCGCTCATGCCACACACCACATGGCTGTGCTGATGTGGGCAGGGGCTTGTCGGCTCTCCACCAATCAGAGCTCGGCCCCGGGGATTCATGTCAGCTCGCCGACCAATGGCGTCGCGAGCTGCAGTGCATGCGTTGGAGTTTCCAGCTGGAGGAAGCTGCTCAGTCTGGTTCATACCGGTCTACTCCTGCTCTGCTGTGGCGCCGGTGCCTTGACTGGCGTGCACGCTCACACATGCACACACACACACACACACACACACACACACACACACACACGCACACACACACACACGCATAAACATATATAAATCTAAATATATATGAGCATGGTGTTTATGACACACTGATAAAGAGATGAGCCGGGGTGGGGAAGGGGGAGGAAGGGAGGGAGGGGGGGCAGGAAGCTGAAGTTCATCGGGGTCGACTGGAGACGTTTTCAAACAGAAGAAATGAGGAAGTGGATGGAGGTCACGCTCAGACTCCTCTGGGTGTGTTACTCTTTACTCACACTGATAAAAGACCAACACAGCTGCTGCTCAGGAAACGCTGCTCTGAGACCACAGAGACACAGAGACACACAGAGACACATAGAGACAGAGACACAAAGAGACAAAGACTGAAAATCACCTGAGCCAATGGTTGAAGAAAGTTTCTGTTTAAAACTGATGAAATTCACAGACAGAGAAACTCCTCATGATACTAGTTCACCTCCTTTAATCAGTTTAATATAAAAGGGAACGAAGTTTGTCCACTTTTATATTAAACATTTAGTAAATAAAGTCTAAAAGTTATTTTTTCCAAGTAACTTATTTCTTTTTATTATTTTATTTTATTTTAGTTTGGTTTATTTTATTTATTTATTTTTAGTTTGGTTTAGGTTTTTTCTTATTTTATTTTATTTTATTTACTTTTTTTAGTTTAGTTTAGGTTTTTGTTTTTTCTTATTTTATTTTATTTTATTTTATTTTATTTTTTCTTATTTTGTTTTATTTCATTTTATTTTATTTTCCTGTTCATATCTGCACTCAACCCCCCAGGACAAATAAAGTTTTCTGAATTTGAATGAATCTACAAAATGATGAATTTCCTGAACAAAGAACTTCCACTGAAGCTTTCTTTAAACCTCATTTAACTAAATAATGTCTCAGTGAGTTAAATGTCTCCTAACTTCATCCATTTTAATGTAAAACAGAATAAATCTAAGATGAACATGAGCAAACAGGAGATCAGTTTATTTCAGATTTAATGGTCTTTTATTTTGTGTCTCCTGCTTCTTGTCTCAGTCTCAATCAGACGATTAAACGTCCTCCAGACTTTCTCACATTACACTCAGACTCTCTGAGCTGAAGACTCTGAGTCCAGGTTTGACCAGGAGACGTCTGTCTCTTCTCCTCTTTGTCTTTCAGACGAGGACTGTCCAGAGGAGGGACTCACCGTCCTCCACGCCGGCTTCCACGAGTTCGCCTTCAGCTTCAACCTGCCTCAGATGTGAGTACGACAGAATATTAAAGAACAAACTGAGCTGTGATTGGTTCGTCTCCATCCATCAGGTCATTAATGTTAATTATGAGCTTCCTCATCATGACATATCAGATAATGGATCATGATGAAGGGAAATATTCTTAATATCCACTTCCTGTCGTTAGATTGACAGCTGTAGTTTATCATCAACATATATATCTTCATAAATCATTGAACTTAATGTTGAAGAAGTTAAAAGTGGGAAATAAACCGTGAAATGTTTTAGAATAAAGTTAGTGTGATGAACATAAAGGAGATTAAAATATAATCCAACATGAACTGGTCCGAACCCAAAGAACCAGGAAGAACCAAGAAATGATGAGGAAATAAAAACCACTAACGTCTCCACGAGACACAGGTGAGACTGAACGAGGACAAACTGTCACAGGAGGACACGGGGACGAGGAACTTTTCAAATTAAAACAGGAAGTGAGGAAAAACAGAGACGGAACTATGAAAGTAAAACAGGAAGGACGTTCAACAAAACCCAGACTGGAACCGCTGGAAGGTTCCTGAAGAGTTTAGATTAAAATATATAAACATGAACAAGAAGACTTTTATTTCATTTAACTGAATTTAATTTATTTCAGTGGAAATAATCTTTTGACTTCTTTGAGAAATACAAACTAAAGTTTAAAGTCTGAGCAAATATTTACTGAAACGTTCTGTTGATGGAGGGAAAGTTTGTCTGAGTCCGTCGTCTGAGGCTAGAAATAATTATTAAAATAAATATTCTCCTCTAAACTCCTGGTAGTATTAACGCTGACAGGACGTTAAACAGGTCCGAGGCGTCCCACTCGTCCTAACCTGCCTCCGTCCCGTCTCCGTCAGGGCCCTGGCCACGTCCTTCGAGGGGAAGCACGGCAGCGTCCGGTACTGGGTCAAGGCCGAGCTGCACCGTCCGTGGCTGCTGCCCGTCAAAGTCAAGAAGGAGTTCATCGTGTTCGAGCACATCGACATCAACACGCCGCTGCTGCTGGTGAGCACCGCAACACTTAGCTTAGCATAGCCTAGCCTAGCCTAGCCTAGCCTAGCTTAGCCTAGCTTAGCTTAGCATAAAGGCTGAAAGCAGGAGGAAACAGCTAGCCTGTCCACTTTATTATTTATTTATACTTTAAAATAATTCTCACTCAGTTTTTATGGTATTTTAATTTTCTCTGTATTTTTGTTAATTTCATTTATATAAACATTATTTTACTTCCTGCTTCAACTTCGCTATGTAATAAATAAAAATAATATATTATTACTAAATATATTTCTGATTAGAGTCATTAAAAGCATCATTTATTTAAAAAACATCAGTAAAATCTTATTTTACTTTCTACCTAATAAATAATAATACATTTATATTAAATGTATTATCAATACATTATTTATTAATAATAAATAAATAAAGTAAATGTATATATTCATTATTAATTATTACCTTATTTATTCATTCATTTATTATTAATACATTATTTATCAGTAAATACATTTCTAATAAAACTTTACCGGTAAGAGTTACAGTAAAATGTTAAAAATAAAAAAAGATAAATTAGAAGCATTATTTTATTTTAAAAACAGAAATAAAATGTTAATTAGTAAAAAAATATATAATTGTATTTTACTAGCTGCTTTGACTTATTTATTTGTACCTGTTAATTAAATTAAATATATTATTAATATAATTATTATTAATAAATTGATTTCTAATAAAATAAAACATATTGTTCACTAAACTTTATCTGGATAAAACGTTTCCATCGTCGTATTTGATCTAGAGTTAGAGATGTGAGAACGTCTGTAGCCTCCTCCTCCTCCTCCTCCTCCTCCTCCTCCTCCTCCTCCTCTTCCTCTTCCTCTTCCTCTTCCTCTTCCTCCTCCTCCTCCTCTTCCTCTTCCTCTTCCTCTTCCTCCTCCTCTTCCTCCTGATTAAACTACATATTCTGATTTTTAATTGCGTCCTCAGGCGCCTCAGGCCGGGACCAAGGAGAAGACTCTGTGCTGCTGGTTCTGTGCTTCAGGTCCGATCTCCCTCAGCGCCAAGATAGAGAGGAAGGGCTACACACCAGGTGAGCATCTTCCTCCTCCTCCTCCTCCTCCTCCTCCAAAACCACCCGCCACAAGGACAGTTTCTTCCCCCGGGGTGTCGCTCTGGATCATTGTATATATATCTGCTCTGATCCTATATTTAATGTGTACAGATTGAGATTTATTATTATTTAAGTTCTGTGTTACCAGAGTCAGATTCCCTGAATGTTCACACGCATGTGGCCATTAAAGCTGATTCTCCTCTGAACTCCTCCTCCTCCTCTCGACCTTTTCTCCTCCACTCACGCGACTCCTCTCTCTCAGTCTGACAGACTGATCTCTTGTCCCCTCTCTCCAAGGCGAGTCCATCCAGATCTTCGCCGAGGTGGAGAACTGCTCGTCCCGGGTGGTGGTGCCCAAGGCGGCGCTCTACCAGACCCAGACCTTCTTCGCCAAGGGGAAGGGCAAGCAGATCCAGCAGCTGGTGTCCAACCTGCGGGGCGAGCCCCTGCAGCAGGGCAAGAGCCAGAGCTGGGAGGGCAAGATGCTCAAGATACCTCCGGTGTCCCCCTCCATCCTGGACTGTCCCATCATCAGAGTGGAGTACGCCCTCGTGGTGAGTTCAGGACTAGGAAATAAAAACATCTCAGTCATAACATAGAGCCATAAAAACATTCAGAGCCCGGTCACAACATGATTAAAGCTACTGATAGCATCCGTGGTACAACATAGCTATGATCATAAAGGTCGTAGACTTACAGCGTCATCAAAACATTATAAAATGACTAATGCTACTAACATCTTAATAACCTCTCATCTGATAACCTACTAGCTCGACAATAAAACCTGAATTAATAACTTGGTTTTAAGATGCTTTAAACTACTGATAGATTTATGATTATATCCTGCTAATGATTTGCTAACAATATAAATATAAACATCATAAACTGGCAGCTAACGACGGCGGAACAGCTCCTTTAAAGTGAAGCTGAAGCTAGCAGAGCTCCCCCTGGTGGCTGGCAGCAGTACAGGTCATAAGCTCCACCCCTCCGTGTTAGTGGGCGGGGCTTGGGCCAAACTAAAACACTAAAACACACGTCAAAGGATGGTTTCTGTCATTTTAGGCAGTTAATGTAATGTTGATGAATGTTCATGTGTCAATTTTTTTGGATAAGTTTCGTTTTAGTTTTCAGGATGTGACATAATGGTGACCACCAGTTGCCATGACAACCGCTCCGTAAAATAGTAAAAGAAAGTTGTAAAAGATAAATAAACTAGTCCAGTGTATAATCCATCATCTCCTTCTAACAGGTGGAGGTAGAGCAGAGCGTAGTATTAATTAAACTAAAACATGAGTGAGTCTGGAGGAAGTGTGGGCGGGGCATCAATATCACGGCTCCACGTGGCTCCGCCCCCAGACCGTACTGATCAGACTCTGACTTTCAAACTCACAAGATGGCGCCGCCCGTATCCCCGGGAACATAGAGTCAGTTTGACCAATGAGAGGAAGAGGGGACGTGGTGTCCATGTTTATATACAGACTATGCTCTGAACATATAAAATGCTAAGCTATCTACTCAGCTAATATCCTCTTAGACCATAAAGCTAACCACCTCATTAAAGGCCACTGATAATAACTGTATATAAATTAGCTTGATGTTTGAGTTCCAGGTGAAACTCAGACATCCTCCCTGTCTCCGTCCCCCAGGTGTACGTGGACGTCCCCGGCGGTCTGAACCTGTCTCTGTCGTTGCCGCTGGTGATCGGGACCATACCCCTTCACACCGGCACCTCCCGCACCTCCAGCATCAGCAGCAACTGCAGCACCCTGAGCTGGCTGGGGCTGCCCGAGAGGCCCGAGGGTAAGAGGAACCTCCGAGCATGTTCTCCGTCCTCGTCCCTCACATGCAGGATCGATCTCTAACACGTGTCTGTCGGTTGCAGCTCCGCCGAGCTACAGCGACCTGGCCATATCTGAGGCTCACAGGAGGGACTGCCTGCAGGGCTGTGATAGGTCCGGCCGTGACGGAGAGGAGCACTCATCTCTGCTGACATACATCACAGAGTTCAGATATCTGCCGCCGCCACTCTACTCTGAGGTACATGTCACCGCACAGGACGTACAGTAACCCTAAACCCTGGAAACCAAGCCAAGACTCACTCAGCCTGACGGGACGAAGAGTTCATCGGCTTTATACTAATGGTTTATGTTCATCCACATCAAAAACAGTTAATTAGATTCTATGTGAGCTCTGCTTCCTGAGGATATAATCATCTCTGGTGTCCAGCAACAGGAAAAGACAAGATAACAGAGAGAGAGAAAAAAAACCTTATTCAAGGCTGCAGAACTCCCTTGAGAAATGTTAGAATTTAAAGTTTCCTTCAGTCTCAAGTTAATCTTATGATATTTCTTTACATATTCATGAGTGATTTACAAACACAAGCTCCTCACAGATAATTCGGCACACTTTAAATGATGCAAATACTAAAAGTTTATACACTTTAGACTTGTTACTCTATATTCCTAAAAAGCACAAAAAGCATAAAAAGAAGTCTAACTTGTTAAATAGAAAAAAAAGTTAATTAGATGCTATGTTAATAAAACCTTCTGAGGTTATAATTATCTCTGGTGTCCAGCAACAGGAAAAGACAAGATATCAGAGAGAATAACGCTCCCCTTCGCTGCAGAACTCCCTTGAGAAATGTTATAATTTAAAGTTTCCTTCAGTCTCACATTAATTCAGTGATATTTTTTTATATATTCATGAGTGATTTACAAACACAAGCTCCTAATAGATAATTTGGCAAACTTTAAATTATGCAAATACAGCTTATATACTTTATGCACAGTGCTTGTATTCCTTAAAAACATAGTGAGAACTCATAGCTGCAGAACTCCCTTGAGAAATGTTAGAATTTAAAGTTTCCTTCAGTCTCCATTTAATCCAGTGATATTTCTTTATATATTCATGAGTGACTTACAAACAGGAGCTGTTTCATCTAGTTTATACACTAGATGCTTGTGTTTATATTCCTAAAAAGCATAAAAATAAGTCCAAATAGTGAAATGGAAAAAAGTTTATTAGATTCTATATCAATGAAACTTTCTGAAGATACAATCATCTCTGGTGTCCAGCAATCAGGAAAAGACAAGATATCAGAGAGAAAAAAAGAATTATTCAAGGCTGCAGAACTCCCTTGAGAAATGTTGTAATTTAAAGTTTTCTTCAGTCTCACAGTAATCCAGTGTCGGCAGTGTGTGCAGCCATGAGTGATTTAATAACAGGAGATGGTGATAGATAATTCTGCACACTGTAAATGCTGCACTCACTTTCAGTTAACTTCTATTTAACCCGACACATGATAAACAGAACAAGACACATGTCACACAAGTGTGCAGTTTAACAGTTTAGACAGATTCTTGCAGGTTTGACCCAAAATAATAATAAATTCAAACTGCAGCCTGTAAACATTTCACTCTGCCCCCCCCCAGGTCGATCCTTATCCAGACCCCGTGGAGGTGTGCGGCTCTGTGGACGTCAGGAGGCCCGACATGTGCCCGTCCCGCTGAGGAGGGAACTTCTGCACAAATAAGTCACCGGTCGCCCTCCAGCTGCCGCCGCTGCCAGGGACACATAGCCAGCTTCTCACCAGATTGTGTATCGCCATAAATAAGGCCGGAACCCTGCAGGAGCTGGGAAAAGGTCAGAGCTCACAGAGTATTTGGTGACACGACGGACCAGGGATTTCGAGCTGGATCCTCCGTATCCTGCGCTCCAGACGAGGCGAACAAACATTCTCTGACGCGTCGACGCGCCGCCGCCGCCGAGACGAAGCCTCCTCCTGCGTCGCAGAGAATTTTGCACATGCCGTAATTACTGTTTTTTCTACCCGTGGTTTTCTATTCTGCAGATCGCCGCAGGCCTGTATGCTACAGTAGACGCTGAACTCTAAGTGGCACATTTCAGATTTGAGCTCAAGGCCACGAAATTCACGAGAGAGCACTTAAAGAAACGCTCAGACCAGGTGTGAACGAGTGTGAACGAGTGTGAATGAGTCAGAGAGAGAGAGAGTGAATGTTTGAAACGAGAATAAAAAACAGACGAGGTCTCGAGTTAAAAACTAAAAAGAATAAAAAGCACAACTCCAACCGACCAAGATTCAAAGTACCACAAGTCGCCTGTTTCTGCTCTGAACTGAAGCTTCTCTCGCTGTAGATGGAAAAGATAAAAAATAAAAAGTGTTTACAGAGATATATATATATATAAATATATATATCAGATCCAGAATGTTGCTCAAACATGACTTCTTCCAGCTAAAACTTCAAATTTACCAAGTGCAATATATTTTTGTATTTGTAAATCTTTTTTTTTTTTGCACTAGTTTTTCATTATACTCTGTTGCTGTTTATTCCATTTCTGTGCATTATATATAAATATATATAAATATATTATTGTCATGATCAACTTTTGATAAAATAAAAGGTTTATTTTATAAAGTAATGACACCAGTCTCTGGGTTTTCTTCTTTTCTACGATCACAAACTTCCTCTGCAACGAGTGAAAGAGTGAAAATATTAATGACATCATAGAAGAATAAATGGAATAAAAGTTGAATTAAAATCCAACACATAACTAAAACACTGTGAGAAGAACCATGGGACGACGCAGAGTCCAGGGAGGAAGAACATGCTTCAGCTCTGCAGAACTCCCTTGAGAAATGTTAAAATTTTAACTTTTCTTCAGTCTCACTTTAATCCAGTGATATTTCTTTATATATTCAATAGTGATTTACAAACAAGAGCTGTTAATAAATAATTCTGCACACTTTCAATAATGCAAATACAGCTTTAAATACTTTTTGACTCCCTCAGTGCATCGAGAAAACTCAAAATCTTAAAACTCCGACCTCTTCTCAGGATCATACTTCAGTCAAATCTCAGCACACACACATGATAAACATAATTTTAGATTCTATGTAAATAAAACTTTCTGAGGACATCAATATATCTGATATCCATCTCCAAGAAGTGTCGATAAAACTCCCAAAATACCATAAATTGAATAAATGCTCCTCCTTGCTGCAGAACTCCCTTTAGAAATACTCTAAATTTAAATATTCTTCAGTCTCACATTAATCCAGTGATATTTCTTTATATATTCATGAGTGATTTGAAAACAAGAGCTGTTAATAAATAATTCTGCACACTTTTAATAATACAAATACAGCTTTAAATACTTTTTGACTCACTCAGTGCGAACTCTGACCTCTTCTCAGGATCATACTTCAGTCAAATCTCAGCACACATACATGATAAACGTAATTTTAGATTCTATGTGAATAAAACTTTCTGAGGACATCAATATATCTGATATCCATCTCCAAGTGGTGTCTATAAATCTGATAAGTTATCATAGAGAGAAACCGCTCCTCATTACTGCAGAACTCCCTTGAGAAATGTTAGAATTTTAAGTTTTCTTCAGTTTAACATTCATTCGGTGACATTTATTTATATATTTACGAGTGATTTACAAACAGGAGCTGCTAACAGATAATTCGGCCCACTTTAAATAGGACTACCATGGGGACTTTGGGACTTTGGGAATGTCTTTTTGGTTTGACTCTGTAAATGGTGATTGGCTGCAGCTGCAGATGTGCGTCTGCTGCAGCGTCTGCTCCACTGACTCCTGCTGCAGACCAGATGTAGGACAGAGCTCACATGAGCTGCTGACCTACTTCCTGTTGCAGCCTGACAAACAGAGCGCAGGGAAAAGTTGGAGCTGAGCTTCAGGAATTCGATCGGACTGTTTTATAAGTCGGAAGAGAAGCAGCTCACTTCACTACAAATGTCCAGCAGCCGTGACACGAGGTAAACACTGATCTGATGCATGTGGAGCAGGTCACAGAGTCACAACAACATTATTATGACACAGCTGAGAGGAGAACATGAGGAACATGTCCCACACTGTGAGTCTCTTTGTGCTCAGCTGATCATCTTCTAATAAACTAAACGTTTACCCTTTTACTTTTACGTCTGTTTTATGGAGAAAATAATCATCTTATTAACCCATGAATGAAATAAGAACCAGTTGTACGTTGACCTACATCCACATGATGCATCAGTACATCTAATGACGTAACACATGACGCAAGGAGCCTATTTACTTCCTTATTCAGCACAGAGTACGTTTCCTGATTACATTTACTGTCACAATCCTCGTGTTCTGTTTAAAACTGTAAATTCCGTTCTTAATGCCCCACAATCAACCTGTCTGGAGAACCCAACTGAACTCTGTGAGAATTTCTTGAGCTTTTTTATTAATAAGGTCACAAACATTAGGGCCATCATCAATCCTCCTTCCTACGACCCCTCCATATCAGCCATAAGCTCTGCTGTTTTTGACCAGTTTGAGCTTGTCACTCTGCCCTATTTGGGAGAGATAATTGGCCATATGAAACCTGCTGGGTCTCCCAATGATCCACTTCCACCTAGTCTTTTCAAAGAGGTTTCATCCACCTTAGCACCATATGTGCTCAACATAATAAATGGTAGTTTAGCAAATGGGATTGTACCTGCAAGTTTTAAACATGCTGTAGTGACACCACTGATTAAAAAGCCTGGTTTAGATGCATCAGTACTTTCAAATTTTAGGCCAATCTCCAAACTCCCTTTCCTCTCTAAGATTCTGGAGAAAATTGTGTACTTCCAGTTGAAGTCTTTCTTAGATGAACACAACATTCTTGAGATCTTCCAGTCTGGGTTTAAAACCCACCACAGTACTGAGTCAGCACTGTTGAGAGTTTTTAATGATGTTCTTTTAGCCACCGACTCTGGTCACTGTGTTGTTTTGGTTCTGTTGGACCTAACAGCTGCCTTCGACACAGTGGACCATCAGATCCTCCTGTCTCGCCTGGAGAACTGGGTGGGCATTCGTGGTCATGCCCTAGATTGGTTTAGGTCCTACCTAACCCAAAGAAGTTTTTGTGTCCATGTTGGAACAGCTGAGTCCAGTGTAGCGCCCCTTAGCTCAGGAGTGCCCCAAGGCTCTATTCTTGGCCCACTTCTGTTTTCCCTCTACTTGGATCCTCTTGGATCAATTCTAAGAAAACATGACATTGCTTTCCACTTTTATGCTGATGACAGCCAAATTTATATGCCCCTCCGTCAAACAGACAACTACTCTGCAAATCAACTGCTAGAGTGCTTGGCAGAAATCAAAGCATGGCTGGCTGTAAATTTCTTACACTTGAACAGTAACAAGACCGAGGTCATGCTGTTTGGGCCTAGTGAGGCCTCCAAGGTCCATGCTGATTTGGGGCCTTTAAATCAGCATTTAACACAGACAGCAACTAACCTCGGTGTACGAGTTGACAGTGATCTGAAACTGGATGCACAGATAAAAACAGTGGTTAAGTCCAGTTTTTTCCAACTGAGACAACTGGCCAAAGTAAGATCATTTCTTTCTCTCCACCACTTCGAGATTTTAATCCATGCTTTTATCACAACTCGTTTAGACTACTGCAATGCACTTTATGTTGGGCTTAACCAGGCGTCACTGTCTCGACTACAGCTCATTCAAAACGCTGCTGCTCGACTTTTAACTGGTACCAAAAAGCACAATCACATTACCCCAATTTTAGCAGAAATTCATTGGCTCCCTGTCCGTTTCCGTATTGATTTTAAAATTCTTTTATTTGTATTCAAATGTATTCATGGCCTCGCTCCTCAGTATCTGTCCGAACTGCTCCAGCCGTACACTCCCTCACGCTCTCTTAGGTCGGCAGATCAGTCACTGTTGGTTGTCCCAAAGACAAAGAGGAAAATGAGAGGTGACCGGGCCTTTGCAGTTGCTGGCCCCAAACTGTGGAACAACTTGCCATTGCACATTAGACAGGCCGACTGTCTTCCTCATTTTAAATCCTCCCTTAAAACACATTTTTTCTCTTTGGCTTTTAACTCAGCATGAGATGTTAGTTCTTATTGTTTACGTGGTTTGATTGGTTTTATGATTTAAATCCTGTTTTATATATTCTCATGTCTGTGTACAGCACTTTGGCCAACCTCGTTGTTTTTAAAGTGCTTTATAAATAAAGATTGATTGATTGATTTAGGTAGTTATGTAACATCTGGAGCACAGACTATGGCTTGTGTTTGACTCTTAATTTAATGGTGTACTGGTAGTTGTCATTTAGAGGGGTTTAAAATGAGTTTTAAACATTTATTTCTTATGTTTTGTGCAGAGAAATGTTCAATATCTTTGTCACAATTTACTTTTAGTTGTTTATTTAATTTCTCGTCCTTAAGGTAATTAATTATCTCCTGATTTTAATTTAAAAAACAAAGGTTTAAAGTTTCTAGAGTGGATTAAAAACTTAAATTTAAAACATATTTTTAAGTTCACTTTAAGAAAAACTGCAGATTAATTAATCGCACATTAACTGTGGAAATCATGCAATTAATCGAGATTAAATATTTATAAAAACTCATAAACTGTATTTCAGTACGGCATTTGATTTAATGGAGCAACTATTCTTATAAACGATGATCTAAATATAAAGTTTTATGGTTTTCTCATGAATTCTGAGCTGAACTCTGAAGCAGTTGGTGAATATCTCTGGCTGACGTCCACAGATCCGTCGGCTGCAGACGAACAGGACGTCAGAATAAAAGATGACAGTTTTCACACGTGAAGTGAAACTGAACTAAAATAGCTCGTTCATGTTTACGTTGGATGTTTTACTCATGCACACTTTAATTTAACTTCAGATGAAGCTTTGGAAAGAGCTGACATACACACAGACTGAAAACCTGGTCTGTTGTAGAAGTCGTCAAGGACGTCCTGAGAACTGGAAACCAGCCCAGATTCCTGTTTGTCCCCGAGTGTGGACACAAGAGTGAGTCTGTGGACGAGTCCTTGGACAAATGTTGGTTTGACGCATTTTCACAAAAAGAATCCTCAAACATTTAAAGTCTGAAAACAACAGTCAGGTGGATTTATGGACCAGATACCTTCCTGGTTCCAGTTGATCTGCAGCGACAAACAAACCAACAAGAGCTGGAAACTGACTAATGAATCACTAATCACTAATGTATATATAAACACTGTCTCGACAAAACAAAGTCTCCACTTGAATTTAACTAATCAAACAGGTAGCCTCCTATTGGATAATTACTGCATGGGTGATTATCTTTCAGCTGACAACAAGTTATTTAAGCCCAACTGATGCAATGAGCAGCTTCTCATTTCTTCAACAACCATGTCTAAAGACACATCCTGTGGTCGTCTGTTTGAGAAGGGTCAAATCATTGGCATGCATCAAGCAGAGAAAACATCTAAGGAGATTGTAGAAACTACTAAAACTGGGTTAAGAACTGTCCAAGGCATTATTAAAAACTGGAAGGATAGTGGAGAAGCATCAGGGTAAGAAGAGAGGCAGATGAAGTGATGCACCCATCATGCCTAGTGTCTACTGTACAAGCCTGTGGGGGCAGTGCTATGATCTGGGGTTGCTGCAGTTGGTCAGGTCTAGGTTCAGCAACATTATGTGTCCAAAGAATGAGGTCAGCTGACTACCTGAATATACTGAATGACCAGGTTATTCCATCAATGGATCATATTCCAAGATGACAATGTCAGGATTCATGGGGCTCAGATTGTGAAAGAGTGGTTCAGGGAGCATGAGACATCATGTTCACACATGGATTGGCCACCACAGAGTCCAGACCTGAACCCCATTGAGAATCTTTGGGATGTGCTGGAGAAGGCTTTGTGCAGTGGTCAGACTCTCCCATCATCAATACAAGATCTTGGTGGAAAATGAATGAAACACTGGATGGAAATAAATCTGGAGACATTGGAGAAGATTCTAGAAACAATGATACAGAGAATGAGCTGGAATCAAAGATAAAGGAGGTCCAACCAGATATTAGAGTGTGTGCTAGAATCTCACAGAACTGGAAACTTTCTGCAGAAAAAAAGACAATAAAAGTGTGACTAAAATCCAACACATAACTAAAACATTACGACTGTGAGAAGAATCATGTGACGACCCAGTGTCCAAGGAGAAAAAAAACATGCATCAGATCTGCAAAACTCCCTTTGGAAATATTAAAATTTCAGTCTCCCATTAATCCAGTGATATTTTTTTATATAATCATGAGTGATTTACAAACAGGAGCTACTAATAGATAATTCAGCAAACTTTAAATTATGCAAATATAGCTTTATGCTCTTTATGCACAGTCCTTAAAAACATAGCGAGAACTCAAGGCTGCAGAACTCCCATGAGAGATGTTGGAGTACTATTGAATGCTACTGATGGTGCTGAGGTGCTGCTTTTTTTTTATACAGGCTATACATATCTGCAGCTCTGTTCTCATCATATGTATTCAGGTCAACGTTATAGATTCATTATTTTCTACTTTGTTTTCATCAGTGACGTCATCAGAGACCAACATCTGAACTCGTGCGGCCCCTACAGTAGTGAACCTAAATACGAGCTGACTCTTGTCTTTTCACTCTTGCAGCCGTGAGTCCGGGACAAAAGACGTCTTTCACAGGTCTCATTAAAAAGCTGAACGCTTATCTGAGCGCCGCTCTCTTTCTCCGCCTGCCGCTGCATCCAGTTGAAACCAGTTTGTGTTTATCAGGCGTACAGAAGCAGCCAAAACATCCTTCATGTGACCTCTCGGGGTTGTGTGTCTTGGTATGCGGCAGTGTGTTGTGTAGTTCTGAGTCAAGGTAACACAGAGATCCTCAGAAACCACAACAGAGACAAAGAGACGCCGGCGACTTTGATTGGTCCTCCACGCAGGGAACTTCCTGAACTGTTGGGTCAGGTGACCGACAAGAAGTGACCTGCTGGATTCCAGCTCGGTTCGTCTTCTCACACGTTATGTTTCACAGCTCGAGGGGAAGCAACGTAAAGTAGAGACACATGACACAGAGAGACCCTGCAGCTCTCCAAGCAGGTCCTTTAGTCGCGTCTCCTCAGGTGAGGCAGGTTAAGCTGATTAAGCACCAACGAGTTTCAGGTGAGGAGTGTTACCGCCCACCTCTGCACCTCCACAGGTGGAGAGAAACTTGATAAACAAGAGGACAGAGCTGAGGACACGAAGGGACATGACATGGTTTGAATAATAACTTGGCACTACTGCAGCAACGACGTAGATTTTAAACTGAAGATGATGATGAAGGAAGGAAGGAAGGAAGGAAACAGAAGGAAGGAAGGAAGGAAGGAACGAGTGAAGGAAATGGAAGGAAAGGGAAGGAAGAAAGGAAAGAACAAAGGAAGGAAGGAAAGTGAAGGATGGAAGGAAGAAAGGAACGAAGAAAGGAACGAACGAACGAAGGAAAAGGATGGAAGGAAGGAAGGAAAGAAGGAAGGAAGTAAGGAGAAGATATTAAGGAAGAGAAACTGGGTCATGCAGCAAGACAACGAGAACCAAGAACACAAGTGGTTCTACAAAAGAACGGTTAAAGAAGAACAAGATGAATGTTTAGGAACGGCCAAGTCAAAGTCCTGACCTTAATCCAATAGAAATGTTGTGGAAGGACCTGAAGCAAGCAGTTGATGTGAGGAAACCCACCAACATCTCAGAACTGAAGTGGTTCTGTTCTGAGGAATGGGCTAAAATTCCTCCAAGCTGCTGTAGACCACTGATCAGCTGTTACCAGAAACATTTAGTGACAAGGAGGTCACAGCAGATACTTGAAACAAGGCTTCACTTAGTTTTACACCTCTCTGATATGTAATATTGGCTCACTTTAGTCTAGTTTCAGGACCTGAGTGATGATGATTTAATGCATCAACAATGTCTGGATGTTGTTCAGCTGAAAGACAGGAGCATTCAGGAGCGATGAACAATCTGTGGCGCCCCCTGCTGGTTGTAGTTCACCTCCACAACCAGAGTACATTTACTGTTTAAGTGATTTTGTTTATTCAGTTGTTTTACAGGTTGTGATGATGATGTGCTGCACAGCAGGTTGATTCAAGGCTGAGGGTTTGATTCCCGGTTTTTCGGCAGTGTAAAACACTCTACACAAGCAAAAATAAATAAATTATAAAACATTTTTAGATAATTTCTGCCTCAAAAAGAAACAAGCTCACTGTGGATATTTAAAAAACCCAGATCCTGAAATTAGACAAAGAGAATCCAATCAAACTAATTAAACAGGAATGTCATACTTGGGTACTTATTTATTCAGGAAAATGAGACAATATTACATATCAGTGAGGAGCTGTACAGAATTAGCTTGAGAATTATCGGATTTTCAGATTTTCTCATCATCAGAGTAATTCAGTAACAGCTGTCAGTACATGAGGTGATATGACGCAAACGTAGACTGTTCAGAGAAAATTCGGCAAACTTAATTTTCCAAAAATGAAATTGGGGTGAAAAACGACTCAGTCTGAAGGCAAATTCAGCCTAAATGGTACCACAGAGCCTGAATGTCTTTCACTTTTTAGAAAATTAAGTTTGCAGAATTTTCCACTATGTGTTTATGTTTGCTTTGTACCATCTCATGTACTGACAGGCGTCACAGAATCACTTTAACACTGAAGAAATCTTAAAACACAATAAATCTCAAGCTAATTCTGAACTGCTCTAATAAAGGACGAGTCCAAGTCTCCAAAATCTCTTCTTTCGTGAATGCACTTCTGTATTGTCAGTTTTGACAATATCAGCTGCATGTTTGAAGAAAGAAAAAGCTCTAAAAGTATTTAATTAATCCTTTCAAACATGAAACAAATGAGACAATGACGACACCACACAGACATTTCATAACAGAGCCTGTATATATTTATTTTTTTTTCTGCAAAATACAAATACTACCACATCTCTGAGTGAGGGACTGCACATGATTTATCCTTATTTGCCTCCAGGTGGCGACAAAGGCCAGCTTATGCCGCTAACAAAGAATAACTAACTCGCGGTTATTCCAAGCTTTAGTGCACGTAAAGAGGGAGGAAGTGTACATCTACAGCACGGAGGACATTCACTCATGTCACCAAATTAAATTAAATATTTTCATGAGGGGGGGGGACAGATGGGACCGAGGACGAGCTCCTGGCTCCTGCGTCCTTCACTCGGCTTTTATAAAAGGAGAGTGGAAGAAAACTCGTCGGGGCTCTGCCCTTTTTTTAAAAACAATAAATCACTAAACAGAAAGCAGCGTCGTTCACACCAGGACAGCTACAGGGACCTCGATCGGTGGGTTTTAGCTGCAGACGGCGGACTGTGGCCGAAGGTTTCGAGTTCCAAATATACAGTTTTATAACCAAAATATTCAAATGTGAACAACCTCCAGCCACGTCGGACTCCTCAGAAATAAAAAAGAAAAGAAAAGAAAAGAAACGTGGATGTCAGTCGGCAGACCGTCGGCAGACCAGACCATCGGCAGACCATCGGCAGGCCGTCAGCAGGCCATCAGCCGGCTGGTGTCCGACCCAGCTCAGACACAAGGCACAAATCATTCATGTTAAGAGTCAAGAATCTTTACTTTTAGGAAATTTGTCTGGAAATATGAATATAAATATTTAAATATTAATGCTTTTCAAAATTTACATGAAAAACGTGATTAAAAGAAATTTCTGACCTCTCAGAATGAATCGGTGACCCATTGGAGGGCCGTGACCCTTAGGTTGGGAACCCTGTACTAAAGCGTGATTTACAATCTATTAAAGAGTCAAGGGAGATTTATTTTACTGCACTTTTTTATTTTGCGTTAGCCATAATTGGGCTCAAGCTGAGTCGGACACCGGCGGATCAGCTGACTTTAAAGTGGATTTTTTTTAAAACATCTTTTTAAATCGAACTTAACAGCTGATGTAAAATCTCCCTGAATTTCAAACAGAAAAACAAATCTGCTTTTTTTTTATCGAGCAGGACCGCAGACATCCAGAAATATCGATTTAATACAGCACAAAAAGAAAAAAGGACTAAAGTTTTCAAAAACACAACACGATAAAGTTTGTGCAGCAAAGCATCACCGTCACGCTCGTTATGGCTTTTAGATCCTCACTCTGAAATCTGCAAAGCTATCGGCTCATGCTAACGCTGACGACGTTCCTTCGTCACCAGTTCTCCCTGATGTCTGAATATTAATTAACACCACACACTCTGACATATGGAAGCAAATGAAGACCAAATTCTCTGTGAAATAAAACCACGAATTTAATGTTAAAATATGTAAAAATCGTCATTTTAAAGTTTGTAAATTTAAACTTAAGTCATGTTGGCAAGGATTTTAGTCTCTTTTCTAACGTCTCCAAAGCTGAGCTCAGCCTGCAGTAAAAAAAAAAAAAAATCCTACGTGATTTATTTTTCAAATCATGTCACATCACACACCTAAAGAGAATCTTTAGAGATTGTCTTCTCTCAGATCTCACTGTTGCAGATTGGGTTTGATGTTTTATGGAGACTTCCTTATTCAGAACTAGAGGTGGGATTTGCGAGCTAACATGCTAGCTAACGTTAGCCTAGTGTCTTTGTAGACGTGTTTCTCTAACTGGTCATTGTTAAAAGGATGATGTAATCATCCAGATTTTAAATCCTGTCGATGAGTCTGTGATCAGATCTGGAAACATCTCACATTAACTGATAATCTGAACAGATCTTCAGTGTGACCTGGGATAAATTTAAACGCGTGCAGCCTGAGCCCAGCGACACATGGATTAGATTTGAAAGTGATGAATTTAAACAACTGTAACTGAACTTTTTTTTTGTGCAAATAAACTCTGTATTCTGTCGTGGTTCATTTTCACGTCTCTTTGCTTCCATAGTTTTGTGTTTCTGGATTTCATTCGCTGCAGTTCTGAGTTTTTCTAACATGGCTCTGATAATTATTTCTCTCATTAGCGTCTTCACATCAAGTGAAATTTGCTTCATTTCTCTGCAACCTGTTGCAAATGAACATTCCCTTCTTTTTCTCTCTCTCTCTAATACCTCCTCAGTCACAACCTCTTCATCTCTCTCTCTCTTTTTACAGCACTTACTCAAACTCTCTTCCTCTGCTCGTTTCTTTTTGACCGTCCCATCTTTTAAAATGTGCGCTTTCTTGTGTTGAACCTGCAACGCGGCGAGTGTAGCGGCGGACCGAGCGCGCTCAGTCGATCCACGCGACTTTAGACTCGGTCTTCTTCACTGTCACCTTTGTGTTAGTTTGCATACATGAACATATGTGTTATTTAATTATAACCCCCCCACCCCCGCCCTGAACACACACACGCACACACACACACACACACACAAAACACATGTACACCATCAAACCCTCCAGCTGCTTCAGTACATGTGGATCTAGAATGACTTCCTGGACCAGATCTCAGAAAACGTGCAAGAAATAATCTGAAGAAGGAAAATTGTACTTATTGAACCATTTCATGATATTTTACAATTCTATTACTGTAACTAATGATTTTAAATGTTAGAAATCAAAATCAATCATTTAGTCAATGACAAGTTAAAGTTTAAATGTTTTTGTGAGATTAAAGTAAACATGAGATTATCATTGTGCAGCTTTAGAGGTGCAGGGAGATGGATTTTGTTATGTTTCAGCAGAGCTAGGCTAGGCTAGGCTAGCTGTTTCTCTCTATTGCTGTTATTTATGCTAAGCTAAGCATCATCCCAATGTTTGAGACCTTTTAATAGTTTTCCTGGTTCCCCTGGGGAGTTACATGTGTGAACAATATGGAGGAAATATCAGTATTCTTCTGGATTCTATAATGTGCACAATGGCAATGACTAGGTACCTTTGTAGAATATGTGTGCTTTGTGGTATTTCTATTTCTATTTCTGTAGGGGAAAGTTTATCTGGAGTCTCTCCGTTGGGAACTGATTCTGCTCCAGCAAAGATCTGCCGGCCAATCAGATAATTTTGGGGCGGGGCTTAATGTGGTGATTGACAGAAGATGAGCAACAGTAGTCATAAACCGAGTGCCGTGGAGTTGAATTACTTTACAACAAAATGGCTCTGATTGGTTGACTGGATATGCTATGCTAGGCTAATTTAAGGCAACAATCGGTGGGAAATAAAGAAATTGTTTTAGTCAAAGCTAGCTGTGTTTTTCTGCTCGCTTGCTAGCTAACAGGAATTGTTTTTTACTTTTGTTTTTGACTGTTTTTAATGGAGTTGAGTTAGTTTACAACAAAATGGCTGCCATCGGAGAGGAGAGATGTTTAGAGTATTTTGTAAAAGGAAGAGCAATGATTGGTTGGAGGACTGTCCAGCGGAAGCTCTGTATTATATTCTTATCTCACCAGACTCTTCAGTTCATTTCTTACAAGGTTTCTTTTGATCTAGGCGTCATTCCTCTAGTGTGAAGTCTACCTACAGTACATGTTGCAAATACAGCAGATCCTGCGCCCCCTTCAGGTACATGTTACCATTACACATAAAGCACGCCCACTCAGTACAAGAAGAATATGATAATAATAATATTAATAATAATAATAATAATAATAACACTATAAGGTAACTTTGCTAACACCCCCCTCCCCCTCAGGCTGCAGAGCGACTCCCATCATGTCGCCCAACCTTCCGATAGCCTCATCCGTTTGACCGACGGGCTGTGGCGCTCGTCCTGGCCGGGCAGAGGTCGGAGGAGGAAGCCGTCGTTCCCGTGGTGATCCTCCCGCTCCTCGCTGCCGTCGTACGAGCTGCCGCAGCTGGACGCGCTGTCGCCGGGGGAGTGGCCCGGTTCGTGGAGCCCCCGGACGCCGGTGGAGTATCCGGTCGTGGTCATGCCTCCTCCGACGATTCCGATCATGCCCATGCTCCGGTCTCTGGGAGGGGAGGCCGGCTCGGACTTGATGTGGAGGTTCTGATGACCAGAGGGGGCGAGGTTTAGGTTTGATGTCTGGCATAAGTTCCTGGAAGAAGAGAGAGAGGCTTCTTACAACCAAACCAACACCCGAGACTACAGCCAATGACCAGCTGGTAGATACGTATAAGGTCTACACCTGGTGGGAAATCATTCTTAATACCAGCAGATAGAAGTAGTAGTGGAGTCATCATTCAAAAGGGGAAACATGAAGAGCTAATATTAGCTATACGAATAGGACGCTAGGAAGAGTTGTTATTAGCTAGGATGCTAGTGAGCTAGGAGGAGCTACTATCCACTCTGCTCCCCTCTGCCATGTTGATGTCATTAGAAACTACAGAAACTACTTTTTCCATTGATACCAAGCATCACACAGCTGGAGCTAACCAGCTAGCCTCAGCTAACAGAAAAAACATGCAGCCAAACTTTAAATTTCACAGTCAGCATGTCAGAATGTCTTCTCCTGTCTCAATTTATGATCCTTTTAAGTCTATCCACACCATTCTCCATCAACTATCCACCACATGGTGACTTGCCTGACAGAATCTGAGCCCTGTTCTTCAATTTCATACATTGTCCTTTGCCTCCATCTAGTGGCCTAGTGGTGGTACTATAAATAACAAATACAACAATACAGCCATCTTATAGTGAAAGTTAGCTTAGCACTGATATGTAGCATGCCTTGGTGACTGGTTTCCCTGGGGAGTTCCATGTGTGAACAACATGGAGGAAATCTCCATCTTCTTCTGGATTGTATAATGATCACAATGGTGGAATGTGATGATGTCCAGGCTAAATAAAATGTCCAAAGGTTGAATTGTGTGTACGTTGCCTCCTGTAGTGGAATTAGTAGGATTTTGTAGTCAGATTCCCTTTCAAGAGGTAAAAACCCAACGTGGAACACTGTGGGTTCTTTGGTTCTCCACATGTCCAGATGGAGAGTGGGCCTGGTTCTATTTTTACTAGAACCTTTGTGGTATTTCTCGAAACTCTCCAGTTCTAGTCAAGGGGTTGCTGAATGAGTTCAGAGTGATATCATTGCTATCAGGGGGTTTTCTACTATCTAATCTAGAAGACATTTTAGTTTATCACTAACTAATCTTGGCCAACAGGGTCAATTCTGACAGACTGTACTCACCCCATGTGTCCGAGCGCAGAGTGCTGAAGGTTCTGTATCTGCTGCTGCTGCTGCCAATTCGTCACCGATCCGAGACCAGAACCTCCGAAGCCGGACAGAGAGGACAGAGAGGCCAGGTCGCTGCCGAGGGAGAACTCTGAGAGAAAACAGAAAGATGAAGACCTTCAGTGTTCACATCCCTCACGAAGCCGGCTTCTAGCTGAGCAGGGGTAGTGGTGGTTTAGTTTAAATCACCTGTGCCGTAGGAGGAGGACAGCGTGGACGGATACCCGGCCGCCATCCCCTGAGCAGGAAGAGCGGCGGCAGAGAGGGAGACCGCCGGGGTCGACAGCGTCTGAGCCGTCTGAGAGTGATTTATTCTCTGGTTCTGAAAAGAAAAAGAAAGAAGAGAGCTTCAATAAACGAATTCTTCCAAAGATCTAAAACCAGAGACATGAACGGGAAGAACCAGGAGTCAACCACACAACCATTATCATCCTACAGTCAGAGAAGGAGGAGGAAGGGGAGGAGGAAGAAAACTAAAAGGAGGAAGAGGAAGAAGAGGAGGAGGAGGAAGAAGATGAGGAAGAAAAGAAGAAATAAGATTAAGAAGAGAAGGAGTGGGGGGAGGAGGAGGAAGAAGAAGGAGGAGGATGAGAAAAAAGAAGAAGAGGAAGAAGGAATAAGATTAAGAAGAGAAGGAAGAAGAATAGGAAAAGGAGGAGGAAGAATAGGAGGAAGATGAAGAGGAGGAGGAGGACTCATCTTCATCAGGTTGTTTCTACAGCTGATCATCAGAGGAACTAACTGAACCAGTTTGATCTCTACTCACCAACATGAGGTCAAAGTCCTGCAGCATTAAACCACAGACACCTTCATCATCATCATCATCATCATCATCATCACCTTCATCATCACCTTCATCATCACCTTCATCATCATCATCATCATCACTAGTCTAACATCATCATCATCATCACCATCATCATCAGATCCTCACCACGGTTGCCATGGTGCTGCACTTGTTGCTGGGGGGCATCAGGGTGCGGAGGTCTGGTTTCCGGCTCATGCTCATGGTGGGGGGGCTCTTGTCTTGCATGTTCTTGGAGACTCCTCCTGGAGACAGCAGCCCGGGGGAGGTGCAGTGGTTGCTGTAGCTGCCGTTTCCTGGAGAGGAAAGAGCACTTGAATGCACCGTTGATTGCTGAACATTTATTCTAAAGTCTAAAGTCAAGATAATCTGCTTCCAGGATTTACATGAGAGGATTAATTAAATATTAGAACTTTATTCTTTAACTTTATTCTCTTTGTTATAGTTTTCTTCTGATGGAGTCTTTAAGGAAGTAGTTGCTCAGTGTTTGTTAGAGGACACGTCTGGTTTAGAGTCAGCTCGTTTCTACTGCTTTAATTTAATACATTTAACGATACTCCCACCATTCCACCTTTCCTTCCTTCCTCTCTTCCCTCCTTCCTTTCTTTCCTTCCTTCCTTCATTTCCTTCCTTCCTTCTCTTTCCAGGAGCTATCGGAGGAGACACGGTAATGACACATGAACTGTAACCGAAGACGTTGAAGACTTACCGACGCTAGAGACCACGGTGCTGGACAGCTCTGAAGACATCAGTCCTGCAGACACAAACACAAGTTCAGTGGTTGTTTGAAGCTCAAGAATCTGGTGTCAATGCAGACTAGAAAGCTCAGGATAAATTACCAACAAAGAAATGTTGAGTAAAATGGTTCCAGGCGACTTATTACAGTTTTTGTCCTGATATGTATTACAGAATTATAAATGGAAATACAGCAGATTGAAATGAGAACTTCCTTTGCTCAACTACTATCAGAGAGGAGGTAGAGGAGGCGCTGCCAAACGAGAAATGTTTAGCTTTTATTAACTTCAGTTGTTGATGCACAGCTGTTTGCAACAGGTGCAGCATTCATATGTCACTAGTTAAGCTCCTCCTCCTCTCCTCAGGTCATTTATTTATTGCAGAGAGTAAAATAAAAAGCAGCCGGAGCTCGATGACGTGATCACAAACCTGCATTCCCAGTGCTGGAGGGCCTCTGAGGCGACATGCTGCTCCTCTGCATGGAGGAGTGTGACATGGGCATCAGGTTGTGGTTTCCCAGACTCCCCCCTAGACCCTGGTGGGAGTAGAGCAGCCCACTGGGACTGCCGCCTGGGATGGACACTCCCATGTCGTAGCTGGACGGGGGTAGACCCTGCTGGACGGATGGACAGACAGAAAGGAGCGCTCGGGTCGGTTATTGAGAACCAAACGGACAAAGCTACGCTGCACAGACAGAGCGGGACATGAACTTACACAGAGTCTCTGTCTGTTGATCATCAGGTCGATGTCTTCGTTGATTTTCCGGTACTTGTCGTCGGACTCTGGGCTCTGGCCAGCAGAGTCGTCGGCCTCGATGTCAGGGCTGTCGCAGCCGTTTAAACCTTTCTTACGCAGCGTCTGCTCGAGAGGCAGAGACACACAAACACATCTGGATCAGCGAAAAGACAAATATTTTATACGTCTGCTCCAAGAAAAGCCCTGTCAAAATGGAAAAGCAACATTACCTACAATCCTCTCTGCTCCACTCTAACTTGAAACTAGAGAAGCTTCTCTTTCCATTGATACCAAGCATCACACAGCTGGAAGTAACCAGCTAGCCTCGGCTAACAGAGAAAGCATCCAGCTAAACTTTGAATTTCACAGTCAGCATGTCAGAATTTCTACTGATGTCTCAATATTTAATTAAATATAAATACACAATACACTCATCTGGTACTGGAAGTTAGCTCTGCTCTTATATTTAGTATCATGTATCTTGGTGATCTCAGTATTCTTATAGATTCTATAATGTGCACAACGGTACAATCTGATTATACAAAGGGAAAATAAAAGGGTCCATAGAGACCAGGGTCCATAGAGACCAGGGTCATAGAGATCAGGGTCATAGAGACCAGGGTCCATAGAGACCAGGGTCATAGAGACCAGGGTCCATAGAGACCAAGGTCATAGAGACCAGGGTCCATAGAGACCAGGGCCCATGGAGTCCAGGGTCATAGAGACTAGGGCCTTAGAGAGAAAGGGTCATAGAGACCAGGGTCACAGAAATCAGGGTCTGCAAGTCCAGGGTCATAGAGACCAGGGTCCATAGAGACCAGGGTCATAGAGATCAGGGTCCATGGAAACCAGGGCCTTAGAGGGAAGGGGTCGTAGAGACCCGGTCCATAGAGACCAGAGTCACAGAGATCAGGGTCATAGAGACCAGGGTCCATAGAGACCAGGGCCTGAGAGAGAAAGGGTCATAGAGACCAGATCCATAGAGACCAGGGTCCATAGAGACCAGGGCCTTAGAGAGAAAGGGTCATAGAGACTAGGTCCATAGAGACCAGAGTCACAGAGATCAGGGTCCACAGAGATCAGGGTCATAGAGACCAGGGTCACAGAAATCAGGGTCTGCAAGTACAGGGTCATAGAGACCAGGGTCAGGAACATGGACTTGATGGTTCTGGAGATAGTCCTGATTTATTTTGGGTCTTTTCAGACGAGCTTCACCCTAGGTGTTTAAAGCTAATGTGTGCATATTATCTTCATAAATCAGATTTCCAGATTCTTCAGGATCCAGAAACATTCTTCAAAATCAGTGTAAATGGATCAGGAGTCATTCCCACTGATCTGGGAGCTGTGTATTAGTGATTAGAGAAGCAGCTTTGCTCCATGAATCTGAATTAAAACTAAACACAAGCACCGTTGACCAGCAGGTGGCGCCATCTGAGCAGATATCTGTCCACTGAGCCTTCACACTAAGTCTGCTCAAAGTTTCCCAGCAGTGAACATTAAACCAAATCAGCTCCTCTGACTCCAAGTTAAATCTTATGAGTGAGAAACAAACACGTTAAAGGTCAGGACTGCGAGGCCCCTCCCCCCTCACAGGTGTCAGACCGCGATGAAGACGAAGATGAAGGCGTGTGTCGTACAGTATGCGGTTTGGCTCTCGGTGCATCTGCTTCAGCACTTCACAGCCCATTAGTCTGGTCCGTCACTGGATGTCTGCGGCGGTATCACCCACCCACCAGCTATCCCACTCATCCCAGTCATGTCCACCTGTCTCTGCTGTGGAGCGAAAGGGGGGAGCCGGGGTAGAGGAGGGGTGAGGCAGCCACCGCCACCAATGCTAGCGTGGCTGTCGGAGGGGATGGCCGTAGAAGGCTATTTTTTGCTCTGCAGCGTTTCTCGTCACTCCCACCCCTCCCTCGCAATCTGTCAATCTTGGCTGCTCTATTAAAACATAAAACCACTAGCCTGCTTTCCTCTTCAAACACCCGGCCTTACTACCCTCCTTCCCCTTTTTTTCTGAGCCAAAACACGACCAGGCAGTTTAGGAGGAAGAAGCAATCAGATCATTTACTCAAAAGTACCGTCAGATATTCCATCAAAATAAAAGTCCTTGTTCTGCAGGAAAGCTTGAGATCTCCTTTAAATCTCTCCTTAAAACACACCTTTCCTGCTTTTAATTGAGTTTAATTTTCTGTGTTTTACGTCTTTGCGTCACTAAGCTCGATATTTACCAAAACATCGGTCGAAAACGATGACGAACTGACGAGTGAGCTACGAGGAATCTGTGAATCACGGGAACGAGATGAGCAAACTGTGGCTCAGAATCACCGGCGGTGATGATTTATGACGCTGGGCTGAAGATGTGCACGCGGAATGTTTCCCCGCGGAGTTAGCGTAGCATTAGCACGCGGAGCCAAGCTAGTTTTAACATGCACCGGGGGAACATGAGGGCACTCCTTGATCAAGATCCTGAATGTATTTAACAGAATGACGGCTAATTTCTGCATTTCTGTTCATTCGGACGTAAATATTTAAAAGGATTTGTGTTAAAATCTGGAGAGTACAAAGTTAGCATGACTTTACACCCTATTAATCAGTTTTAGCATCAACATTTACAAACTTAAACAAGAGAGTTTGAAGTGCTGTTTTCTTCTGTGGGCTTTGACCCCACTGAGATATTTTCCTTCTTGCTTTCACTCTTGCATTTGTCCTTAGAGGCCACCGTAGCTCTAGAGATTAACCAGATCTCTGTGAATAGTTTAAATATTATTTCATTTGACGTCTCCGCTCTCATGACCTCAGAATCAGACTTTAGTTTCTCTCTACCTCTGCAGGATCCAGACTGATTTAAACTCTAACACTTTGGTACTTTTAAGCGTCCAAAGCGGGACGGAAACAACAACCTCACGCTTTGAACTTGGTTCTACATGTTTGCTAAATAAATCCACTCCTCCGCCTCCTCGGATATGAACCGTGTCCTGGTCAGAACGGGGGAAAGAGGAAGGAGGCTGTGGGGAACTCAAAGCTCGGTTACTCAGCCTGAAGTTGCTTCTCCTCTTCCTATTCTTTATTTTCCTCTCGTGGCTAACACAGTTATACGCACACACTCAGTCATTCACAGCAAAAAAAAAAAAAAAAAAGAAAAAAAAGAAAACCACAGTCGCTCACACTCACCGCCCGTCATGGCTATTCTTAGCCGCATTCTGGGCTATTTTTAGGCCACTACCGGTTTCCAGCCATTTAGCAGGGAGGGATCTCGGCCAACACAAAGGAACAGGACTGGACTCTGGATGCGAGCGCATGTGTGAGCGTCACATTCATCTGTTTCTAATCTGAAGGCTGCAGCAGAATATGGTTAACGGGGTAAAAGTAAGAGGAATGCACGACTCGGGTGATTTATAAATAGCATTAAGGTTCCCAGGCTGAGTGAACAGCAGACAATGAGCTGATAGTTATCTGGCCTGTAGCGTGTACGGACACAAACAGGCACATGCCAACCCGCCACATGAGAACAACAACAACAAAAAAAAAGAGATGACCAAAACAAAGGAGGCTCTCTTCTACTGAATTCCTGCCTGGCAAATATTTCATTGCAGCCTTCCAGCACTCACACTACAACCCCCATCTGACTCAGATCTCCCTCCACCAGTGAGGAAAAACTGTCTGCTTAAGGACAACTATAAGAAGAACTCAATCTAGACGTTTTATTTAATTAATTAATGTTTTAAAGTCCAGAGTAAAGTCTTTGTTGTCCGACCAGCAGTCCAAAACTTTAAGATCTTCAGATTTAAATGTGTAAAAGGTTTTTTAATTGTCTCAACATAGTGTCCTAATAGCTAGCAAGCTAACAAGCTTGTCAAACAACAGTTAGAAAGCAGCTAACTTACAGCTAGCAAGCTAGCTAGCGTGGAGAGTTTTTGTCTTCTTTCAAAAACTTTTAAATACCTTGTTGCACTTTAACATGCTAATTTATAAATTAATGAGATCACTTCACAACTATTCACAATCTAAATTATTTCTGTTTGGATATGAATGAAACAAATATGTCACAGTTAGCTTCAGCATAGCCTTAGCAGGCGCATTTCTTGGACCAAGCTAATAGGCTGGCTAAGCAACAGCTAGCAAGTAACTAACGGACAGTTAGCTAGCTAGCAGAGCAAAATAATATGCGTATAAATTTCAAACATAGCTAGTCACATGAATTTCTTGGACTGAGCCAGGCTAGCTGTTTCCTCCTACTGCCCCCCTCTTTATGCTAAGCTAGGCTAACTGACCTCGGATCTGTACTTTAGCCAATGTGCACTACAATGTTGTAGGAAGGAATGATTCACATTTTTACACTGAATGTTTGAGGTTTGAAATACATTTCTGATGTCTGTTACTAACCTCAGAAAGAAAACTTTTTCTTTTCTTTCCCAAACTGTCCAACTATTCCTTTAAAATCTTTCTAGCTCTGAGAAAGTCTGCTGATCCAGCACAAAGGCAGCGACCTTGGCACCGCCGCCTCAGTACCATGTGGTACCATGTTCAGTGCCGTTACCTTGGCCTGCGAGGTTAAACATGAGGCTTCGATCCCTCCTATCGACCAATCAGAGCAGCAGGATTAAATGTGGCATCTTGGCCAAGAATCAAATGCTATCAGCTAACACATGAATCACACAGGAACCATGTGTAGGAGCAACGTACTGCCTTTGGTTTTCTACAAGAATGAGTGCATCTAACAGAAAATGTACGTTGTTGTGACGATGCAGGTTTAAAATGAACCTTACGGCTCAAATGCTGTCATTACAAAAAGATAAATATGGTCAAAGCTTCATTTCATCTTTGTCCAACCCAATGTTTTCTCATAGAAAACACATGATCCAAACTTATTTTTAAGTAAATCTAAAAGTATTTTGTTCCACTTTAACAAAGCCAAAAGAGCTGCTAGTCTCTGGAGAATGAATAAATGATCGAATTAATAACTTTAACGGCTACAGACGGCTGAATTTGCATCTATCTATCTATCTATCTATCTATCAGTGACAGCTCTCTTGATCATCTGTCTCTACTGAAATGTCACTTTCCATCCTGAAAACAAAGGAGACAAAGGGAGAATAAGTTTCCAGGAAGAGGAAGCTGGAGAGCGGCGAGGGAGGAAATGTCGTTCAGAGGTCAAAGTGGGCGCCGATGCAGCGGTAAATAACCCGTGCCGGGGTCAGACTGTGTGGATACGCCGCAGAGATGAAGAGGCTGCATGGACAGATTACAGTAACGAGCTAAACAGGATTGTGGCAGATTAAGGTGGATTACAGAGAGTGTAAACCCCTGTTTCTGATCGGGTCGGCCAAGAGGCCATGTGCTGGGCCGCGTGGAGGGGACGGCTCAGGTGAACTCACCTGGAAACATGTGCTCACACACACGGACGCTCAACACGGCTTCAACACCGTCCGTCTGAGGTCAGACTCCCAAGAGACGCCCTGATGGAAGCTGAAGCTAAAAGCTACAGACAGGAACTCAACACGACCAACATGCAGCATAAACAACTAAATCAATATTTTACAACAATCAGTGGATCTGTAACAGACAGGAAGACACCCAAGAAGTGGGCGGGGACCAAGTTGAACTACCCTGGACTCTGAGGACCAATGGGAGCCACTGATCCATTTGATTGACATGTGACCCAAACACAGAGTCTCCCCAAACGTTTCCCCGAAGGAAACACCGTCCACCATTTTGGTTCCTTTCACCAGATCCACCATGATGATAGTGGCTTGTTAAAGCTAATACTAGCTGGTTTAGGCTAACATTAGCTGGTTTAGGCTAACACTGGCTGTTTTCTTCAAGTTTCTCCATAAGTCAGAGGTATGTTTACCATTTCCTAAGTTCACCCCGGTCGAGAACCACTTCCTGTAAACTCTTTAAAAGTTCGTCCACACAAGAAGAGACCAGAGACCGTGAATATTGAAATTCAGAGACTTAGTAGTGACGATAGGGGAATAAAACCAACTTTGGAGATGTGACAGTTGAGTGCCTCGTCCACCACTTTGGTTCCTACCACCAAATCCACCAAATCCACCAAACCTCAACCGTTATTGACACCAGTTTAATTTGACTATTTTTACTTTCTTAATGGAGCAGTTTCCCAGTTTTCTTCAGGACTAGAGTCGGACTGAGAGAGTTTCTTGCCGAGATCCAGCAAATATGTAGGAAATAATGTGTTTCTGGGGAATTAGCAATAAAAACAAAGGACTTTAAAAATAGAGCACCGTGTTTTCCAATTATTAAAAAAATAAATGTCTCCATAATCAGTAACAGTGCATTTAATTGACGTGTTTTGATCCAAGCTCTTAAGAGCTTCCAGATGGAAGGTAGAGGAGGAATGAAAGCTCCTGCTCCTGCACCTTCCTGCCTGGATTTTGACTTGTGACGGCTTAAGCGTGACCTCGATGTCATGGAGCGCTTAGCCGACGTCCACAGACTACGAGCGTCCACCGAGTGTGTGTTTGCATGTGTCTGCAGAGGCATGCACTCGCTATTGTGTTCTCCTAACGCTGTTACATAAGTGACGGCAGAGCAGGGATCAGCCCGGCGTCTAATGCCGTCAAACACATCCACGCACACACCGACAATTCTGGGGTCGGACTGTTGCACCAAACCAGAGTTTCCATCAACACAAACTTGGCGCCACCAGACTTTCTGCAAACCACAAATCACGATTTCAGAACAAAGAGGTAAAAACGACGACCAGCTGGTTTCAAACCAGTCGCACCAGTCAAACACAAGAGCCGTTATAGTGAACTGGTTCAAAACTCTGGCACCGTCTTGACAATAGAAACGCAATTATGTTCCGCCCACACCAGAGGGGAAAACATTCACAGCTCTCTGGTGACTTGTAGAGTCTGTAGGTGTCTCCCTGTAACGTCGACAGCCCAAAAGCTGTTGTTGCACAAGTCTCATAAGCTGTTTGAAGGAAGCTGCGCAGACATACGAAGTTACTTTCCACCATTTTTCATTGATTAAATCGATAAAATGTCTTGTTTTCTTTGCCCCGACAATCTATAATCCAAGGATATTACATTAATTATCACTTCAAAAAGCTGGAAGCAGCAGAGTTTGGGCCTTTTTGTTTCACATAATTAATCAAAATCACCAATATTACCAAAGTAGACGTGCTAGCATGGTGGTAGACTCGTCCATGCATGCTGCTTTACAAAGACTTCCCATTCAAGGAGCTGGATAGTTAATCCATCAAGCAGCTGGTTGTCAGATTTATCTGTGCGTCTCACTTACGTCCACGATGTCGGAGTTGGTCCTGCTCTCGTGGGGCTCGTTGTATTCTGTGTACTTGAGCAGTACTTTGTCCATGTCGGTGCTGGCGTACTGGAACAGCTTGTTGGTGCTGTTGAAGATGATGAGGGCGATCTCACAGTCGCACAGCACACTCAGCTCGTACGCCTTCTTCATCAGACCGAACTTACGCTTGGTGAAGGTCACCTGGAGGACAGAAGACGAAATGTGTCACTTCCTCTGCTTTTTTTTTTTTTTTACTTATTCATGTGATCATTTCTACTAGTGGTTGAATGAATGAGTTAAATTCCTCTTCCACAGATCAGCCCTGTTGAGTAGGTGGTCTTTAATGTGACCCAGGACTCATTGTGTGTTCAGAGCATAGACTGTATATAAATATGGACACCACGTCTCCACTTCCTGTCTTTGGTCAAACTGACTCTATTTTCCCGGGGATACGGGTGGCGCCATCTTGTGAGTTTGGAGCCAGAGTCTGATCAGTATGGTCTGAGGGCGGAGCCACGTGGTTGGCATGGCAACCTGCGTCAAATAATGAACTAAAACAAAACTTTTCCTAAAAAATGAACACTCGAACATTCAGAAAACAATCTTGGAAAAAAAATATGTATTTGACGTGTATTCTAGTGTTTTAGTTTGGCTCAAGCCCCGCCCACTAACATGGAGGAGGTGGAGCTTATGACCTATACTGCAGCCAGACACCAGGGGGAGCTCTACTTGATTTGGCTTCACTTTAGAGGAGCTGTTCCACCGTCCATCTTTATATACAGTCTATGGATCACACTACCAAAGGAATGAGGTCACATGTGTCCCAGACCACCTCCACTTGTGTTCAGATCACTCAGGATAGACGTTAACGCAACACTGATTAAATTTGTATTTTCTTCTTGGACTAAAAACAGTCTCTGTAACTTAATAAAGTCTCCGTTACATCCAGGGAAGGACCGTGAGGACAGTGCTGCCCTGTTACTGGGGTCAGGAAGCATATGTGCCTGCATTTCCTGCCATAACAGGAAGAGAGGAACCGCTCCCCCAGACAGGACTTGTGTGTGTTCAAACATGTGTGTGTACTTGTGCGACACCATGCAAAAGTCCCATTGACAAATAGTCCCATTTGAATGAAGATTTTGAATGTAGACTCGCACATGACATGATGTCAGCGCCAGGAGGAACTAAGAGCACGTCTGGGTGCGACGGCTGAGAGACGGCGTGTTTACAGCAGTCTGACCTTTTAAATAACATTAATGAACCTGAACAGAACAGAAACTGAACGGAGAACAACAGGAGAAGCTTCAGATCCAGAGTCCTGGGTTCAGTCAGAGGCCGAGCTCCACGTCAGTCGGCAATTTGGAGCAAAGAAACAGAGAAAGTCAGGTTTCACGGTTCAACGTTTCACTTTCACGTCTGAGAAGAATGAAAATATGATCCGATGTTCTTCCACCAGTTCATACATGAGTGTTTTTCTTTACATTTTGTTCAAATTTAACAATTATTTGGTCAATTTCTTCAAGATCTGCAACTAAAATATTTCTTGTGTCTTAACATTAAACTGTCTTTTAGTCAGATAAAGGTGATTTAGAAGGTTTTAGTAGTTTTTTTTATACATATGAATATTGCATGATGAATACTTTCTAGCACTTTTTTTGAATCTGGAGAACCAGTGGCACATTTTAGTCTCTGATTTCGCACAAACGAATCCAAAGAAACCAACATCATTCTCATGACGTTGTTGTTGTGAAAGTAGGCGCTGCTTTTTTGCATGTGAACTGATGATTCATAAAAATCCTTGCACTGATTTCTTTTGTAAATACGCAACATTTTCCTGCATCTTGCAAGACTGGTATTGCACAACAAATCTTGCAAGGCAATTAAATGTAGTGGAGGCGTGATGGAGATCCAGATATCTGAGGACAGAGGAGAGATGAACTAAAGCAAAGAGACATGAAAGATGAGAAGATGGAGGAGACACCACAAACCTCTGGAACCACTGAGGACATTAACTCATCTGTTTTTTAAAGCTTACATGTCTGTTGCGTTCATCCATGATCCGTGCTATCTGAATCTTTTTTCTCCCCATCTTCGCTTCCTTTCCTGCAGTTCTTCCTCTTTCTTTTTGTCTCAAGTCTTGTCTCTTCTGGCTCCGTCAGTTCACTTCCAGGTCCTCAAACTTCTTCACTTCTCAATCCCACAAACTGTTTGTTGGCTTCTGCAGGAAAAAAAAAAAGAGCAATGACAGAACATGATTAGATTTTCAAAACAACTTCTACACATAGACCTTTGGTTGACCTCAGAGACACCTTCGTGTCAGGGTACAAAACATTAGGAAGCGTCATTTCCAGTCTCGCACGCATGGATGACAAGAACAGGTTAGAAGATTTAAGGAAAACAATACAAAGCAAAACAAACCCTCAAAACAGAAACATGTATGAACGTCTCATCTAATTACCAAAAGTGGATTGTGTGAGTATCATGTCATGCTGCTCTGCAGAGTTTAACCGCCGTGCACGCACCGACAGGCAGCATATTGTCTGTTTGCATGTCGCTGCTGCCGTATCCCCCCGACACACCCATTAACCCAGCCTCCTCGGGGGTTTACTGCCCGGCTCAGGAGGAAGTGAAACAGTCGGGCATGTCAGAATGCAAATAATAAAGACGGAGAAGCCGGGGCTCTTTTTTTTTTGCATTTAAAACATCTGCAGGTTTTGAAAAACCACACTCGAAGACGGGAATTTGGTCTTAACCGCTCACCAGAAAACTTCCTCTCTGGGTGGAGCTGAAGTAGGACGAGCGAGCGGGAAACACTGAACTCAGACTCACTTAAAATCTGGCAACTAAACCGCAGGCTTTATTAAGAATTATCACCAACCAGGGTCCAGAATATTTGGGACTAACGTTGCAATTTGAAAAAGTGATATTTTCACAGTGCAACAGATAGAATCTGCAAAAAACTTCACCAGAAGCACATAATCCTTTCACAATATTCTCCTGAAAACCATTTTAAGCCACCGAACAATTCAGTGTCTGAACTAACTTTGAGTTTAATCTCCAAATAATCTGTTTGGGATCTGAACCAATCTCACCTCAAACAACACAAATGAATCCACAAAATCCGAAGCAACATTTTCTGTAAAGCCACTTCCACGTCGGGCTTCCGGTTTGAGGACATGCTGCAAGCTGCTCATCACGTATCATGAGCCTATGACTAACATGCATGATGGGTTCCTAACCATGTGGAAACACCAGTAAACACAAACCAACTTTATTTAAAAAAACTGAACTGAACGATTAGCAATTTACAGAAGAACAAACTAGAGTAAGAGATGGAGGTAAAAGTAAAAATAAAAATGGTGAAGCCTCCAGGTGTGTTTATCCCACTGCACATGCTTAGTAGTGCATCCCACTAGACTCACATAGTTGTAATTGTCACAATAAATAAATGTCTCTTTTCTAGGCGTTGGGAATTTATTTGCTGCAATACCACGAGTGTCCACTAGTAACTACACATCTGATCATCTAAGCAAACTTTGCACATCAACAACTCACAGCAAAGTTAAATTATAGTTAAATCAAACTCAACACTAGCCTGATTCTGTGTTCGTGGACGCGTACGTATTTTGGGGAGCAGTTTTCATGGACTGCTAACATTGTGGGGCCATTTACCCACGGCTAACCCTAACCCTAACCCTAACCCCACAACATTCAGAAGGTTAAAACCTGCTAAGCTTTGGTTATAGGGTAAAAAATACAGTTAGGTTAGAGTCTATGTAGATGATGCATTATGTCAACGGAGGGTCCTTTGAAAGATTCTTTGTGTGTTTTATCTTTTATTAAATTATCAGGGCCAATTATTCATGGAATACTAACATTGTGGGGCCCTAGTTTTGGGTTCAGCAAACCCTAGGAACCTCACAACCTTTAGAGAGTTAAAACCTGTTCAGACTTAGTTTTAGGGTAAAGGTTACCGTTGGGTAAATTGTCCTTTAGAAGATTTTTTTAAGTGATCTTATGGGTTAGGGTTTTATTAAATTGTGGGGGCCAATTTTTATGTAACACCGTTGGGGCATTTAGCCATCGTGGGACCCCAGTTGATCCTAACAACTGTCAATGGAACGTCCTTTGAAGAATTCTGTGTGTGTGTGGTCTTATATGTGTTGAGGGAGGCAAGTTTTCGTGGAATATTAACACTGTGGGGGCATTTTTAGAGGGTTAAACCTGTTTAGAGTTTTAGTTTTAGGGTTAGAGGCGACTGAATGCATCGTCCTCACAGAGATAGGGACACGGGTCTGAGTGTGGGAGCCATGTGAGCCTGGTCTCACTCCTGAAGCTTAAGAGCTCAGGTCGCAGAGTTAAGTGGATGTTCAACACGCTGAGACGGACGAACACACAAACACAAAAACACACACGGCAGGTTTTCTTGGCAGAAGAAGGAGAGGCGTGATTGTTTTCAGGAGGTGGCGGCCCTCGGGCTCACGGGAGGAGAGAAAATAAAAAGAAGAAGACGTAAGACGATGACGGAGGTGTGACGAACAAAAGGGAAAGAATCAGAGCGGAGTTTTTTTTCTTCTTTTATCAGCCTCATCTCAATAATTACCCTCATTATTATATTAAGATTTCCACTAGACAAGACAAGAAGACTTGAAATTCTGTCCTGACAGTGATTTGGTCTATCTGTCTATTTTTCAATTATTATACAATTATTTAAAAAAGAGAATTTATTTCTCAGACTACAGTTTAGTTTCTCTCTATCCTGTTGAAGTCAGAATCAGTTCTCGAGGCAAGTAACGTCTTCTCAAGTCTCCTGTGTCTGGATCAAAACGTTGCACTTGAACCCACCACAACGACTAAAACCAACAACCAGCTGGTACATGAAGAAATAACTCTTCATACCGGCAGGTGGCAGTAGACTGGATCCATCATACAAAAGAGAAAACCCGAAGAGCTACTAATAGCTAGGAAGCTAGGAGGAGCTACTATTAGCTAGGAAGCTAGGAAACTACAAAGCAGTTCTATTAGATGGTTAGGCAAGGAAGCTAGGAAGAGCTACTATTACTTGGGAGGCTAGGAAGTGCTAATATTAGCTGGGAGGTTAGTAAGCAAGGAAAAGCTACTATTAGCTAGGAAGCCAGAAAGTTTGGAAGAGCTAATGTAATGTAATTAGCTGGTGGGCTAGGTAGCTAAGAAGAGCTACTATTACTTGGGAGGCTAGGAAGCTAGAAAGAGCTAACGTTAGCTGGGAGGCTAGGAAGCTAGGAAGAGCTACTATTAGCTGGGAGGCTAGCTGCCGTTTGTCCAACTAGTACCAGCGGTACTGTTTGCTTGGTTTGTTCAAGACTAAACGAGAGGTCATGATCGTATTGCGTTCAGTTGGTCTCTTGAAAAGAGACAGAAATATTTGTGAAGAAAGATCTGAGAGAAGAGTTCAAACCATTTATTAAAAACTTGACAATTATTAATCAAGTTTTTCCACTTGTTTGTTTAACTAAACTAACGTGTAATGGACATCTTTCACTTCTGAGATTCCACAGAATACAAATATTATTTTACTGGTGTAATGTGACCTCCTGTACTGACGGACACCAGCGTTGTTGTAATTGATCTGTCCTGAAACAACAGAAGCGACGTGATATTGTCAAAATGATCAACAACAAGCAGCGACACGCCGGCCGGCCTGAGAGCGTTACATGAATATCTGCTGTGTGAGTCACCGCGGCGCAACACGACGAGGATCAACACGGTTTAAATTTAGAGCCGTCACAGGCGAGCACACTCAGCATGTTGGAGGGAACTTCTGGGGCCAAACGCAGACGCTGTCAAAGATTGCGTAAAACGACAAAATCTGTGTTTTTTCTTCTAATTGAATCCAGAGTTTGATCTTCCCTCAGGATGACGGCAAATCTCCACCCAAAGCTCGCCCACGCTCACAAACCTCCCGGCTATTTATAGGCTCAGCGTAAAAGCAGAAGGACTTCCAAAAATAAAAGAATGAACTTTTTACCCCTGAACAACAATGCGACTGGTTTCTGGTTCACACACACTGAGGCGGGAGGAAATCGGACGTCTGAAGAGCTGCTCTCGTTTCTCAAATGTGCTGCACAAAGAGCAGCAGCGAACATGTGGCAGTGCCCTTGTATTCCTTGGCAGGACACTGTGCATGTCTCTATGTCTGGGACAGGGTGGGGGTGGGTGGGTGGGTGGAGGTTGCAGGGTTGCAGGGTTGAGGGGGTGGATGGACAGCTGTGAATGGTCCCATGTGATTGTTGAGTGTTTTATAGTGCGTTCACACTAGCGCCGAGAGTTTTGAATGGAAGCCGGCGATGTGAAGCGACAAGCCGACGTCAAGACACTTGTTATTTGGGACGCGTCAACCAATCACCTGTTCCCGTGTGATATGTAAAGTCGACGCTCGTTCCAACAATAGAGCCGGGTGTCCTGTATTAATTGATCCAGTATCATTTCATTTAGAGATTCAATTCAGTTTCATCATCTCGCTCATATAATAGTTCGTTAAGCTTTAAACTGGTGCTGTAATTGTTATTATCCCACCAAACCAACATTATCGAACTACTGCCTATAGATAGATAGCACTTAAAAGCACCACAAAGACTACAACCAAAGACCAGCTGGTTCATCTACACCTGAGAGGAAATAACTCTTCATAGCAGCAGGTGGCTCAATGGGCAGTGGTCCGACTAGCATCAACGGCTAACGGCTAACAGTGGGTTTGGTGTGTAAAACGCTCAACAAGAGACGTTTTGGTTTATCACTTGAAACATGGCAGAAATTTGTAAAGAAAGATTTGTTCAAACCCTTTAAGACCTGGACACACAAGTTCAAAGAACTACCAGCAACCGTAACGATATGTCTGAATACCAACGGCCACCTGGTACATATTGGAGACTATGAAGAGCTACTGTTAGCTGGGAGGCTACGAAGTGGATCTAAACTGTAACAGAACCAAAATCAGAGCTACAACTTCCTCCAGAGCCACTTTCCTTAAGACACAAGTCTCAGCTTCATAAGGTAATGATGACTCTGTGTTGTTTTATCATAGACCTCAGGGTGCATTCCCCAGAAACATACAGTACACAGTGTTTTAATGTCATTTAAATGTCCCAAACAAACCCAGCTCTGTGCGAGCAGCCTGCAGCGCTGCATGTCGTGAAACCGTCTTTATCACCGTGGAGAGGAGCATGAAGTGAATCCAATGGAGAACACTTGAAGTGGCTTTGAGGCCTCCGAGCTTCTGTGGAGGCTACTGATTGTGGATGATATTAGATTAGAAACATGAAAACACAGAATTCCCCCTGGACGGGAACCTTTAGAGGAACTAAGCTGGGTTCCTTTGGGACCTCTCAGACTGTTATGGAGTGATCTTTGTTGGTGGACCACTCCTGTGGAGGGGAACAGTCGTCTTCAATCTGTCTGACTGTGGATTATTTGTGGGTTCCAAACTCTTTAGAGATGGTTCTGGAACCTTTTCCAGCCTGATGAGCAACAACAACTCTTTCTCTGAGCTCCTCAGAAAGCTCCTTTGTCCACAAACATGTGTTGTGAAGATCAGACTGAGACAAATCCCTGATTTATTGAAACTAAACCAGGAACTGAACCACACCTGAGTCTCATTACATTGATGGAAACATTTCTGAACACATGGACTCTGATTTAATCCTAGAGGAGCACCTCACTGATATTCAACCTGATTGGTTTCAACTTTAAAACTCGTCCAAAAAGTCAACAGTCTGATAAAAAGCCAACTTTACAGCGCCCACAATCAAATCAACTAACATGGAAAACACCTTAAAAACTCAATTCATGCCACAAATTCTCTAATAACAATTTCTGAAATGTGAATATTTGCTACTTTCATCATATTTTGTGATTGTAAACGATAACTTTGACTTAATTTGTCAAAATAAAATTGCAAATTCTTTTCATACACAATTTTTGTTTGTTTGTCAGTTTGAATTTGCTAGGAGCTACTATAAGTTGGGAGGCTATGTTGCTAGGAGGAGCTACTATTTTAGCTAGGAGGCTAAGTTGCTAGGAGGAGCTACTATTAGCTAGGAGGCTAAGTCGCTAGGAGGAGCTACTATTAGCTAGGAGGCTGGGTTGCTAGGAGGAGCTACTATTTTAACTAGGAGGCTAGGTTGCTAGGAGGAGCTACTATTAGCTAGGAGGCTAAGTTGCTAGGAGGAGCTACTATTTTAGCTAGGAGGCTAGGTTGCTAGGAGGAGCTACTATTAGCTAGGAGGCTAGGTTGCGAGGAAGAGCTACTATTAGCATCTCACAAATTGGTCAGCAAATTCATAATTTTTGTCATAAACATTTGTTAGCTTCAACATTTTCTGCGGTTGCATACTTTAAAATTCAGTTAAATCTGTTAAAAAGTCAACAAAATGATTAAAAAACAACTCTGCAACACCCACAATCCAACCAGCTGTGATTATAAACTCAAAAACTCGTCTGTATTTGACCAACAAATTCCAAGATTTTTGTTTGGCGGCAGCTAAACGTCTACACTGTGTCGTCCATTCTTACAGAGGATGATGTTTCAGGAAATTTCATCATTTGACATTAACTTATTTGCTTAACATTCCCAGGTGTTTGGGACTACTGTCAAAATGCAAATCACACCATGGTGAAAGTTTCCCTGGACATTTATTAAAGTTCCTGGAACCGACCAATGAGCACCTGAATAAAGACGACTCCTAAATATGGTGCAACATTTCAAAGGAGCAAAAAAACCCATCAGGCTTTTCTAATGCGATCCAAACGAAGCATCTCATCATCTTTAACAAACAAATAGCGACTCAATTACTGCTTCAAGTTCCTTCTAAGGCCTCGGATGCCGACGCAGGTAACCTGATCTAATACATGTGGTCTGGGACAGCCCTCTATAAAGAGCCCGTGAGTCACTTTGTGGCACAGACACTAAACCACATGCTCAACATGAGTGAAAGACATCACACTGATATTTGTGTCTTCACAGGACACAACTGTTCCCTCTATGCAAAGAAGACTCTTCTACTTATTTCCTCTTTCACATATTTCCTATTTTCTAACCTTTTAACGCCATAATTTAACATAACAACCAATCACTTTAGTCGTGACACCAAGTGAACGAATCATTTACGTCACATTTTAGGAAAAAACACATTTATTCTTTGGTTCCAGCTGCTCAGATGGGAATATTTCTGCAGGTTTCCCAGTTTTCTTCAATCATAAACTCAGATATTGTCCTTTGAGCTAACCTCCCGGATGTGGAAATATAAAAGTTTCCATGTTTAACAACACAGATATAGTTGAGTTTATGATCGCAGGAAAACGTGCTAGTTTCACAGTTTTACTGATATATGTAAGATCAAATATTTGAGTCGACAAACCCAGACCATGTCCACATTACAATAGAAACATCTTAATTTATAATTTTTAATCAAAGAAAACTGGAAAACATTCCCATCTGAAAGGATGTGTCAAGAAAACATGGATTTGTTTTCTAGAAAATGACTGAAACCAATTAATGTCTGAACTGATGCTACTCCACTGTGGAGTTTAGTTTTTGTTTGGTCTAATCAACCCTCAATAAAGTCCAGTAACTTTACAAAACCCACAATCTGGGAAATAACTCCATAATCCACAAATCATCTATAAATTCTGAACTATTCTGGGATTATAAACTCTTAAATGTGTCTAAATTTTAGAGTCAAGAAAACAAACAAACAGAACAACTCCTGAATTAAAACAACAAGACGTGGAAACAACTTTAAAATCAATTCATGCCACAAATTCTCCAACAACAGCTTCTAAAACCTGAATATTTGATCATTGTAAACGTTTTTTCTGGTTATAAACTCTAAAAGTGTTTGTCTTTGTGATGTAACACAAACTTTATGACCAATAGAATCCAATCAGCTGATAATGGAACAACTTAAAATATATTTTATGCCACAGACACTTTCTAGTTTTCTCATTTTGTCTAAATTCACTGAAAAGTAGTGAGGGGGTAGGGGGTCCGTAAAATTTTGCCCCGGGGCCCCTGAAGGAGCAGCTCCGTCCGTGGAGAGGAGCCGCTCAGAGGATCAATATCCGTTATTGATTCCATCAGCTCCAAACTTTTTTCTTACCCTCTGCTGCTGTACAGGAATAAAACCCGCTTTCATTCCGATCCGTGACGAGAAAAAAAATAAAAGGTCCCGAGTGTTTCCACCGCTCTCTGCCCGGAGAAGAAGACCTGCCCGCGGATACGCACGAAGCCCGTTACCCGAGAAGAAGCTCCGGGACTCCGACTAGAGAACAACCGGAGCCGAGGCCAGACAGAGAGAGAGAGAGAGAGGGAGAGAGAGAGACGGAGCTTCTCCTGACTTCTGTTTGTTTCCTGTTGTTCTTCCAGCCCGCACGCCCCGCATCACGCACGCTGAGGTACACGCACGCACACAGCCCGAGCAGACGCAGCTTACCTCCACCCGCTCAGTCCCGCATGTCCTCCCTCTTGTCGTGACTTCCCCTCGCTGCTCCTCCTGCTGCTGCTCCTCCTGCTCCTGCTGCTCCTGCTGCGTGTCTCCCGTCCAGCGGTTCAGTCCATCCGTGTCTCCACCTGGAGCACGCGCCTCCCGGGCTGACGGTGAGCACCTGGACGTCAGGAGGCGGCACCGTTACGCACGCACGCACGCACACAGGCGAACACACAAATACACAAATAATAAATAAATGAAGACGAAAGAAAAACATTAGAGGCGTTTAAATGAACACAAAACCAAACTTTAAACTTATTTATTTTCTTTTTCTTTTATTTTCTACAGGTTTCTATTAGAGGTTTAAATCAGGATCAACGCCGCCGCCCAGTGGAAGACACCGGAAGTACACCTTCACCAATCACTGATCAATCAGCTGATCAGGTCCTCCAACAATAAAACTGTGGTTCAGATCTTTGATTTACAAGCAATAAAGAAGAAATACTCAACATTTGATAAGAGTCCTACATTCAGAACAGAACATATCCTGATAGTTGATCAGTTATTAAAAAAATCTAAACACGGTTGGTTTAAATCTGTCAAAAAACATAGAATCCAAATTTTAGTTGTGAATATTCGCCAGATATTCTGTAGGGATGTTCTGTTTGGTTAAATCTGTTTCAACAAATTTGCCAAACTTTTGAATTTGAACACAAGAATCCAGGCAGTCCACAAGAAACAACTTCATGACCAGTAGAGCCAACATTTTATCTGTGGTTGCAAACTAAACTAAAATTCAGTTAAATTCATCAAAAAAAAAAAAAAATGAATTCACTTTAAAAAATGATTCTTGCTACAAATTCTCAAAAATTTGAAGTGTCAGAAAATTTGTCAAAGAAATTAGATTTTTTTGCTTTTTTGTCCATAATTGATGAACTTCGTAAGTGGTTGAACAACTTCTCGCATAACAGCTTCTGAAAGATGAATAATTGCTGCTTTCTTCATTGTGTGTGGTTATAAACAATGTATTTGACAAAATATTTATAATTTCTATTGCATTTGTTGGTTTTAATATTTATTATTGCTCAAAAAGTCAACAGTTTGATAAAAAAACAGCTGCCTTTAAAAATCAATTTATGCAACAAATTTAACAAAAACTGCTTAAAATACTGTTAACATTGACCAGTTCTCTCATATCTTGTGATTGTTTAACTCTAAAAGTTGAGCAATTCCCCATAAACTCCAGGAAACTGTGACACATGAAGTCATTACCAAACCGTCCGGATGCCTCCATCTTTTATGACTCAGCATTTGGAAATCAGAGACGTTGTTTCACAGCCTGGAAGTTTTACAGACCAACTTCTTCTACCGACACATTTTTCTGGTGCGTCTCCGTTGGGAACTGATTCTGCTCCAGTACCGACAGAAACCGTATCTGGAAGGAATTTATCTGAGGTTGCTGTTCTGCTACCAGACGTCTAGGAGTTGCTGCGTCGGCCATCTTTGTTTACAGTCTACTGCTTCACTCTGGTCATCCTGTTACATGAAGAGTCAACGTCCTCTGAGACTTATTTAGAGTTTATGATTAAAAATGATGACGACTAAATCAGTAAAACAAAGATTCCCTGTGGATTAGCAGCCGAGGATAAACTCTTAAGATCTTAGTTTAAAAAGAATAATAATAATATTTTAGGGAAATTTATTTGAGTTTTTTTAAATTCTCCAAAAGCAAATGTCAATTTAAATATTGAACACACACACGTGTAATATTTTAAATGTTTTATTGTTTAAACCTGAACAAACTGTGACACTCACATTGGTTTATTACTGGTTTTGTTAAAAAATAAAACATTAAGCTTTAAATTAACTTGATTTTATGCATTTATTTATTATTAAATTAGAATAAGAATAAAAACACATTTAAATTCTGTTTCCATGTCACAAACATTCATCACTGACGGCAGCGTCACAACAAACCACACAACAGTACTCTGAAGTCGAGGCGTCCAAACCAATAAGAGCAATATTTAAACTAACTCATTTAACTAATCAGTGGTTTAATATTCAGATTAAATGTGGAACATGAGAGGTGACAATCATCCCAAATCATCTTAAAACTCTAAAACTCGGTTATATTTGTCAAAAAAAAAAAAAAAAAAGTGAACCATTAGTTAAAGAATAAACTGTATAACACCAAGAATCCAAACAGCTGACACGGAAACCACTTTAAAAACTGATTAATGCCTCAAATTCTCCCAGAACAGCTTCTAAAAGGTAAAGATTTAGTAGTTTCAACATTTTCTGGGAATGTCAAATGTAAAATATGGCAAAACTTTCAAGTTTTTATTATATTTGTTAGTTTTAACATTTCCTGTGGTTTAAATTTATCAAAAAAAGTTTGATAAAAAACTTTCCAACACCCAGCTGACATGACAAACACTTAAAAACCTGCAGCTTTAATGTTTCTATTCTGTCGTCTTTATATCTATGAACGAGTGACTTTTAACCTCAAAACACACACAAATAAGATCTGAAACTCTTTACATTTACAAACGTCCAAGAAAATAATCAGTCGTCTAAACAAGAAACAAACAACTTTCACACTCTGCTGCATAATTTCGGGGGAAAAAACATTTTCATCGATAAGATTTATTTCTTGTTTTTGTGGCACTTTCAGATCTTACTCACCTTCAAACAATGAAAGGTTGAAGACAGAAGTATTGCTTTAAATTACTGTTTATATACTTTAACGAATTCTAGTTATTAATGATTTTATAAAAACTAAATGTTGAATGAGCTGCATGTATAAGAAAAGACTGTGAACAATGTCACCTAACAGCACATAAAAGAACTATATCCTTCTTGTTGGTATAAATATTCCAGAAACATGAAATTATACTTTTTTATTAAATAAAATAACTCTTTAAAAGTGACAGAACATGTAGTTTAGTACGAGTAACGCCGCTTAAACTTTAGTGGAAGGTAAATAAAATGGCGTTCGTTTGTGTTTACAGTTTGTTTCTGCTGCCACCATGTGGTCAAAAACAACATGTTCCTGCTTTAACCTCATTTAGTTTCTGTATTAAACTCTAACGTTTGTTTTATTTCCATTCTCCTCTAAAGTGATTTAACCATCATGCATCACGTCCCCCGTCCCGTCCACTCACCAGTGCCTCGTCTTGGGTCTTCACCTGGAAGCCTCCCCCCAGCAGCTCCAGCTGTGGGTTTGTTCCTCGAATCCCTTGTATCAAACAAGACGGGACGATTTATTTTTTTAGTTTTTCTTTAAATAAAATGAAGCAAAAAAACAAAGTGAATTAAAGAAAGGAAGTTAAGCCAGACCAGCTGGCTTAGAAGAGAGGGGGGACCCAGAGCTGGGTAGCGTTTCAGATCTGAGCTCTGTCTGAGCGGCGGTGGCGGTAGTCTACACGCCCCAAAACGCCCACAACACCCCCACAACCCCCCCACACCCGTCAGTATCTCACACCCTGTGACCTCCAGCGTCCCAGTCTGTGGACGACTCACCTGTCGTTGCCACTCGAGGTATATTTAGCTGCGAGGTGTCACTGATGCTGCCAGTGTGCTGCTGCTGGTGGTGGGGCGGAGAAAAATGTGTTGCTGACACTCAGGGGCCTCTATGGGCCTCGGGGTAAGAGCCCAGGATTACTGCCCCAAAGACCATCGGCTCTACACATTACAGAGAGAGAGAGAGAGAGATGAAACCTGGCAGCATGTCCTAGATATCAGCGCTCAGAGCATCTGCCTGGAGGAGGATTACCCTCAGCTGTCCCCTCCTGTCAGCCCCCGAGCAGAGGCAGGAAGAGGGGCCGGGTTTCATCGTGATCCATGAATCCATCCGATACTGGCACAAGAGCACGACTGAAAACCACAAAACAAACACGCCCCGAGCCTGGTGTAGAGATTAGAATCATTATGAGTCTGGAAACATCTGGATTTAATTATGAGGCGTGTTCCAAAAAAAAAAAAGAGACCTCCAACCAATCAGTATAGCCCCGCCCACAAACCATCTGAGTGGCCCAGCAGATCTTTGCAGGAGCAGAATCAGTTCCCAACGGAGAGACTCCAGATAAACTTTTCTTCAAACTATTTTGTTGGTGAGGTTGTTGTATCTTTCAGGTTAGAGTTTTTGACAACTAGTAGTAAACATAGACTGTATATAAATATGTACAACACGTCTCCACTTCCTCTCATTGGTCAAACTGACTCCATTTTTCCCGGGGATACGGGCGGCGCCATCTTGATGTGTATTCTAGTGTTTTAGTTTGCCCCAAGTCCCGCCCACTAACATGGAGGAGGTGGAGCTTATGAAACTGTTTAATTTAGATTTTCATGCACAAACGTCTTAAATTACATAATTAATTCTGATCTTCGTTGTCTGGACCAAAGGAAATGTATTTGCAAGAGCACTAATCAAAAAATGCATAAATGATTCATAAATGTCATAAAACTGTGGCGATCGTAGCTGGAGTTAGTTTAAACCTCCAAACATCTGCTCTGACTCAGATTCTGTTGTTCTTCATGAAGTCCAAACAATCACAGTTGGCCTTTCCTCCTCCTCCACACCTCCTTTCATTTCCTCCGCTCTAAACGGTGCAGAGAGGAGGAGGAGGAGGGCTTGGGTTGAATGAACAGAATATTTCTTTTTCAGGAGGAGGTGAAGGATGGATTCTAACCAACGGTGGGGAAATTAAAACACATCGATTTAACACACCGGAACATTTCGCACATTCCTCGGAGGCAGGAACGCTGGCGGCGGCCTCTCGCCGTGTTGTGAGAGAGAACTCATGCACAAAATTTATTTTCAGGTGGAATAATCCTTTTATGCTTCAGCTGGTTCCTCTCCATCACCAGCTCCTCAGGGCCTGAAACTCACTGACCTACAGTGGAATATGTAGCACGGAGGCTCAGAGTGTCTCAGAAATGAATTTAAAACGTTTAATAACTGGTTCGATTTAAAATAAAATAACAGATATGACCGTTAGTATCAGAGGTGTTGAGGCTCCCGAGAAAGAAAACATCTTGGTCGTCTTCTTCTCTATAAAAGCAGGACTTCTTCTTCTTCTGTTCTATTTCCAGTAGATTTGGTGCTCCACAGCAGCAGAACCACTTCGTTGATAAAGTTCTTTAGTGATTGATGCATTTTAAAGCATGTACACTCACCGGCCAGTTCATTAGGTACACTAAGTCTTGTCTTCATGAAGGTTCTAGTGAACCGTTGTCATGACTTGGGGAGATGATACGTAATTTTAGAACAAGCTTTAATGTCTCTCTCTCTCACTCAGAGCAAAGAATCTCTGTTAATAAATGTAAATAAAGGCCATTAGATCATTATTGAGCACTTATAATTAAAATGTACACTCACTGGCCAGTTCATTAGGTACACTAGCAACTAATAAAGGTCACCGTTGTCATGACTTGAGGATATGTATTTTCGAACAAGCTTTAACGTCTCTTTCACTCACTGAGAGCAAAGAAACCTCTGTTAATAACGGTTTGTAGTTCTATTTGTGTTGTACTGACATGTGTTCCTAATATTTTGACATACTAGTCAGTGGGCTAGACTCAATAACATTAACACTTTTAATTTAATCAGTTTAACTCCATCCTTTACCTTTCTGACTCTGGTTCTACATCAACTCAACATTATTTAGATTAGAACGACTTCACTGGTGTACCTAATGAAGTGGCAAATGGATCTGATATTAGTTATTATTATTATATATCAGGGTTCAGGTGATCTAGTTTTTGTATTATTAAAGGTGTAGTTTCAGTATTTCCGTGTAGTTTCCAATAAAAACACAAGAGACATAAAGAAAACGTCGTCGCCGCTCTGTGTCTGTGTAGACGGACGCTTCAGGAGGTGTTGGAGAAACATAAACAAGTCAGAAGCTTTGAGCTAAAGAGAAGCAGATGTGTGCAGAGAACAACTATCATTACGTCTCTGTCTGTGTTATGATCAGAACATCAGACTTCAGGAGGAGTTTTGTTGTTTAGTGGAGCGGAGCAGAGCAGCGTGGGCCGGGATGAAGCCGGGATGAAGCCTGGATGAAGCCGGGATGTCCCAGATATAAAGTTACCATGAAAGCCATGAGCGGGTGTAAACCAATCCGTCCTCACCCAACTGCCGGGCATACCCCACGATCCACTGCATGTCTGGAGGCATTCCCTCCCCATGTCTGTCCCACCTCCTCCTCCTCCTCCTCCTCCTCCTCCTCCATGGGGGGAGTCGACTCCCTCTGCTGTCAGATAGTTAATGAAAAATATTTTATTCTATGTCATCTCTGTTCATGATTGACGTCATTTCTGGCTGAATTCTGCTCAGATATAAAGTTTTGTTCACGTGGTCGGGGCTGATGGAGGGTGAACAGTGCACCGTCATGTTTCTCTAGTTGATATTTAAGTTTTTAATAAATATAAAGTTGTCAGAAGATAATTTGACACGTTAGGAAACTACTAGCCTGACGGCGGCCATTTTGTTTTAAATGAATTCAACTCCACGTCCCTCAGATAACATGTATGACTACTGTTACTGTTCTGTCCATCACCACATAAAGCCCCGCCCACAGACGATCTGATTGGCCGTTTAGTTTGAAGCTGTCAGACAATAGTAAAAATGTTTGCATGACCAAGACTCAAAAAAATCCATAATATTCATCTTTTGTTTTAGTTGTAATTCTATTTATCTTACTTTGGAGGAGCTGGTTTAAACGTTAGAGACGTTATAAGATTTAAATAAAAATACAGTCGAATGTTTTTAGTTGACTAAATCTATAAAATGTCAGCTGAAGACAGATGAGCTGCTTGAGATGCCGATCATTTTACAGCGTAGCTCCGCTCCACTCCGCGGCGGTGGCGGCCACGCCGGTTGAGGCCACTCTTACGGGCGGGGGTCAAAGGTCACAGCTGCCACCAGGACACCGGTGTCACATGTCCGGTCGACACGCGACGAAAAGACGAAATGAGAAATTCTTTAATCGTCGTTTAGGGTAGCGGAGGAAATACGAATGAGATGGACGGATCAAGATGAGGCATCTTAATGCAGCGTAGACCTACGGAGGCTCAACACTGCCAATAAAATATATTTATTTTTAATTTATTTATATATAATTATAAAAAATGGTCAAAAAAATGACATTTATTTTTAATCTACGTCTCAAAATTTAATGTCAGAATGTGGTTTTAGGTTTCACATTTTTTACAGTTTTGTAATAATCTTGAGTATTTAGTCAGAATTTTTACTTTTTTACATCATAAAATTTTGAATTTTTTATCTAATAATTTCTTATCTCATACTTTTAATTTCGAAATTTCCACTCAGTCAAAATTATGAAATTAAAACCAAAAATCAAATAAGATTTGGTTGTAAAACAAATTCTCACACTTTTTACCTCACAAACATAACTAAGAGGCAATTTTCTTTCAGTCTCATTCTTATCATTATTCAGTTACCAACAGTCTTTCCTCCCACGTTCCCTGGTCCCAGTCGGGGTCAAAGGTCAAGTGTTGTCACATGGTCGGCATAGTTGGCCTAATGACTGACAGGTGGACACGCGACCTGAACTCTGGTCCCGATGAGAAACACGGAAACGTAAACCTGAGAAGGAATTTGTTTCCTGTGTTTGTATCTGTGAAAAAAACTTAATGGTTTATGTTTAAGAATAAACTAATAAATAAATAAATATATAAAAGCAATAACTGAATTTATTCTATAAAACCTTTTCTCTTTATGTATTTTCAAGCAAGGGAGCGTCTGAAAGGTACTAGACCGGGACTGAATTAAAAAATAAATAAAAATAAAAGTCTAAAAAAAAATTTGTTAACAAAAGAATTTAGGCTGAGAATTTTTTATCAGACTCATCTTAATATACGCTGGTGAAGCTTTGTTTCTTGTTTTGTGTTTTTACAATTACGATCAAGCTACATACTGAACTACTGCCCCCTGGTGGGCAAACTGTGTAGCTAAAATACTTTAAATTTAAATTATTTACTTTCTGTCTTACTCTCGTCATTATTCAGTTACTAAATAAAAATTAAAGACATGTAAAATGTACTTTTTTTATGCCATAAATCAGACTTTTAATCATAATCCTTTATTCTGTATTAATATTAATATTTACTAATAAAGCTGTGAATCTGTAAATCTCGCAGGAAAGATACGTATTCCTGCGAGATTTACTTTTTATATATTAAATACTTTCTTTTAAAAATATATATATATTTAAGACTTCTTTGTATTAGGTCATTTTTAGAGTTTATTATTGTTGCTTTTACATAAAGTTTTCACATAATGTTTCTAAATTCTTCCACTTAAGAAGCTGGTTTGGTTGTTGGCATCACACTGAAGTTCACTGGGCTGTTTTAAAATGTGATAAAACACAAATGTTTGCAGTACGAGGCTGGAAGTCAGCCCGAAAGTCCAAAATTTAGTGGTGGAATATTTGTCTGGAGTCCTTCTGTTGGGAACTGATTCTGCTCCTGCAAAGATCTGACGCGCCAATCACATCGCTCGGGGGCGGGGCTTAATTTGGTGACGGACAGAAGAGTAACAGTAGTCATACACGAGATGAAACAAGATGTTTAGAGTCCGCTATTGAGTCTGTTGAGGAAAAAAACTGACAGTAAATAACTTTAAAGGCCTGTTCTGCTGCATCTGGACCAGGACGGCTTGTCCTCATTGATGGACCAATGAATTCTGAATTCTACCAGTGAACTCTAAAAGAAAATGTCAGGACATCTGTCCATGAGCTGAATGTGAAGAGAAACTGGGTCATGCAGCAAGACAACGAGAACCAAGAACACAAGTGGTTCTACAAAAGAACGGTTAAAGAAGAACAAGATGAATGTTTAGGAACGGCCAAGTCAAAGTCCTGACCTTAATCCAATAGAAATGTTGTGGAAGGACCTGAAGCAAGCAGTTGATGTGAGGAAACCCACCAACATCTCAGAACTAATATTGGCTCACTTTAGTCTAATATTCCTGTTTTAATGTGTTTGTTTGGGTTCTATCTCCTTTCAGGACCTTTCTGAAGTTTAAGCCTTTAAGCGTCCCTCTATATACACATACATACATTAACAGTGTTCCCTGTATTGACTGCAGCAGCCAGAGGAACTATGAACTCAAAGTCGTCCGGTGTAGAAACTTTTCTCTAAATGTGGAGCTAACTAACCGACGCCATTACCCTCTAAACCAAAGAGCAATCAGACTGTGGCGAGGGCCGCCGGTCTGAAGTATTTATAGCAGCCTCATCAACACAGATTACTACGAGCAACACAATAGACTCTGTGTGTGTGTGGGTGTGTGTGTGTGGACCGGTGGAAACCACAGGGGGGCGACTTTGAGGTTGTAACCGGGGAGGAACCGGTTATTTCTGGACCGACAGCTGAGCATGTGCCAGAGCCAGAGAGGGCGAGCCGCGATCATCGGCGTCGACCTTCAGCCGGAGCGTGAGCACACAAAAGTACAAACAAGACGGCGTTGGCTCAGACTCGTTACTACTGCATCACTTTCATTCATGCCCCCCTCCCACACCACCACCACCCCCCGTCCCAGAAACTTCAAAGGAGGAAAAACCACCTCTACTCTGTCATTGGGTGATTGGCTCAAGTTATTACCAAAGCAAATTGGGTTTGCAAACCACAGTCGTCTTAATCATGTGAGACGGGAGGACGGGAGGACGGGAGGGACGGGCGGGGGGGGGGGGCTCAACCAGAGGCCTTCATCTGAACAAAATGACAGGATACGCCCAGAGAGGTTTGAGGTCGGTCCTCTGCAGCGTCAACGTCCTGATGTTTTGGACGGAAACTGTTCCAGAGAAAAGTTTAGTTCAGTTTTTAATATTTAATCTTGATTTATAGACTCAAATGTTTGACCTTTTATCTCAACTTGGACAAAAGAAATGAGACTTACTGTCAGTACGTTTCTTACTTTATGTTGAAATCTTGATTTATTGAGTCACATTCAGACTATCTTTGAAAAATGTTTGTAATTTGAGATTTAATGATTCAAAATGGTTGTTTTTGTCTTAATCTTGACTCACAAAATCAAATATTTGACCCTTTACCTCAACTTGGTCAGAATAAATGTGATTTACTGACACTAGACTAGGATTTTTCTTTTGTTTTTAAGATACTTTTTCATTTTACTATTTATATCCTCATCTTGTGTCAGTATTTTCACTATCTGACACTGCTCCACATTTATTGTTGGTCCTATAATTACTATTTATTTATTAGTTAGACACACATCCGTCAGAATAACTTCTTTAAAGCATTAGATAAGTTTCTTTCTTACTTTATGTCAAAATCTTGATTTATTGAGTCACATTCAGACTTTCTCATCTTTGAAAATTGTTTGTAATTTGAGATTTAATAATTACAAATGTTTGTCAGAATAAATTTGACTTTCTATCACACTGTTTTTTTTTTGGTTTTGTAATTCTTTCCTTTTGATACGACTACAAAATCTGTTCTTAATATAATGCTATTTATTTCTCTTTATAAAGTAAAGGAGCGGCTGACAATTATTTTTTGTTTGGTTACGAAAAATGTATTAATTGTTTAATAGAATAAATCTTGATATGAGATATTTTTTGGTTCTTGAGGATTTTGGGACATTTTATCACAGAGTCATTCTGAACTTTGGCCTCAGAAATAAATGAAATAATAAAATATACTGGAGCTCATTTGATGCAGCGCTGCTCTTCACTGTGACATGAATGACTTTAGTAAATGAGCAGAGAGTGACTAAGTGGCTCCACCTAGTGGTCAGTGGAGACACAGCAGGAAGACTGATGGACAAGAGACAGACGTGTCTTCTATTTAAGATGGTTCCTTCAGATCAGGTTTCTAATTTAAACACTTTTATTTGAGTGTTTCATTGTTTTAATACATTTTTATAAACTTTGTTTTATGTGACTGTTTCTAAAAAAGCTGATTTCCATGCCTCTGTAAAGCGTCTAGTGATATAGAAATAAAGTTTACTCTAATTTTTTTATTATTAATATTTCCTCTAAGAAATGTTGTGTCATCACAAAACAAAACCACTTCATGATGAACCAATTTAATGTGTAAAAAAACAAAATAAATAGCACAGTCACATGAAAACTGTAAATACAACCACTCATAATGATCCATTAAATCATGACCCCCCCCCCCCCCCCCGACCTTCCAGTTTATTTGATGCCTTCGTCTTCAGGTGAGACAGAATGAGTCGAGGAACGTGGCCGACGTTCTGAATCGATACAAACCTCCAGACCAGGAAGCTCTGCCGCTCAGACGAGAAGAACAAGAAAAAGAAAAGAAATGTCCTCAGGAGCAGATGAAAGATCCTCCTCCTCCTCCTCCTCCTCCTCCTCCTCCTCCTCAGGAGTCTCCGGTCATGATGGAGATGAACTCCTCCTGGTTTACTGTGGAGAAACAAACCAGGATCAATCCATCCTCATCACATCAGGTTTTATTTTTATTATTAATCAGAATCTGTAACTAAAGCCGTCAGAAGGTGTGGAGGCATAAAAGGTAGAATATAAACTCTGACACGTAGAGGAGAAGAAGCAGGAAGTAGAGAAACCAGAACCAGAGATAAAGTCTGTAAATCAGAGGAACACCCAGCCTTCTGTTTATGTTTTCAGGTGACGATGTTCCTTCTTTCCTTCCTCCTTAAATCTTTAACGCGTTCTTTCCGACTCACTTTCACCGTCTCCGTCGGCGTCAAACTCGTCGATCATGCTGCGCAGCTCCTCGTCGCTGATGTTCTCCCCGAGCTCTCGAGCCACTCGTCTCAGGTTCCTCAGGCTGATCTTTCCCGACTCGTCGTCGTCGAACAGCTTGAAGGCCTTCATGATCTCCTCCTTGGGGTCTCGCTCCAGGATGCGGTCGGTCACTGCAGAGCGGAGAATAAAACAAACAAGAACGTTCATGGAGCTGCTGAAGACCTTCCATCCGTCCTGTCGGGTTCATTCATGAACACTCACCGACTTCGTTGAAATCCTCAAACGTTATTTTTCCGTTTCCCTCCCTGTCGTAATCCTTGAGGATCTTCAGGACGTCGACTTTCTTCACCTCGAAGCCGAGTGCACGCATCGCCACCTGGAGGGAAAAGTAAACTGTGATTTACAGAATCTAGAAATAAACTAGAGACACACTGAATATTGTGTTTATACTGCTCACAATTCTCCTGGATTATGATTATGATCTATTACACAGAGACACTGATTCACCACACAGCTGAGAAACAATAAAAGTAAAAATCTAGTAAAATAAGATAAAATAAAATAGTTTAAGCAACAAAAGTACAAGAAATAGAGACAGAAGTAAATCTATTTAATCATAGGAAGGATTAATAAAATAACATGAATAACACTAACTGTTGAGGTTTAACTGTGGTGGTGGAAAATAAATGTTAAACTATGTTCTGGTCATATTTAAATAAAACAGTCAGAAGGAGAAGATTATTAATTATCTAGTGAGTAAGAGAAGGAATCAGCATCGTGGAAATATAAATGATAGATTAATTAACCAACAGGAAACATAATCAATAAATTAATCAACTATTTGAAAAACATAACAGACGTTATCATCACATATGGAGGAACCTGAATCTACATGTCTACTGTTATTAGAGCCAGGAGGAGACCGTGATACTGATCAGTCAGGATCTACTTCCTTCCATCCTGACTTCCTGTTTCTCAATCACAGCTAAAGAATCGTAAGGCCACAGTTATTTATCTAGTACATTAATTTATGGACATTAATAAAGAAGGAATTCCTTCACATAAGTTGTAAATTCTGTGTATTAGTACGATGTGATGATGGATCAACGCTTCAGGCATAAAATCAGCTTCATTAAAAGTTACAACACTGAACAAACACGTTGTCCTCCATTCCTCACCTTCAGCTCGTGGTAGTCTATCTCTTTATCTTTGTCGGTGTCAAACAGCTCGAAGGCCTCTTTGATTTCATGTTTCTGGTCCTCAGTGAGCTCCCTCCTCTTCTTACGCTTGGTTTTATCGACGGGCAGCTCAGCTCTGAGGAGACGCAACAAATCAAAGACGTGTCATTTAATTTAAAGATGTTTTAACGGCAGAATATCTCAGACGGGATGAGGTTAGAGCATCCAGGCCGACTGGTTCCTTTCTGTGTGTAGTCTGCATGTTCTCCCTGTGTCTGCGTGGGTTCTCTCCAGGTTCTCCAGCTTCCTCCCACCGTCCAAAGACATGCTGGTTAGGTTCATTGGTGATTCTAAATTGGCCGTAGGTGTGAGTGTCTCTCTGTGTTAGCCCTGGGATAGACTGGAGACCTGTCCAGGGTGGACCCCCCCTCTAGACCAATGACAGCTGGGATAGACTGGAGACCTGTCCAGGGTGGACCCCCCCTCTAGACCAATGACAGCGGGGATAGACTGGAGACCTGTCCAGGGTGGACCCCCCCTCTAGACCAATGTTTACCATTAACTAAATACAAATATATTCAGTTTATCATCACGTGTGACAAAGAAAAGCTGCACATCCTCACAATTAGTAAGAAAAAGCCAATATCTGACTTTAATAAGACTTTGTTGTGTTTTTGTTTCTGTCGACCTGAAACAGCTGTTGATCTTGAAGTTTATGAAGGAATAAATGAGCTAAACAACGACCAACAAACACCCTAAATACCACAGGTGTGCCACCTCTGGTTTATTATTGTAAGTAAAATGTATAGCAGCTAAAATCTAGAGGTCACAGCATATTTATTATCTTTCATTAGATGAATAAAATCTATCAGATGAGAGTAGAAGCAGCTAGCTAGTTAGCAACATCCCATTTAAGTGAAGGTAGCATGTCAGCTAGCAAAGGAATCAGAGTTCAGCTGTCACACACTGTTGAGCTGCTAACAGCCGCTAGCATCAATAAGCTAGCGTAGCTTTTTTTCGCGGTATTAAAATGGACCGAACCGAACCAATAAACGGACGGACTCACCTCAGAGACAGACTCATTCTGTCTGGAGTTTAATATCTTTAAACCAAACGTTTCTTTGTCGCTAAACGAGACGGACATCAACAACAACAACAAATCCGTTTATCCGCGCTCACATTTCAAGTTTCCTATTGGTCGCCGGTCGCCAGGCAGCAGTAAAGCGCTCTCTGATTGGCTTAGAGCGAGCTCCCTTAGTTTTTCTTCTACTACTACAATTAAAACCTCAAGTGGAACACTATCGCCCCCAGCTGTATGTGTGCTGAATTACATCAAGATACAGTTTATATTATATTATATTATATTATATTATATTATATTATATTATATTATATTATATTATATTATATTATATTATAATTTATGATATTATAATTTATTATATTATATTATATTATATTATATTATATTATATTATATTATATTATATTATATTATATTATAACAATCCTTCTTGTTTATTCCTTAAATTAATCTCTTGCTGTGTAATGGGCCGTTTCTAACCACATTACACTAAACACTAGAGGAGCAGCCCTCAGGCCACAGCTGCATGTTTCAGTTGATGATTTAAAGCCTGCACATTGACCCTTGAGTCCCTTTTTTGTTTATTTTTTTGCATTCCCTCTAAAAACATGAGGGCGTACTGGCATAAAACCTGTGTGTTCAGGCTGAGACTGAAAACAAGGCGTTAATTAATAAAGATAAGACAGCTGCAGGAATCTGTTTGTCTTCAGTTTGTCTGGGACACATGTGGAGGTGGTCTGGGACACATGTGACCTCCTTCCTGTGGTGGTGTGAACACACAATGAGTCCTGGGTCACATTAAAGACCACCTACTCAACAGGGCTGATCTGAGGAAGAGGAGTTTAACTCATTCATTCAACCACTAGTAGAAATGATCACATGAATAAGACCAAAGCAGCGGAGGGGATGTCAGGCGTGAACACAGGTACTGATCGGGACGTCCCTACTAAGAACCCTCACCTGAATTGGAGCATGTTGTTCATGTGACCCTGGGCTCTGTCTTCTTTTATCTATCTGGGACCAGAAACTCAAGGTCACATCAAACATCAGACATTTGTCCTGAATCATCTTCAGACAAACATCAGCTGAAGACCTTTGTGTTTCTTCCAAACATCTGACTGATAAATCTTCTACAAACAGACATCTCTGACCAGCACTTTCCACCATGTCCTCATCCGCTCAGCATCTTCAAAGACTTCTGTCCATTGTTGTCCCGTGACGTCCTTGTCGCCACTATCACCTTCTTCCCACAGAGAGTTCTCACCGGCAGCGACGGACGCCGTTGAAGAAGGTGCCGCCGGGTCTCTGTCTTATCTCAGAGTACGTCTCCTGTTTCCCATGTGTCTGCTGAGATAGAGGCCGGGAGAGAATGCTCTATCTCCGTCCAGGACGGGGGGACAAGTCCTCAGAGTTTGACCGTAATGACAAACAGGGTCCGTATCTGCTCAGAGAGGGACAACAGTGGACCACACCCAGCTGCAGAGGATGAGCTCCCTCAAGTGTCCTAAAGTTCCTGAAGAAGAACAGGGTGGGACGGTTCATGTAGAAATATGTCGGGTGTTTTTATTGTGAGATGAAGCAGAGACACGTTACAGGATGAGTTCATCCAAGACATGTTTTGTCACTTCAATCGTTCTAGGACAGTTTGTCTCTCTGAGACACATGGTGGAAGATTAATTCTGTCTGACGGATTCAGCAACCAGACTAAAGGAGGAATTATAGGAATACATCTGAGCCTGGAAAATGAAGAATCTGAAAAGTTCAAATTAAATAATGGACAAGAACTAATGTTTATAATTATCAGGAACAGTTTTAGACTTTACTTTTGAGTTTTGCAAAAGAGAAATTAGCCCAACTCAGCCCAACGTCCACAAATTCTTTGTTGCACAGAGTTGTTCTGGAGTCTCTCTGTTGGGAACTGATTCTGCTCCTGCAAAGATCTACTGGTCCAATCGGATTTGGGGGCGGGGCTTAATGTGGAGATGGACAGAAGATTAACAGTCGTCATAGACGTCATCTGAGGGACGTGGAGTTTAGGTGCAGCGGTCCACGTTTGCAGGACGTTTGTGGGACAGGGGGTCTTTGTCCTGGTGTCCTGATCTTTGCAGGAGACTCCTGATAAACTTTCCACCACAAAAAATGTTTGTGATCAGAGTTTTCCAGGCACCAATCGGATCGTTTGGGGGCGGGGCTTCGTGGTGATGTGGTCATACATGTTTATCTGAGAAGATGCGGAGGTAAATTTTGATTAAATGGCTCTGATTGGCTCGAGGATGATCCAGGTGATGCAGAGAAAACATTCCTCATAATCAAATCCAGATCAGCTGTTACCTACGCCAGCGTGTTTAGACGCCTGGACCGATTAGACTGTTTTGAACCTCATACATGTCCACAGATATCTATTAACTTCATAAAAGCTGTCTTCTCTGTCGCCGTATTTTCCTCCAGCTCTAAAATCCTTCAGACTCACCGCAGACTGCTGCAGCCTCAGGAGCAGTGGCCCACATTTGCAGGGAGTGTGGACAGGGGGTCTTTGTCCTGGTCCAGGGTGGGGTTCAAGAGAATTTGGTTTAATGTTATGAACACACACAGAGAGACGTTAATATGCTGCCGCCCCTCCCCTACGACTCTTAATGTCTCCTAGTCTCTGTTCACTGTTCATGGTGTGGAAGAAGTTTTGTATTTTTAATTGTTTCCATCTTTTATAACGACCTGATGTTTTAGTTTCACTACTTTACTGAATTCCTTTAAGATAAGATTTATTAAATCTAGTCTATTATTATATTTTCTTCACATTATCTTTTATCAGGTTGCATTTGATCGTGCTATCGTCATTTTAAAGCAGTTTAACTTTGCATCCAGCTCCTTTAATAAAGTTTAATTTCAACCTGCTGCTGCTCCAGTAACACGCCGTCCTTCCACTAAAGCTGAACTCTGTTATCTACGTTCAAAGAACAACGGCCTCCAGTGAAGTTCCTCCTCAGACTGAATCAGACTCTGTGAGAGCAGGAACAGACGCTGCTTTCTGAGCTCCTGCCTCCACCTTCCTGCACCCAGACGGAGCTGGACGGCCACGCCAGCGTTCACATACATGTACGGGCTGTTTACGTCCTCAGAAAGACGCCTCTGTGCAGAAGGTAAACAGGAGCCGGCCGTGACCCTCAGCGACGAGAGCCTGGGGTCAAGGCCGGCGGAGGGCGGAGGTATGAAACACTAGCTCTGTCTGGGAGGTGGAGGTCTGGCAGACGGGAGTTCAGACGCAGGACGGGACAAACAGGTGTTTATTTAATTTGATTGTTCAATATCAAGCAGCATTGATGGTGTTTTTAGGAAACTCAGTGATTTAAATGCTCCAGTCTGAGTGAACACACCGAACATTAACTAACTAATCACATCAGCCTCTGATGATCTGCTGCAGATATTAGCAAATATTAGCATGCTAACAAGCTGGTCAACATTACCTGTGCTTTTCTGTCCATCACCACTTAAAGCCCCGCCCCTAAATGATCTGATTGGTCCATCAGATCGTTGCAGGAGCAGAATCAGTTCCCAATGGAGAGACTCCAGATAAATATGGTGCAACAAAGAAGTTGAGCTGAGTTTTCTCCTCAGTTGAGAATGAAATTGTTGATTTTTTTTTTTAATTTTCCAAACACAACAAAAAGTTTTGAGCAAAGTTGAGCCTCGATCAGGAAAGTCCAAAATCTCAAACTTGCAGAAAAAGTTAAGATAATCGTCTGATGGTTGTTTTTGTTAAAGGAGATTAACCAGATATTTGCTAATTCCACTAATTTCTATTTTGCAAAACTGAAAAGTACATTTTGAAACCATTCCTGATAATCATCAACATTAGTTCTTGTCTGATATTTAATTTTAATTTTTCAAAGGCAGCATTTTCTTGTCCTTGTTCTGTGCTGATCTTTGGCATAGAGTCTGGTTGGCTTTAGACTAGAGCGTCCTGGATTCCCTTTCATAGACTCCAGAGTCTTAGTTGCCTGTGCAACATTTTTTGAGCAAACTGTGACTTTAAACTCACACACCTAAAAAAAATTAGTTATTAGTGAAGAAGATTTGTCTCATTCTTATGATTATCGAGTAAAGTCCGAGGTTGGTGCGCAACTCCGCCCTCCGCCAAGGACTGCATCTTTTTGTAGACTACGCTCCAGAAAAGTGGGAGGTCTGACATTTCAGATCTCCGACTAGAAGACGTGCTCTGGATGCCACATGAAGCTGGAGGTCCTACTAGCGAAGTCGGGGCAAATTAATCTACCTCGACTTTAATGAGATGCAGCAGCCTGACGTCACAGAATGATGGCGGCGCGCATGGAGATGCACACCGTGAATGTTAAAACATAATTTACTAGACTATAAAATGAATTAGCTGTTTGTTTGTTTTGCTCATACTAGATCTCGTCCTATTACACAACATGACTTTAGCGTGAGGACATGTCGCTATAATCTCTCTGCATAAAGTTATTAGATGAAGTGTAGCCTAACGTTAATGAGTCTGACTAACAGAGAGGAGGTTTGTTGAGCGTCTACCATCGTTAGCTTTCAGCACAGAGAGAAGTTTATTACCTACTGCTGGTGGAAAAACTTTGGGAGACCTCAGTGTCATTAACTTCAGAAACAAAACAAATATTATCTTGTCATGGTCGGCCATGTTTATGTTCAACTTGGTTCTCCTGGAACGTTTTGAGGTCGCATCTAGTTCACTCCAAATGGAATAAATCCAACATCCCAGCTTTCTGGAACGCAGCATAAAACTCAATGTCGTTATGATTTAGGTTTCTGCGTAACTACGACGACAGCGTTAGAGCCTACGTAGCCTCTAACGCTGTAGCCTGCCGTGCACCTCCACAGAAATGTTCGGACATACAAACACTACTACGACTCGTCTTCAGTGAAAATTCTGCAAAAGTTTCAGTCGCCTTCAGAGGTGTTTGGGTGGTGTTTTTACAGAGCGGGCCAGACTGACGAGCGCACAAGGATAAATGGATCGCACCGACTTAGGCTACGTATGTACGTAGGTTACAGCATCTAAGCCCTTAATAATGTCCAGTCACTTTACAACACCCACGATCAAGACAATAACTTCTCTATTTGCACTATTCTGTGACTGTTAACTCAAAAATGTGTCTAAATTTTAAACAGCCAAGAAAAATCCTCAAAGAATCTGATAAAAAATGAACTTAACAACCCAAAGAATCCAAACAGCAAGACATATAAACACAGACTGACGAGTACACAAGGATAAATGACTGACTCCAGCGTAGGCTACGTACGTAGGCTACAGCGTCTACGTCCTGCAGTGTCTTAAATGAGCCTTAACAGGTGGATTATTCTTGTGTCCATATGATCCATTCAGTTGACCGTGTAGTTTAGACTAATTCAGGCAACCTGGCTGGTTTTTATGGCCTCACAGGCTTTATCACATGACCGCAGTTTATTTAAACCAAAGCTCATTAAGTTCAAAGTGAGATTTACGCTCTCTGACAAACGTCCTGCCCGGGACGTCACGGCTCACGGGACGATCGCTGACCTTTACAACCTTTTATGACTTTAACCTTCTTGCTCTGAAAGCTCGCTGACCGCAACAACAACAGCAGCAGCAGCAGCAACGGTGCAGTTAATGGTGCAGCTTCAGCAGCGGGAGCAGCAGTAATGCATGCGTCCCGTCTGGGAATCGGTCCCGCGCTGCAACAAGAGACAAGGAAGGAAGGAGATGAAGACATAAGACGACGCCCCAAAACAAACATGTCTTCCAGTATTATTGTCTCTTTCTGTCTCACGGAGCTTTTTTTCGTTTCGTGCATGCGTCCCCTCCTCGCTCTGGAAAACAGTTGAAAATGTGGTCTAATAAAAAAGATTTTGTGTATTTAAGACGAGTGAAGCTTGTTTCAGTTTATTGCTCAACGGTCTCCAGAGGAAAACTAAACGGTCTTCATTCATCACTCGCTCCAGATGAACGTTTTCATTTTACTGAATCCTTTATGAAGCGTCTCAGTAATGTCCTGCTCTCAGCTGGCTGTTTATTTTCAGACTAAACTGTTTGACGTTTGGCTTCAAGTCTGTTAATGTCATGAGTCTGAAAGATAAAGACATACAGGGATGGATGGATGGATGGATGGATGGATGGATGGATGGAGGAGAGAATGTTATAATGAGTGTAATTAATTCTCTGGTGAGTATGTTGTGAAACATTCTCCGCAGCATGTGGTTCATCTGAAAGGAGACACCCAGGAACTGTTCCTAATTATCCTAAAGACAAGACTCATGTAAACAGAGGAAGGGCCCGGGACGCCTTCTATTCAGCTCGTACTCTCTGAGGCTCCTTCAGACATTTGATCTACACCTGATCTCACCTGTCCATCTACCTGGTCTTAATATAAATGTGTCTCCACATGCGTCCCCAGCCAGCACTTGAGATCTGATCTCAGTTTGTGTGTCTGTAAATCAGCAGCGCCATCATGTGGTCAGTAGAATATTGTAGCAGCTGCTGTCTCTAATGGATCTCTACCTACCACTGGATCAGAACCAAGAACAGTAGTTTTTGTGTGTGTCACAACTTAGGGAGATGAAATATATATATACTGGAACAAGCTGTAAAGTCTCTCTAAGCTTAGTATTTATTTATTGATCTCCACCTTGATGGTAGTTACTGTTGTCTCTAATGCATCTCTACCTGCTGCTGTTTCAGAACCAAGAACAGCCCTGTTTTATGTGCATCTCTATTTCTAGTTTAGTTTGGTTCTCAGCTCCAAGGCCAGAATCTTTTAAAAGGCTCTCATTACTAATGAACAGACATCACTGATTCATGTGATCATTTCTACTAGTGGTTGAATGAATGAGTTAAACTCCTCTGGTCTTTAATGTGGTCGTTTTTAATAATAATGAACCAACTCTAGACTAAATCTCTGCCTTCGTTTTGTCCATTTTCAAACTAAACTTCTTCTCTTTCTCAGTCACGCTTGACATTTAGATTCTTACAGCTGGTGTATTTATTTTAAATGTTTAATTATTGGGGTAAAATCAGTTGTAACTGGAGCTGAGGAGGCAGAGTGAGCAGAAGAGAAGAATTCTGTAAATCATCTTGACATGTTGAGCAACAGGGGCCGGGTACCTCCTTTGTTGGAGACTGAACTGGGTGTGATGAATCTGGTCAAAGGTTTCAAAATAAACCAACAAGCCAGAGGCTGCAGATCCTCTCCGCGTCTCACACTCTCCTCTCTACGTTTCTTTCTTTCTTTACTTTTCCACCTGAGTGCGCACGGCTCTGGCCGCGACGCACGCTCCTGTCATCCCTGCGCGTAAAGACGGACGCACACGAGGAGGAGCGCGCGTTTTCCTGCCGCACACTGAGCTTGAGAGGAGTTGGTGCCCACGGAGGACACGGGACACACCCGCACCGCCCACCTCTCTCTTACCTTGACGCGCGTGATCGTTGAGCGCTTCAGTCCGGGTCTTGGCCGCTGGAGAGTTCAGACTTCCAACCGCGACGCAGCGCACTGAGAGAGGTAAAGAGTCTTTATTACGTTTTACTTTTTACCAGAGGAAGAAAAACATCTGTAAAGAATTCTCCTAAAGTAAATAGAATATTGATTTTAGTTCCCTTACAAAGAGTTCATTGATTTATTGGCACCACAAAGATAAACATGTTAAACCCAGAGTACTGACCAACACAGAGAAGGAAGGGGAGCTGAAACCTTTATGAGAACATTAACATTCATTTAAAAGAGTATATCAAATAAATTCACTACAATGTTTTTGCCAAATTGACGTCCATGTAGTGTTTCACACAGTTAATCACCGTTTCAGATTGTAATGGGATGTTTTCAGTATATTTCCAGGTTTGGTGCATATACCAGGACAGTCAGCTGATGTGTTTACATTAGGCATTTAGTTTTCGGAAGGGGGGGGCGGATCCAGGATCTGGGGCCCAACAAACAAAATGAATGTGATGAAGAATGTGACTGAATTGTTGCCATGGGTTGATATGATCCTGCTCTGGTGGTTTTATCTGAGTCACAGAACAGATGAACGTTTCAGATTGGTGCGTTTCCGCTGCAGGAACTGAACTCTGGAGGGAGTCAGGAAACACAGCAGAGAAACAAAGGTCTAAATTAAGTTCTGAGGAAGGTCGGTTGTGTTGGTAGATAGTGGTCGTAGCAACGGTTGCACTGTCTCTGAGATCTGTGACCATTGTTTTGGGTAGCGGGACAAATAGAGAGGTGCTAAAGAAAGTGAACACTTGTTTTCATTATCCGGTTTACGGTAAACTGCTGATCAGTGGTCTACAGCAGCTTGGAGGAATCTTAGCCCATTCCTCAGAACAGAACCACTTCAGTTCTGAGATGTTGGTGGGTTTCCTCACATCAACTGCTTGCTTCAGGTCCTTCCACAACATTTCTATTGGATTAAGGTCAGGACTTTGACTTGGCCGTTCCTAAACATTCATCTTGTTCTTCTTTAACCGTTCTTCTGTAGAACCACTTGTGTTCTTGGTTCTCGTTGTCTTGCTGCATGACCCAGTTTCTCTTCACATTCAGCTCATGGACAGATGTCCTGACATTTTCTTTTAGAGTTCACTGGTAGAATTCAGAATTCATTGGTCCATCAATGAGGACAAGCCGTCCTGGTCCAGATGCAAGTTCAAATTCTGAAATGTTTAAGCAGCACTGTGTTTGTACTTTGAAAAGGGCGAGTTTGGCTTTTTACACACCATTCCAGTCTTTATGCTAAGCTAGGCTAACCAGGCTGTTCCTTCATTCACATTTTGTACGGCAGCATTTTCTACTAACTGTGAATTTGTTCAGAATCATTTACGTGTTTAGATCTGACTGATTGGCTCATTTGTCCGTCACAAGTGGAATGCCTTCAACCGGAGAGTCTCTGTAAACTGAGGCTTCGTCTTCCCGTCGGCCGCCGACGCGGGCGATCATATTTGTGAAACTTGTCATAGTTGTGGTCGACCACGTTGTGCAGCAAGAGGCCAAGTGATTTAGAGCCGAGAGGAGTCGGGGCTGCGAGCGACTCCGAGCCCAACAACCCCTCTCTGTGTCACTGGCTTAGACTCGGCGGCTCCACCCTGACCCCCACCCATTACCCCTGCACCCACCCAACACACAACACACAGTCAGACCGAGGCCTGCAGCGGCCCGCGTCAACCCCCCAAATGAAAAGGGGGTGTTATTCTCTGCAGGGACTCGCACACAGACAGCGTCAGCCACAATTAGTGTGAATCAGCGGTGATCAGGAAACAACAGGTTAAATGAGTTGCTTTGCTTCATGAATGGTAGTTTCTGTGGCGTCGACTAACGTGTTTGCCGTCGACCGGCTGCAGCTTGAAAGGGAAAATGTTCCCCCCTAAATAGACGCTGTGTTTGTGCGTCTGCATGTACTCGCTGTTATTTGTGTAGCACCTTCACAAGGACTTTCTGAACTCCTCTCTGTTGAGCTGAAATATAAATGAAAGCAAAAACATTTGAGGCCAAGGCTGCAGGCGCCGGATAAACACAAACTCAATCAGCTGCTTTTGTTGGGTCAGCATTAGCCACAGCATTAGCCGCAGCATGCTAACATGAGTTTGAGAGAGAGAGACAGAGAGATGAGCTGTTGCTATGGAGACATGGAGAAAATGATGTGATCAGATCCATGAGTTTACATCAGAACATCTTTACTGATGAAGTGGAGCATCACACCTACTGGAGATAGAAGAGAGGAAGAAGGAGGAGGAGGAGGAGAAGGAGGAAGAGGGAAAGAAAAAGGCTGAGATTGAGACGTAGGAGGTGGAGGAAGATGAGGCGAAACTGTGGAAGAGCAGGAGGAGAAGAAGAAGAAGGTGGAGGGTAAATATATGAAAAAGAAGAACAGGAGGAGACGAAGAGGAGGAGGTGAAGAAGAAGAGAACGACAACAATGATCAAAAATGAGATGGACGAAAAACAACAAGGAGGAAAGGGAGAAGAAAAAGGTTGAGATTGAGGCTTATGAGGTGAAGGAGGAGGTAGAGACGGTGGAAGAGCAGGAGGAGAAGCAGAAGAAGAACAAGAGGGAGGAGCAGAAGAAGAAAGAGGAGGAGGTGGAGGAAGAAAACAAAAGAGGTTTGAGAGGATGAGGAAGAAGAGGAGGAATGTGAAGGAGAAGGAAGAAAAGGGAGAAGACGACCAAGATGTCTCTACATTGTCTCCAACGCCTCTGTCCACATGGATTCCATCTTGGTTGAACATTTTAAATAAATTAAAACTGACGAAGACTTGTAGTGACCTTTGACCTCTGACACAGAGACAGAGACAGACAGAGCAGGTATAAAGGGAAGACGTCGTCCTATCTGTGCAACCTTTAAATGTTTGTCCTCTGGGTCACGGCAGACGGTAAATTATTGTCTCCCAGTGGGACCTCGGGGTGAGGAGAGAGGTGGGAGGTAGGAGAAGGGTTAACGGCTGAGACTGTGAGCTCCTGGAGTCAGAGAGAGAAAGTAGAGAGAGCTTTTATATGAATGAATGAATGAATGAATGAATGAACTGGTCTCCATTAGTAAACAAATCATTTTAGCCGCCTTGTTTACATTCTTAGCAAAAAGTAAAGTAATAAGTAGGCTAGTTAGCTATAATTTAGTTAGGTAATGCTAACATAAAGCGATCTATTTAAGGGTATTAGTTATTTAAATGTTGGATGGATAAACAGCCTGCAACAGGTAGCAAGTTAAAATCTGGTTAGCTAACTTTATTAAATTGTTAGCCAACCATAATAGATAGATAGTTGAATAGATAGTAGTTAGGAAGAGCTACTATTAGCTATAATGCTAGAAAGAGCTGCTACTTGCTATAATGCTAGGAAGACAGGAAGAGCTAGTATTAGCCAGGAGGCTAGGGAGCTAGGAAGAGCTACTATTATCTGGGAGGCTAGTAAGATAGGAAGAGCTTCTATTAACCATGATGCTAGAAAGAGCTACTATTAGACCCCTCCGTGCGTGACCATTAACATCATTATCATCACCTGGCCTCTCAGCGCTCCCAGCCCAGCCCACTCAATACAATCTAGCACTTTCAATCAGCGCTGATGCCCTCTCGCGGAAAGTTGTTAGAACTACTCATCCTCCACACTCTTCCTCACCCTCCTCTTTGTGTGAGTCAGCAGTTGCCACTGATCTCACCAGCTCCCCCCGTAGGCCATCCTGTCGCAGTACACTCCCTATCTGTACCATCATATCCTCCAGCAGGCCTGTTCTGCCTTTATTTAGACGACCTTTTAACCATGGTCTACTCCGCTGTCCTCCACACAGAGGCTCTGGTCGCATGTTCAACTACAACTTTTCAACTCCTGACTCTATCCCATCCATCTGGTCCTGCTCACGAACTGCAACTTCCTCATTACGTCATCACAACAAACGACAAGTGCACCTATCAAATCTCCGCCCCCTTCCTCAGTCCTCACAACCTATCATGAAGCAACGTCACCTGAAACTGGCTCTGCTCAACACCCGCTCACTTAACAATAAAGGTCTCATTCTGAACGAATTCATAACTGACAATAACCTGGATTTCCTCTGCATCACTGAAACTTGGCACAAACCTCTGGACTACTTTTCTCTCAACCAGACCACACCGACCGGATACACCTACATGGACAAACCCCGATCTGAGGGGCGGGGAGGTGGTGTAGCAGCATTCTACAGGAAGGACATTAAAACATCCACCATCTCCATCCCTGCTGCTCGCTCCTTTGAACACCTCACATTCAAACTCTCTGGTCCCACTCCTCTGGTCACTGCCATCATCTACCGCCCTCCCAAACCAAACCCCTCCTTCCTCTCTGACTTTTCTGACTTCCTCACCCAGTTATCGGCCATCTCACCTTCCGTTCTTCTTCTGGGGGACTTCAACATCCACATTGACACTGACTGCAAATCTGCCACTGAATTCCTGGAACTGCTACACTGCTTCGACTTCACTCAACACGTCAACTTTGCCACCCACAGCCGTGGTCACATCCTGGACCTGGTCTGCTCCACTGGTCTCACCTTACATCACCTCTCCAGCGTCAACCTCAACATCTCTGACCACTTGGCAATTATCATGGACATCAACATCCCCATTCCCACCGCTAAGGACAAACGGACAATATCTTTCAGAAACCTCAAATCCATCTCCCCTTCAGCCCTTTCTGCCTCTCTTGCTAGTAAAATATCTGCTTCCCCCCCTCCGTTAACTGACAATCCCTCTGACCTCACCAAATTCTACAACGTAACACTCTCCTCCTGTCTCAACCAGCTAGCCCCCATCAAAACTAAAACTGTCTCCTTCACCCACTCTGCCCCCTGGTACACTCCTGAACTACACAAAATGAAATCACAAAAACGACAGCTTGAAAGACTTCACAAGAAAACCGGTTTAACTGTCCATCTACAAGCCTATACAGATTACCTTCAGCAGTACAAGGATGCTCTCAGTACTGCCCGATCCACCTACTACTCTCACCTCATTCACTCTGGCTCCACCAACCCCAAGGCTCTGTTTTCTACAGTAAATAAACTCCTCAAGCCCAGCGACAATACCTCCAACTCATTCACCACTGACAAATGCAACTCCTTTCTCTCATTCTTCCAAACAAAAATCGACACCATTTACAACAACTTGTCCTCCTCTCCTGCCCCCACGGCCTGCACTCCCACTCCCTCACCTGCTCCTCCCCTCCTCACCTCTCAGCCTCTGTCTCAGTTCTCCCCCGTGTCACCAGGGGAGCTGCCCAAAATTATGATAGGCATGAAAACCTCTACATGTGTTCTGGATCCCATCCCATCTCACCTCATTAAGGACTCTTTACCAGCCATCTCCACACTCATCACAGAAATCATCAACTCCTCCCTCAGGTCTGGCTCAGTCCCCCGTTCACTCAAACTGGCTGCTATCACCCCCATCCTCAAAAAACCTGGACTCAACCCTGACATCTTGTCGAACTTCCGGCCCATCTCCAATCTCCCCTTTCTGTCCAAAATACTGGAGCGTATTGTCGCCACACAACTCAAAGCCCACCTCTGCTCAAATGACCTGTTCGAACCATTTCAATCCGGTTTCCGTTCCCAACACAGCACCGAAACAGCCCTCCTGAAAGTCACCAATGACATCCTCCTCTCCGCAGACTCCGGCCAGCTCACCATCCTCATCCTCCTGGACCTCACTGCAGCTTTCGACACCATAAATCACACCATTCTCCTCTCCCGCCTTGAGTCCTCCCTCGGCATCACTGGCACTGCACTCTCCTGGCTCAAATCATACCTCTCAGACCGACAACAATTCATCCACATCAACAACTGCACCTCCTCCACTGTTCCTCTGTCCCAAGGTGTCCCCCAGGGATCGGTGCTTGGTCCTCTCCTCTTCATACTTTACCTGCTCCCCCTTGGCAACATCATTCGCCACCACGGTCTCCATTTCCACTGTTATGCTGATGACGTCCAGCTTTATATCTCCACCAACTCCATCACTCCCGCCACTCTTTCCACTCTCTCCAATTGCCTCGCTGACATCAAATCCTGGATGCAGATCAACTTCCTCAAACTAAATTGTGACAAATCAGACCTAATCATTATCGGCCCCAAATCCCTCAACAACACCACAGACAGTTTCCGCCTCACCATCGACAACTCCACCTTGTCTCCATCCCCCAACAGCCGCAACCTCGGAGTCATCTTTGACAGTAACCTCTCCTTTGATCATCACATCAATCAAATCACCAGAACTGCCTTCTTCCACCTCAAGAACATTGCCCGACTCCGTCCATCACTCTCCTTCTCTGCTGCTGAAACCCTCATTCACGCCTTCATCACTTCCAGAATTGACTACTGCAACAGCATCCTCTATGGCACACCATCCAAAACTTTAAATAAACTTCAGTACATCCAAAATTCTGCTGCACGTCTGCTCACCCACACCCGCTCCCGTGATCACATCACTCCTGTCCTCCAGAAACTCCACTGGCTCCCAGTTCCACAGCGTATTCAGTTCAAAATCCTCCTCCTCACACACAAAGCCCTCCATAACCAGGCCCCTTCCTATCTCACTGACCTGCTCCATCGCCACAATCCATCCCGCAGCCTCCGTTCATGTGACGCAAACCTCCTTACTCCACCACTCAAGACCAAGCATCGAACCTGGGGCGACAGAGCCTTCTCTGCAGCTGCCCCCTCCCTCTGGAACTCTCTCCCCAAACACATCCGCGACTGTACCGACCTTCCTACCTTCAAATCTCTGACAAAAACACACCTTTTTAAAATTGCTTTTAATGTTTAGCTCAGTTTATTGTGTTTTTAATGTTATATTTCACATTGTTTTGCTAATTTGATGTCCTTTTTATGTAAAGTGTCTTTGAGTATCTTGAAAAGCGCTTTTAAATAAAATGTATTATTATTATTATTATTAGCTATAATGCTAGAAAGAGCTGCTACTTGCTATGAGGCTAGGAAGAGCTACTATTAGCTGTGATGCTAGAAAGAGCTACTATTAGCTAGGATGCTATGAAGAGCTACAAAGCGTCGTACAGTGCTGTCCTCTCCTGAATCAGCTGATCAGTTGTTCTACACTTTATTTATTCTAGATTTGAACATTAAGATAAAATAAAAATGAGCCGTGGACAGAAGGCCGACTGGTGTCAGCTGCAAACAAATGTTAAAATTACAGAGAAATGATGCGTCATCCTTAAAATAGAACGTCCTGACAGTAAAGAGCGTGACCAGGTATTTCCTCCCGTCAGCTGTGGGACAACCTGCGGACCTCGCCAACACTTGTTAGGAGCTTGTATATATTCAGTGCATGGGTGGAGTACAAAACCATGGGTGGGGTATTTAGTGTAAACACAACCTGGGGTATTCATAAATATCTCAGTCAGTTTCCTCACTTCACCACACATATATTTTCCTTGGCGGTTGACGTGTTGGGTTCAAACCGGTCCACCGGCGCTGCCACAAAGAGTCCTCAGTCCGGAGCACAGTGGGGCAGTGATGGACGGTTTTGGTGGCCGGTGAGTGGCGACCAGGTTTAGAGGCCAACATGTCCAATCAGGACGCTCTGTGTGGACTACCAAGGAACATGTAGGATGCAGTTTTCTGCAGCAACTTCCTGTGAACTGACTGCTCTATTCAGCTGTTTCAATCAGCCTCATGTGGGACCTCTTAACGAATCGGTCGCAAAAATACAGTTCTTACAGAAAACTAGAAACCAGACTCACATGAATGAAAGTCTCAGTGGAGTAGCCTAGCGGAACATTTAGCATCAGTGTGGTTATTACCATCACAGTTCATACATTACAATATTAACCATTAACAGACGACCAAACTATTTACGCTAAATAAATAGCTTTACCTACGGAAACATTTAATACTTCAGCTATTTATACTTTTAGCTACTTAAACTATTTATCCATTATTTTAGCAGTTAACAGCCTCCCAGCTAAGTAACTCTTCCTAGCCTCCAAGCTAATAGTAGCTCTCCCTACCTTCCCAGCCTCCCAGCTAATCATAGGTCTTCCTAGCCTCCCAGCTAAGTAGCTCTTCCTAGCTTTCTAGCTTCCCAGCATACTGTACCTCTTTCTAGCTTCCTAGCATCCCCGCTAATAGTGGTCTTCCTAGTTTTCTAGCCTCCTTTTCGCAGATAGCTCTTTATAGACTTCTGAGTCATTAGAAAAAAGGTGTTGATTATTTGGATAGAGTCACACCGGGGGTGAACTCTTATCCGTTTATCAGGAGTGTCACTGTCTGCTGAGTGATCTGAAATGTTGTCCAGAGCTCTTATACGTTTGTCGGCCTGCGGTTAAGATAGCAGCAGGACATTAAAAGCCACCATCGACACCACAAAGCTGTCTACCTGACCTCGACAACTTTGTTATCACGTCTTTGTGTCGTCTGTTAGGTTTTTGTGGTCAGGTTTGTGTCAAACTGACATCAAACCGACATCAAAGATCTACCAGCAACCGAACGTTTGTGAAGGTTCTCAGTCGTCCAGGTCAGGATATCTCCAAAAGACAAAGCTGAATCAAGGGAGGCCGTACTTATAGCTTTCCTGAACCAAAGACATTATCTGGATTAGTGGTGAAACATCTTGAAGAAACTCTACAAGTCTAGTGTCCTCATTTCAGCTTGTTTTTCTTTTTGGATATACCAGCAACAAAGGACAATTGTGATGTTGCTAGACTACAGCCAACGACCAGCTGGTTCACACGTTCTACACCTGAGAGGATTTATACCACCAGGTGGCAGTAGTCTGGATTCATCATAAAGCTAAGAAGCTAGGAAGACCTTTGAAGCGTCATAAATCATGAATATATTATCTATATATCTGAAGGAAGGTCCTGCTGGAGGACTGATGTGTTTATAGTATAATCTTGAAGGGCTGTACTCTTTACTTAACATGTTACGTCACTAGACTTTAGGGGCCAGTACTGTATGTTTGACCCTACCATATGTACCTGACATTTAATGTTATTAATACATAACTTAGTAAATACAATAAGTGGTACATTGGTTGAGGCCTAACCTCTCTGACACATAACTGAGACAGAAACACAATACACCATCTGACGTCATGTATTCTGCCTCTTTTTCTTTTTTAAACACATAAATCGGCCTTTTGACATGCTTATAATGGAAGCCATACGTTTGTCTCACCGGCTGCTGGGTCTCAAGAGCTTTTAACGTCACACCGGAGGCCCTCGAAGGTTTTTAGAGTCCAGCTAAACCGATGCATCACCTAATTAAGATATCTAACGAATTAATCACCACAACACCAGTAGAGTTGCGTAATTGGACCAGTATTTTGGTTCATGACAAAATACTCAATAGCTAAAGATCTAAACTTAAATGATGAACATTATACCTGCTAAACATGTTAGCATACCGACATTAGCATCTAGCTAAAGGCCCTAATCCAGCTAAACCAATGCATCACCTTCATGTTCTTTTGTAACTGAATCAATATTTTGGTTTACGACCAAATAATGAACCTAAAGAGCTAAAGGTCTAAATTTAAATGATGAACAGTATAGCTACTCAACGTGTTAACGTACCGACATTAGCATCTAGCTGAAAGTACATCCTCACAGAACACTACGTCTGTTTATCTGCGTGGATTTGAATGGACCTGAGTGCTTACAGCTTGATGACTTTCTACTTCCAACACTAGAGACTCTGACATGTTTTACACGTTTACCGATCCCGTACCTTGATTTATGACCTCAACGTTCAAGCAGCACTAAACCGTAGACGCTTAGTGTTTTCTGTTATCTGATCACATTGAGCTTGAGCGAATTCCTTCCTCTTACAGACAAAAAAAGGAAAGAAAACAAACACACCCACCTTTCTCTCCTCGCCATCACACTTTAAGGCTTTTGCTGTTTCACACCTCGTTTAGTCCTCCCTCTGAAGGAGGGTTTGCGAGGGTCAAGTCACCCCGTTTTTTTGCGACTTGCATCATAAATTTAAACCACCTCAAATCTGGAACGTCTCAGGTTTCTGGGACGTAAAGACTAAGAGGTCTCAAGGGAAACATGAGTTTGATCCTCCTATGGTTGTGAAGTAATACCTGGTGGTCAAACAATAGTCGTACATCTTATGAAATGTGATCAGAACATCAAAACACTCCTTCAGTTACAGAAATCAGATCTGAAAAGGACAATAAATTAGTTTTAGCAACGGATTTAGCTTCTGTTTTCGAGGAGGTGCACAGAGTCTCCAGGTCCAGATTGTTTTAAATGTTGATGGGTTCATGGATCCTGGATGGTTCTGGTTAATACTAACAGACCATCACAGCAGATGGAACATGTGACACATTCTCCAGGAGAATAATGAGTCGTACCAGGAAGAACGTTAAAGATGATTTCCAGGAATCGTGACAGATTTCAACAGACATAGTAGATGAAAGAGGTGCAGCTGTGTGAGGTTGGGCAAGAAATCCAGCAGACCTCTAATGCTAAGCTAACAAATGAAGTGGGTCCAGTGGTAGATGGAGGGAGATTAATGTTCAATGACAGTAGGAGACCTCACTACTCTGAGAGTAGAAACTTTAAATCACAGCAGTGGCAATGTGTTTTCAGTGACACTGAGGGGCCCCACCTGACACAAAAAACTACGGCAGCAGCAATATTCTGTAGGAGTCTTCCTACAGGGCCCCTACTTGACATAGAAAATGTTAAACTACAACAGAGGCAATGTGTTTTCAACAAGAGTAGAAAACCTGATAAGGGGCCCCCATCAGACAAATTTTAAACTACAGCAGTGGCAATGGGCTAAATTTTCAATGACTGTAGGAGACCTCCCTAAGTGGCCCCGATCTGATAGGCTTTAAGCTACAGTAGTGGCAATGTGCTACACATCCAATGACAGCAGGAGACCTCCTTGAGGGCCCCCCACATGACAAACTGTAAATTACAGCATAGGCAATATCCCAAGTTTTAAGTTTAACAGTAAGGGACCTCTCTAAAGTGCCTCAGCTTGAGGTTAAACTACAGTAGTGGCAATGTGCTTAGAGTTTATATAAAATATAATGATGTAAACTATCAAACATGGGATTACGCATTGTTTATCCTCGTTCATTCTGCTGCTGATGGTCCAAATATTCATATGTTGAAGGCTGAAGGCCAAGTAACGGGTAAATATAGCACTAGCATTAGCATAATATTGAAGATGGCTGAAGGTCATGAGGCTTTGTTTAGCGCCTACAGTTAGTATATTCATCTGCTAACTTTTGCTAATTAGTAGAAAAAACAAAGTGCAGCCGAGGCCAAAGGGAATCAGTTTTGCATGTATTTCACAACCCTCCACCCGCCTTCAACTCCCATGATGCAACAGCGTCTTTGCAGCCTTATCCAGAGCTTAATGTTTTATATGAGCTCTTAACTCCAGAGGGTAAATGCGCCATTAGAGAAGAGGTTAAATGTCACATAAGCACCTCAGAACCTGAATAAAAGTCCATGACCAAACAAGGAATGGAAACTTTAAGTGAGTAGGCTCCAGGCACATTTTGTTATAGTTTAACTGAAGAGATTTAGTCTTGTAATGTTTTCAAGTTTGCCAAAATCCTTTAGATGCAGACCTGTAAACGCTGTACGATCATTTATCTGACCTCAGTGTCACTGTAACTGTAGACGCTAAACAAGGATTTATTAAGCAGCTCTGAAAGAGTCTGAAGTGGCAGGAACTCCACGAAGGCAACATCTGCTGGTGCTGTTTGTTTTACCTCAGAGGGTTTGTTCAGAAAACGCATTCGGACGTTTTCAGTCCCAAAGTGACGATGATATCTGAGGGTTCTGCCAAAATCGTTGGACATTTAAACCAGTTAAACTGGTGTAAGACTGTTTATTAGACGTTTTTAAAGCACAAGAAATGAAGAAATCTTAGAAGAATATTCAGTAAATATGTTTTAAAAACCGTGGCACACTATGTTTGTGGCTTTAAGGCTCTTAATTCAGCTCAAACAGAAAGAGAATGAAATAAAAAAGGAAAACTGAAACAGAAGAATCCACATTAATCCCTACTAAAGTGATGTTTTTATTAGAGAAATCTATTTAAAAATCAGACACTCTTGGCTTTATAAATAAAAACCTTCTTCTCCTTTAAGCTTGATGTTAATTTTTCTTAATTATTTGCGTCAGAATTTTGACTTTTCATCCCATGAGCCTGAATAGTTGCATCACAATAATCTGATTTCATAACATCTTTTATTGACCACAGTGGACTTCCACAGCGTTGAGCAACTGTAAATCAATAAAGAACAGTGCGTCTGCTTAGCATCGCTCCGCTAACTGACGTGTCTGATAATTATCACGTTACAACAATCACACACACGTCCTTCCAAAACAAATCCATCCCACCGCGGTATTGACTACATGTGTTTGCTTTGGCCTCTTCACAGGTCCAATCACTCACTGGGCGTTCTGCTCAGAGTCATAACATATCAGGGAGTTGGGAGGAGTCGTAGTTTTCTCTCCGGGACAATAGATTTAGAGAAAAGACTTCAGCTCACACTGCAAACAACTCTCTGTCCTGACCCGTGGCTACGAGTTTATTGTGTAACCTTTAAAAAAGCCTTCAGGGTATCGGCTGCATCCACCACATCTGCTCTAATCTGCTTTTTATACCTCGTACAGTCACTGGCCACTTCATTAGGTACACTAGTGAAAACATTCTCAGCTATAAATCTAATCTTTGTGAAAGTTCTGGTGTTCAGTTTTAGGTTTTTATTTTTGAGGCTGTTGTCGTGACTTGAGGAGATGATACGTATTTTAGAACAAGCTGTAAAATCAGAGCAAAGAAAAAGGTCTTTTATATTAGAATGCATTTTCACTAGTGTACCTAATGAATTGGCCGGTGAGTGTAGATGGTAAAGCCGGAACATAGCGTCGTCAACCATCAACCGTCAACCGTCAACCGTCAACTGTCAACCGTCAACTTGCAGCTTGAGGACAAAGAGGTGATGAACACACTGACACACACCTGGCCTGTAAAGCCTCGGCCTTGTTTACCCTCCACACAGATGGACGCTGAGGAATGCTGCCGTCACCATGACGACCTGCTGAGAGTCAGACACAGATCACACACACTGGTGATGTGTCCGCCATGTGTCGTCTGTGTTTTCAGCGACATTAAGGGCCCCCACCTGACACGAAAAACTTTAAACTAAGGCAGCAGCAATATTTCAAGCTTTCAATGACAGTAGGAGACCTCCCTACGGGGCCCCTACTTGACATAGAAAATGCTAAACTACAGCAGTGGCAATGTGTTTTCAGCAAGAGTAGGAAACCTCCCTAAGGGTGCACCACCTGACAAATTTTGAACTACAGCAGTGGCAATGGGTTTATTTACAATGACTGTAGGAGACCTCTTTGAGGGCCCCCCACTTGACAACCATTAAACTACAGCAGTGGCAATATTCCAAGTTTTAATTTTAACAGTAAGGGACCTCCTAAAGGGCCCCTTCTTGACGTAACAAAAGTTAACTATAGCAGCAGCAATGTGCTAAGTGATCAGTGATATAAGGAGCCCTCTCTAAGTGCCCCCACCTTACCAGATACATTTTCAAATTCAGCAGTGGTAATATGATGAATTTTCAATAACAGTAGGGGACCTCCCTAAGGGGCACCTATGTGACAAATCTTAAACTACAGCAGTGGCAATGTGCTTATTTTCTATGGCTGTAGGATACCTCCCTAAGGGGCCCCCACCTGCTATAAAAATAGTATATAATTATCTAAATGCTGATAGTTTAGTCTTAACGCTGGGGGAGACACATTCCTTAACCACCACATCATCTCATTTGTTAGCGTGTTAGCATTAGCTACCTCAGCTAGCAGAGCAGAGTGTCCTGTAGTTAACATCTGCTAATGAAACCAATGAAGCATTAAACCTCCTTCCCCTGCATCACTGTTGCTGCAGCAGAGTTCCTCTCCTCCTCCTCCTCCTCCTCCTCCTCCTCCCCCCAGCCTCCTTCCTTCTGTATCTCATCGTCTTCATCTCATTTCACACATCACCTGCTTCTCCTCCTCGTGTCGTGCAGAGAACGGTCTGACTCTGAAGTTTTTACCCTTCTCAAAAAGGACAAAACGCATAATCTACCACCCCACCACCCACCCGCCCCCCCAAGTCATCCTGTTCCCTGTAATGACTGTTTTCAGGCAGGGAGGGGGGTAAGAAGTGATGTGTATGTGTGTGCTGCAGTTATTCTGCTGACTGCAGGAGCTGCACCTGGCAGAGGGGCCCCGAGCATCAGCACATTTAGGCTGGAGTGAATGAAGATAAGTGGGGGTGAAGGGTGGGGTGGAGGTGGATCAATCAGAAAGACTACCACTCCTAAACACACACACACATACACATACACACACACATACACACAAGTCAAATAGGATATGGAAGCCCACATGTGCCAGTATTAAATATGAAATATAAAGGAGGAGAGAAGCAGGAATGTGGCAACGACAGACTGTGGAATGAAATTTAGAAAGTTGAAATGAGAGGGAAAAAATCAACTCTGCACACACAAAGTGGACGGGACCAAGTTTAACTAATTTTTACCAACGGGAGCGTCCGGTCCAGTTGATTGACACGTGACTGGAACACAGAGATCCACTGCCTCCGGAACAGCAGCAAAAGCAGCAAAAAATAAAAAACTCCAACAGTGGTGTAGTGGAGTATTCAGCAGCTAAAGGGCTAACGGGATATTAGCTCACTAGCTGGTGGAGGCCAAACACGGATCTAACAGAGAGACGCTAAATGAATGGAAAAAGTTGCACTATATTATATTGATATATAAAACGATAAATGCTATACGCTAGCTCGGTCCATATGCTAGCTATATTATTATTAGAATTTGTAAATGTAAAAAAAAATCCAAATTATAATATTGGCATCCTCGAGCTTCCGTAGCATCCTGTAACGTGGAGGCAAGTGTGTAGAGGATGGGCTGCAGTTTGTGAGAGTCTGTCTTTGTGAGGACCAGTTGGGACTTTTAGAGCCTGAGGACATTTTAGTCTCGTCTTTACTTCAGGACAGAGCTGCTGCTGCTGCTGCTGGACGGTCCAGGCTCAGATCAAGGCTCAGATAAGGGGGTCTGCATTATGTCAAGGACTGTCCTCACAAAGGTTGTTTTGTTGTGTGCGGGGGGGTGACGCTGCAGTGTGGCAGTCTCCGTCAGAAGTTGTGGACTGTGGATGTCCTCGGGACGTGCTGCTGGAAGACACGGTCTTCCCTTGCACAGTATGTACAGCTGGATTCATTCAGAGTGCGTCGGCGTGTCGTCCTCTGCAGCTTCAAGACCGTTTCTGTCCCCGTCTTTGGACGAGCTTTGGGATTTCTAACGGGTTGGTCTGAAGCTCAGTCACAGTCAGAATCAGTCAGAGTGTCCTGAGCTCATCACAGAGCTCTGAGCGCTAGAAGCAGCACTGCAGATGCTTCCATACGAGCTGAATACACGTCCTGCAGATGTCTAGAGGGAAACTTCTTCCTTTACCCCCCCTCCCTGTGTGTCTCTGCAGTGATCGGACACCCAGTCTGGTGAAGATGATTCCTGTTCTGATCTGGGCTCTGATCTCACTGAGCGTGGCAGAGACCGACCTGGACGTCCTGTATCCTGAACTGGAGCACTCCAGGACCATCTATGTCACAGGTGAGTTTTTCTGTGTCTTGTTTTTTGACACTCGTTCTGCAGCGTCGCTCGTTTCCTCTTCATCAGCTCTTTGATTCAGCAGCTCTGTGGCTGATAGAGGCTGCTGCTGCTGGAGGTAGAGTTACCTTATTAGACTCACAGATGAAAACTTTGTCAAAACAACGGGAGAAAAAAAACGCTGAGCTCAGCAGAGACTGTTTGTCATTTTATTTATGGAATAAACAACAGCTGTTTTTATTTAGAGAGATAAAGTTTGACAATGGACAATGACCTGGAAGAAGACGAGAGGACATGTTTGAGTTCTCTGGTATGAGATTTATTTCCAGTCAACTAATTATTTAGATTTATCCTGGAGTCTGTTTTTTATCCAGACGGACATAAAACTTTTATATTAAGCATTATATTAACAGATATAATATTGATCCTAAAAATGAAGAATAACTATTAATTAACCAATAAATAACAAACTGAAACTAAAGTAATGAACCGACAACCGTCTGGTTAAAAACAAATCATAATAAAACCATAAAAACCATCAAACATTATAACTTACAATTATTATCTTCCAACACTTTATGAACCAAATACAACTAATAAGAACTAATAAATAAAAAAGAACTGAAACACACCAAGAATTAAAACTAAACCAACTAAATAAATGTAAAAATCTAAGAAAACTAAACAATCAGTACATGAGCTAACCAGTAACTAATGAAGAAAAATATTAATAAAATTATATAACTATGAACACAGTAAAAAAGTATTTATTTCATGTTTAAAATCTGCACTAACTACGAAATAAATATAAAAATCTAACAAGTAAAGCACTAATATATGGGCTAACCTGTCACTAAAGAACAAAAACACAGTAAATAAAAACATAAAATAACTATTAACACAATAAAAAACAAGTAATGACAAAGAAATATATGAAATTAATTGAAAACATTTAACGCAACTAATTTAAGAAAAAAAATAGAAAAAATGACCAAATGTCAAACTAAAACTATCAAATATCTACTTAGTCACTAAAGAAGTTGTTTTAATGGTTGTAAACGTTGATAGAAAAGAGTCTGAAGGACAAACTGAGTCGTGTTTCCTGTTGAGCTTTCAGACCGTCAGCGATGTGATGAAGCTGAAGAAGCAGTTCAAAGAAATGCAAACCATCCATGTAACGGCCCCTCGGCCCCTCGGCCCCTCGGCCCCCTCGGTACGGGACATGGGATCAATGAGCCAGTTTAACTGACAAACAACATGTCCATGCTGTGGTGGTGGAGACAGTCCCAGCTCACAAGTCTCAGACTAGACCAGGGGCGTCAAACGTACGACCAGAACCAGCCCACCACAGGGTCTAAACCTAACCCGGGTTCTTGGGTTTTAATGACGTTGCTGTTTTGCAGAAAACGGTCCGAGACTGTCGGTGGCGGCAGAGCAAACCAAGGTGGTGTCGAGGCGAGGGGGCAACGCGACTCTACCATGCAAGATCCAAAGGGACCAATCACTGACGCCCAACCGCAAGATGAGGATCAAATGGACCAAGCTGACGTCAGACTACCTGAAAGAGGTTCAACCTTTATCTTTATTATAATCTGTGTCACTACTAGCAGTTGTACAGACTAGTCGACTAGATCATGTGACAATAACAACATGGACGCCTCCTAGAAGACAGGTGAGGAGCCCAGCGGAGGAACAGCAGTCAGTTAACAACTTCACCAAACGTCCTGTGGTGACAGAGAGAAGGAGGCTGCACATCAACTATCTGATAAAGTTATTAGACCTTTAGCTGCTACACTATCCCATCTAACAACACGCTGTTGAGTACTATTAAATGCTACTGATGGTGCTGAGGTGCTGCCTGTTTTTATACATTCTATACATATCTGCAGCTCACAGTCTGTAGCACATGTATTCAGGTCAGCAATATAGATTTCATTACTTTCTACTGTGTTTTTGTCAGTGACGTAGTCAGAGACTTGACTTTCATCACATAACAGTCGACTTTAAAACTGGTCACTAGTGGGTTTTCGTGCTCCACTGGATTTCTGAATGATTTCTGAATCCTTAAAGCTCATCAGACTGATCATATTCCTGGATGTACATGCTCCTCTGTCTAGTTATGGGACGTTAAGGATTTCACTTTACGCTGATGACACCCTTTTGTATTATTGTGAGCTTCACACAACAAGCAGTCCATGTTTTGGTGATTTAAATGCTGGTAAACTTAAAATACTGGTGTATTTCTCTCTGGGCCTCAGCCAGCATCTAGTCCAGGCCTCCATCCTGGTCTACCAACCAGTATCCCAAACTATTTAACACTAGGTAATTAGTTTAATCTGTTGTAAAATGCGCTGGACTATTTCAAAATGAATTTACAATTTTTTTGCTTTAGGTGGATGTGTTTGTTGCCATGGACTACCACAAAAGGAGTTACGGCAGTTTCCACGGACGTGTTTACCTACAAGGATCCTCTCCCATGGACGCCTCCCTGGTCATCACAGAAATCACCCTTGAGGATTATGGGAGATATAAATGCGAAGTGATTGATGGGCTGGAGGATGGAACCGTGGTGGTGTCCCTTGACCTTGAAGGTATAATATTTGGGTGAACCGACTCCTTAAAATGGAGAAGGAATGAGGCATAAACACAAAAGAAAGTCTATAAAATGTCATTTCAGGGTGACGGGCTGCAGTTGGACTAAATTTAGCTCCCGGAGCAGAGACTGCTTGGGGGAATGTCAGGAGGAGAGTGTGCATCAGCTTCATTATGTTTGAGAAAAGCCAGAGACACCAGCCAGAAACGCTGGCACCGTTCTGACAAGCTTACACAGCGAGGCACACTTTCAGTCATTAGGTCAAATAAAGGGATCAAACTCAAAGCCCAGAGGAGGGACGGTCGTTTAGTCTTCTAACTCCTGCTCATATATCTCATCTGTCTTTCCTCTTTTTCTCTCCGTGCAGGCGTCGTCTACCCCTACTTCCCCCGTCTGGGACGCTACAACCTCAATTTCTACGATGCAGAGCGGGCGTGCCGCGACCAGGACGCCATCGTGGCGTCATTTGAGCAGTTGTACGACGCATGGCGAGGAGGGATGGACTGGTGCAACGCCGGCTGGCTGGACGACGGCTCGGTCCAGTATCCCATCACCACGCCCAGGGAACCCTGCGGCGGCAAGAACACGGTGCCGGGCATTCGAAACTACGGCCTGAGAGACAAGGACAAGAACCACTACGACGTGTTCTGCTTCACCTCCCACTACAAAGGTAAACGGTTCTACCTGTGGGTGTTACCTTTGAGATACCATGAGATGTTTTCATTGATTTGACTTTTTAAGAGAACGTAGCAAAGTCAAATCTAGATTGGACGCCAACAAGGCTCACCTAGGGGACCTAAGTGTTAGGAGAAATATGGTTGGACTGGAGCTCAGAGGGTAGAGCTGCTGCACCTTTGCGTCAAAATGAGGCAATTTTATTTCAGGCATCAAAATCTGATGCATCCCAACATCTTCTTTGTCTTCCCAGGTCGGTTCTACTACCTGATCCACCGCTCCAAGTTGACCTACGACGAGGCGGTCAGGGCGTGCCAAAAAGACGGAGCCCAGATCGCCAAGGTCGGCCAGATGTACGCCGCCTGGAAGCTCCTGGGCTACGACCGCTGCGACGCCGGCTGGTTGGCGGACGGCAGCGTCCGTTACCCCATCTCCCGCCCCCGGCGACGCTGCAGCCCCACGGAGGCCGCCGTCCGGTTCAGCGGCTTCCCCGACAGGAAGCACAAGCTGTACGGCGTGTACTGCTTCAAGGGCAGCGACAACTGAGATGCAAACACACAAACATGAAGCGTACACACCGACACACACTAAAAGACACGGGGGTATGAAGACACACAATCAAACTGTGACGCTTTATTTGATGGGAAACCTTAATGTTGAGAGATAGTTTACACATATTTAAGGTTCATATTATTTAATCAATGCCTTTGAGAGGGATGGGATGGGGTGGGGTGGGGGGGTATTGTGGGGGAGGTAAGGGGTGAGGGTGGGAGGATATCACAGCTACAGTCATACCGTCATTTAAGAATGGACAAGGCAAATCGGTTTAACAGCAACACGCCTCACGGTTGGACCGACACTTTGGGCACTTAACTTGTTTTTGGTGAAGACCTGGAGCAACGCCACGAGACAACAAGACGAAGATGAAGACAAAGAGAGCTCATCTTCATCACTCATCGAGGACAAGCCGAGCACAACTAAACCGATCTCTGCTGTCCACGTCCTAACAAGGTGCTACGACTGGTACTTTGTACTTCATCCCAACGTTCCGGTATTTTACGTTTTTATACAAACGTCTCATCGTCTAAAAATGAATTAGGAACATTCAAGAAGTGTTAAAAGTGTTGTTTATGTTTTCTACGTAGAATGTGATAATCTAAAAAAAAGAAATGTACTTCTGTTACTGAATTTATTATTATGATTATTATTTTTTGGATATACTGTAGAATTATTTACGTTGTAATTTTCGACTTTCTGGCCAAACGATCCAAATCTCTTCGGTTTACATGAAACAATAACACGTTTTGCACTGAACATTTAGAAGCTTGAGAAGAAGAAGAGAAGACCCTTAGCAGCAACACAAGATGCCTGGCACGAGTAGACTCAGTACTAGAGTAGCGTTCGGTGGAACATTTGTGGCTGGATCTCTTGTTTGGCTTGAACTTCAGAGCATGACGTAGCTTTGGCAAGTACACAGTAGACCTAGCCTCCCTTTCTATTTATCTATCTATCTATCTATCTATCTAGCTTGATAAACTACTATTTTTGATACAAATACTGTAGTTTCTTAAAGGGAATGAGACCATCTACATCTCAACCCTCTAGTTTCCTTTCCATCTCCACCTAGCCGACCTTAAATGAGTCCCGTACCCGTCGTTCAGCTGTGGCTTGTATCTTCCCGTGTGTTCCCAAGATAAGTTGAGGCTTTACTAGATTTGTGACCGAATCCCTGAGCTGAAGTCACAGTCGGCGTGAAGCCAGACCCTGACTGAGCTTGGTGTTCCTGGCAGCGTCCGGCTCCCTGATTGCCATCTAAGCTCTGCAGGGACTGAGCTCACCGATCGGACCCGGCAGGCCTCCAGCCAGCCTGCACCAGCCTGCTGATTGAGACAGAAATACAATACACGCACAACACCGGCCATTCCTGCATGCAAGCGCCGACGGCCTCTTCCATGTAAGGCGTTAACATCGGTCTAGTGTGAGCTCACTGCACAGATCAGGATCCTCCTAGGTACCTTTTTACTTGAGGTTTTACAAGTATATACATCTTGAACAAGACCTGGCTGCACCCAGAACACGCTGCAGAGATCATATAACCCATCTGGCCAGGGCAATGCTAGGGACATCTGTTTAGTCGGCTGCCAAACCAACAGGACTCTAGATTGATGCATGGACGTTGTGTTTTAACATCTGTTACCTGCACCAGCAGCCTGCTGAATGAAACAGAAATACAATACGTGCACAATAGCAGAGATTCCTGCCTGGACGTGCTCAGGGCTTCTTCTCTGTGAGATGTCAACGGTGCACATTTGGACCAAGACCTGGTGTAGGGTCATGGTGCTTCACACTATAAAGTTTCTCAAGTGACATCAACGGGTTGCTTGCAACGAGCAAGACACATATGACTGGTTGACGCCATAGAGTGTAAAAAAAAAATGGACGCCATGTCTTCATTTCCTCCTGTTGGTTAAACTGACGCTGGTATCCTGGCAGAATGAACATCCATACATACAAACCATCATTTGAGTTTGGCCCAAGCCCCACCCACCAACATGGAAGGGGCGGTGCTTATACAACCTATATTGCAGCCAGCCACCAGGGAGAGCTCCACATGCTTTGGGCTTCACTTTTAAAGGAGCTGTCATGGCGTCCACTTTTTTTACAGCCTTATTGTTGCACCCATCACGTAGCTACGAGTGTCTGACATCGGTTCATGTGTCGTAGCTTGTTGCTCCCCCACTGCTAGCGTGAACGCACCATCGGCTTCAGAACGATCCGTCTGGCTAGACCTATCACAGACCAGCTGATTATGATCAGACAAAACAAAACAAACTCTGACAGAAGAGTCCTCTGCAAAACTGAACTCGTTCCTTTTGTATCCCTGCATTATTTTCAGCAGTTTCACTGATATGTTCACATTTTCGTAGAGTTGAACTTCACAAAAGTACCCGACTCATAACACCTTAAAAAAAAAAGCAGATTATACGAATTAAAACCTGTTAGAAAGATGTAGAGCTGCAGATTCATACCGAGGCCACCGTCTGATTAACGTAGATCAGGAAATAAGACGACACGAGGAATCAGATCAACCTGAACAACCTGAATTTCCTTTATGCTATGCTATGCTATGCTATGCTATGCTATGCTACGCTAACTTTCCTGTGCCTGTTAAGTGGAACCAATCTTCTCGTCTCACTCTGGGAAAGAAAATAAAACAACTGTATTTTCCAAAAATAGAGAAAAGATTTAAAGAAATGTGTTAGCTTTTTATTTTCTGTATTGTCTGACTGCCTTGTTAATAACTGCAGCGTTCAAGGAAACCTTCGGGGACCCAAGACAAAAGGACAATAAAACAGTAGACAAAACCACGACCGCCTCCGTCTCTTTGTCTGAGCGTCACTGAGTTCAGCTGCTCAGGAGAAGACGGTGGAGGTTGTTTGCAGAGGTGTAGTTCCCTGGTGATGTGGTAATGTGTTCGACGTGTTTCCAAAGGGCGGGGCGCTGCTTCAACAGACATGTTTTCCCAGCAGAAACACCGAGGCCATTCATGGTGCTGCTTTCAGTTGGTTCTGGAGCAGAAACATGACCTGTTGCCAAAGTAAAGGAGTGCTCTGTGAAGCCAGTGACGGCATGGTGGTGACGTTTTCAGGTCCGCTTGTTTTCTCTGAGAAGCTGGAGGCAGGATAACACAGCTGGACAGGCCTCAGTTTATCAAGGTAGCCTGGCGATGCCACTTTTATCAGAGTCAGTGTTTGGTAACATCTGGATTTCATTATGAGGCGTTTCAACTGATAGAGAGAAAAAACAAAACCTCTGCATCGACTGGACAGTTCTCCAACCCATTAGAGAAGTTTAAACTAACTCAGATACTACTCTTCTGCCCATCACCACATTAAGCCCCGCCCCTAACGATCTGATTGGCAGCTCTGATTGGCAGATCTTTGCTGAACAACTTTACTCCACAAAACATGTGTTCTCCACTGTAGCTGAGTGTCTGAACTATTTCTGGTTGGTGCTTTTGAGAAAAGAACTCAAGAGACTCAAGAGCAGAAGCTAATGGTGATGCTAATGGTGATGCTAATGGCTAGCATAGCAACACTGCTTCCCAGCAGACCGAAATACAGACCCCTAAAACTAAACTAGGTAGATTTCCAGTAATGTTAAACTTTAAGTGGGTGTTAGCGACCTTTAGCAGTGGTTAGCATCACAGCATGAGTTAGGGCTGCAGTAAGTAAATATGTTGGCGTCAAAAGTGAGAACCTTAATTAAACCAGGCTCTTGTTGGTAATTTTGTCTAGCAGATTAAAACAAGTGGATCAAAACTGGAAAACTCTCAAGAGCAGACGCTGATGGGGATGCTAGTGGAGATGCTAATGGCTAACATAGCAGCATGGCTTTCCTCTAAAACTAAACCTGTCAAGTATCTGGTGATAGAGGAGGCACAGCTACGAAACAATGACTTTAATAAAAACTCATAAGCTAGGAACCAAAACCAAGACAAGGAAGCAGAAGTGGAGGACAATGCAGGGTTATATATATATACACCTGGACAGAGAGGTTAACAAGACACAGGTGAGACTAATGAGGGCGGAGCACACAAGGGGAAACCAATCAACCAATCAGAGGAGGGGAAACACAGGAAGTAAAACAAGACAAGAAACGCGGAGGAAGAACTTTGCAAAATAAAAGCAGGAAACCAAACAGAAAATATTCAGAACTCTAAACCATGATTCAACCAGGTAGAGCTCCATTAATGCGCCGCTCTAAGTGGGTGTTAGCAACCGTTAGCAGTGGTTAGCATCACAGAAGGTTGTGGGTTCTAACCTGATGACCTGTCCTGTAGGGTTAGTGTCAGTATGAATGTTGACCCGCTTAGTTAAATTATACTCCATGATTGCTAATTAAAAAACATCTTTCCTCATTACGCTGGATAAATCTGAACTTTTGTTGGATGGTGTCATTTGGTAAAAGTTTAAAATGTGTTTTTCATTCATAGAGCTCATATTTAAATCTGTCGTCGTTGTGTTTGAACAGAGTTTATTAGGAAAAGTGAACAGTTTTACAGTAACTCAAGGTGGTTACAGGAAAAATACACTCATGTGCCACAGATACAGTAAACCCCATAAAAAACATGAACAACGTTCACATATACATCCACAATGTAACATGACAAGAAGGTAAAAGGCAGTAAAATAAAAATAATCTTTTAAAGTGAGTTGAAGCTGTGTTCTCGTTTCACATTTCCTCGGTCCACGGATGGAAACACAGATTCCAGATCTGCAGCTAAAACACGAACCGACAACGTGATAATAATCAGGAACAGCTGATTCTGAATCGCAGGAAAATAATACGATGGCCGAGAGATCAACACAAGGTAAGAAAACGTCTTCATCTGAGCCGAATGTTTCCAACGAGTCACCAACCTGTTGGGTTTTAGCTCAAAGATTCAAATAACTCCACCTTCCACCCAGTCATAGCTCTAGAGGATGAACGGTTCAAATAATCTGATGAAATACACGATTAACTTGCAGATTGACGCCGTTAATGACATTTAAATGATTATTCTGAGACTTTTTATCACTTTTTGGCGCCAAACTAATCAGCGTTTCCCGTTTGTACGACTATTTGCCGACTTCATCAGATTTTAAGGTTTCACGGGGAATTGCTCAACTTGCGGGTTGACTGTCTTTGTTTAATTCCAACGCAATGTCCTCCTCCTCTTCATCTGCTCTTAATCATCTGACACGATTAGCATGTTAGCATGTTAGCATTTAGCATAAATATTGGACAAATATTACTCTAAATGAATTTTGATGTTGAAGGACGTGGAAATAATCAACTGTCTGTATAAGACAACTTGAAAACTAAAACGTCTGTCCATTGCCACATTAAGCCCCGCCTCCAAATAGATCTGATTGGAGTGGCAGATCTTTGCTGGAGCAGAATCAGTTCCCAAAGGAGAGACTCCAGATCAAAGTTCTCCTAGCTAGCCAGAACTTCACGTTTCTTTAAATTAGCTCAATCACGCCCTAGTGGCTGGTTGCAGAACAGGTCATAACAAACAAAATAACAAATTTGTGGACGAGGAAGTTGTTCTAGCGTCCTCCTAACATCGATTGGTTAATCTTCCAACTCCAACATGTTCTCAAATAGTTGAAGACATTTTCTTAAGTTTTTAATCCTGAAGTTTGTTGAGCTCTCAGCCACGAGCTAACGCTGCTAAACATGACGCCATTACATCGTAAAAAAAAAAGAAAAGAAGAACCAACGACATGACAAGAACCTGCAAACAGCGAGGACGTCATCATTAAACAGATTCACTTTATTTAATATCACAGTCCATTCATAGTTTTGATGATACAATAAGTTAAATTCATATGGCTTCATATAGTTTCTATATTATATCTCCTATGATTAATAGTCTCAGCACACGACCACACATTCACAACAATCTGACGCCTCCTCTGTGTGCTTCACGCCTCCCTTTAACCGGCTGAAAACAGTTTGTACAAAAAACAAAGACATCTTCACGGGAAGTCGACCGGTAGAAACGAGTCCTAACGAGCAGAAACCGGACTGAGACGTCCGGGTCAAAGCTGAGTTTGAAAGAAAGAGTCAAGACTGACCCCCCCACCCCGCCCCTCCCAAAAAAAAGAATAAAAACCAAAAGAACAACAGTGCTGATTCTATCTGGGTCATAGACTGTATATAAATATGGATGGAGGAACTGCTCATCTGAAGTGAAGCCAAAGCAAGTAGAGCTCCCCCTGGTGGCTGGCTGCAGTATAGGTCATAAGCTCCACCCCCTCCATGTTAGTGGGCGGGACTTGGGCCAAACTAAAACACTAAAATACACGTCAAATAATTTTTAGGTTGTAGTGTATAATCCATCATGTCCATGTAACAGGTGGAGGTAGAGCAGAGCGTAGTATTAATTAAACTAAAACATGAGTGAGTCTGGAGGAAGTGTGGGCGGGGCATCAATATCACGGCTCCACGTGGCTCCGCCCTCACGTACTGATCAAACTCTGGATCCAAACTCACAAGATGGCGCCGCCCGTATCCCCGGGAACATAGAGTCAGTTTGACCAATGAGAGGAAGAGGAGATGTATTGTACATATTTATATACAGACTATGCTCGGGGTAAAGAACAAGTTACTGTAGCTGAAATAAAACACACGAGCTACGACAGATCCTCTTAATTTCGACCCCTTAAAACCAAGATGATAAGAGCAGCTCTACTTCTTGACGTCCTTGTGCTGCCGTTATACTTTCTAATTAGTGTCTTAATTGGAGTTTGCATAGAATCGTGAGCATCCTGGAGCATCATCAGGGTTTAAGGGTCATAAAACCTCAGCTAAGATTTAACTGGTCAGACCGGACTGGGACAGAACCTGCCTCCTGGTGGATGAACGTTAGCAGAGGATGCTAGCATATGAACACTATCACGGCGTTCTGCACCTGCTTCGTGGGTAAAGCAGGTCAGTCAGAGGTGGACTAAGTTAATCAAGGAGTCGACTTTACAAATGAAACTGAAAATTCTGGTTGGTTCAAATCCTGGAGCGTTTGAGAAACATCTCTCTTGTTCTTCTGAGAGCCATTGATAGACAGCTCAGTATCTACACTGTCTATCAATGCCTCTGGACCGGAGCGGCCCGTCCCGGTCCTGCCGCTGTAAATCTGATTCATAAAACCACAAAAAAACAAAATCAAAGCACGTTCAGTGTCCTCCCATCTGATCCTGTAGCTGCCTCTTCTCCCTGAGCTGCTGGACTCGGCTCTGGTCGTTCCAGAGGCTCTGCAGGAGGGCGTAGCTGTTGCTCTGCTGCTCCTGGTCCCGCTCGTGTTTCTCGTGAGTCTTGTCGTGACGGACGTGGTGGTGAGTGTGTCGGTTCTGCTGCTCGTTCTGGTTGTTGCGGCGCCGGAGACTGAGGGACGTGTGGTAGGTGGCGGCTGAGAAGACGGACGGAAACGAGGGTTAGTTTAATAAAATCACATTCTAAGGCGGGGTCGTTCAAACGTTCAAGGTCGGATGAGGACACTCACGGCTCGTGCAGGTGACTTTGGGCATGTCCCACTGCCCGTTGGCCCGGCAACGGATGGTGGGGGCGTGTCTCTGGATGAAGCCCTGTTTGCAGTGGTAGCGGAGCAGGGAGTTGATCTCGTAGCGAGGCTTCATGGCCCCAAACACTCGAGCTTCCTTCACCGCAGGAGGTTGACCACACGCCACTGAATGACAGGAGACACTCTGTATCACTGAGGTTTAACCACCAGGGGGCAGCACAACCACAACCACTGGATTCACTGTCGTTTGTCTCTGTTTTGGTCTCCACCTCATCCTTAAAGGAACCTACAGAATGTTCTTACCTGTTCCCTTTTTGCAGGTGAAGGTCAGGTGATAGTTGCAGGGCACGTCGTTCCACTGTCCTCCCTCGTGCCAGATCATCACCACACAGTCCTCTCCTGACTGGAAGAAGCTGTCCGGCTGGTTGGGTCTCCAGTGGTCGTATTGCTGTCGGAGAAAAACAAACGTCCATCATCATTAAACTGAACCTGGACGTCACTACATGTGGACAGAGACGATGGAGACGTGGAGACATCTTAGTCTTCTAAGACATTTAGGACATGAAGGAGGACATGGAGGAGGACATGGAGGAGGACTTTTGTCTCCTACTCCTCCTTTAGTCCCTGTTTTTCCTTCTTCTCAACCCCTTTCTCCTTCTCCTTCTTCTTCTTCTCCTCCTTCTCCTCTTCCTCCACCTCCATCTTCCTCCTCCTCCTCTTCCTTTCTCCTCCTTCTGCTTCTTCTTCTTCTCCTCCTCCTCTTCTCCACCTCTTCTCCACCTCTTCCTCCCTCTTCTTCCTCCCCCTCCTTTCTCCTTCTTCTCCTCCTTCTTCTTCTTCTCCTCCTCCCTCTTCTTCCTCCTCCTCCTCCACCTCTTCCTCATCTTCCTCCTTCTTCTCCTCCTCCACCATCCTTCTTCTTCTTCTCCTCCTCTACCATCCTCCTCCTCCTCCTCCTCCTCCTCCTCCTCCTTCTTCTGCTCTATGTCCCAGTAGATGTGATGCTCCTCTTTATCATTAAAGTTTGGATGTGAACACAAGTATTTATATGGTTTCCATGGTAGCGGTTCATCTCTCAGTATTATTGGGTGTAATTCAGAGAGGAGCCAGAGGGGGGAGCTGCTGAGACAAACAACACCTCAGAGCTCATGATGAAGAGGAGCTCACAAGTTTCTTTATTTTCTTTAACAGGACTCAACATCTCTGGGCTTCACCTCTTGGTCAGGGTGTGTCTGTGTTAACCTTACATCATCATCAGGACCCCCCCTCCCGACCCGCCCCCCCTTCAGTATCAGATGTCCTGGATAGTTCAGCTGCATCAACAGCTGCAGACGCTCACGGCTCAAACATCATCACAGTCTGAGCTGAGGTCATGAAACGATCATCTCAGATGATATTTATCATGTTCAGTGTTTATCAAGTTCTTTCAGAATATTTATTAGATGTTGTTGCTTACTCTGTTTATCTCATCTTTAACCATTTCTCTCCTGTCACGCCTACATTTACTATCTCATCTTCCTATCATCTCATTTTGCTTCATCTTCTCACCTCTTCTTGTCTCATCTCATATATCTCATTGAATATCGCATATCACATCTCATCTCACCTCATCATATCTCATTTCATCTCTCATTTCACCTCATCTCATCTATTCTTATCTTGTCTTATCTCATATATCTCATTGCACATCACATATCACATCTAATCTCATTTGATCTCATCTCTTCTCATCTCATCTCTCCTTATCCCATCTAATCTCATCTCATATCTCATCTCATCTATTCTTATCTTGTCTTATCTCATATATCTCATATCACATCTCTATCACATCTCATCTCATTTCTCATCTCATTTCATATCTCATTTCATCTCGTCTCATCTCATATATCTCATTGCATATCTCATATCGCATATCTCATCTCATCTCTTCTTATCTCTCCTTATCCCATCTAATCTCATCTCATATCTCATCTATTCTTATCTTATCTCATCTCATATATCTCATTGTGTATCGCATAACACATCTCATCTCATTTCTCATCTCATTTCATATCTCATTTCATCTCATATATCTCATATATCTCATTGCATATCTCATATAGCATATCTCATCTCATCTGTTCTTATCTTGTCTCATCTCATCTCATATATCATCTCATCTCATCTCATTTCATATCTCATCTCTCCTTATGTACATACATCAGTCTTCATAAGAATCTCAGGTCTCATCTTGGTCAGATTGAAATTTTAGATTTTAAATCAAGATTAAAGTCAATATTAAAGAAGAGCCGCGGTAAACAAATCAAGCAGTGAACATCTCGTTAGCTTAGCTCGGCTAATGTTACATGAACAGAGCTGACTAACGTACCAGCGGTCGGCCGTCGGTCCATCTGAAGTCTCTCTCAAACATCTTGTCATTCAGGCCGATCCACTGGTAGTCGCTGCCCAGACCTGCAGCAGAAACACAAAGCTCTCCGTCAGATAACAAACATTTCTTCACTTTAGCGATCATGCTATATGTTGCTAGCAGTAAACTAATATTTGACTTCAGCAAACATCAGACCATCAGCTCCTCACAGAGCCCTGTAACAACTCACGGTTGACGTAGAGTTGCTCCTCATGAGACAGGATGCTGGCCAGGTGGGCTCCGTGCAGACGACACTCCCTCTCGGCGGCGTCCCAGGTACGACGGTGCGTGAAGTATTTGTAGCAGTGAGACTGAAACTTCTGCCATCCAAACCCGCACACCTCGATGTCTGCAGAGAGGGAAACGTGTTAAATGTTAGAGAAGCAACCTGACTGCTGGTAAAGAAGATGTTCATGAATTATGATGTGTTTGATGATGTTTTTAAACATGATGGTAAGTTAATATATTATAATTTAGTCCTATAGAGATTTAATTTTACATTGTGTCTGAGGAAAATGTTGATATTACCAACTGTTCTTTCATGGTCTCACCTGTCCATCCACCTGGTCTTAATATAAATGTGTCTCCACATGTGTCCCCAGCCAGCGCTTGAGATCTGATCTCAGTTTGTGTGTCTGTAAATCAGCAGCGCCATCATGTGGTCAGTAGAATATTGTACCAGCTGCTGTCTCTAATGGATCTCTACCTACCGCTGGATCAGAACCATCAACAGCTGATTGGTGACTTGGAGACATGATCCAGATGTTGGAACCAGATGGAAAGACTCTCACATGTTAAGATCTGATTTATTTAAGGAAGGAGGGAGGGAAGGAAGGAAGGAAGGAAGGAAGGAAGGAAGGAAGGAAGGAAGGAAGAAAGAGAAGGAAGGAAGGAAGGAAGGAAGGAAGGAAGGAAGGAAGGAAGGAAAGATTAAAAGAGGAAAGTGGGAACGTAATAGGGAGGGATAGAAGGAAGTAAAGGAGGGAAAGAAGGAAAAGAAGGAAGGAAGTTGACTCTAGTTTAGATTTCTTTGGGGAGATGATCTATATTATGGAACAAGCTGTAAGCGTTGTTGTTGTGGTTGTATATTTTTTTCCTGCTGTTCCTAATAAAGTTCTCTCTGAGTGTAACACGGCACAGATGTAGAATCAGTTTCCTTTTTATGAATGAATGTTTTTATTCACCCAGTACTTTTGTCTTTCGACTGTTTTATTTTTTTTCTTGCATTACAGATCTAATCTTCTTTGTTTCCACGTTGTCGCGGTCGTTGGAGACGCTTCATGTTTCAGTTCTGATATTTCTAACGTGATTCCACGGATGAAGCTGCAGCATTGATTCGTGTTTCTCATCAGGTCCAGCTGGGGAATATAAGGCCCCTGGATGAATGAGCTCAGTAAGACACAGTTGGAGTTCATTAGCCCTCACAAATATCCAGTTGTCTTCAGGTCAGACACACACACATTTAGTCTCATACACAATGACTGTACGTCTCATAATCAGCTCTCTGCTCGGCAAACAATGGCTGTTCTGTGTCCGTGGCTTCAGAGTAAAGTCATTATGGAAGGTTTCTGTCGAGGTCTCGGGGCCGATCAGCCGTCGACGTCTCGTCTCATCTTAATAACCCGTTGGGCCACCTGGAGGGTCAGGTGAGGTCTAAATGCAGAGCTCCTTGTAGGAGATGAAGGGAGAAGTCGACTGATTCACATCCACACAGCTGCAAAAGCTTTCTGGCAAAATAAGAGAGCAATTATCTTTTCTTTTCTTTTTTTTGGTTTCTTCTTTCCACTGGCAGGAGTCTAGCAGAGGACAGCTGTGCCTCTGCTAACCTCTGCATGAGTCAGGAAAACTACCGAGTGAACTCTCCAGCTTTTACGTCTAAGGTCCTGCGTCATGTCGCAGACGCTGCCTTCATCCAACTTCAGACTTTGAGGCATGAACGAGCAAACTGTGTGAATTCTAAAACCAGATCTACGTCGTAGCTTCATTTTCACCTCCTCAGGGGAAGGTTGCACATGTAAAGCCTCGTTCAGAACCTCAACGTTAAAATCTGTCCTCGGTGATAGATCAAAAATGTCCAGGTGTGAACACTGATCTGGTCTCTAGAGTCCAGGTTAAACAGGTCCAGGTGTGAACACTGATCTGGTCTCTAGAGTCCAGGTTAAACAGGTCCAGGTGTGAACACTGATCTGGTCTCTAGTGTCCAGATTAAACGGGTCCAGGTGTGAACACTGATCTGGTCTCTAGAGTCCAGGTTAAACGGGTCCAGGTGTGAACACTGATCTGGTCTCTAGTGTCCAGGTTAAACGGGTCCAGGTGTGAACACTGATCTGGTCTCTAGTGTCCAGGTTAGACGGGTCCAGGTGTGAACACTGATCTGGTCTCTAGTGTCCAGGTTAGACGGGTCCAGGTGTGAACACTGATCTGGTCTCTAGTGTCCAGGTTAGCCGGGTCCAGGTGTGAACACTGATCTGGTCTCTAGAGTCCAGGTTAAACAGGTCCAGGTGTGAACACTGATCTGGTGTCAGTCCACATGTGGAGGTGGTCTGGGACACATGTGACCTCCTTCCTTTGGTAGTGTGAACACACAATGAGTCCTGGGCCACATTAAAGACCACCTACTCAACAGGGCTGATCCAACATTGCAGAGTTTCAGACCTCAACAACTTTGTTTGGTCTTAAATCATTTCCTCGTCTTTGTTTCTCAGAAAATTCTCCCTCCTTCTTCCTCCCACTATCCCATCTGCTCAGACGCCTTCTTTCTATTCTGTTGTGCAACGTGAGCTGCAAACACTGAAAAAACTCAGCACAGACGAAGAAATGCCTGCAAGAACGTAACCTGTGCATTCTGCAGATGTGTTGCAGGAGCATGAACCCAGCTTCTCTAGTACTGACAAATTAAAGTAGAAACAATAAAAAAAAAAAAAAAACTCATTGTATGTTTTTACTCTAAACCACTGATTTCCTTGTTTCTGATCTGTTTTCTTGTCGTTCACATCAACAATTTAAAGTTGCACAGCTGTTATTCTGCAGTGACTCAACAGAAATTTGATCCTGAGCCACTTTGTGCTTCAGTTCTTGCTTTTTTAAAAAAAAAAAAAAGCTAAAATGGAGAATTTAAACACACTGCTACTCGGTCCATAAAACAACCTCATCCAGCTGCTGCATCACTTTTCATGGACTCTTGCTCCTCTGGGACTAGACATTCTTCTTCTGCTGATCTTTATCCTGGGTCTGGATCCGTCAGTGACCAAAGATCGATGTATTGATCCTCTGATCTGGATTCAACTGATCCAACTGTTTTAAAGCTCAACGCTCGGCCCTCTTAGACAAATGAGCCTGAACGCTGCTTCCTAGAAATCTGAGCTAGAAATCAGTTTGATTGAAGACCTGGAAACAGAGCTGAATCTCCTGTTTTTATCAATATTTAATGACCTGACGTTTAAGAAATGATTGCAGACAGGAAGCTGGACGAAGTTCAGTTTAAAAAAAATGCAACAAACCTTTAAGAAGAAAGTTTTTACTACTGACTAATAAATCTGGTGCACGTTCCCCACTGATGTTACGACTGCACTACTCAGGAAACAACGAGGCCTTATCAGTTCCTTAAAAGAAAAGCAGCAAACTTAAACTCTGGTCGCTGTAAACTGGAGTTTTCTCACGGAAAATATTAATCCTTTGAGTCGTCTGGTGCCTGGAGCTCGATGAGCTGCTGAGTAATGACAGAAATATTGGACCAGAGGTTGGAACTAATCCGCAGAAGAGCCAACGCCCAGCGCTCGAGGACAGATGAGGAGCAAATACTCAGTTTATACAATCTATATCTACCTGTATGTATGTGTGTCAGGGGGAACACGAGGAGCTGCCACTTATGTTATACATATTTAAAGCACAGTCCAGCTTAGTGAGCTCTTATCTTCGTAGTTTTGTTCTTAAAAAGCCTTGACTCTTTAAACGTGGCCTCCAGATAAAACTGATCTTGTTTCTGTGGTGCAACAGTTGAAACAATTAGCTAAGAAGATCTGCAGAGCCAATCAAAGCATTTGGGGCGGGGCTTTATGTGGTGATGGACAGGTCCACTCAGTTGGATTCAGCCTGCTGTACTGTCCTTGTTCATTTATGAGGTTGGATCAGACGTTACAGATAAATAAAAGAGGAAGGATTCATTCCAGGAACTATATTTATGGACCATTTTAGCTAAATGCTAAATGCTAATCCATCATCAACTCTACTGTCCACTGTTTAGATATGTGTCAGTAAAAAGTTAGAAACTTCATGTAGTGGAAAACAGAAACTAGTAAAGTACTAAGATGAGACTTCTTTAACTTCGCAGTACTTAGGTGAGACTTCTTTAATGTCATTGTACTTAGATGAGACTTCTTTAACTTCGTAGTACTTAAATGAGACTTCTTTAACTTCATAGTACTTAGATGAGACTTCTTTAACTTCGTAGTACTTAAATGAGACTTCTTTAACTTCATAGTACTTAGATGAGACTTCTTTAACTTCGTAGTACTAAGATGAGACTTCTTTAATGTCATTGTACTTAGACTTCTTTAACTTCATAGTACTTAGATGAGACTTCTTTAACTTTGTAGTACTAAGATGAGACTTCTTTAACTTTGTAGTACTAAGGTGAGACTTCTTTAATATCATTGTACTTAGATGAGACTTCTTTAACTTTGTAGTACTAAGATGAGACTTCTTTAATGTCACTGTACTTAGATGAGACTTCTTTAACTTTGTAGTACTAAGATGAGACTTCTTTAATGTCATTGTACTTAGATGAGACTTCTTTAATGTCATTGTACTTAGATGAGACTTCTTTAAATTTGTAGTACTTAGATGAGACTTCTTTAATGTCATTGTACTTAGATGAGACTTCTTTAACTTTGTAGTACTAAGATGAGACTTCTTTAATGTCATCGTACTTAGATTAGACTTCTTTAACTTCATAGTACTTAGATGAGACTTCTTTAACTTTGTAGTACCAAGATGAGACTTCTTTAACTTTGTAGTACTAAGATGAGACTTCTTTAATGTCATCGTACTTAGATTAGACTTCTTTAACTTCATAGTACTTAGATGAGACTTCTTTAACTTCGTAGTACTTAAATGAGACTTCTTTAACTTCATAGTACTTAGATGAGACTTCTTTAACTTTGTAGTACTAAGATGAGACTTCTTTAATGTCATTGTACTTAGATTAGACTTCTTTAACTTCATAGTACTTAGATGAGACTTCTTTAACTTTGTAGTACCAAGATGAGACTTCTTTAACTTTGTAGTACTAAGGTGAGACTTCTTTAATATCATTGTACTTAGATGAGACTTCTTTAACTTTGTAGTACTAAGATGAGACTTCTTTAACTTCATAGTACTTAGATGAGACTTCTTTAACTTCATAGTACTTAGATGAGACTTCTTTAACTTCATAGTACTTAGATGAGACTTCTTTAACTTTGTAGTACTAAGATGAGACTTCTTTAATGTCATTGTACTTAGATGAGACTTCTTTAACTTTGTAGTACTAAGATAGACCTCTTTAATGTCATTGTACTTAGATGAGACTTCTTTAACTTTGTAGTACTAAGATGAGACTTCATTAACTTCGTAGTTAGCTTACTGACTGTGATGGAGGCTGTAGAAATATCATAGTGATACTCCTCCCACCTCCTTTGTAGCCACAGGGCTTTGAGCAGATCATAGTTTTTGATCATATGAAGTAACATTCTGGTCTCGTCATCGTTTTTATCATCAGTTTTAGATTGTTAGCATAAAAATAGTCGTTGACGTCATTATCTCTGTTTCCTGACCTTGTTCACAGAGCTCTCCGGTGTAGCTGGGCAGGCAGAGGCAGGTGAAGGTGTTGACCCCGTCCAGACAGGTAGCTCCGTTCAGACACGGGTTCGACTGGCACTCGTCAACGTCTACAGACATTCAACGCACAGCTGACGTTACTGCACATGCTCCGTCTGTCAATGTGTGGGGTGGTTAAAGCCGTGGCTCTGTGGGGGGTTTACCTGTCTCACAGTGCCGTCCGGTGAATCCAGGTGCACAGGCGCAGATGTTTTCGTCTCCTTTCTCGTAGCAGGAGCCTCCGTTCTGACACAAATTGTCTGAGCATGGCAGGAGATCTGCACAAACGACACAATGAGAACACAAAACCATCAAAATTCACACCAACAACTGCTTCTTTAACTTCTTTAACTTCATAGTACTCAGATGAGACTTCCAATGAGACATTAAAAAAAACATGTATAAAACTGAGGGAGGGAGGAGTCTAAGGGGACAAATGGGAACATGTGGGAATGCAGTTAGCAGCAGTTTTGTGTTTGTAATTCCTCAAAAAGAGAGGAAGCTACAAATCTTGTCCCGAATCTGGTCTGTACGCTGACAGGACAATGATACACGATCAATCATCACAGTGGAAGTAGAGTTTAGTTTTTTGTTGCTTTTCATGCATCTATCTCAAGAACTCTGTACAACCTAAACATCAGCAGCTGTTGACTGAAGCTGAGGGAGAAGTAAAATAAACAAACTTCTTGTACCTCTGACATCCACAGTGATGGCCTCCACTGAAGGAGCTGAGTCGGTGCCGGAGTCTGGCTGCTCTGTGGTCACCGACTCTTCGGGTCTCTGAGGTTGAGATGCCACCAGCACTGGGGCGATCTCTTTGTCATAGTCTTCAAATGTGTCCGGTGGAAGGGAGGTGGCGGCCGGGTCGGGGATCAGAGCCCACTGGGGGACGGAGTGGGCGCTTTGGTCGAAAGTGTAAAGAGGTGAGGTTGTAGTGGAAAGAGTGGTCTGGATTACACTCTTTGTGGAGCTTGTGGTGGGCGACTCGGTAGGATGGTCAGAGGCTGGATGCTTGATGGGATGGTCAGATGTTGGATGCTCAGTGGGATGGTCAGAGGTTGTGGTGGGCGGCTCGGTAGGATGGTCAGAGGCTGGATGCTCAGTGGGATGGTCAGAGGTTGTGGTTGGACGCTCAGTGGGATGGTCAGAGATTGGATGTTTGATGGGATGGTCAGAGGTTGCGGTTGGACGCTCAGTGGGATGGTCAGAGATTGGATGTTTGATGGGATGGTCAGAGGTTGCGGTTGGACGCTCGGCGGTGACAGCAGGGTGTTTCTCATCCGTGACAGCGAAGAAGGGATGAGGTGAAGGTTTCGATGTGGTTCCTGTGGTTGTGTAAAATTCTTCTGTGGTGGTTTGGCCTTCAGACGTCACAGCTGCCACAGGTGGCAAAACAGTAACGGCGACCTCTGTAGGAAGGTCAACCAGACCACCCTCCTGCCCAGAAACTTCCCCATCCCCGGACAGCTGCTCTGCACCTGAGCCTGCTTCGGTATCTGCATGAGCAGGCGTGGAAACCGGTGGAGGCTGCTGGGTGGGGAGTGTGGAGTAAATTGGTGGAAGCGTGCTGGTCAGCCTGGGCTGGGCCTCCATGGGGTAAACATCTTGCCCCGAGGCATCGTCCTCTCCAGACCCAGACGCGTCCGACATCTCCGTCGAGGCCTGTGTGGAGGTCTCTTGTGGCTTGGTTTCTGTGGTAAAAGCAGGAAGCTCAGTTCCTCCGATTTCAGTCTCATCAGTCCTCACACTGGACTGGCGGTCTGCAGCCAGGGTGGGCGGAGCTCCTTCTGCAGAGCCCTCCTGAGGAGTGCTGGTCTCGTCATCTGTGGTGTGGTTTGCAGATCCCTCCATGTCATCGAGGGTTGGGACGCCTTCAGGGACAGGCTGGGAGACGCCAACAAGGACTGCACCTGATTGTGTGGTAGGTGGTGGTGAAGAGGCAGCAGGTGCATAAACGATGGTGTTCACATCTTCAGTTTTGAATCCCTCAAAGTCATCAGGGGTCGTGCTGGAACTCAGACCTGAATCCAGAACTCCATCTGTGGTGGAATGAGGGACGATCTCAGAGGTGACCTCTGTGGGGATTTCGATGGCGCTGTAGTCAAAGGTAGACATGTCCTCCACTCGGACAGGGGTGGCTGTCTCAAACTGGTCTCCTCTGGCTTCCTCTGGCCGTTCCGGTTCGAATGTCACCTGGACAGAAAAGAAAAGAGCAACAACGTGTCAGTTGATTCAGTCTAATCTGTATTTTCTCAGCAGATGTGGCCTTCTTTCATCAACAAATAATCATTTGTTTTCTCAACAAACTGGTTCATAAAGCTAGGCCCGAGCTACCACTACCAGTCTATAAAAGGAAAACAGATTAGACAGTCCAAACAGTCCAAACAAAGCATGGATGATACCAACTAAACAAAGCTGAGAAACACCCAGGAGCCCCAGGTTTAGTACATATCTATTTGTGTGAAAATAGTTTCATGCATCACACTAATTGATCCTCCACCTCTGTGGTCTTGAATTGTGGTTACCTTCAGTCTTTATTTGTATTTGTCTGTGTGTTCCTGAACTATTAAAAACGAAAAATAAAACTCATACTGGAGTAAACTGGAATTATCCGCTTTTTAAACAGTGTATAGACAATACCTCGTGTTTTCCATTGACAAAGCTGATCGTCGGAGGCATGTGGATGGGGGAGGACTCGGGGGGGTCGATGTCACCGCTGCCAATATGGGTGAGGTCAGTGATTTGAGGGAAGTGAGGCTGCAGTCCATTCAGGGGCTGGTTCAAGATGTCCAGGACCTGATCAACTAGAGACAGATGAGAAACAAATGTTAGAAAAAGACCTACACAAAATAAACCAGGACTATGGTCTCCATGACCCTGATCTCTATGGACCCTGGTCTCTATGGACCCTGGTCTCTCTATGGACCCTGGTCTCTATGGACCCTGATCTCTATGGACCCTGGTCTCTATGACCCTGGTCTCTATGGACCCTGGTCTCTATGGACCCTGGTCTCTCTATGGACCCTGGTCTCTATGACCCTGGTCTCTCCATGGACCCTGGTCTCTATGGACCCTGGTCTCCATGGACCCTGGTCTCTATGACCCTGGTCTCTATGGATAGGTCAGACTTCAGTGTCAGTAACATTGTGTCTGATTAATTAGTGATAAACTAAAATGTCTTCTAGATTAGATATTAGAAAACACCCTGATAGCAATGATATCATTCTGAACTCATTCAGCAACCCCTTGACTAGAACTGGACCAAGAGTTTAGAGAAATACCACAAAGGTTCTAGTAACAATAGAACCAGGCCCACTCTCCATTTGGACATCTGGAGAACCAAAGAACCCAAAGTGTTCCACATTGGGTTTTTACCTCTTGAAAGGGAATCTGGCTACAAAATCCTACTGATTCCACTACAGGAGGCAACGTACACACAATTCAACCTCTGGACATTTTATTTAGCCTGGACATCATCACATTCTACCATTGTGCACATTATACAATCCAGAAGAAGATTGAGATTTCCTCCATGTTGTTCATACATGTAACTCCCCAGGGAAACCAGTCACCAAGGCATGCTACATATCAATGCTAAGCTAACTTTCACTACAGTAATGGCAGTAATATATTTGTTACCTGTAAAACCACGATTAGCCCACTAGATGGAGGCAAAGGACCATTTATGACATTGAGGAACAGGGCTCAGATTCTGTCAGGCCGGTCACCATGTGGTGCATAGTTGATTGAGAATCGTGTGGATGGACTCAAAAGGACCATAAATTGAGACATAAGAAGAAATTCAGCTATGTGATGCTTGGTATCAATGGAAAGAGCAGCTTCTCTAGTTTCAGATGACATCCAGCAGAGCAGAGAGTAGCAGAGTGGAGTGTGGTGAAAAGAAAAGGACACAAGAAATTGCGCCATTGAAAGACAAAGAGGATTGAGTAAGAAAACATGAAGCAACTTTACTTCATTCACTTCATTATGGGGAACACACTTACACTGAGATGAAGGGGCATTAGTTTTTGACCTGCTTTGATAATATTTCTCTACTTCTACATTAGCAGGTTTTTGGAAGTGTGGTGTTATTGTCCATAAGTGAAGGATCTGGGACCTCGTTGCACTGCCAGGATCCCACAGCAGCCCCTTTCTGACATTGATTAAAACGAGCCAAAGAGCATATCTGGATGGTTAACAGTCGGGGGGCCTGTGTTGCTTATGATTAAGGTTCGTCGGTGCCAGCGGCGGCTCTCAAACAATACATGCTTGTGTCTCTTCATTAAGGCTTTACGGTGCATATGGAAGCTGGTTTGTGGGGAGAACGGAGTGAGAACGTGACACAATGCGAGACCCGAGTTTGGTAAATTTCCTCAAGCCGTGGAAGCGTTGAGTTGGTGGGCCCCATTTGAAGCGGCGCCTGCCTCGTGATGATATACATATATGTATATATATATATATATATCGGCAACGGGATACGCTCTCAACATTTCAATAATAAACACCACTCCTGGAAGATGGCACCGCTCGGCACAGGAGTTAACAAACGATGTAATCTGAGTGAGTGTACGGAAGTGTGGGTGATTTTGGGGCCCAATCCACACATGGGGCCTCTTTCTTATTTTTGTCAGTTGCTGTTAACCCTTTTTGCTCGTATGGTTTATATAAACATCCTTTTTTTTCCTCAGCTTCCTCATGTGTACATGTGGCTGGATTAACCTGACAAGAAGCCCGGGGCAAAAATGTAAGTGCTGGGCCCCTTCTTTATTACATTTATAATTACTTCTCAACACTCGTCAACTATCAGACTGATTTTTATCTTAATTTGTAACTGTGTTCCCATTTCATGTTGTTATTCTCAACTGCTGCCACTTCAAAAACTCTGACCAAACTTTCTGTTTTTAGTGACGGTTAATGTTGGTGGTCTGTTTCCAAACCACAAAGAGGTTAAAAAACAAAGATGGTGTGGCATAAAACTACAAAAAGACACGGAACAGCCAACAAGAGACACAACCCAACCACAAAAACATACAACACAAAGATGCTGGGACATAAAACTACAAAGAGACACAAAGATGCACAGAAAAGCCCAATAAGGACATGAAACACCCGTAAAGAGACACAAAAAGACCACAAAGAGACACAAAGAGACACAAAGAGACACAAAACAACCACAAAGAGATACAAAGAGACACAAAACAACCACAAAGAGACACAAAGAGACACAAAACAACCATAGAGACACAAATAGACCAAAAACAACCACAAAAAGACACAAAAACAACCACAAAGAGACACATAAAAACCACAAAGAGACACATAACAACCACAAAGAGACAAAAGCACCACAAAGAGACACAAAGAGACACAAAACAACCACAAAGAGACACAAAAAGACCACAAAGAGACACATAACAACCACAAAGAGACACATAACAACCACAAAGAGACAAAAACAACCACAGAGACACATAACAACCACAAAGAGACAAAAACCACCACAAAGAGACACAAAAAAACACAAAGAGACACATAACCACCACAAAGAGACACAAAGAGACACATAACAACCACAAAGAGACACATAACAACCACAAAGAGACAAAATCACCACAAAGAGACACAAAAAGACCACAAAGAGACACATAACGACGACAAAGACACAAAAAGACCACAAAGAGACACATAACAACCACAAAGAGACACATAACAACCACAAAGAGACAAAATCACCACAAAGAGACACAAAAAGACCACAAAGAGACACATAACGACCACAAAGACAAAAAAAGACCACAAAGAGACACATAACAACCACAAAGAGACAAAACCACCACAAAGAGACACAAAAAGACCACAAAGAGACACAAAACAACTACAAAGAGACACAAAAGACAACAAAGGGATAAAAAACAAGGATGCAAGGCTCTAACACCAAACGAGACACAATTAAACACCACAAAGAGACTGAAAGAAAACACAAAGAGGAAGAGACCAACTAAACAAGACAGACAAAATGACTGAAATGCACAATGAATACAAGGAGATGCAGAAGATCCATTTTGCTAAAGTCTGGTCCTGACTGCAGAGGTTGTGGGGCCTCCTCTGTGTCTCTACAGGGGCCCATTGTCTCATAGTCCAAACATGGTCAGAAGATATTAAAGAGTCAAGAGCTTGAATGAGTCTCTGGACTTTTCTTGGAGAGCCTTTCACAGAGTAATCCATCGTCTGTGGTTGACCAGCTAATACAGATGAATGTGGGAAAACACAGCGTAGAGACTGTTTGACAAGTTGTTAGTCTCTGAAGGATTCTCTCTGGAGAGAAGACAATTAAAGTCAACAGTCTGGCCGGCTGCTATTGACTCTTTCTGCAGACGTTAAGATGTGACAGTTGAATACCAGGCTCAGTAGACATGCCCGCTAAACACAACCACGGCTAATCACTCCATCGGACCACCACCAGTGGGTCTTTGTGTACCAGAGAAAAAAAAAAAGAGGGGAAGGATGTTGAAGGGAAAGAGTCATTTGCTGTGCTTTTATATTAAGGCTGCGCTGATGTCCCAGCAGAGAGACTCTGGGACGTGTTAAGCTACAAAACTGTCCGCTCAGAGGCGACTGACTTCATAATTTCCACATCTGGCTCAGCAGAAATATGAGAATCTGTCAGCGTCCAAAAACACAAAGGTAACACAACCATGGGCTGTTTCCTAAAACACTAAACCAACTGCTAGCAGATCGCTGCAAAGTGCTCGACAGCACAACATAAACAGGACGTGGTTCTGAAAGATAAATGTCCTCGCTTGAACGTCCATTAGTTAAAATACAAAGGTTTGAGAAAGACGCAAGAGTCTGGTAACGCTCTGGCCGCAGGTTTCAACAAAAAAAGAAAATATGTCTGAATGCAATCAGGTATCCCAGAATGCATTTCACCGGCGTCATCAAGTACTCCACTGTTCTAATTAGAAAATGACCTCAGAATCAAACTTTTCAAAAGTTTGCATACTTCACCTCATTAAGCCCCACCCCCAAATGATCTGATTGGCCCAGCAGATCTTTGCTGGAGCAGAATCAGTTCCCATCAACTGGTTGAAAGTTGTTCTGAAGTCGCAAAGATCCGTCAAGCCAATCAAATCAGTTGGGACAGAAGAGTAACAGCATCGTTAACGACATCTGAGCGACGTGGAGTTTAATTTGTTTACAACAAAATGGCTGCTGTTGGAGAAGGAAGATGTCTAGAGTCCGTTATGGAGTCTGTTCTACAAGATACTGACAGAAAAGGACTATAAAGGACCAACGCCTCAGTGACAGAGGCTTTTGTCTGGAGGACTTTTCGGTTGATGCAGAGGTATTTTTTTTCTCTGCACCGGCTGAAAAACGCCACATAATGAAATCCAGATGGAGAATTATTATCAGGTCGTATCGGTCGTTACTGACCCATTAACTCACCTGACTGGTTATGGTCGAGCACATTGACGATGATGACGTGCAAAGGTGGTTTAGCCGATGACTCTCCACCTGCTGACAGGTCCAGACTGTGCACGGGGTCGAACACCAGTGGAGTGACTTCCTCTTTGAAAACCACGGCAGGTTGTTGACTGTCGTCGGCGGTCCCGGCTGGGAGGCCTGGTTCCGGCGTGAGACCCTTTGGAGTAACGTGGTCTGGGGTGACGCCTAGAAGCTGTGATGGGCTCGGCGTCGCGTCCAGAGGTGAACCTTTGATCCCTGTCGTCATCTGTTGAGGCCAACTTGGTCTTGATGTCGTTTCCGGCAGCCCAACCCCGCTAGAGCTGCCGTCGCCGTCATCGCTGCTTCCTCCATCACCCCGGCCCGAGCCCGACTGGCCTCCCTCCTCTTCCCTGTGGGAGATGTCGAGGTGTTCGGGTTGCGATCCAGGTAGTGTGGGTAAAGGAGGAATCTGCATAGTGTCTCCTCTAACTGGAACCGACTCCAACTTGGTTTCAAAATGTTGAACGTCGTAGTCTCCTAAGGTGGTGGAGGGCAGCGAGCCCGAGGCTGCTGGATTTGGCGAGGTGAGGTGTGGGGTGTATGTTGGTGAATAGGTGACGGGCTCTGGTCCTCTTTGAACTTCAGCTCTTTGTGGTTGTGAGGATGTCTCAGAACTCATGGTGGTCGGCTCTGGTAGCTTAGCTGTAAGGGAGGGGAACACAGACGGTTTAAAGTTTTACTGCTGCTATCTGGAAACAACTGTGAGCTGTGAGATGATTTTGCTCTGGTGGTAATGACTGGTACTGCAATCAATCTAATGACCCAAATGACCAATAAAAACTTTATCTGAGCAAAACAAATGTCCCTAAATGATAACTGGTCGCAGAGACACGTGTTGACAGGAAGTCTAGAAGTTGTTCTTTGGCTGCTGGCAAATGTAAATAGCGTGTTTGTGTTAGCATTTAGCTCAACACGATGCTGTGTACGATGATGCCTTTAAATGAAACTGGTGGTTTACAACGAAGCACATGCTAACCATTTTTAAACATCTTACTTTAACTTTGTTGTTAGCATGCTAGAATTATGCTAAGGTTAGCAAACATTTTCTACATTAAATTGCTTGTTTGCTTGCTAACTGTTTTAGAATTTTGCTTTTGTCCTGTCGAACATATGCTAAAGTTAGCACGCTAAAGTTAGCACGCTAAAGTTAGCACGCTAAAGTTAGCAGTAAACTGCACTGCTAATGAGCGGATCATTATTCATGCTGTAAGAAGTTTCTTGAATGCTTGTCTAACGTACGAGACACAGCTACAGGTCCATATCAGATGTAGCTCCAATGAGTCGTCAAATGGTTTTTTGCCAAAAACTACATCATGTAGCGTTAATATTAACCACTGAACAACTAAATTAGATGATAATTTCTCTGCAAAACATAAGAAACTATGAGTCTGTTCCTTTTAAAAACAGTCTGGTGATGCGAACGAGAGTCAAATCCAGAGCAAATGTTTAGAGAAGAAATCAGCATTCATAAGAAAACCACGCTATCTGGAAAATGCTAACCGCCCGTCTGCCAGTCTGCCGTTAGCTTGCAGCTATAAAAGGAGACGTAGCAAGCGTTGATTTTTGAGACATGAAGTCACATGTCAGGAATAAATCTGTCCCGGGTCAGAAGGATAACAGCCAGAGCTGAAGGGAAAAGTCAGAGACGTTTTGGAAGCTTGTCCGTTATTCAGGGAAAAGTACAAACAATATTAACGTCTAAAAAAATCTAACTCAACAAAAATCTGATTCAAATAGAAGAAAAAAAATGTGTAAAGGATATTAACAAAACCTGGAAGCTGGATGGTCAGCAGTTTAGACATACTTCTTTTGCATTCTAATATTATTTTTGAGTCATTGTCTTGGGCATTTTCCTGCATATTTCTCTTTTTTCTTTTGACATGTTTCACTGGCGTTAGTTCACACCGGGCTATAAAAGGAAAGGTTGATTTTTGAGACATGAAGTCACCTCGACGTTAGGAATAAAACAGCTTTAAATGTGAAGAATAGGGTTTTGGTGGGTATCTTTGTATTTCTCCTCTAAACACAACATTTAACAATCACTCTGAACGGGTCGTTCCTCCAAACAGCCTGTGATGCTGAAGCAAAGATTTCTATCTGGTTACGAAGGAACACGTTCCATATGAGGAAAGACGGGAAACTTCTTAACATGCTCACAATGCTCTCCTTTGTCTGGGTTGGTATATGGCCTAGAACGTCACTGACATAATGCTTTAATAAAACCGACTCCTGCATCCCTCCCTGCTGCTGTCAGAGGAACATACGGATGCATGGAAGGATTAGTCTCTCTCCTCGTAACCTGTCACAGATTCATCTACTGACATGTTTTCCCGTGTTTCTGCAGCATAAATCAGTTCAAAGTCAACAAACGCTGCGAGCGAGTGACTTTACATTTTTACTGATTTTTCCTTCTTCCACAGCTGCACACGCTGAAGGTGTTGACTCTGAAGGTCTTTAGCTCCGTGCAGCAGCAGCAGCAGCAGCAGCAGCAGCAGCAGACCCTGACTGCATGTTCAGTCCTGCCCAGGTATGAGCTCATGTGTTTGGCTGCGGCCCGTCCTCATGCCGTCACTTTACTGTAGTCTCTCCTGCAGCTCGGGCCACCGTGTTTAAAGAAACGCACATGCAGCTCTGAGAAAATACACGAGCAAAGTCTTCAACAGTCTGACACCACCTGAGATGACTGAAGTTAGCAGAATATGAATCTGGTAACTGGATTTGAATCGTTGTTAATTGTTATTTCACTTTTAAACGTCTGGGTTGGGTCCTCTGGGTTAAAGGGGAGGGGCCTCTGTGGATCATCCCACAGATACTTGATCAGTTTGGGATCTAGTGAATTTGGAGGCCAGGTCAACAGCTTGTGCCGTTCTTCATGTTTTTTTTTTTTTTAGTTGTTCCTAAAGTGTTGTTGTGTGTGTGTCTGTGTCAGGCTGCATCCTGCTGGGGATGGCTGCTGCCATCAAGGAGTGTCATTGCTATGGGGTGGGGGTGCCTGGTCTGGTCTAGGTGGGTGCTACATGTCTAAGTAACATCCACACCAATGAATGCCAGGTCCAGAAGTTTCCCAGCAGAACACTGAACTGTCACAAGATGGTTTAAATGTTATTCACTTCTCCTGTCAGTGGTCATAATGTTGTGGCTGATCGGTGTAAAATCATTAATTAAAAATCACATTGGTCATGATCAACTACAAAATCAACCAACAAACCCCTTTTAGCTTGACTTGACTAAAGCTACCTCTCTTTTGTTCTTTCCCACCAACTGTTAGCCTAGCCTAGCCTAGCATAGCATAAAATAAACCTCTGCATCCACTGGATAAGGTCCTCCAACCAATCAGAGACGTTTTCTTGGAAACTAACTTAACTCTACATCTTCTCAGATAAACGTCCATGACTACGGTTACCATCACCACATTAAGCCCCGCCCCCAAACGATCTGATTGGCCCGGCAGATCTTTGCAGGAGCAGAATCGGTTCCCAACAGAGAGACTCCAGACCAGTTTCACCCCACAAGACAGCTGGTCTGTCTTCCAGGATCATTTAAATATTCAAATAACACCAGAGGACACAGAAAGCCAAGGACAACATAAATGTCTCCGGAGGACGCCAACAATCTGACGGCATTAATTTAAACATTCACTCTTTCTGGACCTCTCCAGGCCACCGTACCTATCGCTCGCCAGAAATCACCGTAGCGCTGCCAGACATGTGGATGTTGCCGACTTCTCTGTTTAGGTTTTTAATGGTGATGTCTCTTATGGGAGAGCCCCCCCCACCTCCCCCCACTTCCTCCGTGGGTCAGCCCGTCTGTCTGCGTTTGGGACGGGTCCAGCTGTCAGAGCGCACATGTTGGGTTTTCCCCTCGTAAAATAATACGCCCCCGCCACAAACAGAGCGGTGGGAGTTTGTTCTTCTCCTGTTTGGGTTTGTTCTCTCTCTGTTAGCGCTTCTTTAGATTGTGGTTTGTTTAAAGTCTTTAAAGTTTATCAAATGAGCCGTAACGGGACGTTTGGAGGATGGTCAGCGTGTGAATGACAGGTGGCAACCAGACCAGATCTGTTCCTGAACACATTGTCAAAGGCATCATGACATCTTCTTTTAAAAGTGTTTTGCTGTTTCCACTGAAGTTTATTTTGCACAAATTTTGCAAAATTATTTGTTCAGTTTCCACCTGAATGGATCCAAATTTGGTAAAATTTGACAAACAGCTTTAATTCACAAAGTCAAAGCTCAAACTGTGCAAAAAGAAACTTAAAAGAAACAACAACAACAACGTTGTTTTGTTTCTTCGTCCATTTCCACTGAACTTGGTTCGCCACAAGATTTGGTAACGTTTAAAACGATTCACTCTGTTTTCGTCTGAATGGATCCACGTGTTAAATTACATTTGTAAAAAAGCAACTCAAAGTGAACGTCTGTGACTGTTTGACTTTACTTTGATGCTTCCACTGAAGTTCTTTAGCATTAAACGTTCTGTATTTAAGTAAAGCTGCAGGGAGCTCCAGCTTTGAGAGCTGAAAAATTAGCAGGAACTGTCCTTTAATTAGCTTTGGGTCGTCATTTATAATAAACATAAACCCAGAAGAAGAAATTAACCAGGAGAGGAAGCAGGATGAGGATGAGGAGGTGCGTTTGATTCTTACCCTTGAAGCAGAACGCCCCGTGTCTGTCGGTGGGGTCTGGGAATCCGGTTTGGTTCTGGTACTTGTAAAGCGTGCGGACCCCCAGCAGGCCCCCTCCACACTGAGGCCGGGGCACGGTGATGGGGTACCGGGCGCTGCCGTCGGACAGCCAGCCGTAGTCGCAGCGGTTCAGCCCCGCCCTCCACGCCGCAAACAGCTGACCGGGCGACGCCAACACGGCATCGTGCTTCTCGCACTCGTCCCTCGCCTGCTGCCAGGTGAGCTTATCGACGAGGGAGGGGGGGTAGAAGACGTCGCCTGGAGATGGAGGAGACCGAAACATTTCAAATAAAATGCATGAAAAATGTAAAATAATGATAAAATGCCAGAAAAGAGCTTTAGAAATATGAACAGAAATGTCCAAAAAATACTAACAAAAAAATAATCCACAAATTTAAATAAAATGAAATAAAAATTCACAAAAAGAGGTCTCAAAAATATTCAGAAAATGTTTGAAATATGTCCAAAAAAAACATAAATAAAATGTCTGAAAAATATAAATAAATTCCAAGAAAAATATCTTAGAAACTAATATTAAAATGCCAATTAATAAAATGTATAAACAATGTCCAAAAAATATGAATTAATAAAATCCTCCTGAGAAAAAAAATAATAAAATGTCTGAAAAATATGAATAAAGAAAAGAAACGTTTAAAAATATTAACAAAAGATGAAGGTGAATAACATCTATATAAAATATTTTTAACTAACATCAGCTGTTTAAACATGTTTGTAGGTGCATTGTTGATCTCCAGCATCCAGTCTCCCCTTGCATCCAGTCTTTATGCTAAGCTAAGCTAACGTCCCGTAGGTCACATGGTTACCGTGGAGTTCGTCTACGTAGCAGTACACGTCGTATTTCTCTGTGGGCTCGCGAGCGCCGTACGTCCTCACTCCTGGACGGTTCAGCAGATCACCAAAACAGCCGGGACGGGGCTCATTGATTGGATACCTGAGAAATAAACCAATACATACATAAATAAATAAATAAATAAATAAAATTTATAGTGTTCCACAGTGGGCAGCAAATAAAAACAGACTGATCATAACAGATATCATTTGTTGTCTTACTTGTATTTAAACAAGTAAAAATTAGATTTCAACCTGATTCCAACAGAAATCAAATCATTTGAAACTGTTTTCTTATTTTAAGTTGACTGAGCTGAAGCGTGGCTGTACCTGACGGACTTGTCGGCGAGCCAGCCGGCGTCACATTGGTCTAATCCGTCCTCGAAAGCAGCGGCCAGCTGTTCAGGTGTGGCGATGGTGGCGTTGACGCCGTGACACTCCTCCACGGCTGCAGGGAAGTCCAGACTGTAACGGCTGCTGCTGGATCTGTAGTGGAACACCACGCCTGAACAGAGAGACGCAGCAAATGAATTAATGACATGGATATTTATAACATGGCTTAAAGAATTAAGAAATGTGAATAATATGTCTAACAAATATCTAAAAACATATGAATAAAATGTATGAAGAATATTATTATATGCAAGAAGAAAATGACTCAAAAAATATATATAAATAAATGGAAAATATAAACTAATTTATCAATAAATTTTCTTTAAAACATCCCCCTAAACATAAATAAAACGGTTGGGAAATATATAAAAATAAATACAGATATATATTTTAGTAATATGTCAGAAAAAAGTACATATTAACAAAAAATATTAAAAAATATTAAATTAAATAAAATGCAGGGAAATTAAAAAGATTATAAATGTATGAATTAAAAAAATAAAAAAATCTAATTAAAATCCAAGTTAAGAATAAAATGTCAGAAAACTAAAGTCAGAAAACTATTATTAAAGCAATTTATTATTAAATTAAATGTGTGAAATCTGTCTGAATATAACACTAAAATGTCTGTAAATAGTTTCTCCGGTTCTCAGAAATACTGAGAAATGACTTTTAAGAGGCAGAAGAAGAAACAAAGGTGTCTGTTCATCTCTCTGGTTCATGCAGTGATTTAAACCATTAGAAGTGACAGGAACTAGATGAAACTGGAGCCAGTCGGCCATTGGAGCTGTCATCCTCTGACTATAGGTCGCTGTTGTCCCGTGTCATTAGGTCGGTTATTTTCAGCCGGGCCGCTGCTCATCTGTGAGGACGTCCTGTCAGAGCAGAGGGACGATGTGAAAGGACGTCTCAGCTGGTAAATGGAGACTTGTTGTTGAGTCTTTGTGATGGAGCTGCTCAACAAAGAGTCCTGTTCAGAGTTAATGTGGAATCTGTGGAAACGATGTCCCAGAGACTTGGCTCTGGTCTGGTCTGGTCTGGTCTGGGATGAACCGTTTCCACTGGATGAACTGACGACGCCTGGTAACAGGTTTATTTCTGACAGGATGTCAACAACATGAAGGTCTAAAGGTTAAAGTTCAATATTTAATCTGTTTTAGCTCCTGCTGTCCTCAGACAAACTCTCAGCTGTTTCCTGCTTCCTACTTCCTGCTTCCTGTTTCCTGTTTCCAGTTTTCTCTTTCCTGTTAGTCGGGAAGTTCTTCTGGAATCTCTCCGTTGGGAACTCATTCTGCTCCAGCAAAGATCTGCCGGGCCGTCTCCACTTCCTCTCATTGGCCGAACTGACACTGGTTTCCCGGGGATACGGGCGGCTCCATCTCGCGACTTCGCAATGGACCAAGGGCGGAGCCACGTGGAGCCGTGATATTGATGCCCCGCCCACATTTCCTCCAGACTCACTCATGTTTTAGTTTAATTAATACTACGCTCTGCTCTACCTCCACCTGTTACAAGGACATGATGGATTATACACTGGACTTGTTTTTTAAAAATTGTTTTCACAGCTCTCACAGTCCTACTGGACCGCTTTACAGAGCGGTTGGCATGGCAACTGGTAGTCGTTATTATGTCACATCCTGTTTCTATAGCGTCGAATAACTAAAACGAAACTTATCCAACAAATTGACACTTGAACATTCATCAACATTATATTAAGTACCTAAAATGACAGAAACCATCCTTGAAAATAAATATTTGACGTGTATTTTAGTGTTTTAGTTTGACCCACTAACATGAATTATGACCTATACTGCAGCCAGCCACCAGGGGGAGCTCTACTTGCTTTGGCTTCACTTTAAAGGAGCAGTTCCTCTGTCCATCTTTATTCAGTCTATGATGTAGACAGATAGAAAATCTTCAAAATGTCTGAGAAATACTGATTAAAATATCTGTAAATAGATTAGTGAAAGAAAAATGTTTTTTTTTTTAATTAGTGAATCTAAAAAAACAAACATTTAATTATGTCTGAAATAAATATTGTAGAAATATTTTCAAAAATCATTCAAATATCTCAAATAATTATTTAAAGTGTCTAACAAATACTGACTAAAAAAACTATACTGATGTCCAAAAAAAAAAAAAAAAAAACATGCAAAAGAAATTAAGAAACTGTAAGAAAAATTCACTTCAATATGTGTTTAAAGGATCTCTACAGATTCCTCACATTCCAGCTGAGCATCTGCTCGTTAACAGACTAGTCATGGGAGTTCAAATTTAGTTTTCCTTTATTAAATCTGCATCTTCCTCAGTTTTCCATTCATATCTTTCAGTTTTATGTTTTAAATCTACAGAGTTTCCGACTTAGACCGTTAACGAAGAGAACTGCAGGAATCTGTTTAGATAAAGTTATTAGATAAAGGTTAATGAAATCTAATAAATGAAAAAATGTTTGAAAAATAGAAATAAAATATTCTAAAAAAATAAAAAATCGTATTTTGAGGAAAGACTATGAAAATATTTTCAAATAATCAAATTAATAAAATAATAAAATGTCAGAAAAGAAACACAGAGCAGTTAATGTTAAGTAAATAAACAATAAATAAATAAAATAAATATATTTAAAGGGTCAAAACAGATTCGGTGAGTATCTACTCTAGTCAAGGGAGTTAAAATAAAGTTTACTGTTTTTAAATCTCATATAATCCTCATTACGTTTAATGTTCATCTGTTTAAAATCTGTAGTTTTCTCTAAAGTTTCGCCTTCAATACTTGTACGTCTGTAAAGATCCTCAGAGGAGGTGAATTCTTTGGTTCTAAATGACCTCCAGGTGGACTCCACCCACAGATGTTCCTGATAGAAACCTTAACTCCCCACCATCATTTAGAGCTGCACACTTGGAGGAAACGTCTTCTACAAACACAACAAGTCCAGATGTCTTTGTCTCAGCGTGTTTTGGATAAACGACTCTATTTTAAGTTAGAGAACTGACAGCAACCGATGCTCTCACCATTGACCTGGAGGCTGACGGTGTCCTGGGTGTCCTCCATACCGTGCATCACCTCACAGCGGTACAGGCCGGCATCACTGGCCCGGAGCTCCACTATCGTCAGGGAGGCGTCCCCTACCGACAGCGGGCGGCTGGGCACCGACACCCTGCCCTGGAACTCCTGCCCTATCTTCACCATCCCTTCGTGGGCCACCAGCACCACCTTCTCCTGGGTCCCGTCCAGCTTGGTCCACTTGATACGGATGTGCTCAACGGGACTCGTGAGGCCGAGAGGAGGCGGAGTGGTGGGATCAGTGGGAGCGGAGGCGCTGGGAAAATGAGAGGTGATGGAGAACTGACACGGTAGCACCACCCTCCCCGACAGAGAGCCCACTGCTGAGGAGACCTTCTCCACCCGAGGAGGCATCTGTGGAGCAGCTGGAAAACAAGAAAACAGGAAAAACAGGAACATAAAGACTGAGGCTGGGTCGTTTATCTGGAACACCACCTGACATCATGACTCCATAGATAGATAGATAGACATTTGACTCTTATCTTTCATCGCACTGAAACAAAATACTGGGACTTTGTTGTTTTCACGATGTTGCAGATCATCTGAAACGTTTCCTGATCCCTTTAGTTGTTTCAGTTCTCGTTCCAACAACATCCAGCCGCTAAGTCCCGGTCCAGACTCTTTCATCCCTCCAGCTGGATGTTGGGTTCATTGTCATAAATGAATCCTGGACAACTCCCTAATCACGACGGATAAGAACCGAAACAAACCTCTTAAGTTCCCTAACGCTGCCAAAACTTAAATTCAAGAAAGTCTTCACACTGTAAACAACCGTTATCCAGCATCAGCCGCCACAGATGGGAAACATAAACCATCTCTAGCTGTTTGGAGCCAGAACTGGAGGAAACGTGGGATCATCTCGATTTAGGAGGTGAATGAATTCAGTGGTTTTCCCGCTGGACTCACCTGGAGGACGAGCTGAACACAGACACACGAGACACAGCAGGTGTGTGAGGACGCGTCCAATCATCTCGACTCAATCTGTAAAAATTAAAATTAAAATTACAAGAGTAAGGGTGAGAGTGATAAATATGCACAATCTGCAGATTATAATGGACCAAACAACCTGCAGCGTTTTCACCATTTTTTCATTGATTAATTAAAGAATATTCACTTAGTAAAATAAATCAATTTAATGCACTGAATTAGCTCAGGAACTCAACCAACCCTATCATGTAGCTAATGGTGGCTAATGAGACCAGCTAAGCTAGCTAGCGTTACCAGGGGTTTAGCTTCTTCTTTTTCTTTTTAATAATAAACTCATTCTCTTGTTGCCCAATTTTATTAACAAGCTGACGACATTAAAACAAATATTTTCACTCGCATATAACAACCCAAAAAACTAAACAACAGCTATAGTTAGCTATAGTTCTAGCTAAGGTTAGCCGCTAGCAGCGTTCTCTTATAGCCTCAATAGAAAGCTAAAAAAGAAACGTAAAAATGTGAATTTAAGTGTCTCTATGAGGTCTGGCATTGTTGGTATTTACACTTAAACCGATTTTATGTATTAAAAACTGTTTAATTAGTTAAATCCACGTTTTAAATGAAACGTAACCAACAAATCATGTAGGTAGCGAATGAGACCAGCTAAGCTAGCTAGCGTTAGCTGAGGTTAGCTTCGTCTTTTTCTTCTTTTGATTTATTCAGCTGGTGCTTTAGTTTATTATATGTTAGAACAAACTGACAACATTTATATATTTCACCAAGAAATAACAAGCATGCGGAAAAATAAATAAATAAACTTTAGTTTTAGCTAAGGCTAGCCGCAGCAGCTAGCAGCTTCGTCTTGATGTAGTCTCTAAAATAATTGTATTTAAATAAGTTAATTTATATTTAAATAACTTGAAAATCCACGGGTTTTCACAAACGTCGAAAACTATGAAAATTTTGAAAAATAAGACGAGATATTTAATATTTTTTGTTTAATTTTCTGTCATAGGGAACACAATGCTAATAATAATAATGATAATATAAAAATACAGTTAATATAAGTACATCAGTACATAAAAATGAGTAAAAGGTACATCTGCATCAGATCACTGAGCTTCTGTTATAAGTGCATGCTGCCTATTTAGTGTCTGTACATAAATCAAGTCTGTTTTACCAGAATATATCACAGATAAAATAAATTCTGTCACAAATACATGCCAAAATAAAAACCTTAAATCAAAACAACTTCTTCTAAGAATTTAAAGTGTAAATAAGCTATTAGTCAATATACTTTGCTTTACAGGCTGTTGTGATGATCTTAACTTTGCACCAACGACTTAAAACGATCCAGATGTTCCACAGCTGAGCACATCTGCAGCGATAAGGCTAATTATCAGCTGAGCAGGTAATTAATTGCTCCCCAGGGTCAGTTTTTTATCAATGAGGGGTTCTTATCAGTAGACTTTATCAGGGTGGGAACATTCCTGACCACCCAGAAATAAAATATAAAAAGGAAAGTAACAGAAGAAGCAAACAGAACATTTAGAAATTTAAGTTAAAATGCAAGGAATATAATCATCCTACCTTTTAATGAATGAAAAAAAGAAGAAGGAGTCCACAGATCCAGTTGGTTTGAGGGGCTGTTGTTATTAATATTATTAATTATTTTTTGTTAATAGTTCAAACTTTTCCCTAAACCTCCCGGAGGTTCCCAAACGCAGCGCGGCTCCTCTCTCCAACAGATGTCCTCTTTTCCAGCTCTCAGCACTGGCTGCAAGTTCAAATCCACTTTACACCCGCTATTATCCAGACACCAGGGAGAGGAGGAGCGCACACCGCCCAGAGAGGGGAGGGGGACAGGGGGGAGAGGGAGAGAGAGGGAGAGAGAGAGGGAGAGAGAGAGGGGGTGGGAGGTGCAGATGGAGGAAGTGAGGAAAAAGTGGATGAGAAACATTTGACATTAAAAGAGAGCTATATTAATCTGCTATAAAGTTGAGACTGACTTTCACTGGAGCCTACATTTCCCATGATGTAATTTTATTTATTAATTTTTTAATTAAACTGGAATTTGAAGCTCTTAAAGCTGCAGTTTCTGTGATGTCCACTAGAGGCGCCACCTGCAGAAACCAACATGTCTCCAGGCTGGTTCTAAAACAGTTACCTGTACAGTTAATCCACAGGTGTAGCATTACATGTATAATTATTTCCTTTCAGGTGGTCCAAACAAGTCCAACAGTGGTTCAGGTGTTAAAGGGATCTTTGTTCTGCAGTTAAAAGCGTGTTAGCATGCTAATAACTAGCATTACATGAAAGTACAGCAGAGGCTGATGGGTAGATCTCTGGTTTTGTTATAATCATTGAACTTTGTCTAATCCTCTGGGGAACATGAACGTAGACATTAACTAAATGGATCTGAAACATGAAGCTACGTTCACCTACAGCTGCAGTTCCTACAACGTCCAATCTCCACCTTTTTCTTCGTCTGTTCTGTTTCCAGCAGATGTGATGCTCCTCTTCATCAATAAAGATATTTTGATGTGAACACAGGCATCTGATCACATCATTTTATTTGGTCTCCATGGAAACAGTGATCAGAGATGGAGGCGTACTATGGTATATCTGGGACCCGGTGAGGAGGAGGAGGAGAAGAAGAAGAAGAAGAAGAAGGAAGAGAAGGAGGAAGAAAAGAGGAAGGAGAAGATGACGGAGAAGGAAGTAGGAAAAGAAGAAAGAGGAAGAAGGAAGCAGAGGAGGGAGGAGGAGAAAAAGAAGATGAAGGAGAAAAAGGAGGAGAAGACATATAACTTCTGTTTTTACAGACTGTCAATCCAACTTTTCACTTTTTAATAATAATAAAACAAAATCTTGTCATAATTTAAGCTCTTTATTGGCAAAAATATTAAAATGACAACGTAATAAATTCATCACAATGAGTTCATGATGTAAAATTAAAACACATTTTACATTTTTATTCATTAATTGTGTCACAGATTTCTATAAAAAGCTGCTCGTTACATCCAGTATTTCATTCAACCTGCTTTTAAAATAGATGATTTCCTGCTTCAGACATATCTGTCAGTCACATCCTTTAGTTTAAATACATTTATATCAGTCTACAACCATCAATCATTTCATCCAGGATTAAAAACAATGTGTTATTTTTGTCGTTTCTGTGTCAGAAGTCGTCGAACAGATCCTCGGCTGCAGCAGCGTCGTCAGAGCGCTGGGGGGTCGTCAGCGTCGTCCTGGATCCTGCAGGAGAGTCGATCCTGTAACAAACACACCGGGTCAGTGGGCTAACGAGGCCGTTTACAGCTCACAGAGACGGGAAGTCGACCCCTGGCCCATCAGGAGCCAGACAAGAAACACATGGTCAGCTTTTACACCGCTGTGTACAACGCCAGGAGTGTGTTTGTGTCTCATTATGGTGCAGCAGCAGCTCCACATCAAATACTAGACGACCTGTGTGTTCACACTCTGCTCAGCGTCCTTTATTCTGCCTGAACTCAGCTAAAACAAACTTTATTCATCCAGTTTAGTTTACTGCAGCTTATCTGGGCATAAAACTAGCTCTTCCTAGCTTCCCAGCCTCCTGCTAACAGTAGCTCCTCCTAGCTTCCTAGCCACCCCGCTGATAGCAGCTCTTCCTTGCTTCCTAGCCTCCCTGCTAATAGTAGCTCTTCCTACCCTCTAAGCTAACGGCATTTCTTCCTAGCCTTCCCGCTAATAGTAGCTCTTCCTAGCCTCCCCACTAATAGTAGCTCTTCCTAGCCTTCCCGCCAACAGTAGCTCTTCCTACCCTCTAAGCTAAGGGCAGCTCATCCTAGCCTATCCCAAACAGTAGCTCATTCTAGCCTCCCAGCTAATAGTAGCTCTTAATAGATTAGATACCAGCTAACAGTAGATCCTCCTGTTTTCCAGTCTCCCAGCTAATAGTAGCTCTTCGTAGCTTCCTAGCCTTCTAGGTAATAGTAGATCTTCCTTGCCACCTAGCTAACAGTATCTTTTCCTAGCCTGTCAGCTAATAGTAGCTCTTCCTAGCATCCTAGCCTGTCAGCTAATAGTAGCTCTTCCTAGCATCCTAGCCTCACGCTAATAGTAGTAGTAGTTTAGTGTCTGAGGAAGTGTTTTACATGTCTTTTTAGATTTTTCTAAGCTGACAATGTTCCGTCATCATGTTCCTTTAGCATTGAATTAGGTGCAGAATCCAAAGAAGCACCTTTACGTCACAAGCTGCTTTTTGAAGAATAATCAGACTTAAATTAAACAGAAGACTAAGATGACTTTCTCCCTCAGGTCTGGCCCCGATGTGATAACGATTAGCTGCACGGGACCCCAGAGGAAAAGCCCGGTGTGAGCGAGCAGAGGAGAAGGGAGGCCCTCTAGCTTTGTTGAAATCATTACCAACTGGATGACAAACAGTGCTGCGCTGCTGGAACCAGTTAAGAGAGAACAAGAGGCATGTTTCAGAGCCATGGAGGACCACCAGAGACTCGTCGGAGGGGGACGTGACAAGAGCGATTTCAAAATCCCAAGAGGTGAGGTTAAGCTCGGGGTGGTGGTGGTGGAGGGCGCTCCAGGGGCCCCTCACAGAGCTGGTCTGGTGACGTGCCAGAGCCGAAAAACACATAACAGCTATTATGTGCTAGTTTGTATCTGAAGAAACTAAACAGGTTTGGTTCAGTTTGGACCGGGCCGGGCAGCAGGATCAGATCTGACTGCATGAAGGAAAGCAGAGCCCGATTCTGACGGGACGTTTGTGCAGAAAACGTTGGTTTTAGGTTCGGTTTTAGGTCCCGACACTAATAAATCAATATGTTATCTCATCCCTTATAAGGTGTGTTCAGACTGGTAAATTAAAATCGCTCTAAACGATGCTCTGAAAACGAGACAGGAAACGATGGAAACACATTGAAACAACATAAAAATACCCAATAAATCTGAATTTTTGTTAAATAGTATAATTTGATGAATGGGGTCTTCATATATAGAGTTCAGTTTTAAATATGCCATTGTTGTGTTTGAATAACATTTATAAGAGAAAGGCTGTTTTTATATTATAGTAGTTAATCGTTTATTGCAGCTACTTCCACTGAACGTAGGGAAGACGTAAAAATTAAACAAAAAAAGTCATGATTTAAAAGATCAGAGACGGATGAGCCCTTAAGTTTTCTGGGAGGTTGTTCCAGATACGTGGAGATAAAAAAAAAAAAGACAACGAGATGGAGAGGAAGCACGTAAAAACAATAAAAAGAAGATATGTCCAAAAAAAACAATAAAAACAGAGACAAAGAAAAGGGGAAATACTGGAGGATAAAAAGGACAGACTAGTGTTTCACTAACTAGCTGATAACAGGCGGTTTATGCTTCTGTGTCAATTTGACGTCGTAGAAATGTAACTACGCGACGCAGAGCGCAAGAGCTGTGATTGGTCCGTTTGGTAGTAGCATGTTTCTGCTTTAGTATTTCCGGCTGCTTCTCAATCTCCTCAACTTTCTAATTGATTGTTTTGGATCAATAAAGATGGAACACATGGAGGAAAGGTTAACTGAGGAGGTTCAGAGATACAAACATTTGTACGACTCGAAATTTTAGTCGCTATTGTTGAAAGTGAAGCAGGAAGTAGAAACAACAATTATGCTACGTACGTAGGTTATGGCGTCTAGGTCACGCCTTAGGTGAACGTACACGAAGACCTAGGACTCTATTGACATCTTCTCCTCAGATATTTCTATCAGGCTTTTATTCTTTTCACAGTTTGAGCTTCTGTTAATGACACTTCTTCTCTGATGAATTAATGTGTCGCCAAAGTTACGCACCAACAGAGTCCAGTTGGGTGTCTTTTGCGTAAATGCTAGGGCCTAGAAAACCTTAAATCTCATCTGTAACTTCATTCATGACAGGATTTGTTCTGTTGCTAAATGTTGGAAAAAGAATCTTCTTAAATAATTTCAGACCAATCACAGCTCTTCTGTTTCGCCACCATGTGTAGTAACGTTTATAGGAAGGTGGACATCAGGCTAGGACATTGAGCTGACACAGAACCATATTACTGAGTTCAGTTTCAGGCAAGGGAGCTTAAAGAAAAACTAATTTTGGCGAATCTTCTCTATAACTCGTTAAAATTTGAGCAACATATGAATGGAAACCATCCTGGTTGGTCATTCTCGACGTTGATGGTGAAGGTCTGCTGCTGTCGTACTGCTGCGCTGAAGGAAATCTCTTATGCTACAGAGTATAAACACTCAACAGATCTCAGTATGGAGCACAATGCAAACCCACAGGAGGGGCTTCAGCGGTCTTGTAGTGATTATCTGTGATAGCTAGCAGCGATGTTTGATGGTTTACAGCAGCAGTTTCTCTCTCTCTCTCTCTGTGTGTGTGTGTGAAGGAGAACTTTCATTTCATGGGAAAACTGTCCTGAGAGTACACAAACGCTTAACAGGAACCAAAATGAGTCAGAAAGGAGAATCTGAAGATCAGCAGTTTATGGCAGTGGTCTGAGGAAGTGTTAAACCCTCGTTACAGAAACAGTTTGGGACAGAAGTAAATCTTTAAGGAGGATGTTGTTAGCTTAGCGTACCATGACGACAGAACTCTATCATCAAAGCGTTAAAAACCACAAACTAGTTTTCTCACTTAAGATTGTTTTGGATGTATCCAACAATCCATAAAAATCAATAAATATTTAGTTGAGATGTTTTGACTGAAGCATTTTTAAAATGATTGGATCAGAATCAGGCTTCTAGTTGTTTATTTTAGGTGTGACGTAAACCAAAACCACGTCCTTGTAGCGTCAAAGCTTCTTCTTCTACTGTTTTAATGGAGGTTGTGTAGCGTCAAAGCTGCCAAAAAAACATCAGACAGAAATTTGTGGATGTTTGGTGAGGTGGTGAAGAGAAGAAGAAGAACTAGAAGAAGAAGAACTAGAAGAAGAAGACGTAGTAGCTGAATCCAGTCCACTCTAGGAGAAGACAAGGAAGACAAGGACAGACTTTAGGAAGACACAGGAGACCAACTCTAGGAGAAGACAAGGAAGACAAGGACAGACTTTAGGAAGACACAGGAGACCAACTCTAGGAGAAGACAAGGAAGATAAGGACAGACTTTAGGAAGCTACAGGAGACCAACTCTAGGAGAAGACAAGGAAGACAAGGACAGACTTTAGGAAGACACAGGAGACCAACTCTAGGAGAAGACAAGGAAGACAAGGACAGACTTTAGGAAGCTACAGGAGACCAACTCTAGGAGAAGACAAGGAAGACAAGGACAGACTTTAGGAAGACACAGGAGACCAACTCTAGGAGAAGACAAGGAAGACAAGGACAGACTTTAGGAAGCTACAGGGGTCCAACTCTAGGAGAAGACAAGGAAGACAAGGACAGACTTTAAGAAGACACAGGAGACCAACTCTAGGAGAAGACAAGGAAGACAAGGACAGACTTTAGGAAGACACAGGAGACCAACTCTAGGAGAAGACAAGGACAGACTTTAGGACGCTACAGGAGACCAACTCTAGGAGAAGACAAGGAAGACAAGGACAGACTTTAGGAAGCTACAGGAGACCAACTCTAGGAGAAGACAAGGAAGACAAGGACAGACTTTAAGAAGACACAGGAGACCAACTCTAGGAGAAGACAAGGAGGACAAGGACAGACTTTAGGAAGCTACAGGAGACCAACTTTATTCAAGAATGGACTCCATATTTGGACTCTATGAACGGGACATCTTTAACACACCTCACAGTATTTAACCTGTGACTGGATGAGGTTCTCCACTCATGTTTTTATGTCCACAACGTGTTTTTTAATCAAAGTAGAAGACGTTTCCAACATTAAACCATTTGCAAGACAAAGTAACGCAACTATTTCTCAGATCATTGAGCAATGCCTTTAACTAGCCATCATTCTTCCTCTGTTCATGTGGCCTTCATTTAGTCCTCCTCCTCCTCCTCTCAGTCCTCCCTATGGAAGACCTGCATGCACAAAAAACAAAAACATGGAGGAAACAGAGGAAGGTGAACGGGTTGAGTGGTGATGGAGACGTGAAAAACAATAGCTGGGTGTGGGGCTGCCAACAGCCACGTTAACAGCCTCTTTTCTGTTTGCCAGCTCCGAGGGGGGGCGGCTTCAGCAGCGATCAAACGTCCTTCCAGCTGCTCATCGGTTTCACTGCTGCTTCTTGTTGGAGCTGGAGCTAATAAGCCCCGGCTAATGGCAACAACCAGCAGCAACCGAGAGCAGCCGAGGATGGATGGCAGCACTCAGGGCCATCTGCATGTGGCACAGTTTACAGTCGCTGGCACTCGGAGGGAGAAGCTTGGACGCGGTATACTCGCCCCCCTGTTGGAGGATCGCTAGAGAAACAACGTCAGATTGAGACACGTCTTTGGAATATTTTCTAAATGCCCAAATAGTTGGCGAATAAGAGACACGGGCACAAGAGCGGGAGCATTGTGAGGGGGTTTCAGAGTTGTGTGATGGTCTGTCTTAGAGGACAAAAGAAGAAAGTTGCATAATTGTTTCTTTGAGTCCAGTGATCGACTTTGGCTCCTCAGTTCACGTCCTTAGAAATCTCCCTGCTGCACTGTGGCCCCGTGAATAATGGCTTTCAGTGACACCCAAGAAAGTAAAGGGCTGCTTAAAAAAAATAAAGAATAAAATAACACGTTTTAAACTCACGTATATCTAGACCACCTCTATTGACTTCACCAAGCAGCAAAGTCTGAGGCTGAAAACATGAAGTCTGAACGCCGACGTGCCAAAAGGCTGCAGCTCCTCTAACGTCCACCGGAGGCTCCAACAAAATGCTACTGCAGATTTATGGGATGCTAATAGAGAGTTTCATAGTTTAGCCTATTCTGTGAGATCATTTTAACAGACTTTTCTTCCAGAGCTTAAAAACTAAACTCAAACCACCTTCCTCTCACATCCACTAGAGGCTCCAGCAGCATCCTCCATGTTATATCAACTGCTACTAAACCAGTTCTGGTCTCTAGAGCTAATTTCTCCTTTCGTAACGAATGTTTCTAGAACTCACCTGTTTAAATGAGATCATGCATTAAGGTTCTGCAGAATTAAAGGGGGGGCGTGGCCTCTTTGATTGACAGGAGCCACACAATGCCAAGATGGAGATCGATGGAAAACGCCACAGTGAGCTTCAAAACAGCTCTTCAGGAAACATATGGAGGGTTCATCCATCTTTATAATCAGCCAATGATCTTTAAAACACATATTCAAATGCAAATGTTCAAAGGAAATCGCTGACTTAGCCGCTAGCTTAGCAACAACAAGGCTACAAACAAACCCCCGGTACTGTCTCCATTCAGAAAGATTACTGGATCTTCTGAAAATACAATTGTTCTCAAATATATGACCAAACACTTTTTATAAACTAATTTCTAGGAAAAAAAACGAATGTCCTACATGATTCATCTTTTGCTAAAACTCTAACAAGCTAACAAACTAACTTAAAGACTTTAGCATTGATTTTTGCAAGACATCTTTACGCTGACTCCACGTTGAGACCATCGATCGGTGAAAAGGTTGGACCCGGTGTGGACACATGCTGAACAGAGCGTCCAGCAAATGGTCTCCAGCGGAACATAGTATGGACACTAGAGGTCAGATGGACAAACACTGATGTCTTCCACACCCTCATTAGTGGAGCTGTGTGTTCACATAAAGCCCAGAGTGGAAAGGTCTTCTCTCCCGAGGCTAAACGCTACCAGTCTGCTCATCACCAGCTGTCCAGCCTGAAGCCAAGGCAGCATGTGTTTGTCTCCTTAAGACAGATAAAACTGACAAATCATAAACCTGCAGGACGACGGTGGTCCTTTATCACCTATAAACTCCCAAGAGCTGAATTTGATATTCCTTCCCAGAAGAAGGCTGTAAATGTGATAACGCCCTAAAGGTCTCCAGCTGGACATAACAGAGAGGACGGGGATGGAAACTGCTGCTTCCAGAGTTCAGAGACTGGAACGAGGTCAAACTACTGCTGCTTCTTCTTTCAACACGTCAGCATCTGATGATGAATGAATGTTTGACGTCTCCTCTGACGCATCAACCAGTCATATACGTCTGCTTCCCCCTCTGTCATGTTATATATTCATACAGTCAATGCACATTCCAGTGGCGACAATTTCACTAGCAACGGCAACGAGTTGTAGCGTATGTTATCGTACGTGAACGTCCAGCCACCCTACCATCGGTCACTACCCAAAGTTTATTGACCACAGATGAGAGTAACAGGCAGTTTAGGCTTCTGAATCAATTTGAGTCCCTACGCAGACCTCAATGCTGTAGCCTGGCGTGCACCTCCCCAGAAACGTAAGACCACAAGAGCTGTGATTGGTCCACTTGGTAGTAGCGCGTTTCCTCTTTAGTAGCTCCGGCTGCTTCTCCATCTCCGCAATTTTCGAATTTTTGATCAATAAAGCTGGAACACGTGGAGGAAAGGTTAACTGAGGAGGTTTGGAGATCAAACATTTGTATGTCTTCATCAAAATGTCGGTGTAAGTGAAGCAAGAAGTAGAAACAGAAATTAAGGACACGGCACCAACAGCAACGTTTTGGTGGCGTTGTTACAGAGCGAGCCAGACTGACGAGCGCACATGTATAAATGACTCGCACCGGCGTAGGCTACGTACGTAGGTTACGGCGTCTATGTCCCTCTGTACCTTAAATGAGCATTTAGAAATAGGGATGTCCCGATCGGTATCAGGGCAGATCCAGGCATTCCTAAAATGATCGGATCGGATTTTGTAGTTATTTATTTCAGGTCTGCCATAAACCAAAACTAGTTCTTCTTCTTCTGTTTTAATGGCGGTTGGCTAGCATCAAAGCTGCCAAAAATCCCAGAAGAAGAAGAAGAAGAAGAAGAGTGTGGTGCATAAAAGCACACAGCTGATTTTGAAGTGGCTTGATTGCAGATGGAGAAATTGCAACAGAGACGCTTGAACAATACTCCGGACTGGTGCAATAATAAAAATGATTATTTGCATGAAGCAATCATCTGTGTCCACTCCCATGTTTCGAAATGTCCCTTAAACTCTTTAAGGGACCTTAGAAATGCGATTAATCGTGAGTTTACGGTGGAAATCATTTGATTGTCGCGATTAATAAATTAAAACACACGCTGAAATGTTAGATACAACAAGAGAAACCTTTTTGTGTTATTTCTGATCACTAAACAGTTGAAGGATTCTTTAATTGTGGCTCTAGTTATCATCAGGAGGTGTTTGTGTTAACAGACTCTTTGTTATCTAGCTCCTCACATTCCTCCACATATTTACGTTGCTGATTGTGTTGCTTCTCTTTGTGTGTTCTTCTCGTAGAGCTCAGTGCCGTTCACACTCAGGTCCAGAGCTTCGGATCGTTAAGATGGGGGGGGGGGGTGATTAGTCGGCATAAAGAAGATCCTCTGACAGGGAACTTTTATGATGTTTGATTTTCCCATTCAGGAGGATCCCGAGGGTGGGGGCTGGGGTGGGGGGGTGGGGGGACACATGGGTGAGGTGAAGGTAAAGTAAAGATTAGGCTTCGTTCAGACCATCAACCCCCGTCCTACAGAGTCTCACTTGGGGACATGACACATATTATAGAACAAGCTGTAAAGGCTCAGAGGGTTTGACAAAGTACATCCGCCATCTTTATTTCTTAATCTCCATCCTGACGTTAGTTATTTTAGGAAGGAAGGAAGACTGAAGGGAGAAAGGAAGGAAGAAAGGAAAGTGATGAGAGGAAGGAAGAAAGAAAAGAAGGGATGGAAAGAAAAGGCAGGAAAGGAAGGAAAGAAAGGGATGATGTAAGGAATGAAGAAACGAAAGTGAAGGAGAGAAGTAACGAAGGAAGGAAGGACAATGTAAGGAAGGAAGAAAAGTTAAGGAGAGAAGGAAGGATGGAAAGAGAGAAGCTTCCATACAGGTCTGATTCATGTGATCATTTCTACTAGTGGTTGAATGAATGAGTTAAACTCCTCTTCCTCAGATCAGCCCTGTTGAGTAGGTGGTCTTTAATGTGACCCAGGACTCATTGTGTGTTCACACTACCAAAGGAAGGAGGTCACATGTATCCCAGACCACCTCCACATGTGGACTGACACCAGATCAGTGTTCACACCTGGACCTGTTTAACCTGGACTCTAGAGACCAGATCAGCGTTCACACCTGGACCTGTTTAACCTGGACTCCAGAGACCAGATCAGTGTTCACACCTGGACCTGTTTAACCTGGACTCTAGAGACCAGATCAGTGTTCACACCTGGTCTTCTAGTATGGATGTTAACTCAGAGTTACATCAGAGAGGATTTCTCCATGTTGAGTGTTAGTGTTTTGTGTTTTCTTCGTTCCACAGTAAAGCAGGGAGGTGTGTTTAACTTCTAACAGTAAAACTACATTTAAATGGGCCATGTGCTATTTTAGTTTGGAAGATGTCACACCCGGACTACAATAAGAGGAAAACAACCGTATGAACCGTTTACAAGCTGCAGACGCTGTAAAAGAAAAGACGCCATAAAACGAAGACGCTGAACTCACACCGTCAGAAACAAACAGAACCGTTACCTCTTCTTCCTCTGATGAGAGGCCTGCTGGTTCTGCCCCCTCACCGCCGTGGGCTCCGGGGCCGCCCCGAGATGACGAAAGCGCCGCTTCCGACAGGGCGCCACGTCCGTGATGTCACTGAGGCTGTCGTCCAATGGGCTCGGAGTAGAGCGCTCTACGGGAAAACACGAGCCGTTTTTAAACGTCTAATAATTCTAAAACAGAGCCACGCACGCTCATAACAAAACTACCATTTCCCCCAAAACTCAACTTTACACCCCTCCCTCCCTTCCTCTATCTCGCCCGCGGTCTGAGTCATCGTCGTGGCAACAGAAACAACACAAATCCTGCAACTTTCCCCTCATCAGGCTGGAGGGGAAAGCCCAACACCTACAGAATAAAAAGAAATCACAACGACTCAGGTCATTAGAAAGTGGAAAAAGCCTGTGATGTAAACAGTAGACCCCCCCCCCCCCCTCCCCCCCAGCCCCCTCCCTTAAAGTATAACCTGACACTCCCATACGTACATACATGTGCCCCCCTCCCACTGACGGGACATTAATCATAACCAGGCCGTCTGGGAGAGCAGGGGTCGATGGAGTAATGTAATGTCAACACTGGGAGCTGCTCATGTTTTAAAGGTGTTTAACGGGACGTCCTCTTCACATACTTCCTCAGTGACGCACCTTTAAGTCTCTAAACAGGGACGTCTCCCATGGCAACAGCAACAGAAATATAACAAAAGAAGAAGAAGTAGTAATAAATACTGATCTGTCAGACGACTGAGGTCTTACCCCGGGACGGTAAGCTGAAGGCAGGAGGAGGTTCCTCCTCCTCTGGTGCCTCTTCATCAGTGCTCCCTCCATATTCATCATCCTCAGCCTCTTCATCGTCAGCTGACTTCACGGCACTCTTCTTCTTCTTCTTCTTCTCTTCTTTGTCGGGGCTCCTGCAGCAAAGGTCACATGATTCATTCAAGACAGATGATTCATTCATTCAAGAGGAACTCCTCAGAAACAGGAGAGAGTTTCTAAAAGAAAAGGAGGAAGAGGAGGAGAAGGAGAAGGTGGATGAAGAAGAGGAGGTGGCGCAAGACGAGGAGGAGGAAGATGAAGGAGGGATGAGACGGAGAAAGAGGAGGAATGAGAAGAAGGAGGAAGAGGAAGAAAAAAGGAGTTGGCGTAAGAAGAGGAGGAGGAGGCAGAGGGATAAAGAGAAAGGAAGAGGAGAGGAAGGAAGAAGAAGAGGAGGAATAGGAGGAGGATGAAGAGGGGTTAAAGAGAATTAAGAAGAAGGGGAGGAAGAGGAAAAGGAACAGGAGGAGGAGGAGTAAGAAAAGGAAAAAGAAGATAAAGAAAAAGAAGTGGAAGAAGAGGAAGAAGAGGTAGAAGAAGGAGAAGAAGAAAAAGAGGAGGAGGAGGAGTCCAGACCTGGTCTCCTGCAGGCTGGTGACGGTCTCCTGCAGACTTCTGATCTTCGTCTTCTTCTCATTGAGGACCACGACAAAGCGAGAGTACAGCTCCGCCTCCAGCGCCTCCTTACCTCCAACGTATCGCTCCAGCCTGACACACAAAACAAACGCTCTTCATCATCAGACTAACACATGTAGAAAACAAACGCTCCTCATCATCAAACTAACGGACTCATGGAAACATGACACCTCCAGTGATGGATGGAGGCGTCTGGAGGCTGACGACCATGAATCACACAACGGGAGCAGCGCCAGGTTTATTATTTCTCTTCTGTCATCAAACACCACATGTTACTGATGTTACTAATCCCTAGAGGATCTGTAAATAAATTATGTCACAACGTGATTAATAATAAAGATTAACTGATTTATTTATTTACAACTAAAACCAGAGAAAGGTTAAAAGACAAGAGGAGGAGGAGGAGGAGGAGGAGGAAGAGAAGAACAAGGAGGAGGAGGGGAGAAGGAAGAAGAAGAGAAGGAGGAGGAGGAGGAAGAAGAAGAAGAATAAATCCAGGACTAAACCAGCTCCATCAGCCTCAAAGGGTTTTGACACTGTTCTTCTTCTAGATGAATGAAGATGGACACGGTGGATGTGGAGGAGGTGGGGGACGTGGGGGACGTGGAGGACATTACCCCACAGCTGTGACGTACAGCTGCAGGAAGCCACCCGTCCTGCCCAGCGTTACGTGACTCAGAGGGAACCCCATGATTAGAGGAACTAGATCTTGTGATGTTAACCTTTCTAGTGTTTCAGAGTTCACAGTCATGAACGTTACACAACCAGAGCCGAGCACTGAACGCTTTATAAACCTCCATAAATCACATGTTCTATGTTCTATGGACTCATTCATATGTTTAGTGGTGGTTTACTCTGCAGCGATGCGTTGATGTTCTCCTCTCAGCCTCTGGTTCTCCCCCTCTAGTTCCTGGTTGTTCTGCCGTAGAACGGTTCCTCTCTGTAGACTGTGGGTCAGTAACTCCCTCACCACCTCCGTCGGCTCAGTGACGGCCTCCAGTCTGACGGAGCCCAGTCTGAACTGGAGGGAGAAAGAGATGAAACACCGTCAACACCACCGCCTTCTGAACCAGACGTGTTCTATGTTGTTGTGTTTAGTGCTGCAGCTAACGACGATAAGAAACGAGAAGGTACGATACGATACAAGATAATATACTATAAGATGATGATCCATACAAAACGTCAAGATTAGACGATACGAGACGACACAACACAACACAACATTATACGATATGACATTATACACTACCGATACAATATGATACGATACGCGACACTATACGATACAGCATTATACAGTACGACACAAAACGTAAAGTTGTTCTGGAGTTTTATGTTTGGGAACTGATTCTGCTCCAGCAAAGATCTGCCGGGCCAATCAAATCGTTAGAGAGCAGGGCTTAACGTGGACAGAAGAGTAACAGTAGTCATACACGTCATCTGAGAAGACGTAGAGTTGAGTTAGTTTAAATGTCTCTGATTGGTTGAAGGACTGTAGAGGTATTTATTTCCTCTGTACCAGTTGAAATCCAGAAGGAGAGTTGTTACCTCAGATTCTGACGAGAACTGATTCTGATTACAGCACAAATTATATCTAACAAAACCAGTCACTTAAATGTTTTACACAGCTGCTGGTTTACAAATCATTTAACTATATGATCTCATTGAGGGATATAAACCAACCAGAGCTCTGAGATCCTTGTCTCCTCAGTGGACGTCATAAAATAATTGACCTGCTGATGCCCTGATTGATGAGCTCAGCAGGTTAACAGTAAATCCAGCTGAACCACCGACCATCTCTGGGGAAACCAAGTTTTCTCTCAAACATGTTTGCACACAGATAAGGACATTATCACCGTTGACCTTATGTGACCAGAAGCTCCCTAAATAACCGAGGGGGAGGCACAGCTGTGTACCTGCACACTGGTTTGACACAGATAAAGATGTGGAGACGGACGTGGTCCAGAAGTCCAAACGTTATCTTCTAAAAAGTTCTAAGTGGTCAACGCTGTCTTTCTTTTTACAGTTCTTTCCTACTCTCTGGTGTTCCCTACCCTGTCTTTCTTCTTCTTCAGCGTCTCATATTTGCCAGCCATTACTTCACCAGCTCTCAGAAATGTTAAGTAAATAGCCTCAGACTGAAATACTGGCAAACACTCCCAGTTGTTGCCTCATCAGCGGCCGTAACTCCGACTCCTGTCACCTGAGCGCTCGTGGTCGGCCTGGACGTTGACGACGTGTTGATTTGGGCAAAGGTTTCTCGTGTTGTCATGGAGACGTGGGCCCGTTTCTAGAGCCCTGTTCTGATTCTTTAATTTACTGCTGGACATTTTTATTTGGAGGCGTTGAAATGTTTTGGGGGGTTTTTTCTCCAGGTTCAACATGAACTCATACAAATGACCGGCAACACCTACAGAACTAAAAACCTGAAAGTTCCTGTTGACGAACAAGGACTCGGGACAGTTTCCTCTACACGAGCTCAATAGCAGAAGTTTATAAAAACCTTAGCCAATACATCTAAAGTCTGAGTTTTTACAGTTCTTGATATTTAATCGAAGTAAACGTTTGTTTTCTTAGGTCGGCTTTCCCAAAGAATGATCCTCTAATTAACCTTCAATGTCCAGAGTCCAGTTCAGTCTCAATGTTCTTCTAGAAACAAAACAAGTCCCCCCCCCCCCCATAGCAATGACACTCCTCAATGGCAGCAGCCATCCCCAGCAGCCTGACTCAGCAGACGGGTGGTTAACATTTTCCAGATAGCGTGGTTTTCTTATGAATGCTGATTTCTTCTCTAAACATTTGCTCTGGATTTGAATCTCGTTCCCGTCACCAGACTGTTTTTAAAAGGAACAGACTCATAGTTTCGTATGCTTTGCAGACAAATTATCATCTAATTTATTGGTTCAGTGGTTAATATCAATGCTACATGATGTAGTTTTTGGCAAAAAAAACATTTGAAGACTCATTGGAGCTACATCTGATATGGACCATCATTTAAACCATCTTGTGACAGTTCAGTGTTCTGCTGGGAAACTTCTGGACCTGGCATTCATTAGTGTGGATGTTACTTAGACATGTAGCACCCACCTAGACCAGACCAGGCACCCCCACCCCATAGCAATGACACTCCTTGATGGCAGCAGCCATCCCCAGCAGGATGCAGCCTGACACACACACACACACAAAAACACTTTAGGAACAACTAAAAAAAACAAAACATGAAGAACAGCACAAGGTGTTCTTCATGTTTTCTTTAGGGCTAGGAAGGTGGTCATAATGTTGTGGCTGATCAGTGTAATCAGCTCTAAAAGGTCATTAACACAGATGTTCCTGATAAAAACCTAGAGCTGAAGACTTGGATGAAACGTCTTCTAGAAATCTCTTTGTTTTCAGCTTGTTCTTTAATTTACACCAGAACCTCCACAGACATGTTGAGTTAAATCTGAACCAGAGAAGCTTCTTAAAGTGTTTTCATGGAGACAGAGGACACGTTGATGGTCGGTATGCTAACCACCTCAGGTAACACCTGCACCGTCCTGGGCTCTGGACTGAAGCTGAGATTAGAGGAGGAACGAGCCGACTTATTTTCCCTTTCATTACGACTCATAACTTTTGTTTTTTTGTTTTGAGGAATAGAAACCTGGGATGACTCGTCTCGTGTGGCACCCATTCGTTTCCTCTGAATCACTTGGTCCGTTATGAAACAGCAGCAGGACGTCCAGCTCCTTCTGATCTGTGTTCTCACATTAAAACCTTATTTGTCTCCTTGGATCGATGGCAAACAGCTGAAATGATTCATACCAGTCACGAAGTCTTTTTACTTCTCTTCCGTAATAAACGTCAAAAAAGTTGAGAAATGTTTCCGTTGTGATTTAACTCTCACATGTAAAGACAAGAAATAACTTCTTCTTCTCTTTTTCATCTTCCTCCACACTCTTTCTTCTTCTATTTCTTCTCCTTTTCCTTATTCTTTTTCTTGTCCTCTTCCTCCTCCTCATCCTTCATCTTGTCCTTCTTCTTCTTCTACTTTTCTGTCCTTTCTTCTTCTTGTCTTCCTCCTTCATTGTTCTTTTTCTCATTGTCCTCTTTTTTCTTGTCCTCCTCCTCATCCTCCACAGTCTTCTTCTTCTTCTTGTCCTCCTTATCGTCCTCCACGGTCTTCTTCACTTTCCTCTTGTCCTCATCTTCCACGTTCTTCTCCTCGTTCTTCTTGTCCTCCTCCTTCGTTGTTCTCCTCCTCATCTTCCAGTCTTCTTCACTTTCTTCTTATTCTCCTCCTCCTTCTCATCTTAGACCTCAGATTTTCTTCTCCTCTCCTCCTTTTCTGTCCTTTCTTCTTCTTGCCCTCCTTCTCATCCTCCACAGTCTTCTTCACTTTCTTCTTCTTGACCTCCCCTTCTCATTCTCCTCGTTCTTGTCCTCCTCCATCTTCCTGTCCTCCTCATCCTCCATCTTGTCTTTCTTCTTCTCCTCCTCTCCTCCTTTTCTGTCCTTTCTTCTTCTTCTTGTCCCCCTTCTCATCCTCCACAGTCTTCTTCACTTTCTTCTTCTTGTCCTCCTCCTTCTCCTTCTCATCTTCCACTTCAGATTTTTCTTGTCCATCCTACTTTGTCTTTTGTTCATCTTGTCCTTCTCCTTACTTTTCTGTTCAGGGACACTACAAAGACACTTCAGACACACATTAGGGACACTACAAAGACACTTCAGACACACATTAGGGACACTACGGGACACAACAGGGACAGTATAGGACACTCACTGAGATGTCATTCTGCATCTTGTCGTACTCCAGTGTCATGGTGGAGCTGTGGTCGGGTGGACGTGGCGTCAGGGTGAAGCTGTAGGAGGACGAGTCCTCCGTCGTCGTCAGAGCCTGAAGGAGGTCCTGGACGTACCGGTCCGTCTCCATCTCCAGCTCCTCGGCCTCATCACGCACCTCCTTCTGGGTCACTGCATGGAGACAAAGAGGACGGTGAGACCAGCAAAGGCTGGAGGACGGACAGAGACGTGGACTGTCTGTAAACATTTAACCACTGATGATTGTTTCTGTTTTAATTCGTCTTATTCATTCCTCCTCCCTCTTCTCCTTGTGCTCGTCTTCCTCTTCCTCCTCCTCCTCCATTTTCTTCTTCTCTTTCTTCTTGACCTCCTCCTCCACCTTTTCCCTGCTGTATCTTCTTCTTCTCCTCCTCCTCTTCCTCCTCTATCTTCTTCTCCTTCTCTTTCTCTTATTCTGTGTTTGCTCTTTTAGTTCCTTCAAGAATTTTTATCTACTTTATTGACCTTTGACCTGAGCCATAAAAACCAGGCTGATCTTCTCAGGTCGGGTCGTGACCTCAGAGCAGACCCTCATAAATCTCCAGAGCCTCCACAGGTGAGAGGCGTTGTGTGGTCGGACAGGTGAGGCGAATGTAAACCTGTCACATTAAACTTGGCGTTCACCTTTTCCCCTCCACGCGTCCCGTCCGTCAGTCAGCAGCAGCTGGAAGCCTGAAGCCAAGCTCCGCCCCTCCCAGTCCACGCGCAGGAAGTAGGCGGAGTCAGGCTCGGAGGAGACGTGGAGTTCACGCACCGTCGTGTGCATCCCTGCAGAAAAACACACAAACCACGGAACGGTTAGTTACTGAACAACAACTTTAAACTTCACCTCTCCATCCTGATCAATCTGTTACCATGGAGACGACCAGATACACGTGATTACATCAACACATCTTTACTGAGGATGAGGAGCATGAGGAGGAAGAAAAAGAGGAGGAAGAGAAAGGAGGAGGAGGAAGATGAGGAGGATGAAGAGAAGAAAAAGTAGGAAGAAGAGGAAAGAGGAGGAGCACGAGGAGAAGAAGAAGAGCAGGAGAAGAAAGAGTAGGAGGAGGAAGGTAAGAAGAAGAGGAAGAAGAGGAAGGAGGAGGAAGATTTGAAGAAGGAGGAAGATGAGAAAAAGGAGGAGAAAGAAGAGGAGGAGGAGGAAGATTTGAAGAAGGAGGAGAAGAAGAAGGAGGAGGAAGATGAGAAAAAGGAGGAGAAAGAAGAGGAGGAGGAGGAAGCGAAGAAGAAGGAGGAGGAGGAGGAAGGAGGAGGAAGATGCGAAGGAGGAGAAAGAAGAGGAGGAGGAGGAAGAGAGGGATGAGGAAGAGAAGAAGAAGGAGGAAGAAGAAAGGAGGAGGAGCACGAGGAGGAAGAAGAAGAGCAGGAGAAGAAAGAGTAGGAGTAGGAAGGTAAGAAGAAGTAGGAAGAAGAAGAAGGGGGGAACAGGAGGAGGTGGAGAAAGAAGAAAGAATAGAAGGAGAAGGAGGAGGAGGAAGATGAGAAGAAGGAGGAGAAAGAAGAGGAGGAGGAAGAGATGAGGAGGAGGAAGATTTGAAGAAGCAGAGAAAGAAGAGGAGGAGGAGGAGTAAGAGTAAGAGGAGGAGAGGAAAAGGAGGAGGAGGCGGAAGATGAGAAGAAGGAGAAGGTGGAGAAAGAACAAAGAATAGAAGGAGAAGGATGAGGATGAGGAAGAAGATGAGAAGAAGAAGGGGAGAAATAGGAGGAGGAAGAAGAAGAGGAGGAGGAGGAGGAGGAGGAGGAGGAGGAGGAGGAAATGTGTAGAGTCTTAGAAGACGACCAAGATGTCTCCACGTCTCCATCGTCTCTGTCCACATTGATTCCATCTTGGTTCATCTTGTTTTTCTACCTCCATGTTTCTGTCCCTCACCTGTTCATTTATTAGGAGGTGATTAGGAAAGGTGGCCATGGTTACCATGGTAACCTCTACTCCTGATTCAAAAGCCCAAACACGTCCCGTCTGGACTGTGTCACAATTCGACTAAATTCAGAAATTAAAAATTATAAGTCAGTGTGTGTGATGATCTCATTTTCTCCGTCTCTAACTCCAGAACTCTGAACCAGGCCTGTCGTGACTCCTGCAGCCGCGATGACGTCGTTTTCCTGGCGTCTGTCACAGGTTGATTCTGTTCCATCAGAACTGGACGTGGATCCACTTTGACACAGCGTGAATTCATCCGGGTGGATTTCAACATATTCAGTTTTACAGAGAAGAGAAAGTGAATGTATAAACCTTCAGATTCCCCCTCAAGGCTCGGCCAAACATAAAAACCTCAACCGTGGATTTAAAGGAGTCCAGAACGAGGAGGACACTAAATTATTAAACCACTCAGGACCTTAGGAGCTGTTTATTAATGTTTCACATATGTAGATTAATATAATTAAGTAACCTCCTATGAATTTATTTAGGTTTAAATTAAGGCTGCGTTGGTATTTTGAGTTTGCTTTTAAAACCAGAATTGAAACTGGAAAAACAACAGTTATTTGATTGTTGTTTGTAAATCCAAAAACAAAAAAATAATGTTTTTGTTCTCAGTGTTCTACAAGATTTAGAGCAGGATTGGTTCCACTAGTGTACCTAATGAAGTGGCCAGTGAGTGTATGTGTTGACGATTTGTCTTAGAACGTGTAAATAACACAAAAAGATTAAGTTTAAGTTAAACGAAGTAACAGAAAAATCCCTCTACATAATCTTAAAGGAACCGTATGTAGGATTGTGCCCAAAACTGGTACTGCAATCACTTTCAAAATACCGTAGAACGGTGTATCCCCCCCCCCCCCCTGACTCCAGGTTGCCAGCTAAGCTGCAGGATCCAACAGGAACGTAGGCTGCTACAAGGAGCTTCCAATAAGTGACGAGTCCTACACAGTAAGTTTTTTTTTCTGTTAATAAAGTTTATGCTTCATGAGATGTTTTGCGAAGTAATTATGTATCGCAAAAATTTACTAATGGCGATTAGCCAAATATTTCGTAAAGATGCACTGTAATACCACATTTCAGTCGGAACATAGATTGTTTTCATACCCTGCTAGTAGTGCGATATAAAGCTTTTTATGAACGCATTTAGCACGGGCGACCATGGAAAATCCACCGTCTATATGTACGGAAGCACGGGGCTTTTAGCCTGTACCAACAAACATGGTAGAATATAGCATCCAGAAGTCGAGGGTCAATTCCACGCCATTCCGGACTTTGTCACGACGTATTTCGGATTCTTAACGAGGTCTTTTAGGTTTAGTAACATTATACATGTTTTATCCGACACGTTCGTAGCTGCAGCTGCGGTAACTAGAGCAGAGCTGGCAACCCGGATGACGAAACTCTACTGACTTGGTGATTAGTAGATAGGTGGAGGGTGGCGCCTCAGACCAAAACACAACATGACAACATCAACATCAGTTGAGGGCTGCAACTTTCACTTTTAAATGACAATATCCTGGCCGGACCACTGCTGTCAGTGATATAAGTATTTGAAATGAACATGATTTCTTCATGTCTAGTGACATATCAGGGCCATTTTATGATTAATTGAAATACATTTCTTACATACTTTTCCTTTAAAGGTAAAAGTAAGAGGATCTCAAATAGAGCCTTGTGGAACTCCAAAAGTTTTGAATTTTTCTAACCTGCAAACATTTTAAGGTTAATTTGTTTTAGGTTTCAGATTCAGAAGAAGTGAATGTGAACATTTTATTTTATTAGAAAGCAGGAGTTGCTCAACATCTCTCTGTTATTAGAACCTAATGTTGAATACCAGAACCTTCATGGAGATGAGATTTTATGGAAAGTATCGCAGCAGAAGCTCTTACCACAAAGACCAGAGACTTCATTTCCACGGGTTTCTGCGTCCTGTGCTCAAATTTAGCGTTCGGTGAAGCAGGTGTTGGAAGGATGTAGTTAAATGTGAAGCATGTGGTCGTTGATTAGCGTGCGGCTAACTGAGCGGCTGCACTCTGCTCGGCCTGTACTTAGATCCTAATGAGAGGCCGCGGACCAGAGCGCCGCTGTACTTACAGAGCGGTGATGACACGGCTGCATGAAGCTCGACTCATCATTTCCCTGCTCGCTTTGGTCCATTACGCCGCTAAATGGCACGAAAGGAAAACCGGTGTTTAACAATTACATAACTCCATTCCTCCGGAGGTCTGCGCATATTTTCAGAGAACAGATGACGAATGCTTTATTTCTGTTGGCTTTTAGGTTTATTTTTGGACTCAGAGGTTCTTTAAAAGAAACAAAAATGTCTCATTTTATCCCATCGACAGCCAGAAATACTAAGATATTCAGTTTTCAGTTCCTTTTGAAGCTTTAGTTTCAAATTACTGAGAGATGTTGATTCAGCTTTTCATCGTTTTTTGCCAGTTTTGAAAATATTACGTTATAAGAATATAATTTATAATGTTACTGATACTTCAATACTACAATACTATACAATACTTCAGTTATTTACTTTGTTGAATCAACCCATAATTACATATTTCTATACATTATGTTAGAGTAAAATCAGATGATACAGCAGCTATGTGTGGTCATGTACCTCAGTCGTTCCTGTAACGTATTTCACAATGATTTCTGCATTATTCCTGCCAGAATGACAATTATTATTTATTTTTTTACATTTTTAAAAATCTTATTAAGCTGATTTATTATTAGATTAAAATGTAATCTTAAAACATGCATTAATTTATTCCATATGTTGAATTTTTAGATATTTATGTGTAAGTTTTTCTATCCAACCTCAAGTTGCAGAGATTCACTAACTAATTATTCTTTAGTCTTCCTCACTTTTCACAATAATACAATTACATGACTATCAGAACCTATACTATATATATATTTGTTTTCAGTTGATATTTGCCTGAGCAAGGATAGAAACAGTTTTTTTTTTTGTGTGTAATTTCATTGTAATTGTACATTTCTTGTTCATTTTTAATATTCAATAATTTTATTTTTCTTGTAAATATTTTTAGGTTTTTCTATCTTTATAGGATTTGAGATTAATAATCTATTTATCTATAAAACTAAATAAAATCCAAATATGTGGACTGAAAATCACCTGTGTGGGTTTTCTGTATAGTTTAGTTTTTTTGTTCTAAAATAAAATGAATAAATGACCGAATTATCAAATATGATATAAAATAAGGATCATGTCTGGATGTGGTTGTACTTTTAAATGTATTTTATTAAACGATCCCATAAGCAGCCCCATTTAAAGACATATTAATATTATTTTTATTATTATTTCAAGACAAACCGATGCTACCAAACTGTTAGCTGCTAGCTTAGCTAACCTCACCGTGTTGTTGGTAAACACAAGAGTCTGGAGCTAAAACACGTGACGAGAGGAGCGAACAAACTCTCGTTCTCACCTCCGGGAACATCGCGATAGCTTCTGTCTTACCTGCAGACGCACCTCGACCCTCCAGAGGCTGAAGTTTCTGGACGAAACTCCGAAGTTTGGAGTTTGAATCAACGGCTGGAAGCTGCGCCGGGAAGAGACGCTGGATGCTACGTCATCATCAGGCGACACAGCCGAACAGCTGATCCCCTCAGAGCTGTCACATTATTATTGACACAGTCAAAAACATGACAATATAAGCTGGAAAAGTAAAAGGTAGTAATTAAAAATCCTCCATTACAAATTACTGCACCCAACATTATTTATTTCAGTAAATAAAAGTAAAGTAAGCACTCTATTTCAGCCCATTTAGTTCATTTTATCAATTGTTAATATATAAAATGCATCAGATGAACCAAATATGAATATTGAACATTAAAAGGAAGACAATTAATTGCAGTTTGATTGAAAATATTAATGTTCTTATTTTATTTTACAGTATTGTGCATACAATCAGTTATGTTTTGTGTATTTTAATTCTGCAGACTCACTGGTGAGTGTTGTTCGTCACATTTCCAGTGAATTATCTACTTGTATAATTATTTAAACATTTATTTTAGTGGGAAGTCAGCATGTGACACCAGGGGTGGACTTCTGTGACTGATTCTGGTTTCGTATTTACAGAAAAAATCTCTTTATTTGTCTCATTTAAAGTCTAAATGATCAGGGAGAAAGATCCTCCGTCCTCCTGGAGAATGAAGTACACACCAACCTGTCTTTATACTCTTTCACCTGTTTCCTGGATGAATTAATGTCTCTTTGAGCCCAGGCACAGGAGGGAATACACTCCTTTTCTAGGGACATGCTCATTTTATATCCTCATCTCCAGCTTCCACAAAAAAAAAAACATGGCAGCAGCTTATCCATGTAATCAGGAAATCAGCAAAGTCCGTTCTCATCTGATGAGAGTTGTTTGGGGATCACTGTATGAGGCTAAAGCAACAAGCCCAGTGCCACATGTTGTCGAGGGGGAAATGAAGGGATTTCCTCTGGACCGTGATCTGAGTTCTGCAAACAGACACTCATTCCAGGAGTAATTGCTTGAAGAGGTATTACAGTGTACTTTGTGCAGAGTTAAAACACACACTGAGGCATCAGCTGATCTTCTTTCAGGGGATGTGGTAGTAGCTCAGCGCTGCATAATTAGAAAAATCTGTGGAGGGACCTGTGCAGCCCTCCTAGGTGGCCTTCAACAGCACATATGTGTTGACATATTAAGTTTCATTTCTGGCTAAAAAACAATCTTCATTAGTTTTACCTTAAAGATCAATAAACACATTACAGAGTATGAAGAGTGCTGCTTAAACGTGTCCACATTCTTCACAGTTTTACACATTTCTGCATAAAAACACACAAATCCTGAAAGTCGATACCAGAACACATGAAACAGATATGTTATACTGATGGATTTGCTTGTTCAGGAAAATGAGCCAATATTACATATAATTTCCTCCTTGTTTCCAGTATCTGCTGTGACCTCCTTGTAACTAAATGTTTCTGGTAACTGCTGATCAGTGGTCTACAGCAGCTTGGAGGAATTTTAGCCCATTCCTCAGAACAGAACCACTTCAGTTCTGAGATGTTGGTGGGTTTCCTCACATCAGCTGCTTGCTTCAGGTCCTTCCACAACATTTCTATTGGATTAAGGTCAGGACTTTGACTTGGCCGTTCCTAAACATTCATCTTGTTCTTCTTTAACCGTTCTTTTGTAGAACCACTTGTGTTCTTGGTTCTCGTTGTCTTGCCTCATGACCCAGTTTCTCTTCACATTCAGCTCATGGACAGATGTCCTGACATTTTCTTTTAGAGTTCACTGGTAGAATCCAGAATTCATTGCACAAGCGGGTTGAATATCATTAACGTCTAAAAGAAGAGGACAGTTGTTCCAAAACAAGCTGCTTGACATTTACTCATAAGCCCAAAAGTTAAACACTGAATATTTGGTGTTTCAATCGATTAATCAGATGGATTTGTGTCTCCAAAACAGACACAAAGACATCAGCCGTCCACAGCCTGACCTACGTCCTCTGATCCCTTCTTCTGGTGGGACTCTTCCTCTCTTACTTGGCTGTGCGTCCTAGCCTGGAGTAGTGGAAGCTGCTGGGATAACAGTAATTCCTTCCTGTTTGTCTGTTTGCATTTCTCTTCAAGTACCTTTTTAATATGCACAAAAAAAAAATAAAACAAATCCCAGTTTAATTCGATACAGTTTGTAGAGTTGACATTAGCCAGAACCAACAAACTGTACTGTGTGTGTGCAAAGCAGCAACGTGTGCAAATACTATTTACCAATAAGGATAAAGTCGGGAGTAATAATTAGATACGATGCCATATTTTAGTTAGAAATAACCAGATATATGAAAACAGTAAGGTGGAGGAGACCAAAAACACGACAACGGAGATCTGGATGTGGAGGTAAGCAGTTAATTAATAAAACAGTTGGAAAGAAGTGAAAGAAATAATGTTTATTTTGATAATACATTCACACTGTTTCAGCGTACTAGAACAACTATTAGATGAAAATGTAATGATTACTTGTTCCCTGTAAAGCTAAAATAAAGTGTTTGTAGTAACTTGTTGGTGTTGTGTTGACGTCTCGTGGTGCTGCCCCCTTGTGGCCAGACACTCAGTAAACGCACAGAATTTTATTCAGATTTCCATGTTTGATGTTTTCAGTCATATTTAAATTGTGTATTCAAACAGTCCAGTGTCCTCCAGTGTCTGTGTTTGATTTGACACGTCCTCCTCCGTCCTGTCCTGATCACAATCCAGCCTCCGTCAGTGAGCGGCCTCCAGACGTCCATGTAAACACATCTGTGCTGCTTTTCTCTGCTGTTATTGTTATTATTAAACTGTGGATGTGTGAGATGAGATGTATGTTGTTTTAATCAGTCGATGGATTTGTTGGTCTTTACGCCGGCTCTCTGGGGAACCGTCGTTACTCAACGTCCTTCACAACGTCTGTGGTTTCCTGTGCTGAATGATTATCACTCATTCGGTTTGTTCTAAAGAACAAACCGAATGGAGACGATGCCCAGTAAAATATAAAAACAATGAGCTGAAGCCTCCAATGATGAATACAAATGGTATCTGTACCCTAGGAAGCTAGGAAGAGCTAATATTATCCCCCAAGCTAGGAAACACGTAGAGCTGCTATTAGCTGGGAGGCTAGAAGCTAAGAAGAGCTACTATTAGCCGCTTAGCTAGAAAACATGTAGAGCTGCTTTTAGCGGGGAGGCTAGGAGGAGTTACTATTAGCCTTCAAGCTAGGAAACACGAAGAGCTGCTATAAGATGGGAGGCTAGGAAGCTAGGGGGAGCTACTGCCAAGCTCTGAAACATGGAAAACTACTATAAGCGGCTAGGCTGGGAGGCTAAGACAAGCTAAAATAAGAAAAGATAATCCTTTATAGACTATGAAGCTAGGAGGAGTTACTATTACACGTTTGGCTTCTGTAAAAGCCTTAGCGCTAGCCTAAATGAGTCAGATCTGATCATAGGAAAAACTAGCCTCCCAGCTAATAGCAGCTCCACATGTTTCCTAGCTTAGCGGCTAATAGTTGCTCTTCTTCAGCGATAGGTTTCAGTACACCCAGGAACCGTTAATAGTGAATTCAGTTATTTAACTGTATAAAATCTAAACTAACATAAGATGATAAATGGGGATGAAGTCGTAACTCACAGGATCATTTATTTAAATCTCTGGCAACACGATGTTTCATTGTTGATGTTGTTCTTGTCTGAGTTTACATGTGTTTGTATTTAGGAGACGGGTTTAGACATTTAGTCTGTTCAGTATTATTTATCATTATCTGGGATGATAGCAGAAACAATGGCCTCAAAAAAAAATTAGCAGAAGGGACATCATGGATCAAACTGATTCACTCCACAGTCGTACACAATAAGACGCTGATCAGATAAACAGAAACACGTTTCCGACCAGACAGCTCGGCCTTATTAGCTCCAATAGACTCCTAACAGATCCACACGGGGCCTTTGGTTTCTGATCTCCTCTCCAGCATCATTAACAGGAACTTACTTTCATCTCTCCCTCCTCCTCTCTACTACTCAGGGATCCTTCCTTCCGCTCGTCTTTAGCATCGCCTGCACCTAATAGCCTTGAGCTGACATGTGCAGTAATGACTTCCAGCTCAATCTGTTGGTAACAAGCGTTTCCTGGTGGTTGCTTCAAGACGACTCCCTAACAACTCACAGTGGCCTTGGTGAAGTTCAGTCTAGTGCAGCCTGAAAACAAATCGGTTTGAAGTTTCATGAATACTGCAGACCTGCACAAGACCTTAGAAGAGTTGTAAGAGTGAGACAGGTCAGACTTAAAAACACCTGAGGCAATTACATGTTAATTTCAGCAGGTGGCAGTAGACTGGATTCATCATTCAGAAGAGGAACTAGGGAGACCTGCTATAAGCTGGGATGCTAGGAAGCTGGGAAGAGCTACAAACCATCACACAGAGCTGTCCTCTCCTGAATCAGCTGATCGATTGTTCTACACTTTATTCTAGACCATTATGTTGTTTTTGAAATATTTGTGGGTTTGAACATTCAGGTGGAGATGTAAAACAACGTTTACTCTCTGCTCTTTGTCACATTTTCTGATTCGTCCAGTCAAACAGTTCCTCAGCATCAGCAGAGTGTTCGGTGTTTTATTGGTTTGCTGCCTTCCCGTAAAATCCACTAAGACTTTGGTGATTTTACATTTTAAACAAACCTCCCTGCCACCAGCCAGCAAAGAGAAATGAGGTTTCCATTACAGCCCCATGCAGTAGGTTTGGATGGTGAGGACAGTTAACCTGTGATGTTGCTGTTAAGTTGTGCTACATTAGTAGAAGAAACAGAAAACTGGACTTCTTCCCTCTCCTCTCTCAGCATCTCTCACAGGGAGGCCGTTTAACCACAGTCTATAAATCCAGGCAGCGGAGTTCATTAGGGCTGGCCTAGTTCTTTTAGAGGCAGGGGCACCGGAAAGGGGCAGGAGAGCCTGAATTTGTGTCTCCGGGGTTCTTGGGAACTTTAGCAGGGATTATAGATATTTACTATCGCAGCGATCTCGATGAGCGGTCGTCATTGAGCCTAGAAACTCTAGCGGCAGTCCTGAATGGAGGGCTTAGCATGGACCTTAGCGTTGGACTGAGTGATGGGACGCTAGATGGATGGATTAGTGAACAGGCCTGAACCAGGCATGGGACCAATGGATGAGGGGACCTTAACACAAGAAGACGCCAAACAAAATGACTTGATAGAGACAAACCTTCAGGAGAGACAGAAAGAGACAACTACAGGAGGATAGGAAGTGATGCAGGGCGTCTACAGAACACAACATTAACAGACTCTTCAGGTGGACACTGTCCAAAAAAGTTCCTGATCATTAAGAACTGAACTCTGACTAGCGCCAACGGTCAGCGGCCAACCATTGGCTTGGTAATAGCACAAGCTAGGAATGGCTACTGGAAGGCTAAGGCACTAAGAACACCTACTATTAGCTGGGAGGCTAGGAAGCTAAGGAGAGCTACTGTTAGCTGGTTTATTTGTCGATTGTATGTTTCCAAGATGAAGGATGAGTGTTCTGTGCGACCTTTGAACTAAAGAAGCTGCTTGAAAAAACAAAACTTAAACAAGTCTAGTTGCCGTGGTTTCAGCTGTGTGTTTTGTTTTTTTTTGGGATACAGACGCAACACCTCTACACAATCATGAGTTTAAAATCGACAACAAAGTGACGCAACAAGCCCAGAAAGTGATGAAAACAACTCCAAAGAGACAAATCAGCTATAAAGAGATTTAAATATCCTCTTAGGGGCCGACTCACGTCACTGCTCAGGGGCCCTTTGTTGCTAAATGCTGCCGATGACTATGTTTCATCGCAGTCGTTGGCGAGGATGGTGACCTCTGACGATGGATGGATGTTGGGCAATGCGGCGGCAGAAAGACAATAGCTGGAGAAACAGCCTCCTCTCAGCTTCTCTCAAATTGGAACCAGGAGACGTGAGTGAATGAAGCCTCTGTGCTTTTTGTTATGAGACACACTCGGCGCTTAGTCCGTGAAACTTAGGGGTAAATTGTGCAATCGGCCTCAGAGGACCGTGAGCTGGCAGAGAGCAGCGGCCGTCTGGCTGCAGTTTCACTTTGCCTCCATGAGAACTTCTCAGGCTACGAGGAAAACGGAGCGTTTTACTTTAAACCAGGGAGCTTTCAGAAGAGTGTCCTTCAAACGAACCCCTGACGAACACGAGCCGAGGAGCGATGGGTCGTTTAACGATAGCCACAAACAGGAAACAAAAGCTTCAGTGTTTTCTCTGCAGGGGATTTATTTCATTAGCAGCATAAACTCCAGACACAAAAAACACAAAATTAGCATTAGTTACACATCATGTATACACCTTGTTAGCGTAGTGCTGTGGACTGGTTCAATCCCCTCTATGTCCAGGACTGAGGTTCCTTGACAAGTAGCCAAAACACCCAACTACTAGCTGGACGCCTGGCACTGCTCCATGGTTTGATAAATAGTAGGAAGAGCTACTATTAGCAGCTAGGAAGCTAGGATGAGCTAATACTAGTCTCCTAGCTAGGAAACACGAAGAGCTGCCATTAGCTGGCAACTAGGAAGCTAGGATGAGCTACAATTAGCCTCCAAGCTAGGAAAGATGAAGAGCTGCCATTAGCTGGGAGCTGGGAGGCTAATAAGCTAGGATGAGCTACTGTTAGTTAGAAAAGCTAAGAAGCTAGGAAGAGCTACTATTAGCCTCCAAGCAATGAAACACAGAGAGTTAGCTATTAGCTAGGAAGAGCTACCATTAGCTGGTGGCTAATTTCTTCTGAACTACTTTAAATCTTTGTGGCGTAGATTCAACAAGGTGCCGGAGACATTCCTTAGGGAGTTTGTTTCATGTTGACATGACGCATCAAGGAGTTGCTGCAGATTTAAGAACCCTTCCCCCATTTGACCAGGTAGGAAGGTTTTCTGTTGGACTGAGACCTGAGAACTCGTTGATGGAGAAACCAGTCTGAGAGGATTTTAGTCTTAGTCTGACGTGAAGCGCTCTACCGTCTTACCATCGTCTTCCTCGTTCTTGATTCTTGGTTTGAGCTTCTGCAGATCATCTTGAACGCTCTAAACTCTTAAATGCACAGAGTTGCTGCTGCCCCGTGATTGGCTGATTAAATATATTTGCATCAGTGGACAGGTCTGTTTCCTGGAGTCAGACCGAACACAACTTGTAAAAGCAGGAGGTCGTCTGGACGTCACATTGAGGACTCTGAGAAAATGTGTTTTCTCCTCTGTGGACTGGACGGGAAACCTTGTGCATCATCAGTGACGACAGAGCTTTTATCGTGCTCTCCAGGGGTGGGGTGTGGGGGTGGTGGGGGGGCTGGTGGAGGTCTGGTGGGGGGGGCTGTAAAAGACCAAGTTTTATCCTCATAAAAACAAGAAATCTGGAGCGTCTGAAAGAGAGACGAGGTGTTTACGAGGCTGCTGCTGCTCTTTAGTTCATGATGAAGGCGCTGATGAACGGTTCATGAAAACTATAAACAGACCTCTACAGCTTCACTTCATCTGATTAAAGGTTTGAGGATTAATGCAGAGAAAGAATGAAAGAAACAATAAATGACAAACAGAGAAACAGAGAGAGACCAGAACCAGACCTGTGACTGTAACGTCTAGTCTTGTGTTGCTAACATTTTCTCCACGTTAGGTCACTTCTCTTGTCTTTAGTCCTGCTGCAGCTCATCAGTGTCTTTGAGGGAGTGTCCTGACCTTCACATCATCTTTAGCAGCTACAAACATCTGCTCTGCTGCAGCTCAGACCTCAGATTGATCCAGCGCTGACTCCAAGTGGTCGCGTCTCCACATTACAGAAAAACTTTTTAAAGCCTTCAAAGTTTTTCTGAATAAAAAATGACTCAAAACATGAGCGCAGTTGTTCCACTCTTAAATCCTTCTGGGAAAGAGTTCAAAGTATTATCAGTGAAGTCTTATCACAGTATAATTTTAATTTGTCATTCTACCTGGGTAATATGGACACAGATTTGCCAAAAAAGGCAGATACCTCCTAAAAATCTTCATGGCAGCCAGCATGCCATAACAAGAAGACGGCTCAATGTCCCACAGTTAATGAGTAGGAAGACATAACTAAAGACATCTAAACTATGGAATGACTGACTTTTAGTCTCAGATCACAAAGGGACATATAGGTGCAATATTACAGGTGATAACATGTCTTAAAGCTTTATATATATATATATTTTGGTTTAGAGAAACAAGGACCATAGTGCTGTAATCAGTAGCAACCTACTCACAACCCCATGGCGCACAGACATATATATGTGTGCATATATCTTTTGTTTTTCTTCTTTCCTTAATGTATCAGAAAGGACACTACATGCACCCATGACTTATTCATTAATCTGATGCTGTCCATGTTTGGTTAAAAAAACAACAACTGAAAAACAAAATATACAAAACATCAGCAGATAATCAGACGAGGCCTGAAAGTAGAACTCAATCGAACGCATGAAACTGAGATATTATACTTGTTTTTATCGAGAAAGTGAGCCAATATTACATATCAGTGCTGTGTTAAAGTAAGTGGAGCTTTGTTTTCAGCGTCTGCTGTGACGTCCACAATAATATCAACTAAATGTTACCAGGGTTTTAATCAATGTTGACTTTTCTTTCTTCATAGTGTGAGAAACTTAGTTTGTAGAGGACGCTGATTTTTATTCCCCAAGACTTTTTAACTTCACATTGGAGTCGTGTCTTGTACTGTCTCTTGTGTCTCTGAGTCTTTCATCTCGTGTCTAGTTCTGTAGTTTTTCGTGTCTTGTCTCTTGTCCTGTCTTTTTTCCTCTCGTCTCATCTGTCTCGTCTTTTGTCTCTCTTTGGCGTGTCCTATTGTTGTGTTTTGTCTCATCTTGTGTCTCGTTATTTTACTTGTTTAATCTAGAAAGTGAGCCAATATTACATATCAGCGAGGTGTTAAAGTGAACTCTCATTAAACTAAACCAGGAACTGAACCACACCTGAGTCTCATTACATTGATAGAAACACTTCTGAACACATGGACTCTGATTTAATCCTAGAGGAGCACCTCTCTGATATGTAATATTGGCTCACTTTCATGAATACACAAATAAACAAGTGTAATATTTCTGGTTCTCTTTGTCGACTGATCATCTGATGTTTTAAGTCGTTTGTTGATGGGGTTTTTTTTCAGAAATGTAGGAAATTCTCAAGGATACAAAAACTTTTAAGCTGCACTTTGATTTTTTCTCATGTTTTAATTTATAAAGAACATATAGAACATATAGTCTAGACACTAGTCTAGGAGTTTATGTCTCTTCCAGAAAAACAAAATGAGCATCATCTAAATGTTTATTTTATCAAAACACTCAAAGAGTCTGAAAGAAGCAGGTCTCTGCCTGTGAAGGTTAATAATCATTATGAGTCCACTGATCAGAGTTCAGTCAGGGAGGACGATCCTCTCTTCAGATCAGAACGTCACCACTTTAGTCTGCTTAGGTTTAGCTTTCTTCACCGGAACGTGAACCTCCTCATGGTCTGCACTCATGTTGTTGGACAACCAGCCCACAGTGATGGAGTTAGCTGGAAGGAAGAGACGAGAGGAGGAGGGTTACTGGTCAGAGGAAGAGTTAAAAATAATAATAATAAGTAGAGAACACAAAGAGACTCACTAGCAGCCTGATGCTCTGGACAGTCCTTCTGGAAATGTTCCACTGAGCCACAAACTCGACAGCAGCCTCCTGCAAAGACCAAAGAAATCAGGCAACGTACACACAATTCAACCTTTGGACATTTTATTTATCCTGGACATCATCACATTCTACCATTGTGATCATTATACAATCCAGAAGAAGATTGAGATTAGCTATAAAACACCACACACCCTGTTGTCTGACAAACTCACATTAGTCGTGTAACATTTTCCCAGAAAAGATTCATTAAAGTGTTTGTACCTTGAGCGTAAAGTCCTTTAGGATTATCAGGACAGGACCGTGAAAGGTGTCCAGTCTGACCACAGATGAAGCACTTGGCATACGGGTAATCACCTGAGAGAGACGACATGGTTACAGCAGCGGTAACGACACAGACACAGATTTTACTGCCATCAAGGAGTGTCATTGCTATGGGGTGGGGGTGCCTGGTCTGGTCTAGGTGGGTGCTACATGTCTAAGTAACATCCACACCAATGAATGCCAGGTCCAGAAGGCGGTGAGTCTCACCCAGAGCAGGATCCACTTTGGCCCTACACTTGTGGATCTCGTGTTCGGTGGAGCCACAGCGGTAACAGATGCCTCGACCCATCTCCTCGTCTCTGTCGGCCTCGGGACAGTCGGCCAAACCGTGACCAGGCTTCCTGCAGTTAAAGCACAACTGAGGAGAGAGAGAAGGATGAATAAGACGTCCAGAAAACATTCATCAGATGTTTGGAATAAAATGTGTGTAAAGCATTTTCCTTTAATTAACAGAATGTGAATCAGATTTAAGACTCTTCAGACTTTCTACAGATCATCTTAGTTGCTGATGAAACTGTGCTTCAGGTATGAATTTAGTTTTTAAAAATGTGAAGTTCTGTTAGAGACGAGCTGAATCCAGGAATCTCCAGGGGATCAAACATCAGATCAGGACTCAGTGTCAACCGGGACGTCCCTTATTTAAGCTACAAAGATCTTTAATTGAACACGTTGGTGAAACATTTTTCCTCCTGTCATCGTCTTGTTTCTGCTCTGAACCCACTCACCATCTGGCTCTTCTTGTTTGTCTGCCTCTTTATCCTCCGGTCCTCCCTCCTCTGGTCTTTCTTCAGGGCCACCTCCACCTCCTCCCTGAGCTCCCGCTCTCCCTCCCTCCTCCCTCCTCCTCCTCTTCCCCCTCCTCCGTCTCTTGAGGGCAGCCGATGTCCACTCTGCTGCAGATACTCCATGAAGCCGTTCACATCCTCGTCAATGTACTCCTTCTTCTTACGGTTCGGTTTCTTCACATCTGAGGCGCTGGGCTGAGTCCTCCTCAGATGGTCGCTCTGAGCTCCTCCACCTCCTCCTCTTCCTCTTCCTCCTCTTGATGTTCCTCCTCTCAGCTGACTCCAGGGAGTGGCCTCTGCTGGTTTGTGTTTGTGGACGTTGTTGGCTCTCGCCCAGCGCGTCATGACTGCAGACAAACGCCTGAAGAGGAAGAAAGAACGAAATAAGACGGAAACGTTCTAGAAGAATTGAATTCACAAATCAAAACCACCGTGGCCAAAGATAGTTTACAAAGTAGAGATGCATCACTCTGTTACTCTCCAACCACAGAGTGACACGTCTTCTCCACAAGAACTAGATTAAACCCTACTTCGTATATAGCACAAACATTTGTTAGAGGACATGTTTTCTTAACCTGCTGATTTGTTTAGTTTTAGTTCATAATTTAAGTATATATTTTTTAAAGCAGATACTTTAGAAATCAGATAAGTAGATAAAATACCCAATAATCTTCATTTTCAGTCAGTTTTCACGTGTGTCAACGTTTAAAAAGCTGAAAAAGACATCGATTCATTTTATTTATTCCAGGTTTGTAGAAGTTAAATTGTTTATTTACGGTGAATCTGTATTAATTCTGCTTTTGTAAATTTAAATAAAGGTTTTAAACATCATTAATATAATATATATACTTTCACATTAAATAGACGCTAAGAGACACATTAAAACCAGAGCTGTTAAATTATAACACATCATTAGCTGTTAGCAGTTTGTAGCTAGCTAGCTGCTAGTTCAACCACAGCGCTGCTGTTTTCTATAAATGAAGCAGATAATTGTTTGTTAATGGAACATAAAGAAGAGATTAAAAAAATACTTTATGATAAAATATAATTTAAAGCGTGTCTTAATAAACTTAAGCGACTTTACCTTCACGGCTTTTTATCCCATGTGTTTGTGTTTTGACAGGAAGTTGTTCCGTCTTCTTCTACGGACACGCGTAGTTGTTTCTTCTTCGTCTTTGAGTTTCCGCGCGTTGCGCCCCCTGCCGCACTCAGACGACTCCTGCAGGCTGCCGGAGGAAAAGCAGACAAAACATTAAATTAAATTAAATTAAATTAAATTAAATTAAATTAAAAGAAAGTGCCTGAAAATCCAATACGAACTAATCAATCACTTAAGATAAAAAATTTAAAAATAAATAATAAAATAAAATAAAATAAAATAAAATAAAACAACAATGAAAGGAAAAACAGCAAATATGAACTTTTTTTTTACTTTTATCAGTTAAAATTCAGACGTTCATTGTTGCAGGAGGAGACGCCTCCTCTGAAGCTCACAGCTGATCTGACTTCTACTAATGAAGACGCTGGAGGCCTCAGTCTGTGTCCTGAGTGCAGAGGAGATCATGAACCTGCTCTTTGTGGCGCTCGTGTTTGTGTTCGAGCACCTCAAAGTTGGTAAGAATCTAAACACAATTTAAAACTAACTCAAACTTTTTCTTTTATCTCTCCAGATAAATAAAGTAAACTTGTTCTTGTGTTTCAGTGAGCTCTGGTCCTCTGCGTGAAGCCAAGCGAGGTGCAGCTTTGTTGTGATTTCATCCTGGATCCATCAGTCAGATGAGAGTCATGAACATTTTTAACCAGATTCACGTGTTTTTGTTTTAAAGCGCTGAGGGATGACTGGCTCCTCAAGGTCGTACATTACATGGAGTCCAACCCAGAGACGTTAGTAGGTGAGTCCACGTCTTCACCCAACGGTCATGAGGCCGGAGACGATGTGTGACGTGCAAAGAACAGATCTGTTGTAAAGTGTGTTTGATCGTTGAGGTGTTCTCCAAACCTGAGGCCAGGACAAGAGCTGCAGAAACGGGAACATGAACACAGAGAAATAAATGGAGGAGAACATTTCACTTCACTGCCACAGCAGGAAGGTTCTCATTAGCTTTAGAGTGCTGGCCCAGCTGCAACCAACAGCTATTTTCATTATCAATACATCTGTCGGTTAAATTCAATGTTAATTTGCACAATTTAAAAAATAACAAAAAGCAAAGATGATGCTATAATCTGTAGGAGGCAATAAAATAAAACACATGAGCAAAGTTTGAGTTCACATGAACATATGTGCAGCAGAAAGTTTAAAAATAAATGATTATTATTAATAAGAGACAAGAGAGTGTCCCCTCAGCCTCTACAGTTATCCTCATGTGGTCTAAGATCCAGCTTAGACCATTAAATTTTATTTAGTCTCGTTCTGACAGAGCTGTTGAACAAGAACCATGACGTGATGGAGGGAGACATGATGCTGGGGGTGAGTGAAACTATTTTTAAATATTAAAACTGTACGGATAGGTAGAGAAAAACCAAGATGAAGTGATAAAGAGTGTTCTGCAGCTTCACCACTAGATGGCACTAAATCCTTCACACTGGTCCTTTAAGTGTTTCATTCATTTGTCAAACAGCAAAGTGTGTGGAGATTTGCAAACGTCTCAACTATAAAAACAACTGTAAAAGTGCCTCATTTTCATACCTTTGCACAACACAGCCATCTTGTACTGAACGTAAGCTTAGCATTGATATGTGACTGGTTTCCCTGGGGAGTTCCATGTGTGAACAACATGGAGGAAATCTCCATCTTCTTCTGGACTGTATAATGATCACAATGGTAGAATGTGATGATGTCCAGGCTAAATAAAATCAAAACAACCACTGATGAAGTGATTAAGACCTCACCGTGTGGAGCCAAGACTTGATCTGAACAGAGGAGTTGGAGTGTTTTTGAAGTTCTTTGCTCTGCAGACCGACAGGAATGCGGTCGGCCAAGTTTGGCCGACGCTGGACATACCGTACGTCATCGGCCCCGAATTAGGTGAGAAAACTGAGTAAAATAAAATCTCCAGTTCACTTCCTGTTTTTATTTCACTGTCAGCTGTGTGCGGTTTTGTATTTTATTTTTATTTTTTTTTCCTAATCAGCCAGTCGGACAGACGACATCCTCTCTGCCATGGCGATGGTGTCCAAACAAACCTGTGTGACTTTCCACAAGCGAACCACGGAGAAGGACTACCTGGTGTTTATGACCAGCAAAGGGTTTGTATTATTATCTACAGAAAACCTGAACTTAACATCTGTCCTGGTTGATCTGGTCTCTAGTGTCCAGGTGTGAACACTGATCTGGTCTCTAGTGTCCACGTTAGAGTCCAGGTGTGAACACTGATCTGGTCTCTTAAAGGTGGACAGGTGTGATCAAATCTGAACCAGGAACCTTAAATACATGTCAACACTCAATAACCTGACGTCTGAACCAGCTGTCGTGTTCTAGCTGTGCGTCGTACGTGGGCTTCATGGGTGACGAGCAGCCTGTGTTAGTTGCAGCCCAGTGCACCATGGGTAACATCGTCCACGAGATTCTTCACGCCCTGGGCTTCCACCACGAACACACAAGGATGGACCGCGAACAGTACATCACTGTTCTACAAAGTAACATCATGTCGGGTAACGTTTCTGAGACTAAAGTGTTGATGTTAATGTTTGGAACAATAATGGTTAGAAATTCTTTAAATATCCAAATTCTACCTCTAGAAAAATAACATTTTAAATCTGTTTTAAAAGTCGAAGGAGACTCAAAGAAACCATGTTCAGAACCTGCTTGAGAATTGTCACATTTTTAGGTTTTCTTGAGTATTTTTGTAATCTCTGAATGTTATCTGTACACACATGGATTCATTATAAACATCAGCTGCTAACAGCTAATTCAGCTTCTTTTAGTGGCATCACTTTGACATCTAGAAGACTTGAAACATGGTAATAAGAGGTGCACATTTAGTGTCTCTGCATATTTTGTTTCAGGGATGGAGAAGAACTTCAAGAAGCATGAAGGCCTAACGTTTGAACTTCCATACGACATCACTTCCATCATGCACTATGGAAGGTAAAGCGCGTCACAACAAAATGCACGTTAATATGTTTGTTTTCTTGATCCATTAAGGTTCTTTTGTTCTTTTTTTAAATTCCTGTGTCAGTGGGTTTTTCTCCACTAACGGCCTGCCCACCATCGTCGCAAACAAACATGTGCAGGACATGGGTCAGAGGGTTAAGATGACAAAGACGGACGTAGAGAGAGTTCGACATCTCTACAAGTGTGGTACGTTCAGGCTCTTGATTCGCTAACGGGGACGACGGCGCTCGGTACACACCTGTACAATAACAACGATGAGTTCACCATCATGTTATTAATATTTATGGTAAAGTGCAACAAAGGTCAGGGACAGCTACTGTTAGCTGGGTGGCTAGGGACAGCTACTGTTAGCTGGGTGGCTAGGGAAAACTACTGTTAGCTGGGTGGCTAGGGACAGCTACTGTTAGCTGGGTGGCTAGGGAAAACTACTGTTAGCTGGGTGGCTAGGGAGAGCCATTATTGGCTAGGAGGCTAGGGACAGCTGCTGTTAGCTGGGTGGCTAGGGACAGCTACTGTTAGCTGGGTGGCTAGGGACAGCTACTGTTAGCTGGGAGGCTAGGAAGCTAGGGGCAGCTAGAGACTGTGATACAGAGATATAGGATTGGAGGCAACAGTGCCACCATCAGGTACAACTGCAAACGTCTCTAATTTCTGTCCAGTAGACTTTTAAAAACATTTCCAAACTCTTCATACCCGTAGAAACACAGCTTCACTCTGACAGAACTCTAGTGTTTGTCCAGATTGAGAGGCTTTTAGCTGCAGAGCCACTTGACATGTTTGCTTCGTTGTATTTCGATATACACCCACTTGCCAGTTTATTAGGTACACCAGTGAAAACATTCCTGCTCTAAACCTTCTAGATTCCCTCTGCCATCCGTCTGAGAAGGAAATAGTCGAGGATGCAAACGTCCACATCATGAAAGCCCATGACCCCACATCAGACCAGAAACACGTTGCTCAGTCGTAGCACCTGAACGCACCACCAGAGGGCCCCCCATCACCAGCAGACAGCAGCAGCAGCAGGAGATCTACTCATCAATAAAACCTCCACAGGACGAGATCTGATGGATTCTTCTTCTTCTTGACATAAATAAATACAGTTCCTCATTAACTGGAATGAAGCGGTTTACTTTATCGTCTCTGGGGAAGTTCTATTAATTAGCAGAGGACGTTCATGCAGTTTAATTAACGGATGTAAACATGCAGCGTAATTTAAAAAATAAATAAATAAATATATTAAAGAGCCGCACAGCTTTTAATGAGCTTAACATAAAAAGAAGAAAAGTTTCAGAATTAAAAAGCGTGGAAGTGGAAAACAAAACCGTCCTGATTTAACTGATGATTAAAGTCTTTGTTTTCTCATAGATGTAGCAGGTGTTTGTTTATCGATGCAGTTAATGTTAAAGTATTACGAGAATTTAAACAAGACACACACCTTTAAATAGACGGATACGCTCAATATCAGCAGCACAAAACATTTTTTTCAGTGTTCTGTCGACCTGTTAGAATACATTTTTTGAATTTCAAACTTTGTTAGAAAAAAATTGTGCCACATGCACGAACAGACAAAATGATGAAAAATGTCTCGTATTGTGTCTTGTTTAGTCTCTTGTCTCGTCTCATGTATCATGTCTTGTCTCGTGTCTCGTTTCAGCTTGTTCTTAGCTTGTGTCCCAACTTGTGTCTCGTCGCTCTTCTTTCATCTTGTCTTGTCTCCTGTCTTGTCTTTTGTCTTCTGTCTCATCTCGTCTTGTTTCTTGTAGTTTGCCTCGGGTATCATGTCTTCCCTTGTCTCTTGTCTCATCTTGTCTTGTTTCGTGTCCTTTCTCTTGTCTCTTGTTTTGTCTCGTGTCTCATGCATCGTCTTTTGTCTCTTGATATTAGAGACAAGGGACAGGGCACAAGACAAGGCCAGACAAGACAAGAGACAAAACACACAAGATAAGACATAAGATAACACAAGAGACAAGACCCAGGACCAGTCTGTCCGTCCGTCCCTCTGTCCGTCCGTGTGAATTCATTTCCATGTCATTATAGATCCAGGACGCCGCTCGCTTTGTTTTCTTCTTTTAAAACGTTAAAAATAGATCCTGTGATTCTAATGAAAACCAAACAGTCTCTTAATTACTGAGGAAGACGTTTGGAGACTAATTAAAGCAAGAAATAATAACGAGGTCACATTCAGTCAAACATTTCAGATCACATTAAATCCAGACGATCTCATTTCAGTCTGGACTAGGAACCGGTCTAGACCTCTGAGCCTCCAGCTGACTAGACCTGGGCCTGTCTTCACTGGCTTCCAATGCCCCCCCTCCCCAAGACAGGACACAAAACAAGACAAGACGAGAGACAAGAGAAGACATAAGACCAGAGTTCAGAGACCAGAGACAAGACATGAGACATGAGATAAGGGACACCAGACAAGCCACGATACCTGAGACAAACTACGAAGAAAAACTACGAAACTGAAAGAGACGAGAGACGAGATACAAAACGCAAGAATACGAAAGACCAAAGAAAGACAAGAGACAAGATGAGAGACGAGAGGCGAGAACATGATGATGCAAGACAAGAAATGTGAGACGAGAAATAAGACAAAAGACAAGACATGAGACAGGACAAGAAAAACTATAAAAGTAAATGAGACAAGACACGAAAGACCAGGCACAATACATGAGACATGAGACACAAGACAGAAAACGAGACAAGAGAAGACACAAGACTCAAGATGAGACATGAAACAATACTAAACAAAACAAGACCTGAGACGAGATGAGAAAAGAGACACGAGACAGAACAAGACAGGACTCCAGGGTGAAGTTCAAAAGTCAACATCTAAACTAAGATTGGGACAGACACGAGAAAAGTCAACATTAAGCACCTGTCTGATATGTAATATTGGCTCATTTTAGTCCAGTGTTTCAGTCCTGTCCTCTCTACTGTCAGGACTTGAGTGAAAATCTTCTGATGTTAGTTTTTTAATGTAGAACCATGAACCGTGTCTGTAAAAGTCCAAACGGTTCAGGAGCATCTTTCACTTTAAATTGTCTCAGACACTTAAATGAAGATGTAAAAGTCTTCTGCTCCTTGAATCCTGGTTCTCTGAGTGGAAGCGAAGCGCGCAGCGTCATGTGGACACCTCCGAGTCCTGCGCGTAAAAAAGCGCGTCGGTCTCATCCGCGTCAGTTCCTCCGCGTCTCCCTCAGCGAGCGGAGCGTCTTCAGGGCTCCAGGCCACTTATTTAGACCTGATCAGTCCTGGACCATCGAGCCTTTTATTTTATTTTCTGTCGTGCTTGTTGCTGTAAACCATCTGTCAGATGTTTGAGGATCTTCGTCTCTTTATTTAAAAACCTTCTCGGTGGAGATCTGAGCCTCCAGAGCGGACTTTCTGCCTCCGTCTGCCGGACATCCTGTGGCTCAGTGCCGGACCCTATCTTTTAAAATCAGCCTCACGCTTCTAGAAGAAAATAGACTTAATAAAAGAAGAAAAAGAAGAAGAAAAAGTTGCTGTTATGGAGCCACGCTGCTGATGTGAACGTGAGTACAGAGTTGAAGGAGAATCCACATTTATCAGAGATCTGCTTCTGGTGACTGATAGATGATTTGTATTTCTGCTGCAGCTTTAATGAAATAACACAGAAAATAGAATTTATAATATTTAAAGAATATCACTGAGCTCTGAAATAAGAAGAGATCTGCAGAAACATCATCTGATTAGATCCATGAGGAAGGATGCTGAGGACATCTGGTCCAGAAAAACACAAACCTCCTTTTACTTTTTAAAAATGAATCTATGATTCCTGCACGGACTGGTTTTAATCTGAAGAGATCTTCAGTTTCATCTGTTTCTCTTCTTCCTCCTACGACCACTGAGTCGACACAGAACATAAATCATTCTGTAAATTGTATAAAACCAGAATTATAAACCAAAAATGATCTGAAGGAGCTTTACAGTCATACCCTCAATATGCTCAGTTGTTCTTTTACAAGGCACCTTTATCCAAAATAAATAAATAAATACATAAGCTTAGTTAAATTTAAATGAGTGTTTTTTTGTTGTTGTTGTTGTTGTTTATAAATATAGACCCAGAATGATGCACATCTAAGTCAGTAAAGTCTTTAAGTGTCACATTAAAGTCTAACGTTGTGCTGCTGCAGAACAGACCGGAGTGAAAGCCAGTTTCACTACGGAGCCGTCGCCAGTTCTTGTTCATGCGTACAATAGTATTTCCTTCTAGGCTGACAGTGAACAGCACCTGCATAGCCACAAGAGACCCAAAGAGACACAAATCCACCAACAAAAAAAAACTCAAAACCAGCACTGAGGGCACAAAGAAAAGACTGAAAACCACCAGAAAGAGTCAAAAAAATAAAACTACAATGACTTAAAATCTCAAAAGACATGCAAAACCACTAGCAATAGACCCACAACAACCATAAATGGACACAAAGAGACCTTTCAGCGTACAAACAGCGTCAAGACTTGACCTGCTGAGGACGTCACCAAACCAGAGCCATCAGCCTCGAAGTGTGAGCTGAAGCTCTGAACACGTTTAGTTGTTAATATTCTCTCAAATCGAATAGATTAAAATAGTTAATCGCGATTAATCGCACGATTTTATCTGTTTTAAATGAACCGGGAAGCAAAGGAGCGTCACAACAACCAGAGACACAAAAACATCAATTGAGGAGCTAAAAAAATAAAAAAATAAAAGATGCAAAACAACCGAAGAAATGACTGAAAACCATCCTAACGACATGCTAGACTGCTCCACTCCAAATGACTATAAATTGACTAAAAACAACAACAAAGAGATTTAAAAAAAAAAAAAAAAAATTAGGAGCCAAGGGCAAAGTTTTAATTAAAAGCAAAGGGAGGATGTGATATTCTCAGTTTGTAGTGCCATGAGTAAATGTTTCTAAAATATTCTAACAGCGTCTTCAACTGTGTCTTTTTCTTTCAGAGGTAAACATGGCGTCGACTTGACTGAAACCATCCTCAGTCTCCAGACGGCGTCCAGTTTCTCGATGCTCTGCCAGAGAATCACAGTTGTACCTTCTGTCGTTCTTTAATATAACATTCCCCTCTCCGCCCCCTGCCTCATGGAGCTTGGCGGACTCCCCAACAGGAGCATCAGCCTCGTCTCCGGCGCTCGACCATGCAACCGAAGCACCGCCCGGACCCCGCCGTACCCGCCTCAAGCCACCGCCGCCTTGGCCATCGGCATCACCTTCATGATGATCGTCACCATCGTCGGGAACATCCTGGTCATCATTGCCGTCCTGACTTCCCGGTCGCTGAGAGGAGCCCAGAACCTGTTCTTGGTGTCGCTGGCTGCCGCGGACATTTTGGTTGCCACGCTCATCATTCCCTTCTCTCTGGCGAACGAGCTGCAGGGCTACTGGGCGTTCAGCTTAATCTGGTGTGAGATCTACCTGGCGCTGGACGTTCTCTTCTGCACCTCCTCCATCGTGCACCTGTGCGCCATAGCTCTGGACCGGTACCTGTCGATCTCTCGGCCCGTGTCCTACGGGGCGAAGCGTACGCCCCTGCGCATCAAGGCGGCCATTATCGTAGTCTGGTTGATCTCAGCGGTCATCTCGTTCCCTCCTCTTCTCACCCTGGACAAGAGCGTAGGACGCGAAGAGGAGTGCGAACTGAACGATGAGCGCTGGTACATCCTCTACTCCACCATCGGCTCCTTCTTCGCCCCCTGTGTGATAATGATCCTGGTGTACATGAGGATTTATCAGATCGCTAAGCAGCACACCCGCTGTCCTCCGGGACAGAAGAACAAAGCCGCCGCAGCAGCAGGAGAAGGAAACGCCAGCGTGACGACTGGCGAACACGCCACCATCTGTCAATCTGAGCAGTCGCAACAAGGAGGACAAGAAGGCGCAACTTCTAGCCAACAGGAAAAAGTCCTCAACACGATGTCAGGATCAAAATCCACCGAGGCATCGCTTCAAAAACAGCCCTGTCCCACTCAGTTGAATAAATCCCCTTCGATGCCAGAGTGTGGCGGCCAAAGCCTCTCAGCTGTTCCCCAGAAACATCCCGATGACGGAGGGGACGTGCTTCCTGACAACACCTCCAGCTTCGGCTCCGACGATGACCTGGAAATTGGCGAGGAGAAGGTGTGGGCAGAGGGCGGCGGCGAAAAAAGGAAGAAGCCAAACGAGCACACGTTGGGACTGTCCCAAAGCAAAGGGTTCAAGGTTCAGGCGCTGAATCTGGCCGGCAGATACAAAAACACAATGGCAACGTCGTCCGGCACCAAGCTGGTACCCGAGGAGGTGCCCAAGACTCAGGGGACGCCCATATCCCGCCGCAAGGCTCTGGCGAACCGGGAAAAGAGGTTCACCTTCGTGTTGGCGGTGGTGATGGGAGTGTTTGTGGTCTGCTGGTTCCCGTTCTTCTTCTCGTACTCCCTCCGGGCGGTGTGCCCCGAGACTTGCACCGTCCCCAAACCCTTGTTCAAGTTCTTCTTCTGGATCGGCTACTGCAACTCCTGCCTCAACCCGGTCATATACACCATCTTCAACAAGGACTTCCGGAAGGCCTTCAAGAGGATACTGTACAGAGACACAAAGGGTACGTTCTTCTAGGGAGCGGGCTGTGATTTTGTTCCGGACGAAAAGACCTCCTATGATCACCGTCTTAATGTACTGTCTGTGTTTGACTTTGCTTCCGAACACTTGAACATTTGAAGGGAGGAAATTGCGTCTATCTTCTGTCCTCCCGGTGCTTCTGAGTGGACGCCGTCGGCCGAGTCAGAGAGGGAGGTTTTTCAGAAAGCCGCAGTCAAGTGGCCGAATCAATTATCTTTAATGTGGTTTTAGGAATACACTGTAATCGTATAGTCGCTGACTCTGAGGAAGAATGATTGCGTTTGGAGGCGGAAGTCGGGACGATACAGGGTCTGTGTTCAGTAATCTGCAGTAGAGACAGGACTGGGATGGTGTATGTTTGTGTGTTGGCGTGAATGCACAAGAATAGAGGAGTCGCCTAAGGGTCTTAACTGGAAGAGGACAAATATCACTAAGTGTCCTTTATTGGAGATAAAATGGACACTGAAGGAACACGAGGTCGGGGTAGATGTGAGCGTCCTCGTCTCTGAGCCTCTTCCCTTTATTTATTTATTTGCTCCGTCTGAAGCTGAGGCGTAGGACGGCAGCGTTGTGATGGATAATGTTGGGTTTTTTTGTTCCTCTGTGTATTCCCTGGTCTCCGTGGACCGCAGGATGTTCCACCTCTCCCTGGGAGTAGCTCATTAAGGTGATAGCCAGGGGCTTTAACGGGGAGAAACTAGAACAGCAACGCTCGAAATCAGCAACGGTTGCATGAAAGAAACTCTACGTGTGAATGTGTGGACGAGCTGAGACGTTCACTTCCCCCTCTCTGCCTTTAATCTTTCCTTCCCTTTAATGTTGTTTCTTTCTGCTCTAAACAAAAAATGAGTCGGAGCTCGTGTTAAGGTTTCAGCTCTAGACGTGTTTTCACCGCGGCGTTCAATTAAATACGAACCTTTTAAGAACCTTTAAAACACGATTCAGATTAAAACCTTTCAAGGGTCAGCGGATGGGAAAACAACTATTTATCACATCAGTGTACACAAGGTTTATAATTCACGTTTTTGTCAGTATTTGCATACAGCAGTATTTCCTTCTAGGCCAACAGGGAACTGCATCTACATAGCCAGTACAGAGCATCAGAACCACCCCAAGAGACCCAAAGAGACACAAAACCACCACAAAAAATACTCAAAACCAGCATAGGGGGGCACAAAGAGATTAAAAACTACAACAAGAATCAAAACAACCAAACAAAAGACTGAAAACCACCATAAAGAGTCAAAAAATTAAATACAGAGAGACACAAAACCACTACAAGGACTTAAAATCTCAAGACCACCATAAAGACGTGTAAAACGACAAACAATAGACCCAAAACAGCAACAGAAAGACAGAAAGACTCACGGCCGCCATGAAGAGGCAAAAAAATAACCACATAGAAATGGAAAACAATCACAGAAAGACACAAAACCACTAGAAATAGATTCAAAATGACCATAAACATTTTTCCTAATCAGTGGTTTTATAATAAATAAATAAATGACTGGACTCAGACACTTGAGGATGAAACTGGATGAAATAAAATAAAATAATAATAATAATTAACTTGGAATCTGACATTTTTGAAACCTTTGTTTTAATGATCATAATGTGCAGTGAGCTTCATATCCTTGCCACAGCAATACAGACCGACTCCTCCCTCCTCGTCTCTCCTCCTCTCTCCTCCTCGTTCAGGATAAAAAGACTGAGTGTGTTTGACTTTGCAGTTGCACATTTTTTCACAGATGAATTTCTTATCTATCTAAAGCCGACAGAAGTTTGCTGGTCTGAAGCCTCCAGTTCTGTATTAATGTGTAAGATGTGTAAGACTTTTGTACAGTATTAGCTTAAACATAAACCAGTATTCTTGCTTGCTCTTTTAAAGTCCAACTGAAAATTTCAGCAAAAAAAAAAGTTTATCCGAAGAAAGTTCTGACTTTCTGATGTCCTACCTTGCCCTAAAAAAATTATTGAAAAATAAATAATAAAATATTTATATATATTATTCCTCAAAAAAAATCAAAAACTGAAAAAAAGAACTGAAATAAATAAAGTAAGTTTTTATTAATCCTCACAAAACAGTCAAAGATGCATTTTTTCATGTTTCTTAGAAATTGAAAAGTTAATTATAAAATAAAATAAATTAAATAAGTTTTTACTTCTCCTCAAAAAACATCAAAGGCAGTTGAAATATGTTTTCTTTATGTTTTTTTTTTTCATTACAAAACAGCAGTGAGTTTGTTTGACAGACATTTAAATCAACTAGCTTCACTTGTAAAGTAATTGTAGACGCTGGCCTCCACACACTAGGGGGCGCTGCACTGTGACAACCACAACACCTATAAATTAAACACACTGTTAAGGCAATTCTGCCAATTTGCTGCAAATGTATTAGATTTATTTTGTGTTTTTATGCATAAAATAATCAAATAAAACCTTTGATTAAAAATATTTTTGTGATTTCAGTTGGACTTTAAGTTTAGTGAACCAAGTAACTCTCAGTATTGCCTTGTATCTTCTTCTTCTTCTATCTCTGATCCTGTGTTGTTCTGCTTTTATTTTGAAAACCGCCTCATTGTGGAGGGGTTGAATAAAGGAGGAGCTCCAGTGGAGGATGATTGTTTCTGATTGGGAGCACTTACACAACGAAGAATAATGGAATCAGACAATTCTACCGTCGCTGCTTTCTGTCTGAAGGTTTTATGATAATTATCTGTGTCTGACCACAACGTATGAGACAATACACTGACATATATGGATGTGCAGAAAAAAAGGTACTAGAAATAAATAACTGCTGCAACATTAACTGGTAAATATTAGCTTTTTCTGTTTTAAAGCAGATTATTTATTGAAATGTGTCAAAGCCTGATTTCATTTTGGTTTAATTCTCATCAGCACCTGATTAAAAAATTAAAGATTTTAAAACAATCATTGAGTTTTTAATGTTTTAAATGATGAACTTGTTAGCACGCTGTTGTTTTTTGCATCTGAACGATCATTCAGAGTCATGTTTGTGTATTTTTAGCTCTTTTAGCTCCGTGTTTGGTCTCCACCAACTCTGGTTTTTATTCTGCAAACCCTGCATTGACTAAACCAACTCCAAGTTATCATTTACTCATTTAATCAGTGAAATCTACTCATTTCAGGTGAAATATCTCTACGTGAAGAAAGAGTACTCGTGTATGTTGAGAAAATAAATGAAAACATAAATTTGCTGCTCCATCACATCTCCTGTCACCTTCAGTAGTGGACGTGCAGGTGAGGTGGATGCTTTGCTGCAGCTCCAGTCCACGTGTTGACGTTGGTGTGCTCATACGGTTACCCATAATGCCCTTCACTGCCCATCTCTGCTCAGATGTGCCAATTCATTGCAGATATATAACTGCAATAAAAGCCCAGTCAGAGGAGGTTTCCAGGGCAGCAGAGCACTTCTAAAGAAAAAAAAAAAACAGTCCTCACCTCCATCAGAGGTAAAGGAGCTGCCGGCTCAATTAGGTGTTGAACCAACCTGCTCTAAAAATACACCTGGTTTCTTCTTCTTGCTAAGAGTCTGAAGGATGGTCAAACTCATTTTAGTTCAGGGTTCCACATGCAGAGCAACTTAATGTGAAGGGGGCCGGACCAGTGATAAAATAATAACCTCTAAATAACGTTTTAGTGCAAATTAAGTACATTATGGAAGTGTTTACATTTAATCAACTAAGCTTTTACTAAACATTTTGTGATCAACCTGAAATGTTTGCGCAAGAAAAATAGGTGCAATTTCTGCTCATCGCTGCCACCTGCTGTTTAGTTCTGGGTCACAGCGCCCCCTAGCGGAGAAACATGGATTAGTGGTTAATTCATTGCGAACATCACAGTTAATGTCTCTATTTTTGCAAATTCATCCTACGGGGCAGATTGGACCCTCAGGCCGTATGTTTGACAGCCCTCGTCTAACTAAACCTCAAATAGCCGGCTTTCCCAGTCAATGAAAAACACAACCCTGGAAACTTAAGCTTGAACTGTAAAAGTATAGGGCGTCAAAAACCAACTCCTACTGGAGACGCCCTAATGTCATCCTAAAAAAAGGTCTTTACACAAAAAGAAATCCAAACAATGTGGAGCCCCCATTTAATTTATGATCTGACACAAGATAAAATAGAGACAAATGACACGAGTTAGAAAATAAAGTTAATTTTAATAGTTAATGAGACATGGAGTCAGCTTTGTCCATGCTGTTCTCAGGTGTGACTGCATTTCTGTCAACAAACATTCCTATGAGAAGACAGAGACAGAATGAAAAAGGTAAAGTAGAGCTGGACAGTCTCTGCAAAGCAGTTTGAACGTGTTCAGATTTTGAAGAAAAACAATAAGAATCATTTCATCAAATTTCAGGCTTTTGCAGAATTCTCTGCAGGTTTTTAGTCTTTAAACTCTAAACATGTGACGTTTCTTCCTGTTTTCCAGTGCAGCAGCTTTATGAAGCATCGCCGATGTACGTGTACGTCGTGACAGACGGAAACAAAAGATGCGACATGGCAGAAGTTTAATATGGCATCGTAAAAAAGACATTAACAGTGGAGTGCCATCCGAGCTGCCGTCGTAGATTTACAGAAACCAGGAGAACGTTTGACGCCTGAAGGAACTTGATGAGTGAGCAGCAGCATTTCAAAGTCCACTGATGACTTTTATCAAGAAACATTAAGTCCATTAAGGCCCAAAGGCCGTTTCCATCTTGGCTAACTTCACCATGCTCCATGCTAATTCAACAGTGGTTAAAGAGATGGAGCTAATTAGCTTACTTGTGCGTCTGAATTTCTAGAGCAACTCAATAAGAAAGTGGCTTCACGTGTTACAATCTACTGCTAGCAACAGTTAGCATGGTGGTGCTGTTTACTGTCTATAAAGATGATAAACCGTCACACCCCCTTAACTCCAGAGTTCTACAAACATTCATCATGAACAGAGACATTATCTCTAGAGACCAGAACTGGTTTAGAACCAGAAACATCATGATTTAACCTGGAGGACGCTGGTGGAGCCTCTAGTGGACGTTAGAGGAACTACCGCTATATTTTCTAATGAACAAAAGATAAAATTGGACTGAATGTTTAGTGGTCAGTTGCAAACAGTTAAATTAATGATCTGCTTGACTCAGTGGAGCTAAAGAACCAGAAACTTTTTTATAGAGCTGGAGGAGACCAAAGCTAGAGCTACAAGAAACACGGTACTGCAAATGGTTGAAGGATTGTGTTGTATTGTTACCAAATGTGAGAATAAGTTGTTTTGTCATTATCTGAACTTTAATTATAGATAATATGTTGATATTTGAGACATATATTTGTGCAATGAAAAGAGTGAAACAGATGGAAAGACACATTTAAAAGGATAATTAAAATCGTTAAGAAAATATAAAATGAAATGCAGCAACATTTTGGTCCATTTAATCAAAAATAATGAGTAGAGTTTAAAAACAGCTCCCTATGTTCACGGTTGAGTCCATCAAACTTTATTTAAATATCACATTTAATCCACTGAAACTAACATTTAATTAACTGACAAACACGGCTCTAATACACACAAAGGTTAAAAATATAACGATGTAAATTCATAAAATGTAAAGAAAATCAATCAATCAACAAATGCAAATGTAATAAAGTTGTAAAAGTAATAAAAGCATGACGCCATAAAATTATAAGGAAATGATTCAATCAATATCTAATGGTTCATTAATATAACTTCTCTCCATCTATAACTCAGCCTCAGACATTAACTATTCATTAATCATCGTTAAAACACTTAAAGAGGATGGATTTTAGAGCTGCATAACGTCAGATTCACTAAATCATCAGCGACATCTTAACTTGTTTTCATAAGGCATGTTGGGACAGAAGAAAAAAAAACTGCAAAAAGAAAAGTTTATTTTATTCATTTATGATTTTTCTGCTCCTTCTTTGCCCTCAGTGCTTCAGTGGCTGCCTCCGCCTCGGGCCACGGCTCTATGGAGGATAGATAAGATGAGAGGAAGAGCTGACTCAGTCTGATTTAGTGACACGTTTGCTGCAGAAGGAATAATATACACTACAATGACCATCCATCCATCCATTCATCCATCCCTCCATCCCTCCATCCCTCCATCCCTCCATCCATCATTCATCCATCCCTCCGTCCCTCCATCCATCCATCCATCATCCATCCATCCCTCCATCATCCATCCATTCCATTTTCCTCCAGGCTAAGCAGAGAATTACAGATGTTCGTCTCCTCAGCAAATCATTCCAGTTCTTCTTGGGGGATCCCAGGGGTTCCCAGGCCAGATGAGATATTTAGACCCCTCCAGGGTAACCTCCCAGCCGGCTGTGTCAAGTAAAACCTACATAAGGGGGGGGGGGGGCTCTACTCTGAGCGTCCCTCCATATGTCCTCAAATACGTCCACATTATGTGCAATATGTTCAAAATCAGCGCCAAATCTTCTTCTTCTACTGTTTTAGTGGCGGTTGGCTAGCGTCAGAGCTCAACACTAACGTTGTGGAGCCACTGAGGGTTAACACCTGTTCAGACTAAAGGTTAGGTTTAGGGTTAGCGGCTAGGGAATGCATTATGTCAATGGAGGGCCCTCACAAGGATAGAAGTTGCAGTATGTGTGTTTGCGCTCTCATCCTATTAGTCTGTGGAAGGATGGAGTCTGACATTTAACCCTGTCACAGAAACCCCCCCGAAGCACAACAGCTACTTTCTAACAGGATAACGTCCTGATTTGTTTGAGTCGAACACAATTAAATTACCACACACACACACACGCGTCTGTGTGGCTATCTTTGTGGGGACACGCGTTGATAAAATACATTCCCTAGCTCCTTGCATTAACCCCAAACAATTCAACCAAGAGCCTGAAGCTAAACCTAAAACCAAGTCTTAACCTTCAAACAGGATCTTGATGAAGTAAGGACCGGAAAATGTCCTCACCACGATGGTCTAAAACTAATACTGGTCCTCATAAAGATAGTCAAACAAGAACACTTACACAGACCACAGATACTTAAAGCTGCAGTCACATATTTATTTTAACAAATAGATGAAATGATTGTAAAATATTGTTCTGTCATTATGGAGGAAATATATATTCTATAATGTGCACAATAGTGGAATTTATCCACTATCTATCCATCTATCTATCTGTAATTCAATTCTACTATTGTGCACATTATAGAATCCATACAAATACTGACATTTCCTCCATATTGATGGAACAATTGTCACTAACTGCAGCTGTTTTTTCTTTTCTTTTTTCTTTTTGCTTCATTAGATCTTTGTTTTGGTTTTACAACAGATTTATTGCTCCGATTGACTCTAGCTGCTTTCACAGCGCTGTGGTCGAATAAAAATTTCACTGAACCCGAGTCAACGGCCAACGGTTCAGTTTCAAAAGGACCAGAACGTTGTGGAGCATTTAGCAGCTGCAGATCCAGATGTTTCCATCTGCAGCAGCTGGAGGAGACCAAAAACAGAGCTAAAAGAGAACAAATAGTCGACTTATGTTGCTTCGTATCTGCTTAAAGTGGAAAGAAGTTGTTTTTATAATTTCTGCATTATTAGGTGATAATGGGTCAATATTTATATCTGATTGTAGAGCTTCTCTTCACCCAAGGTTAATTCATTGGCTAGCTTTAACTAGCTGGAGCCACTGCTTGTTTAGTAATTAGTACCAAAGTGTCTGAGATGTACTTTGATATATTCTTGTGATTTAAAGTTTTAAGAACTTATGAGGACACTTTTAGCAAGAAATTAACTGAATCTCAAACCTTTTGTCCACTCATTAGCATTTTCTGGCACAAGATCTCAAGACTGTCTCTGAAGAGAACTGAAATTTGTTTAAAAGTTTTGCGATCTTTGATAATTAACATGAAAAGCTGAATAAAGTTGAATGGATTTACAGCAGATTTCATTCAGGAGGAGCATTTCTTAGTGGCTGTGATGTGAATGTTCCCCGAGGGATTTTAAAGACAAGAGGGTGTCGACGCTTCATCTGAGAGACACCTTCATATTTATTAAGTGCTCATTTATCTCCTCAGCTTCAGGGAATTTAGTGCCTGACATCAGCGTAGCACCACTGTGGGAATATTTTTAGTTCAGCTTGTAGAAACCCTGATGAGTGGCTGGAGTGTTTGCTGGAGTGTGCACCTTCGGGATGAGCTGGAGGGCTGTTCACCGGCACGAGTGGCAGATAATTGATTTAAGGAGGAGGCTCGGCGTGGACATTTACATCAGCGGCAGCTCGCAGAGAGCCCGGGGTTACGGCTGTTAGTCATGCATTTATGCTGCCGGTTGAGTCGAGCAATCTTTATGAAAACACATTCTGCTGACGCCGCAGTTCTTTGGGGTCACGGAGTCACGCTTTGCTTACACATTTCTCTGGAGATCTTTCAGCTGAAGTGGTTGTCATCTGCTGCTTCGTTCAGCCATCTGTCCAAAGAGGCAGAATTAATGAAGTTAGCTGGGTGAAGCCATGCAGAATAAATCCTCTGAAGGAGCTGTTGTGGATGATGATACTCGGACACTGGAACCTCTGGTTTGTCATAATTTAAACATCAAACAGTGATTGATTATGTGCGCCACAGTGTGAAAATGGCCCTGACACTGAAATAGACACAAAACCACCATAAACCAAGCAGCCATGATTATGTAGTCAGTCTTTGCCTCCATCTGTGTCTTTGTAGTTGTTCTGTTGCTCAAATGTGACTTTGCAGCGGTTTAATCAATTTCCATCTGCTTGTATTAATTTGGTTTCTATTTTCTTGTCATTTTATGTCACTTTGGGCTCATTTGGCTAGATGAAGCTAGAGAAGCTACTCTTTCAGTTGATACCAAGCAGTGAATAGCTGGAGCTAACCAGTTAGCCTCAGCTAACAGAGGAAACATGCAGCTAAACTTTGAATTTCACTGTCAGAATTTCTAAAATGTTTAAATATTTCATTAAAACAACATGGAGGAAATCTCAATGTTCTTCTGGATTGTATAATGATCACAATGGTAGAATGTGATGATGTCCAGGCTAAATAAAATGTCCAAAGGTTGAATTGTGTGTACATTGCCTCATGTAGTGGAATCAGTAGGATTTTGTAGCCAGATTCCCTTTCAAGAGGTAAAAACCCAACGTGGAACACTTTGGGTTCTTTGGTTCTCCACATGTCCAAATGGAGAGTGGGCCTGGTTCTATTTTTACTAGAACCTTTGTGGTATTTCTCTAAACTCTTGGTCCAGTTCTAGTCAAGGGGTTCCAGGGTCATAGAGACCAGGGTCATGGAGACAAGGGTCATAGAGACCAGGGTCACAGAGACCATGGTCCATAGAGACCAGGGTCCATAGAGACCAGGTCATGGACACCAGGGTCATAGAGACCAGGGTCCATAGAGACAAGTGTCATAGAGACCAGGGTCCATGGACACCAGGGTCCACAGAGACCAGGGTCCATAGAGACCAGGTTCATGAACATGGACCTGATAGTTCTGGAGCTAGTCCTGATTTATTTGGTGTTTATATCTGAGCCTCACCTCTCAGCACCTTTCAGGACTTTTGTTAAACAGTTTGTTCCGACAGTTTGTTAGAAACTCAAAGTTCCATCAAGTGAAGTTTCTACAAAACGTATCAGTGAGTAAAATGTTTGGATGCTTTAAAGGAATGTGATTTAACTGCTTGTCTCTGGTTTTTCTGCTCAGAGCAGCAGACACAATCAATCATGTGATAAGTTGCTCCTAAAGATTCCTCCTACACGCTGCTGTCAGAGCGAGCGCCCCGTTTGATGAATGTGTTTTATTCTTCAGTGTTTTTATCACTTCAGAGCTTCCAGTGTGATTCTCAAACCTTTGATTTGGTCTGTGCTCATGTAATTTACTTCCGATTTTATGGCGGGTCACGCCGAGCGTCTGTTTCTTCTCTGTGAATCTGTGATTGCAGAACTCAAGCTGTCACACAGGAGCTACGACTTGACCCTCAGCGTCCTGTTAAACTAATAAGTCTTCAAGACAAACTCGGCTTTATCCAGGACATACTCACTTCCAATCTGTTACCGTCCCCGGAAACAGGACAGAGTGTTGAGACATTACAACTCACCCAAAAAATGCTTCATCTCCACCTCCTCCTTGTCCGTCAGTAGCAGCTTCAGGAAGGCTGCTCCTGGTTTGTGTTTGCAGCATCGTGGCTTCATGACTTCACTCTGTTGTCACTTTCTCTGCAGGAAGTAGGAAGTAACAACTGGTCCCATCAACCAACATCTGTAAAAGTCTGCCAGATGTTTTCTGTTTCCAATTAGGATCAGTCTTTTTGCTTCAAGCTGCCAAGTGATACCTGAGCCACTGGTTTGTGTTATGTTTAAGTCAATAACTCACAGAATTGCAATCAGAGGATCTAAATCAATGGGTCTGTGCAATATATTTGCTCACATCCACGTTCAGATGATCTACTACCTTGACCTGTAAAAGACTCCAAACACTGAAGACCTATAAATCTGTTTTGATATTATTTTTCTGTTGTCTCCTGCCAGGAAGATTTTAAGGCTGACTCAGTTTATCACATATTTTAGACACAGAGTACATTTTTTCCACTCAGTTGCCTCTTGTACATTAATGAATGTATTCTAATATAAAAGTTCTGCAGTAAATCGTGTTTATAAGCTGTGGTTTGTGGTTCTCTTGAGTTCTCTTACACCCTTTGCCTCCGGGTCAACGTCCTAAATGTCCTGCGTGTGTCAAGCAGGGTTGTGAGGTAAAGGGGGTTAGGACCCAAATGCAGGACCATGAAGGCTGAGGCAGGAGTTGGAGAATTAAACAAAATAAGACCAAAACAGCAAGCGCTGCTGAGACGGCAGGTATTCAAAATGTGAAGAAACAAAAGCCTCAGTGAAACATAGTCCATTGAGAAAGTGAGCTACACAAGACGAGACAAAAACTACCACGAGACATGAACTACAAGGAACAAGAATCATGACATGAAAACAAGGCTGGAGACAAGTATGACCTGACAGAGAACAGAGGGGACAGAGAGGTGACGAGACACAGGTGAGACAAAGCAAGACAGAACACAAGGAGAAACGAATGACCTAATCAGAAGGGAAAACACAGGGAGTAACACAAAACAGGAAATCAAGAACTTAACAAAATAAAACAGAAAACAGTAAAACTAATCCTTGACTGTAAAAAAAACAAGAACTTAACAAAATACAATAAACCCTGGAAAACTAATCACAAACCATGTCAGCATGGTCTGCATGCAGGTCAGCCTCCTGAACTCCCACCTGGCTCAGTTGGGACATCTGAGAGACGTCCCTTAAAGGGGGGTAATGTCACAATATTGTGATTGAACCTTTTGATCATTTTCTATAATCCTATTTGGTTCTCGTTGAGTTTCCTGTTTTTATTTTGATAGTTTCTTCCCTCATGTTTCGTGTCTTATTTTACCTCCTGCCTGTATTTTGCTTGTGTTTTTCACTGTGTCTAATTTTCAACCAGAAGACTTCTCTGGTCTTCTATCTGGACAGTTTTCAAGTCAGTTTTTTTCTCCTATTGCAGCATCTTTGTGTTTGTCAAGGCTGTCGGTTGGAACTGGACACAAAGACTCAGAAACCGATCAAGAATCCAGAGGTTGTGGTGATTATACCAGTTTATTGTCTAGACAGAGATGGGAGCAGGTGGGAACAGATCTGTGAGACGACAGAAATGGGTAGAACCAGGTTGGTGGGGATCCGGGGTAGCTGGGGTAGGTATGCTGAGAGGGAGGCTGGTGGACTGGTAGAGCTGGGGGGAGGCTTCCAGAGAGAGCATGACGGAGCAGGATTCAAGGAGCTGAAGACAACAATAAGTAAATGCGACAGAGGTACTCACAACTAAAGACTAGAGTTACAGCTCTGTACCACAAAGGTAAGCAGACGATCTGGTGACGAGTGGAGGAGTGAACCAGGATTTTGTTTTTATCATTTAACACGATTTATTTTAATCCAGATGCAGGTGATTTATTTATCATTGACGCACCGCTCCACGTCTCAGATCATCTCTGCTTGTTCTGAGGTAAACACACAAAGTGCAGCTGCGATACAGCCTCATGACTTTAGATAATTGTCCTCGAACGGCAACACTGCAAACCCAGAAAAGCCATTTTAACAACACACACACACACACACACACACACACAGACAGACATATGACCCGCCCACCCGCCAGCAGAGATGCACCAGCAAACTAAAAGCAAGCTCGAAAACATTAAATAATGATAGCCATTAATTTCAGATTACTGTACAGAGCACATAAAAGTCATCCATTAAGGTCAGCCAACATCGGGACGGAAATGAAAGCGGTTTGCAACACTATTAACCACACTGAGATCTATCATGAAAGAGAAAGCAGCTGAAAATGCCAGCTCACATCACCAGCAAACACAATTCATCTGTGTTCAGGACTGAACCGAGGACTGCAGATAAAGATGAAAGACAAACAGATGAATACAGAAGAGATTTCTCCCGAACCAACGATTTAATTATCTAATTTTATTTTAGCCTGAGGGTCGTAATTATTCCATACATCAAAACGCCTTCCCTCCGTCTACTGAAGCCTTTTACCACGAAGCTTCTCTGGAAACAAATCATAATGCATCAGAAAGAAGAATCCTCAGTCCACTCCGTTAGATGAGGAGGAGGAGGTGAACCAGTCTGAGCAGGAGGAGGAGGAGGAGGAGGAGGAGGAAGGGAAAAGAGAGGTGAAGCATGGGGGAGTCAGCCGTGAAAAACCACTGAAAACTGGACCTAAAATAAGAGGATGAAAGGTAGGAGGTGTGGTATGGATTCAATAAGATGCCCTGACGGTGTGGAATGAAGAGTAGGAAACAGAAGAATTAATGGGAAACACTTCTTCTGATTTGTCCTGAATGTTCAGAACATTTATGTTTTTACTGAAGTGCTGAGTAAAAATGTGAAGCTCTGCAGGTTAAAGGGGAACTACTGTTTTTTACAACCTGGACCTTATTTCTGGCATTAAATACGATCGTTTACTCACCCATATAACGTGTTTGGCGTCATTTGGTGTTTCTTGGATGATATTTAGATCAGTGTATATCCATATAGTGGGAGTGAATGGGGCACCGAAATGCAGCCTCTAAATAACACATTATCTGCCGTGAAACTCGTTCATTTCACCAATATTTTGTTATGATACGCTAGTGCTAATCCCCGTTGAGTCCAGAGTTACCTGTTATCTATTCGCGGACGTGCAGCCATTTTGCAAAAAACTAGCAGTAGCAAATTACAGGTAAACAAGCCGACCGTCGCTCAGAGATGACATCATCCAGGTCAGAGGTTAGTAGGTATATCTACAGACCCTGGATGATGATAACAGGTAACTCTGGACTCAACGGGGAATAGCACTAGAGTATCAGGAGTTTCACGGCAGATAATGTGTTATTTAGAGGCTGCATTTCGGTGCCCCAGTCACTCCCACTATATGGATATACGCTAATCTAAATATCGTCCGTACGACTCCAAATGACGCCAAAGTTGTATGGGTGAGTAAACGATCGTATTTTATGCCAGAAATAAGGTCCAGGTTGTAAAAAACGATAATTCTCCTTTAATGAAAGGTTCAGTGACCGGTCGGCCTGAACTGGACCAAAGTCACAGATCTCAATCACAAAGCAGCCGTAAAGCAACGCGTGAAACGCTTTAAAACCAAGACGGTAAAAGAAAAACACAAAACAACCATAGAAACAAGTAAAATGAGAAATAAAACAACCGAAAACTGATATAATACCAGCACAGAAAACACAAAATAATCACAAAGGAGCACAAGACAACTTTAAAGAGATGCAAAAATAAATCCACCACTAAGAGAAACAAAACAACCTCAAACACATTCACAACGTCAAGACATGCACACAAAGATAAACAAAATCACTACATAAAGGCACTAATTGTAAACTGAATTTTGAATGTTTGAATGTCTTATTTTATAAAGTTTTCCTCTGTGTTTTCCCCTCCTCTGATTGGTTGATTGGTTTCTCCTTGTGGCTCCGCCCTCATTAGTCTCACCTGTGTCTCGTTAACTCCTCTACCCAGGTGTACATATAGCCCTGTCTTTCCCTTTGTCCTCTTTCACGTCATCTGTGATGTTACTCCTGTTTGTCTCACCGTTCCATTCCTCGTGTTCCTCGTGTTCCTCGTGTTCCTGAGTTCTCGTCTTGTTTTTGGGTTCCATCCCTGCAGCACCTTTTGTTCCCAAGCTGGTGAGTTTCTGTTAAAGTCATTTTGTTTCCAGCTGCTGCCTCTCCTTTGTGTCCTGCACACTAATCTGACACAGAGACACAAACAGCCACAATAAATAGCCAACAAAAAAACATTATACGACAGAGAGAGATGTTATCCCCCCGACAAACACTAAACAACCTTAAAGGATTGCAAACCAACCACAAACAGATTTACAATCACCAAATACAGACAGACAACAGCAACAAAAACACTTGATATGACTCAGAATACTCTGTTGTTGCTCCTCCCAAATTCAAATGTTCATTTTTAAAGCGGCCTTGACGTTAATAAGCTTAGCTGCGGCGTTTTTAGATTTTCATCAAGACTAAAACGAGGAGCAGCGTCTCATCCACGGTGTTCAGAGGCCGTGTGGGTGGAGGGTAATCCTCTTCAGTCACACTTCATCATCTGACTCAAGTCCATGAGTGGAGTTTTGGCTTCAACTGTGAACATTTGAAATTTAAATGAAGTCGTGAAAGTTGAACCAAACAAACCACTCCAGCCAAAGTACACCAGCACTGCTCACATAATGTTAGCATCAAACAGTTAGCTGTGTCATCTGTCTCCTGAGAGTTCGGAATAGTCGGCCGTCTGTTTCCCTTTTAACAGATGCATGAATTATGTATCATCTAGAGCCTTTTTATCACCTTTTCTTTCCTCTCTCTGTTGTTTCTGACACGGTGAATCCACCGTCAGACAAATGATTCACTCACTTGGAAGGTGGGCGCGTGTCATGAGATTGTGTTTTATTGCCTCATTTGTAATCCTGTTTGGGTTTTCTTTATGTTTCTGTTTTGGAAGTTTCTTCCTTGGTGTTTTGTTTCTTGCTTTTGACTGTTCCCTTTCCTCTGTTTCACCAAAAAGACACAAAACAACCACACAGTTATGGCAATGTACCACAGAAAAGACACACACACACAAAAACACCAGTGGAAAAGACAAAACAGTCTCAAAGAAATGTAAAACTTCCACAATAAGATACAAACAATGCACAAAAAACACAATAAAGAGACACACAACACCAGAGAAATGCAAAAAAGACACAACACAATCGCAAAGTTATGGAAAAAAAACCAAGAAGACATTAACCTGCCACAAAGAAACGCAAAAATACACAAGACAACCTAAAAGAGGCACAAAACCACCAACAAACTCAAGAGAACCCCAGAAAGACATAAAGCTGCCACAAAAAATGTAAAACCACCAGTAAAAAACAGGAAAACTGCCACAAAATGTCAGAAAAAGATGCAAAAACACCATAAAATAGACACAACAACCCCAAAGAAATGCAGAAATGCCAAAAAGAAACAAAACAACCCCAAAGTTTTGGAAATGCACCGCAGAAAAGACCCAAAACAAACAAACATTTCTGGAAGTCCACCAGCAAAAACACAAAAAACAACCAGAAAAAGACACAAAACAACTACAACAATGGAAAAACCCAACAAAGACAATCACAACAAGTAAAGTAAATGTAAATCCACTGAACAAGATTCAAAACCACCACAAAAATACAATGACCTGCCACAAATAGAGACAAAACAACCTCAAACAACCCCCATTTGATAGTTTGGTTTCTCCTTACCCTGCAGCGCTCTTTGTTCCTGATTACTAAGTTCTTATTGAAGTTCTTTTGTTCCCTACCTCCCCTCGTGTCCTACGTTTTGGGTCCTCCGTCACCGTTCAACACTTAACGGTTTTAATACGCCTCCATTAGGAGCGCTGCCCACCGCTGCCCTCTGGAGAGCGCCTCCCCCTGATAGACCCTGCGTGGGCGCTATTACTGCTGCTTCACTGTGGAAAACCTTTGTGCTGCTGTCACTTCTGGCTGCCGTCCATTCATCCATTCATGTACCTGGACGTCTAGCCAGCGTAGAGAATGTGACTCAAAGACAGTCGGGGTTAATGGGGACAGATTTAGTCTTTTTTCTCACTTGGCAGAACTTCCTATCTTATTTCTGGTGACGGAGGCTGAGGTGTTAAAGGGTTAAACATCCCAGTTCATCCACATGTGTTTGCACGAGCAAGAAAGAGTCTCCTGAACGAGCTGGAGACTCTGGGAGACAACAGGACGTTTCTGAATTAATTATTATCTTTGTGTCACTTTCTTTTTCCCGCCTGCAGTGACTGTTTGTGTTGTTGTTCTACTTCTGTGACTGAGTTCAGGAGGTCACAGTCTTGATGTGGCAGAGATGACAGGTTGGGGTCAGGAGGAGGTTCAACTGGATCAGGATTAGGACAAGAGAAACAACCTGGATATTATTTTACACACCACCGCACAGGATCTAATGAGGAATGGAGTAAAGGAGGTGGTGCAATGACTTGATGTAAAGCTACTGTCTACATTAACATTAGCCTGACGTAGCAAGACTCAGCTCTTATCAGAATCATAGTCTGGTAACATCTGGATTTCATTATGATGCAGAGAAGAAAATACCTGTACGTCAGCTGGATAACAGTGATGCTACCAGACATGTAGCTGTAAACTAATCAGATGATGTGTATGACTCCTGTTACTGATCTGATTGGCCCAGTAGATCTCTGCATGAGCATAGTCAGTTCCCAACGGAGAGACTCCAGACCAAACTTTACTGCTACAAAAAAGTATCCGGAAGCTGGTTGGTCTTCCAGGCCAACCCCCTGCCCCTCTTCCTGATCTCAGTGTAGCTCGACCATGGACGTAGGGGGATTTGAACTAGTTCACATCTTTTTCCAGCTGGGTGTCGCTGCATTATTTAAAGCTGGTTCTCTTGTGTTTCTTTGAGGTTGTTTTATATCTTTTCTTACCTTGAAGCCAGACCAACTTCCTCGCCCACAGAACTGGGGTCCAGGAGTCTCTCCGTTGGGAACTGATTCAATCAGATCATGTGGGCGGAGCTTTATGAGGTGATGGGTGAGTTTTTGGCTGCGTTCTGCCTGAACCAACAAAAAACCAAACTGTTGAATCCAGAGGCTCTTTGTTGGCATCATAAACTCAGACTAAAGCTTGTTACGTACTCTGCAAGAAGTGAGAAATTTGTTCTCGCTCCCAGGGCTGCAAGAACAAGAGAAAAGTTTGTTCTGGCCAGGTCATTTATCCTTCACGAGAAACTCAAATGCCAAACTACGGGCAAGTCCTCATAGGCCCCTCCCACTGCAGCATACATCACACTCGCTAAGCATTGTGGGAGATACGGGAGACGGACGATGAGAGACACTTTGCTTATTATTTTTGGATGTCGACCCGTCGTTGTGACGGCTGTGTCCATCGGATCATGCCGTTAATTTGTATTAGCAGCTTTTACGCTTTTCTGCATTTACCACACCCATAATTTCTGAACAGTCACCAGTTGCCAGACACCATGCGAGAAAAAAGTTCTGCCCAGTGGAGAACAAGCTGCGACAACAAAATGATGTCGTTTTGTTCTTGCAGCCCGAGGATCGAGAACAAATTTCTTGCTTCTCGCTGAGTGTCACAGCCTTAACAGCTGCACTCGTTTCACAAACAGACGTGTATCAACTTCACTTCTGCATATTTTTGACCGTTTGCAGTGATCCGTGTAAACATCTACATCAGGACCATGATCCAATAAATTGGTCCGATGCTGCCGCTGCAGACAAGACCGAGCGTTAAACTGCCAATCCTGCAGCTTGTTTACTAATTTATTTATTCGTGACTTCGATTCGTTCTCACTTATTTATAAAACGTTAGAATCGGCTCGGTGATTCTCTCGGCCCGTTCACGAGAGCTGGAGGCTTCATTAAAGTTACATTTCATGCATGAGCCGCTCTTTGTGTTTGGATCTGCAGATTGGATAGAAATATAAATATAATGTGTGGATTTAACTCGAGGCTGTGCTGACTCACACGAGGAGCTAAACGACATGCTGGCTCTGCATCTAACACTAATTTTCCATTATTTTGTGGAGGAAACATCGATATCAAGCTTTCAGATAGAGTGCTGTATGTGTCGCCGGAGCTGTGAATGAAAAAGCTTGTGTATTGTTTAAATATATCACTGGTTGTGTCTTTAAAACAAAAAGCTACACCACTGATTAACATTAGATGCGGTCATACATATATCTGTATAAGTAAATATAAAGTGTTTAGCTTCTGCTGCTGCTGCATTAACATACGGGTCGGTGTGAAGGCAGGGACACTAAAGAACAGATGATAGTGGTTAGAGAGAAGTTTTTTCTGGTTAAAAGCACTCACACTTCACAGAGGGAAGAAACGTCAGGCGTGAATTGTTTCCTTTGACCTGTGATTGCTGTGTTTTTATTTATTTATTTATTTAGTTCCAGAAAGGCTCTAAAGTGCAGCCGGCAAATCATGAGAGTGGGAGAAAGAGAGAAAGAGAGTTGTGTAAGTGTAACACCAGAGCAGCACATTCGTTCATCTGTGGTTCATTAAACAACGTCGTGTGAAGAGGGAAATCAGCTGAAATGCTCCAAGGTGACGTGTCGCCTCCGTTTACCGTCTACATCCTTAAACATAAACGTGTCAGTGAAAGAGAGTGAAAGAAAAAGTGCTCTCAAAGCAGAAATATCAGTTTGTCGCTAACTATAGAAGAACCTAGATGAACTTAACCTGCCTACAAACTTGAGATGCAAAGACTGGAGATGGTCTTCAGATGGAGGAACCCAGGACAGAAGACTAGGTTCCTGTAACGAGGAACCACCTAACCCCCTCAAACAGTGTCTCGCCTCCGGGCTGTCCTGCCGCTTTTCCTACCGCCATCGATTAGAAGCGTAGCTACCAAATTATTAGCTTGCATGTTCATGTTTTCTTCCATAAATGCTCATGCTCTGCACCTTCTTCATCTCATCTTATTGAGCCACACTTTCTGCATGGGTGATTATCTTTCAGCTGACAACAAGTTATTTAAGCCCAACCGATGCAATGAGTAGCTTCTCATTTCTTCAACAACCATGTCTAAAGACACATCCTGTGGTCGTCTGTTTGAGAAGGGTCAAATCATTGGCATGCATCAAGCAGAGAAAACATCTAAGGAGATTGTAGAAACTACTAAAACTGGGTTAAGAACTGTCCAACGCATTATTAAAAACTGGAAGGATAGTGGAGAAGCATCAGGGTAAGAAGAGAGGCAGATGAAGTGATGCACCCATCATGCCTAGTGTCTACTGTACAAGCCTGTGGGGCAGGCCCGGAGTGGCTAATCGGGAGGACCGGGACAATTCCCGGTGGGCCGGTCTGACTTTCGGGCCGCGAGGGCCGGTGTTCAATTATTTGTTTATTTATTTTGGGCTGGTGTTCAGTCATGGCACTGAGTGGGTATCACGTGTATGCTGTTACCGCTGTCGCTGGGCCGTCTCCACTTGCAGCTCTTTTCTTTTTCTTTTTTTGCAGATGCAGCCTGACGTAACACGTCCGTGCACACCGCACACTGTCAGTGGTGTTTGGAGCCTGGCTCCAGCCCCAGAAATGCAAGGGTGTTTGCAAAATGGAAAATAAAATAGCAAGGGTGGCGCAGAAAAAGCGAGAATTAAAAAGAGAAAAGCTCTGGAGACAGATGCAGCCAAATGTGCAAAAATCGGCAGCTTTTTCAATAAAACGTGCTCGCGGTCTGAAACGACCAATGAAGATGATGAAACGGGTAAGACAAGATGTTGAACAAAATGCAACTTTACCTGCACCGTTCAAGTTTATTAATTAGCCTATCAAGTTTGCGTGGTGTTGTAACATATAGCCTTTCTAACCTAACGTTACATAATTTAGGCTAAATAATAGTATGATGCGACGCCACATAACTGGCCACAAACGTTGTCTTGTAGCCCCTTAGATGCAAGATGCATCACCAAGCACCAGCCATGAGCCCACAGGTCCAGAGTGTGCAGGTAGGATTGCTCATTAAGTGAATATTATTAGAATTAATATAATGAAGAGTATGATGTAAGACCTGCTCTATATGATAAATGCCCTGAGATAATTGATGATAGATGATTCAGAACTACAATAATGAAACTGACTTGAATTTTAACTTGAAAAAGAGGAGATTTGTGTTGAGATTTATGACCATTTTTATGATTTAGTGTCAGAGGCAGAGCCAGAAACAGGTAAGCTAGTGTGTGAACAAGCAAGCATCAGTTCCAATAAAACCACTTTCTATGCCCAAATGATAGTAGTGGCCCGTTAGTTAATATTATTTTATCATTAGTAATAGTAAAGTAATACGGAATAAGCCTGCCATTGTGCCATTGAACAACATCGTAATTGGTTCAGTCAAAAGTTTTGACTGAACCAATTACATTATTTTAATGTAATAGGTGGTGATCTAAAGTGGGCCGGTCTGAGGCATGAAACTCCAGGGCTGAAAATTAGTCCCACTCCGGCCCTGCTGTGAGGGCAGTGCTATGATCTGGGGTTGCTGCAGTTGCTCAGGTCTATGTTCAGCAACATTATGTGTCCAAAGAATGAGGTCAGCTGACTACCTGAATATACTGAATGACCAGGTTATTCCATCAATGGATCATATTCCAAGATGACAATGCCAGGATTCATGGGGCTCAGATTGTGAAAGAGTGGTTCAGGGAGCATGAGACATCATGTTCACACATGGATTGGCCACCACAGAGTCCAGACCTGAACCCCATTGAGAATCTTTGGGATGTGCTGGAGAAGGCTTTGTGCAGTGGTCAGACTCTCCATCATCAATACAAGATCTTGGTGGAAAATGAATGAAACACTGGATGGAGATAAATCTGGTGACATTGGAGAAGATTATAGAAACAATGATACGGAGAATGAGCTGGAATCAAAGATAAAGGAGGTCCAACTAAATATTAGAGTGTGTGACCTTTTATTTTTGACCAGGTAGTGTATAACAGAGGCGCCACCAAACCTGCCGCCGTCTCAGAGACTAGTAGGAGCCTTGAGGAGCCTCTGAATGATGACGAGGGTTAAAGTTCAGCTGTACACAGACTCTTTATGGAGCCGTGTCTCAGCCACTCGGTCAAAGGTTGAATACGCCGAACAATAAACCACATCACCACTTACACCATCCAGAGCTGAGGCTAATATTCCTCCTGCAGCCGATAGCGGGTGAAATGTGCAAAAGGAAGCGACGAGAAAAATGATCAGAAACACTCATTCATTACCGGGACTGCTGACCCAGCTAGAGGAGGCACACAGCGAAGAAAATCACTGAGGAATAGATTCAATCTCTCTTTATCTGTCCTCAGCCCTCTGACTTTATCTTTTCTCATCTATTCCTCTCCCACTGCTTCCGTTACCCTCTCTCTCATCACAGCGATCATTCTGTCATGAGTCATTGATAAGGTATTGTAATATAATGTTTCCCCTCAGCTTAGAGCTCCACTGTTTCTCCCCAGACGGGCTAATCAACTCTCATCACGGCGTCACTGAGCTGTACTTTATGATTTAGCTCTGCAGGATTTTATGGTTTTTAATAATCAGTTCTAAATCCCCCAATTTCTTTTATTTATGTCCAACATGAAGCCTTTCTGTTTGCCTCTGCTCCATCAGGGATGTGTGCAGGAAGATGGTGGGAGACGTGATGCATTGTTGATGATTTCCATTTAATTGCTTTGGCTTTTGAGTGAAGGGTACACGCTGGCATTTCAGCGACTTTCAAAGAGCACAGTGAGCAGACTGGAGAGCCGCGACGCTGCATTCATAATGACACCTTTCATTGTGCGCCGGCTTTTCTGTGTCCAAAAGGTGAGACTGATGAGAGGTTTCCACCGACCCGCCGTCGTCGCCAGGGCCGCCGACCGCTGTGTGTGAAGTCCGACAAATGTTTACCGGTGCTGTGGGTCAGTGTGAACACTCATCACTGTGAGGAGCTGGTGGTTCTGTCAACGAAGGCCTCGATCAGACCTTCCATTAAACATCCATCCAGCTTTAAGTAGCTCTGTTCACACCTGGTCTTAATATAAATGTGTCTCCACATGCGTCCCCAGCCAGCACTTGAGAAAGAAGCCATAATTTCCACTGCTTTGGTCTTATTCATGTGATCATCTCTACTAGTGGTTGAATGAATGAGTTAAACTCCTCTTCCTCAGATCAGCCCTGTAGAGTAGGTGGTCTTTAATGTGACCCAGGACTCATTGTGCGTTCACACTACCAAAGGAAGGAGGTCACATGTGTCCCAGACCACCTCCACATGTGGACTGACACCAGATCAGTGTTCACACCTGGACTCTGACTTGGACTCTAGAGACCAGATCAGTGTTCACACCTGGACCTGTTTAACCTGGACTCTAGAGACCAGATCAGTGTTCACACCTGGACCTGTTTAACCTGGACTCTAGAGACCAGATCAGTGTTCACACCTGGACCTGTTTAACCTGGACTCTAGAGACCAGATCAGTGTTCACACCTGGACCTGTTTAACCTGGACTCCAGAGACCAGATCAGTGTTCACACCTGGACCTGTTTAACCTGGACACTAGAGACCAGATCAGTGTTCACACCTGGACCTGTTTAACCTGGACTCTAGAGACCAGATCAGTGTTCACACCTGGACCTGTTTAACCTGGACTCTAGAGACCAGATCAGTGTTCACACCTGGACCTGTTTAACCTGGACTCTAGAGACCAGATCAGTGTTCACACCTGGACCTGTTTAACCTGGACACTAGAGACCAGATCAGTGTTCACTCCTGGACCTGTTTAACCTGGACTCTAGAGACCAGATCAGTGTTCACACCTGGACCTGTTTAACCTGGACACTAGAGACCAGATCAGTGTTCACACCTGGACCTGTTTAACCTGGACTCTAGAGACCAGATCAGTGTTCACACCTGGACCTGTTTAACCTGGACACTAGAGACCAGATCAGTGTTCACACCTGGACCTGTTTAACCTGGACTCTAGAGACCAGATCAGTGTTCACACCTGGACCTGTTTAACCTGGACACTAGAGACCAGATCAGTGTTCACACCTGGACCTGTTTAACCTGGACTCTAGAGACCAGATCAGTGTTCACACCTGGACCTGTTTAACCTGGACACTAGAGACCAGATCAGTGTTCACACCTGGACCTGTTTAACCTGGACTCTAGAGACCAGATCAGTGTTCACACCTGGACCTGTTTAACCTGGACACTAGAGACCAGATCAGTGTTCACACCTGGACCTGTTTAACCTGGACTCTAGAGACCAGATTAGTGTTCACACCTGGACCTGTTTAACCTGGACACTAGAGACCAGATCAGTGTTCACACCTGGACCTGTTTAACCTGGACACTAGAGACCAGATCAGTGTTCAAACTACCAAAGGAAGGTTTTTATTATTTATTACCAATCAACCAGATTTCCCACCACCTCCGTCTCTGAGTCGATCACAGTTTCTATCGGTTCAGATAAATGCGACTTTCCTCCACAGGTCCTTTCACTGAGCTCATCAGCCATCACATCGATCCTGATCTCCTCCTGCTCACTCCATCAGCCCTAACTACCTCTTAAACCGACGAGGCCAAACCACTCCTCCCATACCTCCTCCTCCTCCTCCCCCTCCTCCTCCTCCTCATTGTTCTCACCTTGTCAAATAAATCATTCCATTATTTTCGTTGCAGCGATTGAATTGGAGTGAAAGAGGTTATTTAATGCAGACTGAGTGCAGGCCGTGAAAAGGTTTTTACAAAGATCTGCTCAGGAACAAACATCTGATCGGTGCCTGACAGACAAAGCTGTGGGAAAAAACAAAACAGGAAGGACTTATATGTTTTATATTCTGCAGCCGCTTCCTGTTTGCACGAGTCCTGACTATTATCATCGTCTGTAAACGATGGAAACCAGTGAAAAGGCAAACCTGTCACGCCATCAAACACATTACAGATGTTGTCCGGGGGAATCGTGGCGACCATCACTTATTTATTTTTTCCTGCTGGAACACATACATTATACACCTCCTCCATTTATTCATGACTTCTCTTTGGACCCCAGACACAACGGCGTGTCAAGCCTCGTTTTACATCAACACAGAATCATTGTTGTGCTCCAGAAACTGGAAATAGAAATAGGACACATGTGTCCTCCCCTCGAGATGTTTACAAAGACAGAGCGTTGGTGGGTGTTCAACACTGTCCATCGTATTATTCTTATTTTATTCTAATAAAACACAACATCCACATTCATTTTGCCAAACATTTCTTTTTGTCGTTCAGGTCCTGGTTTAAATTAGAGAACAAGCGGAAACAAAGACGACTCTAAACGACTTTAGGTTTTTATCACCTGAAGGTCACATGACCAGACTCTGTTGATGACCAATGGTTCTCTAACGAATCATGAATGTCCAGAGGCTCCAGATGTAAACAGGGGTGGGACGTTTTGGGGTCAGATGTGTCGTAAACTTGTGGCAGATGTCTTGTAGTAGAATAAGATGTAAAGGCTGGAGATGATGAAGGAACAGAGGAGAGGAGAGGGTCACAGGGTGGGGGCCCCGAAGGCCACAATTTATGATTTATGGTGGAAAGTTGTTGTGGAGTTGCTGAGAACTGATTCTGCTCAAAGATCTGAAACGACAAACTTTAAACTACAGCAGTGGCAATGTGCCAATGTGTTGGTGGATCTAAAGAGGCTAAAATCTTTGCAGAGGACTTCAAACCAACTTTGAACTACAATAGTGGCAAGGTGGTGAAGTTTCCAGTAACAGTAGGAGGCCTCCTTAAGTGGCCCCCAGCTGACACAACTTTGAACTACAGTGGCAATATGCTATAGATTTCAATGACAGTAGGGACCCCTTAAGTGGCCCCCACCTGACAGATTTTCAACTAGAGCAGTGGCATTGCGCTAAGTTTCTATTACAGTAGGAGCCCCACCTCACACAACAATGTCTAAACTACAGAAGTGGCAATGTGCTCTAGTTTCCAGTAACAGTAGGAGCCCTCCTTATGGTTCTTCTACTTGATACAACAATGTGGTGACTTTTCGGTTACAATAGGGGCCTCTACTTGACACAAAGGACTTTAAACTACAGCAGTGGTAATGTTCTAATATGTTGGTGGATCTAAAATCTTTGCAGAGGACTTCAAACCAACTGACAGAAGTGTAAATGAACCTGAAAGACTTCAGCGTTTAAAACCCTCTGAGTCTGAGGTCAGTAGATTAGTTACTGATGAATATGCTGGACTCCCCCGTCCCACCATAGCTCGGAGGCTCGGGGGCCACTCTGCCGGCCCCTGCACCCTGCTGATTACCACCATCACTGCATTAAACGTCCTGAGTGAACCAAACTGCCCCTGGAGGGAGGAACAAAAAGTTCATCATTAAATATTTCCCATTAACATCTCGTTGCAGAGGTTTTAAGGTGCAGCAGATAGAATACAGATCACATCCCCAGCCCCCCGCCCCCGGTGACCTGAATCATTAATGCTGAGGTGCAGTTGGAGTTTGAAGCGACAAGTTCCCTCTAGTGTGACTGCAGTCGCTGAACCTTTTAAATACTGTATGTACATGTCCTCATTTATTCACATTAGGATTCATCTACGGGAAAATCTACATCTGTACAAAGAAAACAAAGCATCCTCAGCACAGACAGTTACACCGTACAGCAGTGGCAATGTGCTAAGTTTGCAGTAACAGTAAGAGACCTCCTTAGGGGCCCCCACCTGACGCAACAAACATTGCACTACAGCAGTGGCAATGTTCTAAGTTTATAATGACAGCAGGGGCCCCCCACCTCACATAACAAACCTTAAACTACAGCAGCGGCAATGTGTTAAATTTTCAATGACACCTAAGGGGCCTCCACCTGACAAACTTTAAACTACAGCAGTGGCATACTTTCAATTACAACAAGAGACCTGCCTAAGTGGCCCCCCATATGACATGACTTTCAACTAGAGCAGTGGCAATGTGCTAGGTTTTCAATAACCGTAGGGGAGCTCCTTAAGGGGCCTGCACCTGACAAACTTTTTAAAGTGTTAAGTTTTCAGTTACAGTATGGGCCCCCATCTCATGCAACAAACTTTAAACTACAGCAGCGGCATAGTTTCAATGACAACAAGAGACCTCCCTAAGTGGCCCCCCATATGACATGACTTTAAACTACAGTAGTGGCAATGTGCTAAGTTTTCAATGACAGTAGGGGACCCCCACCTCACATAACAAACTTTAAACTACCGCAGTGGGATAGTGGTATAGTTTTCAATTAAAGTAGGGGGGCCTCCTTAACTGGCCTCCACCTGACAAACTTTCAACTAGAGCAGTGGCAATGTGCTAGGTTTTCAATAACCATAGGGGAGCTCCTTAGGGGCCTCCACCTGACAAACTTTTTAAAGTGTGAAGTTTTCAATTACGGTAGGGGCCCCCACCTCACATAATAAACTTCAAACTACAGCAGTGGCATAGTTTCAGTGACAACAAAAGACCTCCCTAAGTGCCCCCCATCATGAGTTTAAACTGTGGCAGAGCTTTTGTTGAGCTTTAAATCTCTTTAAACATCTCTTCCCCTCGTTGACCTCATCTCATGAAGACCTGGAACAAGACAAGAGGACAACGAGAGTGTCGAGATGGAGAAATTCTGCCTCTGAGACGTTGCAGCAGAATTTAATAATCTCTGTTTAATATTGATGTCTCTGCTCTGTGACGCCCACACACAGTCGGGACGCTCTGTTCCAGTGTTCTACGGCGGAGCTGTTTGTTGCCCTGGACGTTAACATGCGCCTCTTATCAGGGCCGACTAAAAGCACGGGGCTCTGTTTGCGTGACAAATGAGCAAACACCAATACGATCCATTTCAGTTCGGTCTGAGCAGAGTTTAATGCGTACGGTAAAGATGAACGGGGAATGAACTGCAATCAGAGTCACATCATTACCTGATATGTCCCAGGACAGTTCCCAGGACCGTGGGTCAAAGGTGCAAGCGTCCCTCTGTCAGAGTTAGAGCTTCTGCTTCTGTTTGAATTATACAATGAGAAATGAAAAGTCTGTTTTCATTTTGAACTTCACCATCACCTCTCCTCCTGGGTATGACGCTCAGCTCTTTAATCTCGTTAATCTCTTCTAAGTGAGGCTGATGTCATGGTGGAGGCAGATCGATGTCCATGTCCCCCCAGAGACAGAGAGACTAATGTGAGACAAGGAGCTGTTAAGTAGAACACCCCCCCTCCTCCCCAAGGACATCATTCACGTCTTAATTAGCTGCTAATGGGACTTCAAGTGACAGAATGTGAGCGCTCGTCTGAATTCATGTGTGTTTGTGTCATATCAGCGTTTAATACGATGAAAAATCCTCCTGCACTTATTCTCAGGAGGGGAACAGTGAAGCTCCTGTCCCACAGAACCATGAATTAATGATGTCTGGTTCATCTCACTGCTAAATGACTGTAATATGTGGAGGCCTTAGATTCTACAGGAGCTACTTGGAGGCTATCAGATAAAGATATCAAGGCTTAGACCGCGACTAAGTTCAACCAGTTCTGCTCAAACCATTCCTGAGAACATCGTCCCTGCTTTAAAGGATCAGTCCAGTTCGTTTTAACCTGTGGTGTCTCCAGTTAATGTGTCTATTGTGTCTCTAGTGATTCTACTTTCAGGAAGTCAAACAAAACCCTCAAACTCAGAGAGTATCCTGGGTGGAGATCTACCGTCTAATACTGTTATAATAATGTCTGAACCCTTCATATGAAGAGTGGTTCTGAGGCTCAGCGTGGCGTCTCCAGTCCTCTCCATCTTAACTCCACCTAGCTACCAGCTAATTCAACGCTGGTTAAAGAGATGGAGAACATTATTTGTGCGTCTGAACTTCCAGAAGTCGCTTTGATGCAATATTCATATCCAGATGTGTTATAATCCACTGCTAGCAACACTTAGCATAGTTGCTAAGGTGGTGCTGGTCATAGTCTGAAGCTCAGCGTGGCGTCTCTGTCCGTCTCCATCCTTGTCTAACTCCTCCTAACTCCCAGCTGATTCAACACTGGTCAAAGAGGTGGAGCTAAAGACAGCTTGCTACCTGAGAGGACACCCACCTGTCAATCAAGGAGGCCACGCCTCTTTAACTCATCCGATCTTTAATCCTTGATCTGATTTAATCAGGTGAGTTCTAGAAACATTCATCATGAGCAGAGAAATTATCTCTTGAGACCAGAACTGGTTCCTTCCTTCCTGCCTTCCTCCTCTCATTCTTTCCTTCCATCTCTTACTCTTTGTCTTATCTTACTTAAAGATGGAAGGAGGATCTTTCCTTCCTTTCATCTTTATTTACTTTTTTGTTCTTTCTTCCTTCCTTCCTTCTAAAATGTGAAGTTTTGACTTAGAAAACACGTTAATATCATATAAATGCAGCTTAATTCATCAAGAATTCTGATTTAACGAAAAACGTCTTCTATTTGAAGGCGCCAGTTGGTGAAGACATTAAAGTTCTGCTCCAGACTCATTGGAGACATTACACAACGGTTTAAAGTACACCTCTGAACTCACCTGTCCAACACGTCACCACCAGCTTCCTGCTTCCTGTCGTACAGAGACATAAAGTGTCCTCCACGGTATTATCAGGAAAGTGACTCATGTCCTTACACAACATCCAGCCCTGGAGAATCATCTGTGAGGGGATGAAGAGCGTCTTCCTCGTCTTCCTCAAAGATGCCTTAAAGTGAGCAGATGGGTCTGCAGAGATGGAGAGTGGGAGGACGCTCCATTGTTTGTGAGTCAACAGCTCCCGTCGTGTAACGGTTAAAAATCATCTTTGTGTGTTTTTTTATTTTTTATTTCATGAAGGTGATTAACACCGACGGGCTGATGAAAATGTTGTCGCACATCTCAGTGACGGAGGGCAGCTGTTCCACCAGCTGGTCTATTCCAGCGTTACTGAGGAGAAAACACTGTGGGTGAATTCAATCTGAAATAATAATAATAAAATAAAATGATTTGTTGTAATGATGAGAGTCTGGCGCCAGTGGATAATAATCTGTCCTCCTTTAGGATGAGGTAAAACATTCAGAGTCAACTACGTCTGTGAACAGTTATACAGGTCATGGTAGATATATATATACAAGTATATAGTAGATGTATATATGGTAGATATGTAGAGTTTACTTCAATATAAGCAGTTAATGCAGACGTACATAACACCTTCCTTCCTTCCTTCCTTCCTTCCTTCCTTCTTTCCTTCTCTAAAATAACTACCATCATAAATAAATCAGATCTTAACATGTGAGAGTCTTTCCATCTTGTTCCAACATCTGGATCATGTCTCCAAGTCAACCAGCAGCTGTTGATGGTTCTGATCCAGCGGTAGGTAGAGATCCATTAGAGACAGCAGCTGCTACAATATTCTACTGACCACATGATGGCGCTGCTGATTTACAGACACACAAACTGAGATCAGATCTCAAGTGCTGGCTGGGGACGCATGTGGAGACACATTTAGATTAAGACCAGGTGGATGGACAGGTGAGACCAGATTGACCAGGATGGATGTTAATGGAAGGTGTGAAGAAGAGAACAAACTTTACTTGAATTTTGACTATAAAACCACCTTAATAACAATAAACAAAGACTTTCCATTTCATTTTCATTTCAGCTTTTGAAATGTCATTACAAACGCAGCTCATTGCCACTGCTGTAGTTTAAAGCGTTTCCAGTCCTCCTGGTCTATTCTGGTTTCCAAGCATTCATTATCTGCTCCAGATGTCCTGCGAGCCCCAAAATCCGATTAAAGCTGATCACAAGGTTAATCGTGGCTGACATCATGGCTCGTTAGAGGAGACGAGAGATGAAATAAGATTGTCTGATGATATTTTACACCACAACTTAATCCTTGATTCTTCCTCTGACCAGCTGTGGCTCTGAAAGTCAACACTGACGGCTTCCTTCGCTGATGATGTGATGTTAATGTGCTGGCGTAGATGCAGAATCTATCCTTTAGTTTCATTATTATCATTATTTCTAAAGGTTTCTAAGTTTTGTTTCCATCCAGGTCTGTCTAGACTCAACCCCGTAGTGAATAGTAAAGGATTATAATAAAGATTTGGACATAACATTTCATCCAGTTTGTTCACGTACTTGTGTGATGCTTATTCAGTGACCCTTGACCTCCAATTTCTTATCAATTCATCCTCGAGTCCAAATGAACATTTCTGCCAAATCTTAAGTAATTTGCTGAAGGCCTTCCTGAGATATCGGATCCACAAGAGTATGAGTGTAAAAACGTAAATACTCAAATGATCTGTTGGTGAGATTTATTTGGTCACAATGACCTTTCACCCCCAGTTTCTCATCAGTTGAACCTTAAGTCCAAGTCAACATTCTTGCCAAATTTGAAGGAAGTTGCTCCAGGTGTTCCCAAGATATTACAAGCATGAAACGTACGAATGGTATCACATTAGTGCAATTAAAAGCAGATGAATTAGCATCTAGCATCTCCTCATTGTAACCATGTGTATATAGACAAGAGTCAGTGAGTGGATTAGTGTGATATGGAAGAAAAGTTAAAAACAATACGTTAAATGTTGCTGCTAAGTTAATGCTAATTCACTAAAAATGTTATTGTAGCTGCCTCCTAGCCTGGAAAATCATCTAAAATGACAGAAACCATCCTTGAAAAAATTATTTGATGTGTATTTTAGTGTTTTAGTTTGACCCAAGTCCCGCCCACCAGACATTTAAATTGTGAACGTCCCATATTTTGTCCACCGTCCACCCAAACCTCCGTCCCTGTGCAGTGAGTTCTCCTGCGGGTATAATTCAGACTGCAATCATGTTTCCCATCACGACGATATGAAGGAAAACAAATAAGCAAATAGCCAGCAGTATGTGCAGCCTGGTGTAGTAATCACAGACAATTTCCTTTCACCACCTTTAGGCACAATAACAGTAACAGACGGAACGAGACGAGAAATTGACAATAGCTCAAGAGGAAATAACTCACTGGTGTTCAAACTGCTTCATCTTCAGGTGCCTGATATTTTTTAATGGAAGACGCTGAATGTAGAACTCAAACAGATTTAATCAGAATGAACTATGACATACGACTGATCAAACTGTTGGAGCTCAGTCTGATGGAAAATGAAGCAGCATCGATCGTCACAGAATTAGAATAATGGAGGAGAACCACTAAGATGCTTAATGTAAACTACATTAATCAGAGTGGAGATCTGGGTGTTGATGGGAGCTGTCACACTGCAGAGAGGCCTGATCCCTATCAGAGCGTAGGAGGTTCCGCTTCACGCTGTGGTCTCTAAAAGAAAGTTCATTTAAGGTTGTGTGACTGTACCAACAACTTCTGCATCTACCCTGTGTGTTGTGTATTTTCTCTTCAGCCTCAAGTTTAGCACTGTTTCACTGTTGACTTGTTCCCATGTCTTCAGTGTTAACTCTGGTAGACATGACAGAGATGCCATCGGGTGGCAGGCGACGATTTATGAGTAAACAGGAAATTGTTTTCGCCCTCCGCTGATTAGATCCGTTTTTCTCACAACTTGACTTGACAATCTTCACATGTTTAGACTGAGCTGCTAATTCAGCGTACTTTCGTCTTTCGATGTTTGGGGTGTTTTTCAGATACTGTGGCTTTTGGTCACGATGACTGTCGACCTTATCAGTTCATTCTTGAGACCAGATGAATGTTTGTGCCAAATATTGCAGTCGCAGGCACTGAAGGTTCAAATGCACAGACCTAAATACTCAGATTATCTGTTAGTGGCTTTTAGTGCTATCTCTGCTGACAGGTGTCACCGACTACCATCAGTGGATCAATGTGGTACTGAGGGAAACTTTAAAATGTCACAATTCTCAACTAAGAATCTGATTTCTGAGCAAATTCAGTTTTTATTTAAGTTTATTTTATTTCTGATTTGTGTTCACTGTGTGAACATTTCAATGAAACTGAATCAGAAGAAGATTTTAGAGTTTAGATGACGTCCTGGGACAATGTTTAGTGGACAGATGAGACCAAAGTAGAATAGTTTGGTTTAAATGAGATGAACCAACACTGCATCATTCCAGCATCAGAACCTCATCCCTCCATCAAACATGGGGGTGCTAATGTCCTGGTTTGGGCCTGTTCTGCTGCATCTGGACCAGGACGGCTTGTCGTCATTGATGGACCAATGAATTCTGAATTCTACCAGTGAACTCTAAAAGAAAATGTCAGGACATCTGTCCATGAGCTGAATGTGAAGAGAAACTGGGTCATGCAGCAAGACAACGAGAACCAAGAACACAAGTGGTTCTACAAAAGAACGGTTAAAGAAGAACAAGATGAATGTTTAGGAACGGCCAAGTCAAAGTCCTGACCTTAATCCAATAGAAATGTTGTGGAAGGACCTGAAGCAAGCAGTTGATGTGAGGAAACCCACCAACATCTCAGAACTGAAGTGGTTCTGTTCTGAGGAATGGGCTAAAATTCCTCCAAGCTGCTGTAGACCACTGATCAGCAGTTACCAGAAACATTTAGTTACAAGGAGGTCACAGCTGATACTGGAAACAAGGCTTCTCTTGTGAATTAACTTAATGATGAACCTCTTCTTTCCTCTCTCTCTTTATTTCCACATAGATGTCTCCTTCTAGACTCTAACCGATGCCGTGCTGAGTCCAAATATGATTCCTAAATATAACCAGTAAAGAGAAACCAGTCTGCTCTTCAGTCCTTTCATTTTTCTCACCATTATATAATGTTTGGGCAGCAGGCCTCCTGCACACACACACACACACACACACACACACACAAACCCATGTTTCTGTCTTTGTGAGGACCTTCTATTGATATAATACATTTCGTGCCTCCTTACCCCGACCATACGCATCTCAGTTAAGTGCCTGACCCTAACCTAACTGTAACCTTTAACCTAAAAAAGCCCCACAACCTATAAAATCCATTAAAACTTTTCTTTCTCATTTTTTCTAGTTTGGTTTGTTTCACAGACTCATAACAGAAATGGATCGGTTTCAGCATCGGCCAAAAATGCAGTCTGTCCAAAATTAATTCAGTCCCCAGAGGTTTGATCTCACTAATAGAGTTGGCAGCCGAGCCGGTCTGCTTGTTTCAAAGAGGAGATGGGACGGTGCACAGATCGTGCCAGAGCTGGAAATCCAGGAACGACTATCATCTAACACAGCGCTGTGTGTTTTTTAATTTAACATAATGTCTCTGTGAATCTATCGGTCTATGCATCTATCTCTGCAGCTGCTTTCAAACTAAAGGAGTTGAACATTTTACTTTCCTCCCTCAACACTCTCCTTCTGCCCTCTCACCTCCTCTGAGAGCTGATCGACCCAAACTCCTCAAAGATTTTACTTTTTAAGAATTATGTGCATAACTTAAGAAACTTTGTTCACTCAGGATGTCTTTCTTTTTATTTGATGACTGACGGATTAAAGAAGAGGAACCTGCAGCAGAGAAATGGAAAAGAAACCAAAGAATATGTAATAAACAACACGGCTGTGGGGTTCGTGTCTTCATTGTGTTTTTAATCAAATGTAATCTGGTGCATTTACACGTCATGGCTCGATGCAGTTATTCTGAAGATCTCAGAGACCGATAGAAGCAGAGAAGTTGTGCAATGCACCAGGTTTTTTTTACATTTCTTTAAGAGCCATCAGAATGTCATCTTTATGATTTGCTGCAGAGCAGAGAGTAAGCCTGTCAGGAACTGATGCAACACATGTGAGGAAGAGCTGCATAAACTGAGAGAAGAGAGAGAGAGTCAGCATATTCGTCAGATTTTAACAGCTAGTTCAGTTTTGGTTCTAAGTTGGCCATTATTCAATGTATTTATTTATTATTTTAATTTATTATCAGTTTTTATTCCTCTTCTTCTTACGTTTAATCTATTTACGTTTAATCTATTTACGTTTAATCTATTTATTTTAATATACGCATTATCTGTTTATATTATTATTTTTTTTTTATTTTTTTTTTAAATAAAATAAAATTCTTTTATTAGTTATTTATTTTAGTGTTTTTTATATTTCGCCCCCTTTATTTTTTGTCGATAACAGGAAGCGGAAGTAAACCGGAAGCACGTGCCGGTGACGTCGTTCTGCTGAAAAACAAAAACAAACCTCCGTCTTGCAACATCTTGTTTGTTTCTCGTCGTTTCTTTTTCTTCTTTAACCGTTTTAAATCCTCCGTCTCCTCGACTCCACGTCTTCATGGTGAGACTTTAAACATTTAACAGAATATTTCAACATGGCGGAGGACGAACGGGAAACTAACCGCGTTTATAGCGTTTCTGTCTGATGCTAATGTGGCTAATGCTAACGCTGAGCTAGCTAACATCAGCTGAAGACGTGGAGAGGAAAATGAAGTGAGTGTCATGTTTCGTGTCTCTTCTGTCGCAGGTTGTCCTTCGGGTCCCGCTGCAGCTGTAGTTTACCGGTAACGGCTCGGTACCGGCTCGGTACCGGACGGTCAGCGGCGGCAGCAGCAGCCATGGCTCAGCAGAGAGGAGTCAACAGCCTCCAGTTCAACCAGGACCAGAGTGAGACCTGTTCACCGTTTAACCGCAGGAACCCAGATTAACGGCTCGTTATTTATATTTAATATAAAAGAGACTTAGACTCTGATCCCAGACCTGGTTCTAGACCGGTACCAGGGTGGTTTCTGTTGGTTCTAGTGGTACTGGACTGTTTATACGGTGGACTAGGACTGGTTTTAGACTTTGTTTTGGACTTGGTTTTAGATTCATGTTGGTTTTTGTTTTGACTGAGTTTATTCTTGGTTTTATTCTGGTGTCAGACCTGATTAAAGACTTTCTTTATTCTGTATTAGATCTGTGTTTTAACTGGTACTGGACCGGTTTAGGACTGGGTTTAGACTCTACATCAGACTGGTTTTTAATTAGTTTTAGACTTGGATTGGATTGAGTGTAAATAGTTTTTTAATTAGTTTTTGTGTTGGAGTAGTTTTTGCTGCTGGGCTTTTTTGTACTTTAACGTGTTTCAGACTCGATCCTGGTCTACGATTGGTTTTTAATTGCTTTTAGTCTCTGTTGTGGTCTGGCTGTTATATCCTGGCTGTTACAGGAGCTGTGCTGGTTTAGTTTTGTTCCATCTGGAGGCAGATTAATGAAGAGCGGCCTCGGCTGGCTGCTAACCAGCTGACTGAGTCTCCATGCTGAGTTTAAACGTTCTCTCTCCTTCAGGCTGTTTCTGCTGCGCGATGGAGACCGGGGTCAGGATCTACAACGTGGAGCCTCTGATGGAGAAAGGTCACCTGGGTCAGTAGCACCTGTCAGACAGGTCTCAGGCTCCTCATCGTATCACGTCTGACAGGTTTCAGTTTGTTTTAAAGGTTCAGCTCAAACAGACGATCAGAGAGAGACGAGACACAGACAGAGACAACATGAGACAAAGTCCTTTACTGGGTTTACATCATATTTATTATTATTTAAAACATTTTATTTGGATTATTTTGATAGTTTCAAGTCAATTTCAAATTTTTTGTCATCAAGATTCTGTACATCCTTCATAGGGTTCAAACCAAACTAAAAGTTTTATTTTATTTATAATATAAATATAAAAAAATATTTATAATAAATAGATAAAATACATTTATTTCTGTTTTCTAGGTTGATCACAGATCTGACATTTTACTGGACTTTTCCTCATTTCCAGGTTGAAGCAAAAATAAATAAAAGTAGTAAATGAATAAAGTTTAACAGTTGTCTGTGTAGAGATGAATCCTGACTCAGCTGATCCAGATGGTTTTATTTCTAACGTCATAATAAATAAATAAATCTGTGTGTGTGTGTGTGTGTGTGTGTGTGTGTGTGTGTGTGTGTGTGTGTGTGTTCAGACCATGAGCAGGTGGGCAGCGTGGCGCTCTGCTCCATGCTGCATCGCTCCAACCTGCTGGCCGTGGTCGGAGGAGGAGTCAACCCCAAGTTCTCAGAGATCTCAGGTCAGTTCAAGGAGAACGTGTTAAAGCAGCTGTGGTTCTAAAGGACAGGTCTACTGTTGGATGGAACGTTAAAGGATTAGTTTGTCTTCATCTTCTTTCTGTCATCGTCTCTGTCTCTTTGGGGTCAAGCTTTATCTCTCTGTGTTGTTGATGTTTCAGTGTGTCTTCATTTTGTGTCTCATATACATCTCAGATAGTTTGTGTCTTTGTATTTATTTTATCTTAATTTTAATTTCTCTGAGGTCATTTTCCATCTTTGTGCTCGTCTAGTCTCTTTCTGGGACGTCCTGGAGACGATGAGAGCGTCTCAAACACATCAGATAAATTAAATAATGAAATAATCAGTTTAATTAAACTTTTATTTAATTCCTCAAATGTCCAGAATCAGTAACTGGAGACTTAATATTTCATATCAACGTTTAATATTTTAACTGAGTCACTTTGTTTCAGATCAGATTTTAAATTAAAACTAATTCTTAGTTCTTTGACTAATTTTAAATAAAATCAATCTAAAGTAAATCAGTGACGTTAATTCATCAGGTGCCTTTAAACACCAACGAAGAAGAGAAGACGAGTTTTATTGATTTATTGAAAAGTTTCTTTTATTGTAGAGATGATTTAAAATGATTCTAGAAGATAAAGTAAAAACGTTTTTAGATTTTAGTGAATTAAGATGGTTGTTAAATTACTGGTAACATCCAGAAACAGAGAACACGACGTTTTGTGTTTTTACATTTTCTCTTTCTGATCATTTTGTGAGTCTTTGTCGTCACTTTGTGTTTATTTATTTTATTTTATTTCTCTGGAGTCGTTCAGTGTCTGGTTGTTGTTCATCTCTTTGTGATCACCACTGTTTAACGTCTTTGTGTTACTTCTTCCTCTTCATGTTCAACTTTGTGTCTCTTTGTCATTTTGTGTCTCTTATTTCGTCTCTTTCTGCTCATGTTGTCGTCTTTGTGTTTATTGTCTGTCTCCTTATCGTCCATTTTCATGTCTCTGGTCATTTAGTCTCTTTTGGATGCTTTTTTTTGTCTTCATGATCATTTTTTGTCTCCTTGTGTCCCTTGTCCATCTCTTAGTCGTCACCTTTATATTCATTGTGTGATCATTTGTCGTTGTTTTGTCGTCTCCTGATGAGCCAACATCGTCTCGTTGTCTTTCAGTCCTGGTCTGGGACGACGCCCGTGAGTCCAGAGACCCCAAAGACAAACTGGTTCTGGAGTTCACCTTCACTAAACCGGTCCTCGCGGTCCGCATGAGACACGACAAGTGAGTCCATCTTCATCATAGTGTTGTGTTTTCTAGGATCATCCTCATCATCATCATCTTCATCATGTTGTTGTGTCTTCCAGGATCATCATCGTGTTGAAGAACAGGATCTACGTCTACAGTTTTCCAGACGACCCGGTCAAACTGTTTGAGTTTGACACCAGAGACAACCCTAAAGGTGACACACAGACACACCGTCCTTGTCTTCACGGTCGTCCTCCTCGTTGTCCTCGTTGTCCTCGTCGTCCTCGTTGTCCTCGTCGTCCTCACTGTGTATCAGACGTTTGCTAACGTCTCTTATTGGTCTTCATTTATTTCCAGGTCTGTGTGATCTGTGTCCCAGTCTGGAGAAACAGCTGCTGGTCTTTCCAGGTCATAAATGTGGCAGCCTGCAGCTGGTTGTGAGTCACACAACAATAACACAACACTAACACAACAATAACACAACAATAACACAACACTAACACACAATAACACAACAATAACACAACAATAACACAACAATAACACACAATAACACAACAATAACACAACACTAACACAACAATAACACAACAATAACACACAATAACACAACAATAACACAACACTAACACAACACTGTTTCTGCTCATTTAGTGTATTTATTTGTTTGTCTCTTTCTCGTCTATATTATTTCCTCTATTGTCAGTCTGAGTGTCTTCATCGCCTCTTGTCCGTCCCTTCGTGGTCGTTTTATGTCTTCATTCATGTCTTTGTGTCCAGTTCTTTTTTTTTTTTTTCTCTTTATAATTTTGTGACTCTTTGTTTTTACCTTTAGTGTCTTTGTATTTATTTATTTGTTCTTTCTCTGAGGTCTCTTGTATCTTTTGTGACAGTTTTCATCTTTGTCGTCACATTTAGTCTCTGTGTCGTCTTTCTTTTTGTCTTTATAATGTTTTGACTCTTTGTCCTCACCTTTTTGTCTATTGGCTGTCTTATCGTGTCTCTTTTTGGTCATGTGTTCTCCTTGTGCTTATTTTTTTGTCTATATTAATTCCTCTATTGTCAGTCTGAGTGTCTTTGTCGTCTCTTTTCTGTCCCTTTGTGGTCTTCTTATGTCTTTATGTCCAGGTTTCATTTCTTTGAGCTCATTTTGTGTCTTTTTGTTTTGTTTTCTCTTTATGATAATTATTTTTTTTAAATTCTTTTTATCATTTGTGTTTTTCTTCTTCATCGTCCTCATGGTCACTTTGCTCAGTTAGTCTCTGTCGTCTTTTTTTGTCTTTTTGATCATTTTTGACTCTTTTTTTTGTCTATTTCCTGTCACGTTGTGTCTCTTTGTGGTCGTTTATTTCTATTTATTATTTTATTTTCTCCATCATCACTTTGAGTCTTTCTTGTCCCTTTGTGTCTTCTTGTGTTTTCATTTCTCGGCTCATTTTAGTAAAAGTTTTTCTCTTTGTGATAATTCTCTGAGTCTTTCTGCTCGTTGTCTTTATATTTATTTATATCATCTATTTTACTTCCTCTATGGTCACTCTGTGTTCATTTAGTCTCTTTATGATACATTTGTGACTAATTATTTTTACTTTTATTGTCTTTATATTTTATATTTAGTCTTTTCTTCTTTATCATCACTTCTCATTCCTCTGGGGTCGTGTTGTTTCAGTTTTCATCTTTGTCGTTTGAACTTTATGATTCTTTCTCCTCATCTCGTCTTTTTGTTTTTAATCCTCTAATCTCAGTTTTCATTGTCCTCCATGTCCTCCTCCAGGACCTTTCCAACACTAAGCCCGGGACGTCCTCAGCTCCTTTCACCATCAACGCCCACCAGAGTGAGATCGCCTGCGTGGCGTTGAACCAGCCGGGCAGCGTGGCGGCGTCGGCGTCCCGTAAAGGAACCCTCATCCGCCTGTTTGACACCACGACCAGAGACAAACTGGTGGAGCTGCGCAGGGGAACGGACCCGGCCACCCTCTACTGGTACAGAACGATGAGCCAAAACATTAGGACCAGTCAAAAAAAACCAAAAAACACCACACATCACACTTTAGTCATCTTTAATTTTAATATTTAAATGTTATCTGCGAGGGGGTCATAATGTTTTGGCTTTTCAGTGAATGCAAACTTTATTTGTGGATTACAAAACAGAAGTTAAGACATTTTAAAAAGAAACAAAGAAGACAGGATGTAAAATAAGTGAACAACCAACTAATGAGGAATAGAATCCAGATAAATCTAAAGTAAAAATGTAATGTTTTCATATTTTACATTTATCAACAGTGAGATCAGTACGACAGGAAATAAGACAGTGAAACATGAATCATATGTTAACATGTCAATTATTCACAAATCTGTTTTTTTTTTTTTTTTCAACTTTTGATCTGCTGAGCCAATCAGATCGTGTGGCCATGTGACTTTAAATGTCTCTGATTGGTTGATTAATAGAGATAAATAATGAACTCTTCTTCTTCTTCTTCTTCTCTCCAGCATCAACTTCAGCCATGACTCCTCCTTCCTTTGTGCCTCCAGTGACAAAGGAACCGTTCACATCTTCGCTCTCAAAGACACCAAACTGAACCGGCGCTCAGCGTAAGACCGCCCCCTACTGACCACACCCTGTTAGCACGCGCCGCTCTGAAGAGCTCAACATGTCCTTATTGTCCCACAGGCTGGCTCGTGTCGGGAAGGTGGGTCCTGTGATTGGTCAGTACGTGGACAGCCAGTGGTCGTTGGCCAGCTTCACCGTCCCCGCTGAGTGCGCCTGCATCTGCGCCTTCGGAAAGAACACGTCCAAGAACGTCAACTCAGTGATAGGTGAGAAGAACCTGGAACAGACGTTTGGTAAAGTTAGAATCACTGCTAACGTCCCCACTAACGTCACAATAACCCTCATCACCGTCACCACGGTAACCATAACAAGTATCGTCACGTTAACAGCCACCGCGGTAACCCTCACCACTAACGTCACAGTAACCTTCACGACTAACATCACCAGTATCGTCACGGTAACCTTCAGGACTTGCGTCACCACTATCGTCACAGTAATCGTCACCAATATCGCCACGGTAACTGTCACCACGGTAACCTTCACCAGTATCGTCACGGTAACCTTCACGACTTGCGTCACCAATATCGTCACGGTAACCGTCACCACTAGCGCCACGGTAACCTTCACGACTAATGTCACCACTATCGTCACGGTAACGGTCACCACTAATGCCACCAGTATTGTCACAGTAACTGTCACGGAAACCGTCACCATGCTAACCGTCACCACGGTAACCATCACCACTAATCACCACGGTAACCGTCACCACTAATCACCACGGTAACCGTCACCACTGTAACCGTCACCACTAATCGTCACGGTAACCGTCACCACTAGTGTCATCAGTATTGTCACAGTAACCATCACGGTAACTGTCACCTTTAACGACAGTGTCGCCACTAATGTCACGTCACCACTATCGCCACGGTAACTGTCACCACGGTAACCTTCACCAGTATCGTCACGGTAACCTTCACGACTTGCATCACCACTATCGTCACAGTAATCGTCACCTTTAACGTCAGTGTCGCCACTAATGTCACGGTAACCGTCACCACTAGCGCCACGGTAACGGTCACCACTAATGCCACGGTAACCGTCACAACGGTAACCGTCACCACTATCGTCACGGTAACGGTCACCACTAATGCCACAGTAACCGTCACAACGGTAACCGTCACCATGGTAACCATCACCAGTATCGTCACAATAACTGTCACCGCGGTAACCGTCACCACTAACGTCATGGTAACCTTCACGACTAACGTCGCCACTAATCGATGTTACCAGTATCGTCACGGAAACCGTCACCATGGTAACCGTCACCACTAATCACCACGGTAACCGTCACCAGTATCGTCACGTTAACCGTCACCACTGTAACTGTCACCACTAATCATCACGGTAACCGTCACCACTAATGCCACAGTAACCGTCACCACGGTAACCGTCACCAGTATTATCAGAATAACTCACTGTGGTAACCGTCACCACTAACGTCACGGTAACCTTCACGACTAACGTCGCCACTAATCGCCAACGCTAGTCTCCACGGTAACCTTTATGATTAACGGAAACCATCACCACGGTAACCATCACCTTGGTAACCGTCACCACTAGCGTCACGGTAACCTTCACCACTATCGTCACGGTAACGGTCACCAATATCGTCACGGTAACTGTCACCACGGTAACTGTCACCAGTATCGTCACGGTAACCGTCAGCACTAATCGTCATGGTAACCGCCACCACTAATCGTCATGGTAACCGTTACCGCTAGTGGTGCTTAGTGGTGACAATTACTGTGACGGTTACCGTGGCGCTAATGGTGACGATCAGTGATGTCAGCAGTGACATGTGTCGATTACTGGTGACTCGTCACGGTAACCATGACGATTAGTGGTGACATTAGCAGTGATGTTAGCTAGCGTGGTAACGTTACCATGGTAACCATCTCCACTAGCATCAGATAGTGACCTACCGTCTTCTTCTCGTCCTGCAGCCATCTGTGTTGACGGGACCTTCCATAAATATGTGTTCACCCCCGATGGGAACTGTAACCGAGAGGCCTTTGACGTCTACCTGGACATATGTGACGACGACGACTTCTGAGGAACCTGGAGGACGACGGACGAGTCTTCTTCTTCTTCATCATCTTCTTCTTCTTCTGTGGAGGCAGAAAACAACGACTAGAGACTTGAGACCTGTTTTATTATCAAGTGTTGAATATAAATAGTCTGAATGTTTAATCTCAATAAAGTCACATTAGAACTCATTTGATAATAAAGAAACTGAATATAAAGAGCTTCATTTCTGTTTGTTCAAGTATTAAACTCTAGTTTGACGTTATTGTAGTTTATCCATAAAAACCAAAGAAACTAGATCAACTGGTCTCAGAGGATCCTCCAGCTACAGCTGATCTATCTGGTCTTTAACAGACTCTAGTCATGTCACTTAGTCTGAAGTGTCTTTATTAAATCTTGTATTTAATGCTAAAATGTTCAGTTTCCACCTTAAAGATAAATTTAAAAATATATTTGTAAAGACCTGAACGACTGAGAACCTTAAAACATGTTTCAGTTTAAAGTTTTACATTTTTTCAGACGTCAGATAACGTTCATTATAAATTATTACGTGTCCAATTAAATTCTGTTTCAATTAAATTCTTGTGTAATTTGTTTAAATGAATTCACTACTAGAACATCAGCACTGATATTATTATTATAGCTGGAGTCAGGAAGATATTTACATTTATAAAGGAGGTAAATAAAGTGAATAAAATATAAAACCTCCAGATATCCTCAGACATTAAAGACGGGCCTCTCTCCAAATGTTAATCAACATTTTATTTTGCCTAATTTTAATTTATAAAGACAGGGCTGTTATATTAGAATGCATTCACTAGTGTACCTAATGAAGTGGCCATGACACTGACTCTCAGATTAGTGTCTGGTTTAATTCCTGCTCCTTCCTTTAATCTGAACGTCTCAGTCCAGTCGTCTTTGCTTCATCTTGTTTTTAGGAGCTGAACTCTGACCTGGATCACTGACAACATTCACACGTTTTAGTTCCTCAGCAGCAGCAGAACGTTTCCAGGAGATCAGCAGCTTAAAACAAAAACGATCTGGAAGAAGAGGAGCCACAGCTTCCAGAAGCTGATGGAGGCTCTGAGCGTCTTTAGTTTGTCCAGATTATTTTCTGTGACCCAGAAAATAATCTGTTTTCTACATTTCTGTATAAAAGTCACATCAGAGGATTTTAACAAACTGTCCTGGAGAACCTTCAGCTGTCCTGCTGAGCTACAGTCGAACAGAAGGAGAAATAAATATTATTTACCTCCAGGTGTTGGTCCAGATGCTGGTCCAGGTGCTGGTCCAGATGCTGGTCCAGGTGCTGGTCCAGGTGTTGGTCCAGATGCTGGTCCAGGTGCTGGTCCAGATGCTGGTCCAGGTGCTGGTCCAGATGCTGGTCCAGGTGCTGGTCCAGATGTTGGTCCAGGTGCTGGTCCAGGTGTTGGTCCAGGTGTTGGTCCAGGTGCTGGTCCAGGTGCTGGTCCAGGTGCTGGTCCAGGTGCTGGTCCAGGTGTTGGTCCAGTAGCAGCTCATCGTCTCCTCCAGTCGTTCCTCTGGTTCCACCTTCAGCCTCTGATAGAAGTTTACATCCAGACCTTATGAGCTCCAGTGAAATGTTCTTGAACACGTGGAGAGGTGGTGGTGGTAACCATGGTAACCTCTACTAATCATCATCAGGTGAGGGACAGAAACATGGAGGTAGAGAAACAAGATGAGCCAAGATGGAATCAATGTGGACAGAGACCATGGAGACGTGGAGACATCTTGGTCGTCTTCTAAGACTCTAGACATTCAGGACATGGAGGAGGTAATGGAGGAGGACATGGAGGAGGAGGACATGGAGGAGGAGATGGAGGAGGAGGACATGGAGGAGGAGGACATGGAGGAGGAGGAGGACATGGAGGAGGACATGGAGGAGGAGGACATGGAGGAGGACATGGAGGAGGACATGGAGGAGGAGGACATGGAGGAGGACATGGAGGAGGAGGAGGACATGGAGGAGGACATGGAGGAGGAGGACATGGAGGAGGACATGGAGGAGGAGGACATACTACTATTGTACCTCACCTCCTCTTCATTCTTCTTCTCCTCGTCCTATTCATCTTCTTTCTCCTCCTCTTCTTCTTTTCTTTGACCTCCTCCTCCTCCTCCTCCTCCTCCACCTCCTCCTCCTCCTCCTCTTCATCAGTAAAGATGCTCTGATGTGAACACATGTATCTGATGACATCACTGGATTCGGTCTCCATGGAAACAGCTCGTCTCTGATCACAGTCATTGATCCCACTACTTCCTCCTCCTCCTCCTCTTCCTCCTGGTGTCACAGCTTCATCTGCTGCACCTGACTCCATAAACTATGAACGTCATGCTTTTATTGTGAAAATCCGAGCTGCTGCAGTCATCTCAGTGATGAAGCTTCGTGTCTTTTCCTTCGTCTCCTCTTTTTATTCCGTCTCTTCACAAACCTTCTGGTTTTCATTCAGATTAAATCCTGCAGCGCCTCCTGCTGCTCCTGCACGATAACAACAAGGAGGCAGGAACAGGATCAGTTACGTTAAGAGAGACGAAATAGACGTTTAAAAAGGAGGGAAATAAAAAATAATAATAATAAATTATAAAATCTGCAGAAATCTTATTTTATAAAAAAAATAATTTCTTCCATTAACACCACAATAAATCAGAAATGATTAATTTAAAATAATAAACTATATTAATGTTTTTGTATTTATGTTTATACATTTTGATTAAACATCTTATTTTCTTTTAGTTTTAATACGTTTCTGATCATTGTAGTTTACTGTTTCAGTTCAATATGAAATGGAATATGTTGGTTCAATTCTCTCTAAATAATAATTATTAATAGTCATAAATGTGATCAATCATATTAATTAACAGAGTAAATATATATATTTAATAAATTAAATCAACAATAAAACCTGACAGACAGTAAAGAGGAGTCTCTCTTCAGATGTGAATCACTTTTTTATTTAAAGAAAAAACTTTTGAAATTCAATTCAATCTTTTCTTTCCTCCAAATTTTAAATTAAATCATTTTTGTCTCTAAACACTGAGACACAAACTGTCCTCCCAGTCATGCAGGGCTGTTACATTAGAATGCATTCACTAGTGTACCTAATGAAGTGGCCGTGACACCGACACATGTTCATAATGAATCTGAGCTGAAAGAGGAGACTCAGCTTTAATCTGAGGACGTCCAAGAAACTGGAACTGTGAATTTAAACTCTTTAACTTCCTGCTCGTTCTTCACATCTGGACATAAACGTCCTCAGATTAAAGATGAGTCTCAACCTTCAGGACACGTTTGTTCAACATAACACGGTCTAACGTCTCTTTGTCCAGAAAGACATTCCAGCTCCACCTGGAGGAGTGAGAGGCGTTCTCATGGTCTGGGTCTGTCCACCAGGAGACGTCAGTATTTGTATATTCAGAAACAAAAATGTTTGTGACGATTTGTTCAGATCCGTCCACAGTGTGAGGGACCTCTCAGCTGCCAGTTCCTCAAACATCCTTAATGTCCCACCTGAGTCTTGTCCAGTGATCAAAAATCTCCAGGAGACGACGAGAGGACGAAAGAGCCTTGAATGCGATGTCTCAGAGGGGGACAGGGGGTCCAAACATGTCCATGGTCTCCACAACGAGCGACAGATGATCCAGGAACGAGTTCACCGACACCCGCAGGATCCGAGCCTCGTCAGCGCTCCACCTCCTGAAAAGACAACGACACAGACGCTCGGTCAAAAAGACACCACGACGGGTGAAGCTGGAGGAGACGGAGGGGACGTCAGGAGTCTCTTACACGGACAGCGTGCTGCCGGACACCGTCAGACGTTTACTGATGCCGCCCTTCCTCGGCTCACGGTCCGGAGACAGAGACTGCAGAGCGATGGCGGCCTCACGGGGCGAGGGGAAGGGGACGTCCAGTGAACTGCAGGACGGTCAAGGAAGACTGGAGGACATGACTGGAGACTCTTAACCCTCCTTTATGTGATTTAAATATGTGGTGTAGTGTTTTCAGTTTATGTCTCTTTGTTTTAGAAGGTTAATATAGTTTCTGTTATATACATTCATGACTTTTGACTGAAATAAACCTTAAATTATTTAAATTAAGTTCATTTAACAATAAAATCTTATTTTTAATTAACCCGCTGTAGTTACTACTCTCCGCCTGTAGGTGGCAGCTCATCAACACACTTTACACTTAAAGGTAATGGAATGAAAATATTTAAAAGGGATATTAAAAAAAGGATGAAGTCACACAGAATTAAACGTTAGACCATATCAAAGTAGATGCATCTACTCACTTTATAATCTAAACTCACATTACTATTATAAACCGTTAAAAACTGAGCAGAGAGAAGCAAGAACAACATGGAGGCTAACAAGCTAACCACTCTCTGGTCGCGTTTTATGGCAATTTTCATTAATAAAAGACAAAAAAACAAACATGAACGTGACTTTTCTATCCGTGTTGTACCGGAGAGGAAAACATTCACTGCTGATATTAAAGGATACAACTCAAGTTTGCCTGTTTCACGCCTCGTTTCTGCGTCTGTCGCCATCGCGGCTGTTTGTGTTGAAGTTTTAACGGAACCGGAAGAGGAATCGTCTTCTTCGTGTGTTCTGGGACAAAGTCAGGGAAGGCGCTCGCGCGGCTCCTGCTGCCTCCAGCGGCGAGTGGCGGCATTACAACAGCATTACAGTAGAAATGACGCGACTCAAGTAAGAAAATACGAAGAAAAATGATGTTTATTGATTTATAATTATTAATATGAGTGAACTACACTGAACTAGATGCAAAACAGAAACATAATTATGATAAAATAAGATGAGCGTACCTTATGGAGACACGAGTCTTTAAGTGAAAAAGTAAATAAAAGATTAAAAATGAATAAAAATCATCTTGTGCAATTTCTACGACGTTTGCATCATTTATTATAGGATTTAATATATTAATAATAATATAGGATACACCCATAGACTGCCTGCGGATTTTCAATATAAAAGTGTGACTTTTATTTTGTAGTAATCCTGTCAAACTCAGCTGTGCGCATCTCCGCGTCTCCTGCTGCCTCCTGACGCTCCTCTCCTCTTCTCCTCTCCTCCTCCTCTCCTCTTCTCCTCCTGGCTCCGGATCTTTTTTTATTCATCAGAGTCTCCGTGTTAATAATCTGTGATTGTAGTGACTCTAGCTCTGGGATCAACTCTCAGCCCGAGGATCTGCAGCTTCTAATGATCGACTGAGTCTGACTGAACAAAGTGAGTACGAGGAATTAAATGAGTTAATAATTAGAATATGATGAAGATACTGAGACGGGACGAGAGGAGGAGGAGGATTTATTTTAAATATATGTTTTTCTAGAATTAATCTGCAGACGGTTTCATCACTGAGTGGTTTGGATAAAATGTCATAAAATAATATAAATATAGTAAATAATAATAATAATAATAATAATAAACCAGAGGTCAACATACAGCACCCACAATTCAAATAAAACAATATCGTCAAAGGAAAAGGAAGAAAATGTAATTAAATTAAAATCTATCTAAAAAAAATAAATGAAAAAAAAGTGAAATTTCCCAGTTGGGATTAATAAAGCATCTATCTAGTTTATCAAATGAGACTAGATAAAACCAGATTAGATTAGATTAGACCCATCTCCCTCCATCTGAAGCGAGTACATTCTCTGAAGGTTTCTAACTCCTCCATCAGTTCATCCGTCGATGCCTGGCTCCATGGCTGCGTCTAAGAGCACCGGGACCCTGCGGGACCTCCAGCTCGCCCTGCAGCTGAAGATCGAGGAGCTCCGTCAGAGGGACGCCCTCATCGACGAGCTGGAGCTGGAGCTGGACACCAAGGACGACCTGATCCGTCAGCTGCAGGTGGAGCTGGACCGGCATCGCAGCACCTCCCAGAACACGGCCTCCGGCGGAGAGACGCCCACCACAGGTGTTTACAGAGGGAAGAGCTTACCTGGGGGTCCGGGGGGGGAGGAAGACTGAGCCCAGGGGGGAGGGAGACTGAGCCCAGGGGGGAGGGAGACTGAGGCCAGGGGGGAGGAAGACTGGGTTCATGGGGGAGAATAAAAGATGTACTTGTATAAATATGAGTCTAGTCATAGAAGAAAGGAGATCTGATCTGTAGAGTTGTGTGTTTCTGATCTGTACAGCTGCATGCTAATCATCTGTTGTTCTGGGCTCACTGTGCACAACATCTGCAACACACCACATCTGGAGACACAACATGTCACCTTCCTTCAGTGTGTAAAGCTGCTCAGGCCTCGTGTTTTAACCTGTGGTTTAAGGATCGGTGGTTCAGGCTCCCTCAGGACCAGACGAGCCTCAGCGCACCAAGAGACAGGCCATCTCTGCAGAGCCCACGGCGCTGGACCCGTCCCAGCTCACCGACGTGACCCTGACCAGCTACTGCAAGAGCAAAGAGTGAGAACGACGACAACACACACACACACACACACACACACCCGGACCGAGTTCAGACAACAAACTCTGATCTGATGCTTTCAGGATTAAATCAACAGGATATGAAAGCTCTGTCAGAACCGCAGCTAGCCTAGCTTAGCATCAACAGGTTTAAAGCTGAGTGTCTGTGCAGGTCCAGTGAGCTGATCCAGAGAGCTCTGATGGACAACGACTTCATGAAACGTCTGGAGCACGGCCAGGTACCGTCCACCACGCCTCTGCAGCTTTTTATTCTTATCCTGCTCCTCTTTGTCGGCTCATGTGTCGCCCCCCCCACCCCCTCCTGTGCAGATCCTCACCATCATGGACTGCATGCATCCCACCAGCCTGACCAAAGGGTGCTGCGTGATCCAGGAGGGGGACGACGGCTCCACCGTCTACGTCCTGGAGGGTAAGGACCATTTCTAGACGTCTCCTTTTATTTTGACTCGTATAAAAGCATCAAAACTAAAATGTCAAAGCTTCTACAGCTGCAGAGCAGAAACACAGAGCAGCTTCCTCCAGTGACTGAGGAGGTTCTCTCTCTTTCTCTGTGTGAATAAAACTTGTTCAGAAACTTGTCGTCGTGCGTCAGCATCAGTCGAGTTCGGTCACGTGTCCCTGACACCTTCACTCGTGAGGACGGCCAGACTTTCACACCGTGCTGCTGCTGCTTCTGCTGCTGCTGCTGCTGCTGCTTAAACGCTGCAGACACATTTTTTAATTTAGTCTGTAATCTGTGGTCGTCTTTAAAATTCAAGTTAAGATGATTACTAATTAATTTAATGTCATAAACCTGACTAATAAATAAACTAATAAATAAAATGAAATATGAAACCAACAAACTAAAACAAGGTGCAGGTTAATTATAAGCTTCAAACCTGAGTTAAGTAAAGTTCTCCAGATAAACTCAGAGGGACTGATGGAGGAGTGAAGCAGACTTGAATGAACCGTTCAGGTTTTATTTCAGTCAGTTTAACTTTAGTTTCTATAAAATAGCAAAACTAATGATATACCTTCCTTCTTCCTTTAATTTCTTCCTTTCCTTCCTCATTTCTTTGTTTTATCTTTCCTTCTATCTCCTTTTATTCCCTCCTCACTTCCTTCGTTCTATCCTTCCTTCTTTTCCTCCCTTCTTCCTTCCTACATTCCATCCTTCCTTCCTTTCTTCATTTCCTCCTTCCTTCTTCCTTTCCTTCCCTCCTTCATGTTTTTTGTCTGAAACACTAAACTGTTCAGGTTTTATTTCAGTCCTCTACCAACATTAACTTTAGTTTCTAATCTAATATCTACAAAGCTAATAACGCGCCCATCAGCCTCTGCTGTGTTTCCATTTAATGCTAGTTACTAGCATGCTAACATGCTAACACGCTAACACGGTCTAGCTTCAGAACAAACGTCACTTTAACACCTGAACTTGTGTTTGACCCGTTTACGCTGTTAAACTGTTGAATGAGGTTTTCTAACGTTGCCTGAATCCAAACAACACGACTCTGAAAAGAAATAATTCTATTAGTGATGTGACTGATGAATGAGTGTGTGTGTGTGTGTGTGTGTGTGTGTGTGTGTCTGTCCACAGAGGGGATGGTGGAGGTGACCAAACAAGGGAACAAACTGTGCACCATCGGTCCAGGAAAGGTGTTTGGAGAGCTGGCCATCCTCTACAACTGCACCCGCACGGCAACTGTAACAGGTAAACACGTTTAGTACAGACTTCAACCAACAGACCCTGTTCATGTGCAGATAAAAAAATAGAGTTAAAGTTTTCTTCTTGTCAAACTGATAAAACTTCCTGTTAAGGAAAGTTGATGTGGAGTCTCTCTGTTGAGGAACTGATTCTACTCCTGTAAAGATCTGAGGGGCCAATCAGATCGTCTGTGGGCGGGGCTTAATGTGGTGATGGGCAGAAGAGTAACAGTAGTCAAACACGTCATCTGATTGGTTTAAATCTCCAACGTTCTTCACGTTGTCTCGTTGCTTCTCAGATCCGTTTATCTTGGTTTCAGACGATAGATCGATTGTGTTTCTATCTCTGATGAGTTGGATTGATGCCTACGCCCTGAACGACATTTACTGTTCCTGAAAACTTCATTCCACCACACTGCTCTGCTGTGTGAAGGGATTAAATAAATAAATAAATAACTCTATCTGCCAGCTCCTTTCAACCCATTTACCGTTAAATGAGATTCTGCTCTCACCTTTTCTCCTCTCAGCCCGATGCTTTCAGCCTCCGTCCTTGTTCACGTCAATGTCGTTCACTCCCTCGCCCTGAGTGAAAAGAGAGAGAGAGAGAGAGAGAGAGACTAAAGGAAACAGCCACAGTGGAGAATAAATAAAGTTTAGTTGAGGAGAAGAGCAAGGACACGGGTAAATAGAGTTTAGAGCAGAGAAAGAAAATGAATTTATTTTCTGAAAGCTTCTTATTTTTCTATCGACACAGTCGACGTGACCTGCTGACATATGAAGGAAGGAAGGAAGGAAGGAAGGAAGGAAGGAATAAGGGAAGAAGGAAGGAAGGAAGGAAGGAAGGGAGGGAGGAAATAGGAAACTAAGGAAGAAGAAAGGAAATAATAAATTCTAAAACTTTAACAGAGTAGTCGTCCACTTATGACCTTGTTGTTGACTCAAACTCGCCTCCAGATAAACATTAGCGTCTTTTTCTGCTGTAGTGAAGACGTCTCCTCTGATATGTAATATTGGTTCATTTTAGTCTAATATTTCTGCTACTATCAGGACTTAAAACAAGAAGATGTAAAGTTCTTTACATAGAATCTCCAGATTATTTTCTCCACATATATAACTCATGTCCCTCCAGATTATTTCCTCTACATATATAACTCATGTCTCTTCAGATTATTTTCTCTACATATATAACTCATGTCTCTCCAGATTATTTTCTCCACATATATAACTCATGTCTCTCCAGATTATTTCCTCTACATATATAGCTCATGTCTCTCCAGATTATTTTCTCTACATATATAACTCATGTCTCTCCAGATTATTTTCTACATATATAACTCATGTCTCTCCAGATTATTTTCTCTACATATATAACTCATGTCTCTTCAGATTATTTTCTCTACATATATAACTCATGTCTCTCCAGATTATTTTCTCTACATATATAACTCATGTCTCTCCAGATTATTTTCTACATATATAACTCATGTCTCTCCAGATTATTTTCTCTACATATATAACTCATGTCTCTTCAGATTATTTTCTCTACATATATAACTCATGTCTCTCCAGATTATTTTCTCTACATATATAACTCATGTCTCTCCAGATTATTTTCTACATATATAACTCATGTCTCTCCAGATTATTTTCTACATATATAACTCATGTCTCTCCAGATTATTTTCTCTACATATATAACTCATGTCTCTTCAGATTATTTTCTCTACATATATAACTCATGTCTCTCCAGATTATTTTCTCTACATATATAACTCATGTCTCTCCAGATTATTTTCTACATATATAGCTCATGTCTCTCCAGATTATTTTCTCTACATATATAACTCATGTCTCTCCAGATTATTTTCTCCACATATATAACTCATGTCTCTCCAGATTATTTCCTCTACATATATAGCTCATGTCTCTCCAGATTATTTTCTCTACATATATAACTCATGTCTCTCCAGATTATTTTCTACATATATAACTCATGTCTCTCCAGATTATTTTCTCTACATATATAACTCATGTCTCTTCAGATTATTTTCTCTACATATATAACTCATGTCTCTTCAGATTATTTTCTCACATATATAACTCATGTCTCTCCAGATTATTTTCTCTACATATATAACTCTTGTCTCTTCAGCCCTGACTGACATCAAGCTGTGGGCGATCGACCGTCAGGGTTTCCAGACCATCATGATGAGGACCGGCCTCATCAAACACTCTCAGTACACCGACTTCCTCCGCAGGTAACAGCTCTCATACCTGTTCATCACTTCTCTCTCTCTCTCCACATGACTCACATCTCTCTCTCTCTTTAAAATCTCTCCTCAGCGTTCCCTCCTTCCAGTCGCTGCCCGAGGACGTTCTCAGCAAACTGGCCGATGTTTTGGAGGAGGTGAACGTTCTCCAGACACCTTCTTCTTTCTCAGTAAACATGAGGTATTGTGAACTTGTGATTCACGTCCGTCCTCCGTCATCTCTCTCAGACTCATTACAGCGACGGTGATTACATTATCCGGCAGGGAGCCACCGGAGACACATTCTTCATCATCAGCGAAGGACAGGTGAGGAGGACGGGTTTACAAGGAGGAGGAGGAGGAGGAGGAGGAGGATAGCAAGGAAGTCAGGTGGTTTCACAAATCATTATCGGTTGATTTTATCAAAACAGACAGATGTAACAGCTGATCCTTTCCAGCTTCCACACTTTATGGAAAACAAGGAGATGTGTGTAAAACTTATCAGATAAATGATAACATCAATAACAGATCCTCAGTCATTAGTCACATCTGATGAAGGAATTAAGGAAGGTGGGATGGAACAATGAAAAGAGGAAGGAATGAACAAAGGAAGGAAGGAAGAAAGGAGAAGGAAGGAAGGAAGGAAGGAAGGAGAAGGAAGGAAGAAAGGAAGGAAGGAAAGGAAGGAAGCTAAAAATAAGAAACTTTAACAGAGTAGTCGCTCATCATCTAAATCGGTCTCATTTTAATTAAGTTCTAAAACTCAGAACATTTTGCTGCAGTTTAAACTCTTTTTGTCACGTTTTCAGTATTTTGATGCGTTTTATTTTCATCCTCTAATTGTTTTGAGGCTACAGCAGCATCTTTTGTGTACGGTTACCGTGGTAACGGGTGTTATGGAGGCTGAGGGTCACTCAGACGAACTCTCCTCAGCAACGACAGCTCTCATTTCTAAAGTCTTGAGCAGAAGCCGCTCATAGAGAGGTGTAGATGGAAACATTAGAGTTAAATGAATCTGTGTCTACCTGAGTGAAGGTATGCGTCTGATCCCACAGGTGAGAGTGTCTCAGCAGAGCTCGGCCACCGACGAACAGGTGACCGTCAAGACTCTTTCCAAAGGAGACTGGTTTGGAGAGCAGGCTCTGAAAGGGTGAGACACACGTTCATCAGGCTGCAGGTATTCACTGTAACACAAGATTAAACAGAAACAAACACCTGTGATCATCTGTACAACATAGAGAGTTAACAACAGGTAACTTCAGACTCTTGATACGTTACTATGGCAACAATGAGGGACTCACAACTGTGTTCATCTTTGTCATGTTCAGGATTTAGTCGTCGTGACAGACACAGTCAGGATGGAAGGAAGGAAAGAAGGAAAGACGAAAAGAGAAGGAAGGAAAGAAGGAAGGAAGGAAGGAAAGACGAAAAGAGAAGGAAGGAAGGAAGGAAAGAAGGAAGGAAGAAAGGGACTAAAGAAGGAAGGAAAGAAGGAATGGAGGAAAGAAGGAAGGAAAGAAGGAAGGAGGGAAGGGAGGAAGGAAGGAAGGAAAGAAGGAAGGAAGGAAGGAAGGAAGGAAGAAAGGGACTAAAGAAGGAAGGAAAGAAGGAAGGAGGGAAGGGAGGAAGGAAGGAAAGAAGGAAAGAAGGAAGGAAGGAAGGAAGAAAGGGACTAAAGAAGGAAGGAAAGAAGGAATGGAGGAAAGAAGGAAGGAAAGAAGGAAGGAGGGAAGGGAGGAAGGAAGGAAGGAAAGAAGGAAGGAAGGAAGGAAGGAAGGAAAGAAGGAATGGAGGAAAGAAGGAAGGAAAGAAGGAAGGAGGGAAGGGACTAAAGAAGGAAGGAAAGAAGGAATGGAGGAAAGAAGGAAGGAAGGAAGGAAGAAAGGGACTAAAGAAGGAAGGAAAGAAGGAATGGAGGAAAGAAGGAAGGAAAGAAGGAAGGAGGGTAGGGAGGAAGGAAGGAAGGAAAGAAGGAAGGAAGGAAAGAAGGAAGAAAGGGACTAAAGAAGGAAGGAAAGAAGGAATGGAGGAAAGAAGGAAGGAAAGATGAAAAGAGAAGGATGGAAGAAAATAAAAAAGGAAGGATGGAACAGAGGAAAGAAGGAAAGAAGGAAGGAAGGAAGGAAGGGAGGGACTAAAGAAGGAAGAAAGGAAGGGAGGAAAATTTTAAGGAAAGAAGGAAGGAAAGAAGGAAAGAAGGAAGAAAGAAAAGGATGAAAGGGGGAAGGAGGGAAGAAAGGAAATAATAAATTCTCAAACTTTAACATAGTAGTCGTCCACTTATGACCTTATTGATGACCTTGTACATGACCTTGTTGATGACCTTATTGATGACCTTGTTGATGACCTTGTTGATGACCTTGTACATGACCTTGTTGTTGACTCAAACACGCCTCCAGATAAACATTAGCGTCTCTTTCTGCTGTAGTGAAGACGTCCGAACAGCCAGCGTCACGGCGGTGGGAGGAGTCACGTGTCTGGTCATCGACAGAGAGTGAGCGAGCGTCTTTGTTCATCATTAAAACCAAACTGATCTGGAGTTAAAGTCTCTGGTTTCACCTTTAAAGTCAAAGGAGCCTTTAAGTGTTTAGAGTTTCATCTTTACATCGTCCCAGGTCGTTCAAACAGCTGATCGGAGGACTGGAGGACGGCAGCAACAAACAGTACGACAACGACGAGATCAAGGCCAAGTGAGTCGATGAAATGTTTGACAGCTGATGCACACGATAGAAAGTTTTTATCTGTTTATCTGTTTTATATGTCTAAAATGTTTGGATGTTGATGACCTTGTTGATGACCTTGTTGATGACCTTGTTGTTGACCTTGTTGATGACCTTGTTGTTGACCTTGTCTCTTTGTCCCCTGCAGACGACAGGCTGAGGTGGACTTCTTCTCTAGTGTGTCTCTCAGTGACTTCAACATCATCTCCACTCTGGGGATGGGAGGCTTCAGTCGTGTGGAGCTGGTGGGTTGGTTGGAGCTGATGAAGATGAAGATGATGAAGATGAAGCTGACGATGTGTTTGTGTCCTCAGGTTCAGCTAAAGAACAACG